>NC_137971.1:105662116-106869616 GCF_963924665.1 Micromys minutus
TACTTGTACTGCAATCATGTGCTACCTAAAACAAAAATATTTATTTAAAAAGTAAAAGAAACTTGAAACAACTTTGGCTAATGTTGCCTATGTAGAATTATATAGGAAAATAGTATACAAATGAAAAATCCAGAAATTGATACTATTACAAGCAGAAAATTATGCTACGGTAGTTATATTGCTTGATAAAAACCTTTTTCAGTATTTTCCATAATTTTGCTTCAACTACAAAGTGTTAAAGTTTATTAAAAATAGGAATTTAATTTTGTTTATATTCATATTTTTTCAAAGTGGGCATTTTGAGCTTTGCTTAAAATTTAAATAATGACTTTAAAACCTGCAGTAAGAAACATACTATAGTATGTATTATCTTTAGACATTTCTTCAATTATGGCCTAAATGTATATAAAAAGGTATCTTGTTGATAGAAACTATTTAAATAGCTCTGGTGATATATGTATTAGAGACTTGCATAGAAAAAACACTCCACTACAAAAAAATAAAGTCTAAGACTGAATTACCAAACACAGATACAAATTAAAAATGGCATCATCTTCAATATGTGTAGTATTGTATAGAGAGCTTTTAGGAATGACTTAATTGTTATGGTGCTGGGATCAAGGGATCACTGCTGTTACTGGCTTTTTAAAAGATGAGATAACCAATGTTTTATGCGATTAGGTGGCTTAGTCTACCTAGTTGAGTTAATAATTGGCCACATGAGACAACTGCCACATTATGACTTAGAGTTCTAACTTAAATTGCCATGACCTTACACTAAACCCCCCCACACACTTTTTCCTTATTTTATAATGAAGAAAAAGTTTAGCACACTCTGTAGATAGTGTATGCTTTAAGTAGTCAAGATAGCTATTTGATCTAGATTCTGTTTTACTTCGTGGCTCAATGCTTCTTAAGTATACAGTTACTAGACCGGCAAAAAAGAAAAGAGAAAAGCTTCCTGCATTCCTTGTTGGTCATTAATTCCAATAGCATTGGTTAACCAAGCACCAACAGTTGCCAGATATAACGACTAGATGTCCAAAGCATCCAAATTCAATACCCATGTATGTTGATATTATGTGACCGTTGTTCAGTATTTTCTCATGGTTTGATGCAACAAAACCCCCTTTAGATAGGTCTAGTTCTCAATGGCTTAGTTTTGGAATTTAAATGGATAGTACAATAATCTACAACCAGACCATCTTAACATTTTTGGTGTTTGAACAAACAGACACAGGGCTCTGAATGAGAATGGGCCCATGGGAAACTACGTACAATTGTTCTGTTAAAGAGACAGGAATAAAGTGAATCCTGATGACATACTGCTGTACCCATTGATAAGTGCCTTACTTAGCCATCACCAAAGAACCCTCTTTTCGCAGTAGATGAGAACTTGCCAAGAGACCCACACTTGGACAATGGGTAGAGAGTGAGAGATTTTGGATCACTCATTTGCAAGTGAATTTATTTATCAAATGCCTCCGAGCAGAAAGATTGGGAAGAGTCAGAGGGAATGGATGACTAAAGAAACAGTGCCCTCCAGTTATAGCAAGATGGGTACAACATGAGCTCAAAAAGATGGTGGCAGCACCCACAAGGACTGTCTGGGTTCAAGCCAGATGGAGCCTCAGAGCTGAGAGAAGAAAGTGGACAATGATTCCCATATCCACCCAAGAAACTATGCAAAATTTATATTCCCCTGCAAAGAAAAAAAAAATTTGTTTTCTCTAGTGGAGTCTTACTGGGTATGTGAACCGTACTTCATAAATATCTGCTCCTTACGGCCAGGAGTAGATAGCCAACACAAAATGAAGTCAATGATATTTTTGTACATTTTCTGTCTCATATTGCTTTCTTTGGACTTTTAAAAATATTATTTTTTGGTCTTCTGCTGATATATTTTAGTTTTCAATTTTGTTGTTTTGTGGCATGAGTGTATGTGTTCCTTGGTTTATTTTCTTTGCTTTTCAGAGAGAAAGAAAAAAAAGTCGATGAAGTTGAAAAGCTGAGGATAATCTGGGAGGAGATAAGAGAAGAGAAATATCAAGTAATAAAATGATTAAAATAAATAAAAGTAAAAATGTTTACCCATAGGCTCTTGGTCCTCTGTTGATAGAACTTCGAGGGAAGAATTAGAAGGCACGGCATTGTTGGAAAGGTGTGTGATAAGGGTGGGCTTAGGTTTCAAAAGCTCATGCTATTTCTAGTTTGGTTTCTCTGCCTCATGCTGGTGGAACAGATGTAACCCGCTTGCCTACAGCTATGCTCCCGGGCCCAGTGGTCAGGGCCCAATGATCACAAACTTTAACCTGAAACTGTGAGTCTCAAATTCATTTTCTTTTCTAAGTTGCTTAAGTTCTGGTGTTTTATATCAGAAATAGAAACCTTAAGAAAAAAGGCAACAAATGGTAAATACTGTCTATGAGTGGCTTTCATTTACCAGTGTTTGGTGTTGTAGATGAGAATTGTTAATATGTAAGACGTTTTTTAACAGTCACAGAAATGAATCTAAAAGAGAACATAGGTACAAAAGAAGGCTTCCCCTACTAAGTCACAATACTTTGACATTAATGAATTTTTTTCTTTTCGTAGAACTTCGAGACGAAGCAGGAGATAGGAATTGGAAGGCACAAAGGACAAAACTGAGAGATGGTGGAGCATAAGAGTTCAAACCTCAGGGCGTTGACATAGGACACGTAACAACGTGCTTAAGACTTCACGGGAGAGAAAAAGTATTGCAAGAAGTAGTAGCCAGAAAAAGCCACCTTCCCACATGAATAAAATGCTTCCAGGCTTCAGGGGTTGACAGAGCATAAGAAAATGATTAGAGAGTGGAAGATATTGCTCTCCATTAAGGAAGCAGAATCCATCAAAAACTCACAACTGATGCCCAAAAGATGGACAATGATCTTGTTTGACAAAGAGAGGATGATGGAGCAGTCAACGTTTGAAAAGGTAGTATTAGGGCTACTCTATTAGCTGTAAGAATTCTTCTATAGGAGATTTCTGTAAGAGATGTGGGCCATCTCTGCCCTTAAGGCTCTATACTTTTCCCTCCTTCCTTCTACTAGTTCAATAACTTACAGTAAAATGTAGTGGGTTTTTTAATTGTCTGAAACAAATACATGACTCTAACTGGACCAAAGAATGCAGGCTGATTGGCAGGTATAGATATATTTTATAAGCTTGAATAATAAATAAGTGAAGAATAATACCCATGATCCACTTCTGTTCTACTCTATTGTAAAAGCTTGTTATTTAATGCTATGCGTTTGATCTTCTTTTCCTGCATTGTTTGACCCGAGGTACCTTTACCTCTTATTGCCTTCACTTCCTCCACTGTCTCACCTATCGGCAGTGTTGCAAATTTAGTATCACTTCCATACAGGAAGATGTTAAAATATAACTGATATTTGCCAAGGTAATTGGTCCCTTAGAGACTGAAGAAAAGAGCAGGGGTTGAAGCAAAATAAGGTTATTCAGAGGTAGCTTTGCTAGTATAGAAGTACTGTGCCTTGGTGCTAAGGTTTAAATGAATGTGGCAGGGTGAAAGTGGAGTGAAATACTCTGGTGGGAAAACTGGGAAGAAAACACATTTCCTTCTGCTCACTGGGGTTTTCCTCTTAGCACAAAACAGACAGGCAGACAAACAGACCCTTCAGAAAACATTATCACTGAAAAAACGAAGTTTTAAGGAAATATTTGCAAGTAAAGTGCAGCTTAATGCACTCTGAAGACTGATGGCTTTAAATGAAAATTCACTAATATTCATGTTACATATTCAACAGAGAATTGTATTTCACAAACCTTTCTACCAGTTCCTGTGATGGTTTTTCTTCTTTCTTTACTACCTCATATTTCTTTTCTTTGTCTTCTATGTTTTTTTTTTTCTCATTTTTTACTAGATACTCTGTATTTACATTTGAGATGTTATCCCTCCTCCCCTGCCCCACTCTCTTCCACCCTTCCCTTCCTTTTGCCTTCACAAAAGCGCACCCCCTCCTAATCACCCTCTCCACCCCATTGCCTTGGCATTCCCGTACACTGGGAAAACAGGCCCTCCCTGGAACAAAAGCCTATTCTCAAATTGGTGCCATACACTGGTATCTTCAGCTACATATGCACCAAGATCAATAGGTCTATCAATGAGGTTGGTGTTTTACTCCATGGGAGTTGTGGAGGGTTTGGTTGGTTGATAATGTTGATCTTCCCATGAGGTGGCCACCCTTTCAGCTCCTTCAGTCCTTTCTTTAGCAACCTCATTGGGGTCCCCATGTTTAGTTTGATGGTTAGCTGCAGACATGCTAAGCTATATCTATATGACTCTGACTTAGTACCTCAGAAGGCATCTCTATCTGGTTCCTGCCAGTAAGTACTTCTTGGCACCAGCTATAGTGCTTGGATTGGTGACTGCATATGTGGTGGATCCACAGGTGAGGCAGCTTCTGAGTATTCTTTTCTTTAATCCCTGCTCCTCTATTTGACCTTGCATTTCCTCCCATGAGTGTTTTGTTCTTCCTTCTAAGTAGAACGGAGGCATCCTTATTTTGGCCTTCTTTTTTTTTTTTTTTTTTTTGAGCTTCATAATGTCTGTGAATTGTTTATTGGGTATTCAGAGCTTTCTGGACCTAGTATCTGCTTATCAATGCATGTATACTGTGTAGGTTCTTATGTGACTGGGTTACCTCACTCAGGAAGATAATCTCTAGTTCCATCCATTTGCCTACAAATTTCATGAAGTCACTGTTTCCAAAAGCTGAATAATACTCAATTGTGTAAATGTAGTACACTTTTTATATCCATTCCTCTGTTGAAGGACATCTAGGTTCTTTCCAACTTCTGGCTAATATAAATAAGGTTGTGTAAGGGGCCGCAGCCAACGCCCTGCAGAGATGGCGCCGGTCTCCGGGGCCGTGAGTCAGCTAAAACTGACAAACAACCTAAAAGTGCATGCGCGAAGAGCAAGGTGAGCCAGTCACCGCCCATCTCGGGGCATAAACATCAGACCACCAGCGAGCAGCCAATCAGGTAGAGACACGGTACCCCCGCCTCCCTCAGGGGTATAAAACTGGGTGCTTTTCTGCCCTTCGGCGTCTTCCTCCATTAAAGTTTTGCTGCAGAAGGATTTGCTGCAGAAGGATCCTTGTGTACCGGGTTCGATCTTGCTGGCAAGACGGTGGCTCGGGATATCTGGTGCCGTAAACCCGGGACAAACCTTAACATTGCCGGCACAGAGGAGACCCTCCGGCCACGGAGAGGATCCAGAACTGCAGGATAAAGGTAGGCTCTGAGAGATATGTTTGGTCCTGATATCGCTGACTGGGGCACAGGAGAAGCTCTGATACTGGTTCTCATTGCAGCCGTTCTCTTCCTTTTGGTTTCGTTTTGTTTTCATCACTTTGACTGTTAGGCACTGCGTCACTCGGACGTAGATAAGCCGCTGAGCGGTTTTTGCTCACCCATAAGAACTCCTGTAGATTAAGGAGCGCAATGGGCAATTCAAATTCTTTCCTGACGGCGCTTCAGACCGTCCTTAAAGACCATGATTTAAAACTCTCAAAACGAAACCTACAGGGCTTCCTGAAGGAAATAGACCGAGTTGCTCCCTGGTTTCTGTGCTCGGGGTCCTTAACCCTGGCCTCTTGGACAAAATTAGAACAAGATCTTAAGAGGGAGTTACTGTACGGCCAGCTTAAACCAGGAACGATGGGCATATGGCGAATGGTTAAAGACTGTCTGGGAAGAGATATATACAAGCCTGTTATTTCAGCAGGACAGGAGGCCCTAGATGAGATTCAGGATAGCATGTCAGAAACAGAGCGAAGTGAGAGACTGCAATTAGGCAGGGGAACTGACCGGTCTAAGAAAACAGGCCCTACAGGAGCCAGCAAGGCCCCTGTAGTGAGAGATAAGGGAAAGGACGCCCTGGGAGAGAAACAGAGAAAGGTGGAGAAAAGCAGCTATAAGGTCTTAGGTAGCGAGCAAGGAGGTTTGCAACAGTAGCAAACCGAAAGTGAAAGGGCTCTCGCTGCAGCTGCAAACCGAAAGTAAAAGATTTAGGATGGGAACTTCTCAGTTTCATCCAATTTTTCTGACTCTTCAAGAGCTACTCTTGTCAAAGTAAACCTAAAAATAAAGAAAAGCACCCTAGAAAGGTTTTTGGATGAGTGTGATACCATTACACCTTGGTTTGCAGTCTCGGGAAACTTAACAGTGGCGTGCTGGGATAAATTAGGGAAAGATGTGGATTTCGCTTGCAAAAGGTAGAGATAAGAAAAGATAATCTTAAAACGCTTAATGATTTTCAAAAATTATTGGGAGATATAAATTGGCTGAGGCCGTTTTTTAAAGGTTCCCTCTGCTGAGTTAAAACCTTTATTTGACATTTTGGAAGGGGACCCTCATATCTCCTCTCCGAGAACATTGACGCCAGCAGCAAACCAGGCCTTACAAGTTGTAGAAAGTGCCTTACGAGATGCTCAATTACAGCGCATTGATGAAACCAAGCCCTTTGATTTATGTGTTTTCAAAACTATGCAATTGCGGACAGCTGTCTTGTGGCAAAATGGACCTTTATTGTGTATCCATCCCAATGCCTCCCCTGCAAAAGTCATTGATTGGTACCCCGATGATGCGGTGGCCTCGTTAGCCATCAGAGGCATAAAATTAGCAATATCACACTTTGGTAGGCAACCAAAGACACTGATTGTCCCATTTACTGCAACGCAGGTCCAAGTGCTTGCAGCTGCCTCAGATAACTGGGCAGTCTTGGTAACCCTTTTTTCAGGTACAAATGACAATCACTATCCTAAACACCCCATTCTTCAATTCGCTTTACAACAATCCTTGGTTTTTTCACGAGTAATTTCCCCTAATCCACTAAAAGATGGACTGTTTATTTACACAGACGGCTCCAAGTCTGGGCTGGGGGCATATGTTGTGAATGAGAAAATTATTAATAGACAATTTAAAGAAAATTCACCCCAGATCGTAGAATGCTTAATAGTATTAGAGGTATTAAAAAATTATTTCGAGCCTCTTAATATTGTCTCTGATTCGGCCTATGTAGTTAATGCAGTGCGGGTTTTAGAGGTTGCTGGGATTATCAAGCCCTCGAGCAGGATAGCCCCAATTTTTATTCAATTACAACAAGTCTTCCTTATGAGGAGATTCCAGGTTTACATTACCCATATTCGTGCTCATTCTGGTCTTCCAGGACCCATGTCCATAGGTAATGATTTGGCAGATAAAGCCACAAAGTTAGCAGCTGTTGTGTTAGCTTCATCCTTAGACAAAGCTAGAGATTTCCACAAGCAATTTCATGTTACCGTTGAGACCCTTTGACGAAGGTTTGCTTTAACGCGAAAAGAAGCCAGAGACATTGTCCTTCATTGCCAAAACTGTTGTCAGTTCCTGCCAGTTTCTCATGTGGGTATCAACTCCCGCGGCCTTCGTCCGCTACAAATTTGGCAAATGGATGTGACACACATCCAGTCATTTGGAAAACTTAAGTATCTCCATGTGTCCATTGATACGTGCTCAGGCGTGGTTTTTGCCTCTCCCTTAGGAGGAGAAAAGGCCTAACACGTTATCCAACATTGCCTTGAGGCACGGAGTGCCTGGGGACAACCAAAAATTTTAAAAACTGACAATGTACCTGCTTATACCTCACAGAAATTTCAGCAATTCTGCAAACAAATGGGAGTAACCCATTTGACTGGCCTCCCTTATAATCCTCAAGGACAGGACATTGTTGAACGTGCCCATCGTACAATCAAATCCTATTTAATAAAACAAAAAGGGGGAATAGAGGGCGTACTGTCCTCCACACCTTCCCCTTACCCATGCCTGTTATGCATACAGCTCATGTATTCCCATGCTTCTTTGCTACAAATAGGAAATTAGGAGTTGCATACTTGCCTTTAGATAATCAGATTTAGAGCCTACAAGACAATTGGACACTTTTTGTTAAAGGCAGCCTCTGCTTTACAGTGGTTCTAACACTGGGAAACCATAGTAATTGCATACTGCTATACAACCAATCAGCAGCCTGGCTTAAAGATGCTACCTGGGGCTCGACCTCTAATATAGTAGCTAACGCCTCTGTAATTTCTGGATGGTGGCCTAGCCGTTCGGGTGATGATGTCCCACCACAGCAGCCCAGGCTGGCGCCATTTTGTAAGGGGATTACGACTGATGATCTAATGCTTCCTTGGACTGGATGCCAGGCCAGAAGGTCATCATGGGCCGTTAAAGGTTATTTTTCCTTTTCCCTATATATTGGCACCACCTTTAATAGTTCCTTTGCAGGGTTATATATAATTTTACCTTTAGGGATCCTAGCAAAGCTGATGCTAACCCCTTTGATCAGTGGCTTCTTTGTGGAATTAATGGGAGTTGTACTGACCTATCACCAATGTCAATGTTACGGGGAGGATATGCAGAAAAGGGACAATTAGGCTTTGATTGGAAGGGTCAAATGAGCTTCAAATGGAAGACCTCCAGTGTAAAATATACAACTTATAAGAGAGCGAAGCACTTGGCTTCCCCTGTTTGTGCGTGGCCCCCCTTTTATTTGGATAGTAAGTAATATCAGTATGACCCAGGGTCAAGACAGCTTAGATTGCTCCCCAAGTAATTGTTTTTATGCCTTATGCTGGGATGCGGCTGTTTATCCTTCGGCTGTGGTTACTCGCATGGCCCCGCTTCGTCCCTGTTCCAGTGGACACCCCCAGTAGCCTGAGCCTGATGAGAGGGAAAAGAGATTTTGGGATCTCTGCTGTTATCGTGGGTCTGATCGCCACTGCGGCTGTGGTGGCCTCGGCACTGGCACTCTCGACATCAGTGCAGACTGTACAAACCATCAATGAGCTCTCAGCTCACGTGACGTCTGCCTTGGACCTCCAGGCCACGGCCAATTCCCAGATACAGGGAGGCCTAATGCTGATTAATCAGTGCATAGACCTAGTCCAAGAACAAGTGGACATCTTGTGGCAGATGGCCCAATTGGGTTGTGAACAAAAATTACCTGGACTCTGCATCACTTCTGTGCGATTTGAAAATTTTACCCGAGCGGCCAATTTATCCAAATCCCTTTCTCGGTTTTTAATGCAGAATTGGACCACTGAATTCAAGCAGACGCTTTGAGAATTGCTATCTTGGAAGTGAACTCCACGAGACTGGACCTGTCCACTTGGATTTCCTCTATCGTCTCCTACTTTAAAGAATGGGTGGGAGTGGGGTTATTCTTAGTAATCTTATGTTGTGGGATCGTGTTCTTGCTCTGGCTGGTTTGTAAGCTGAGGTCTCAACAAAGACGTGACAAAGCTGTCATTGCTCAAGCGCTCATCACTCTTGATCACGGAGCCTCTCCCGAAATATGGCTTTCTATACTCAGACAATAACTAGTAGATTTACTCCCCATAGCACTTGGCCTCCTGCTTGGCGTTTCGCCCCAGGATTATTAAGAGGCAAAACGGACTATAAGCTGTGATACTCAGAGACGGGCAACCTTCCTCTGGTGTAGACCAATCTAAGACAGGACCCCTGAGGCGATAAGGGAATCCAGAGATGGATAAGACTACATTGAGAGTGATTGACCTAAGACAGAGATCACAGCACGAGAATATCTCTAGTCCAAGTCTCTTGTCCTAGACCATCTGCTGCCTAATAAAACAAAAAGGGGGAGATGTAAGGGACCGCAGCCAACGCCCTGCAGAGATGGCGCCGGTCTCCAGGGCCGTGAGTCAGCTAAAACTGACAAACAACCTAAAAGCGCATGCGCGAAGAGCAAGGCGAGCCAGTCACCGCTCATCTTGGGGTGTAAACATCAGACCACCAGCGAGCAGCCAATCAGGTAGAGACACGCTTCCCCCGCCTCCCTCAGGGGTATAAAACTGGGTGCTTTTCTGCCCTTCGGCGTCTTCCTCCATTAAAGTTTTGCTGCAGAAGGATCCTTGTGTACCGCGTCCGTTCTTGCCGGCAAGATGGTGGCATGGGACAAGGTTGCTATAAACGTGGTGGAGCATGTGTCCTTATTATATGTTGAAGCATCACTGGGGTATATGCCCAGGAGTAGAGTAGCTGGATTTTCAGGTTCTACTATTTCCAATTTTCTGAGGAACTGCCAGATTGAATTCCAGAATGGTTGTACCAGCTTACAACCCCATCAACAGTGGAGGAATGGTCCTCTATATCCACATCCTCACCAGGATCTGCTGTCATCTGAGATTTTGATCTTAGCCATTCTGACTGGTGTGAGGTAGAATGTCAGGGTTGTTTTGATATGCATTTCCCAGATGACTAGAGATGTTGAGCATTTCTTTAGGTGTTTCTCAACCATTCAGTAATCCTCAGCTGAGAATTCTTTGTTTAGCTCTGTACCCCATTTTTAATAGGATTATTTGATTCTCTAGAGTCTTCCTGAGTTCTTTGTATATATTGGGTCCTAGCCTTTTATCAAATGTAGGATTGGTAAAGATCCTTTCCCAGTCTGTTGGCTGTTGTTTTGTCTTCTTGACAGTGTCCTTTGCTTTACAGAAGCTTTGCAATTTCATGAGGTACCATTTGTTGATACTTGATCTTAGGGCATAAGCCAATATTGTTCTGTTCAGGAAATCTTCCCCTGTGCCTATGTGTTCTAACCTCTTTCCCACTTTCTCTTCTAATAATTTCAGTGTACCTGATTTTATGGGGAGATCTTTGATCCACTTGCACTTGAGCTTTGCACAAGGAGATAGGAAAGGATTGATTTGCATTCTTCTGCCTGCTGACTGCCAGTTGAATCAACACCATTTGTTGAAGAGGATGGGTTTTTTTCCATTGAATGTTTTTAGTTACTTTGTCAAAAATCATCTAACCATAGATGTATGCTTGCATTTCTGGTTCTTCACTTCTGTTCTATTGTACTACCTGACTATCTCTGTATCAGTACCATGCAATGCAATTTTTATCACAATTGCTTTGTAATTTAGCTTGAGATCAGGGATAGTGACTCCTGGCGAAGTGCTTTTATTGTTGAGAATAGATTTTGCGATTCTAGGTATTTTGCTATTTTGATGAATTTACAAATTGCTCTTTCCAACTCTATAAAGAATTGAATTGAAATTTTAATGAGGATTGCATTGAATCTGTAGATTGCTTTTGGCAAGATGACCATTTTTACAATGTTGATCCTTCCAATCCATGAGCATGGGAGATCTTTCCACCTTCTGAGGTCTTTTTCAATTTCCTTCTTCAGAGTCTTGAAGTTCTTGTCATACAGATCCTTCACTTGTTTGTTTAGGGCCACCCAAGGTATTTTATATTTTCTTGTAACTATTGTAAAGGATGTCGATTTTCTAATTTTTTTCTCAGCCTGTTTCTCCTTTTAGTAGAGGAAGGTGGTTAATTTGACTGACTTAATTTTATATTCAGAACTTTGCTAAAGTAGTTAATCAGCTGTAAAAGTTCTCTGGTGGAATAATTGGGGTCACTTAGTATACTATCATATCATATTTCTATGATAATTGCACCACAGATTATTTATTCTCAAGGCTTTAATCTCTGAAAAAAAATCTCTTGGAAGAAGCACTTTGCCTTCCCTTCTGTGGTATAACAGTAATAGGAGGCCTTTTCAAACATTGCTAAAAAACCTGGTGCTACAAGTACCAGGCTGTTTAGGTGCCTAATGCTACCTGCACTCTGAATGCTGAACCCCTGTCTCCAGAAAAAGGCAGTGCTTTACAAAGTATAATGTACCATTGATTATGTACTGGAGTACTGTATCTTATTGAGTCATTACGGTTTTCTTTCTTAAATTGGTTGCTTTCATCTGATTCAGCTACTTGCATTGAATTCTAGAAACTAATGTTTGGACCAACTTGACATATACTTTTTAAAACTCTGTTTCAAGTGTTCCAACTAAGATTAGAGGAGAACTTAGGATTGTATATGTTTTCCCAAAATAGTAAATGGTTGTTTTTCAGCAATCACTATAAGGTTTACATTACAATCTGGTAAAGAAACAATACAAAACAACAACAACAACACCAAACAAACAAACAAACAAAAAATAAGATACAGTTGTTTGTATGTATGGGCTGGTCAGGAAGCCAGAGACTTTGTAGGAAACTCAGCATGATTGTAAAGCTTGAATAAAGCATGGTGTTGGAAATAGTAGTAGAGTACCGAGAGTAATGTTCCATTTCAATAGAACTTCACTGCTCATGAGGTACTTTTACTTGTGTGATCAGAGTTGACCTTCATGATAGCTCTGTGTCACAGCACTTTTCTAAATGGGCCTACTTTTCCCAGTCAACTCCCACACTAAATGTAGAGCATCCTGAGCGCAGGAGCTCCAGTGCTCAGAATGGTACCAGGTGTCAAATTGCAGGCTCTGAGGATTAGTGAAATGCGGCAAATTATACAATTCTGCGTGTTCAGCACACATAGGTATTATTACAGTAAATATGAAAACTCATGTGTACGGATCTTTACTAAATTGCTGAAGTCAAAGTGACGGATAGGACAGTGTGCCAAATCTGCAAGGACTATGAAGCATGATGGTGGAAAGCAGTTAGTTGTGGAAAGTTAATTTACTATATGTATAAGGCATCTTGTTTTTGTGTAAATGATGAGCCAACATCTTAACAGAAAACCCAGTTGAAGAATCAAACTTATTCGTGAGATAGAGAATTAGACAAAGAGATCAATTTAAAATTGTGGAGTACTCAGCTTTGTAAGATTCTACTCATATTATGAAGGAAGAATAAAAGCAGGAAGTACTCTACAGAATCTAGCACTCACCCTAACATCATTAGAGTTCCAATTTCCTTAGTGTAAAGCAATTGTCTTCCTTTTTAGCTTGGCTCATTTCACAAAACATTTTATCTTTTTTCCCATTTTATAGGAACTCATGAACTGCTGACATGACTAAAAGGCAGGGTGAGAATGCTGAAGACTGATAAAATGCCCTGAAGATGCTATAAATACTAGATGGAATCAGTTACTCAACCAATTAGAGTTAGCTCTTTTGAAACCTAATGTTGTGAAATACCAACAATAAAGATTCCCATTTTGATTTCCTAAAATATGCTCATACTACCTTTTCTTCTTCTAGCACTGTGAGTGACTACACACTCATCTATGTACTTTTTTTGACTAACAGAGCCCTTTCTCAGAGACAAGTATCTGTGATTTTCTTTCATGGGTAAGTATGAACACATCAGATCACATACTCCAGCAGGAGTCCTCTGTGTTCCTGTAGATCATGGAGATAATAATATCCACTGTGAGCTTTAGTCATTCCTGTGGGGGTGGGTGTTGTGTATGGACTCACAAGGCAACTACAACAGGGTTGAGAGAATACCCTTGCCTTTAGCACTTCCATGGCCAGGATCTCTTTAACTTCTGCAGTCTTAAGAATTCTGACACACATTTAGATTGTACGCTGAAAAGATGAAAACTTCCACCATATTCAGACACATATTCACATACAAACTGTGAATTTAAAGAGAATGTGAAACCATGGCACATCATGAAGCTTGTGTGTCAGTAGGTGCCTATGACAATATAATTCCTTTAGCAATGTTTGGATGCTGAAAGGAGAGCAGAAGTCAAAAATCATGTAAATAATTTTGACAATTAACTTGACAGGATTTAGAATTATCATGGAAACAATATCTTGCTATGTCTAAGAGGGATTATCAAGACTAGGTTAATTTAGGAAAGATCACCCTAAATGTTGGAGGCACTATTACATTATCTCAGGGTTCAACCTGCATAAGAAAGCAAGATGAGTACCAGCACTCAACATCCACTGCTTCTTTACTGTGGATGCAATGTGACCAATTCCCTTACATTCCTTTCACCCTTTCTTCTTCATAATGACCAACTATACTCTCATCGTGTGAACCAAATCAAGTTTTCCTTATTTAATTTCTTTTAGGTCACCTATTTGTTACAGGGCATGAGAAAATTAAAGAATATAGAGCCAGAAAAAGAACTGAAGGAGCTGAAGGGTTTGCAAACCTATAGGAACAACAATAATATCAGCCAACCAGATCCCCCCCCCCCCCGAGCTCCCAGAGACTAAACCACCAACCAAAGGGTACACATTGGGGGGACCCATGACTTCAGCTGAACATGTAGCAGAGCATGCCCATATTGGGCATCAGCTGAAGGAGATGCCCTTGGTCCTGTGAAGATTCAATGCCCCAGTATAGGAGAACGCCAGGGCAGAAGATATGATGGAGTGCGTGAGTAGGTGAGCACTTTCATAGAGGTAGGGGGAGGGTGTAAATAAAGAAAATACCCAATAACATTCAAAGAAAGAATATCGAGTTCATCTGTCTCTGTCCCAGCAATATAGTAATGTAAAATTATGTGACAGGGTTAGCTCTCCTGTTCTACTACAGTATTATTGAACTCTCTTCAGCAGCCACCAAACTCTGGGGGAATAGTTTCAGACTTGAAATTTTCTATCTTTTCTGTAATATCACTAAAGAAACTGAGAGAATGAGATATACAATCCCCTATTGGGTTTTTGTGTTAACTCAGTGTTTTTAAGTACTTCACTGGGACTCTGTGTTTAATTAACAACACAAAACAGGTCCACATCTTTACATAGAAAAGACAGTGTTTGAATTCATACTACAACCCTGGGTACTGATACGGTGAGAACCGAGGAAGAATAGAAAAAAGACAGGAAGCCTTGGCAACTGACCAGGGCAGTACATAATGGTCTTTCATACACATCTATTTATCTTTCTGTTAAATCATTAGTCTCCAAGTAAATCAATTGGAACTAATTATTATAGCTCTTCACTTAGAAACTGTGTTCATAAAATTTACTTTTAATTTGATGTATTTTTTCTTAATGTTCACTTGAAACTTATTACTATCCTATATCTGTCTATTTATGAAGTCTAGTGTAAATTCGAAAAAAAATACACTCATCTCCTGAATGTTGACCTTATTTTTTGTGCATTTTGGTTCTTTTTCCTCTCCTGGGGCATTTTTTAGTCCATCAAAATACACTATTTTTTGTTTCTTTTTCTATATTCTTTTCATCTCCTCTTTTCTTTCTCTAAATCTTTTATTTGATCCCAAAGAAGTGAGAAGAAACGGTATTGCAAAAAGATTGTTTGTGTCAAATTACCTCTGCTTCTCTGTTGGGTTTGGGGTACTACTTCCAGCAAAATGTCTTTACTCTAACTTCAACTAGTCCCCCACTCCTCCTAGGACTTATCCCAGTAATAAGCCTTGTGATTACCTTGATCACATTCAAAGAAGTGACCACACAAAACTTGAACATTATTTTGCTGTTACTGAAAAGTATGGACTATTCTTAAAATACGTATTGCAATAACTACCTTTTTTCCTCAGAATCTGACAGTGAGACACTTGGTCAATTGAATATTTGTGACTCAGCCCCACACTCTATGGCCTATTCTTTTTGTCCTCAAATTTTTATGCTTAGTCACAGCAGCCTTGAGGAAATCTAACCTCTGGACTGACTACATCTGAGAGTTCTAGATGTTGATTAAGAACTCCTGAGGCCACTGAGTGGAGTAACTGGGAATTACTGCGTAAGCAAGTCCACAGATTCTTCTACCTGTGAAGCTCATTTCAAAATGTCAGGTTATAATCTGGCAAATTTTAAATACCATTAGATGAAACCGTCTGGGGCTGTGTACCCATGCTTTTCTCTAGTTTGCTTGATAGAAATGGATCCACATTACTGGATTCAGAATTCCAGGTCTAAGATTCATATCAGAAGTCACTCTGGACAGGACTATCCAGCTTTCATTAGATATAATCAGTGTTCTCTTGTGTTCAGTATTAGAGAGCTGCTGGCTCATTTCACAAAGACAGAACTTATACCATGTTTTACTATCTAAGTGAAAGAAAGTCAGCATCTGAAATGCACTCTGTTAAATCACTTCCATAAAAACATCTGCTGAGACCCAGAGATAGCTGTGAAAGAGATTATGGGCAGAAACATGTGTATAGACGCAAGGGGCTATATGTGTACACATTCATTGCATTGTCTTTGTTAGCCATGAACCTGGTTTATGAAACTCTTAGCTATGGCTTCTCTGATGTTAACCACACAATTTTCGAAACCATTTTCCAAGATTGCCATGAATAGATTCCAGCAGTGGTGCAGTGTAGTGGTTCTTGATAGACGTGAGCCATTATTCTGAAAATGGGAAAGATCCCACCACTGAGGAAGCAAACAGAGTTTTTTGGAGATAAAATTTCAACAGGAGTCAAGAGTCTTCTGATTACAAAGCTGGCCTCAAGCTCTCAGCACATGCAAACACAAATGGACACACTATTGTCTGAACTTCCTCACTTCACAAATAAACAACAGTCTGCAACACTTTTCCTTAACAACTCCATACCACAGTTGAATTGAGAAATGACCTCTCCCCCAAGAAAAATAGAGCAGGAGAGTTAGCTCACAGTGAGGTGATTTCTCAGTACATGGTTTTTCCAGCACTTTGGAACTGCTTAATACAACCCTGATTGCCTATGTCTCCAGAGCCCCTTTCTTAAAACACAGTTGCATGCAAATAGAGCACGTTCATTTCATGCAACACAGCTCAGCTGTTGCTGATAGTTCCAAGTACCCCATTCCACAGGGCACAACTCAGTTGGAAGTCCCTAGTACAAAGAAACATGCAGAGCACAGCAATAGAAAACTTCACCACCAACGCAACAAAGTCAAGGAGCTGCAAAGCTATAGTAGCCAGAGGAGGATTAGCTTTCCTGCTTTCAGTTCAAGAAATGTCTCTTTCATTATAGTCCACTAGTTTTGGCTTTGTCTTTTTTTCTTGGCTATGATATGTTACATTCAAAGTAATTTCCTACCTTAGTGTTCTCTCAATTGCAACCTTTCCCTCAAATCCAGTCCTAGTCTTTTGCATTTGTTTCATTAAATAAATGGATATTCCTAAAATATGAATTTCCTCCAATATCTTCTACTTTGCAAACTCCAGAACTGTTTAGCCAATAAATTAAAATCCAATGAAGAACTGACTGTTAGCTGAGGCTTTGGACATGCAAAGCGCACAACCCTAAGAAACAGCAGCATCTGGGACAGGAGGCTCCCATTAGTAGACATGAAAGTGGCGTGGGTTGTACAGATCAAACACAAACAACGAACCAATGGTGGCTCACATTCGACTTACTGGATGGGATGAAGAACTGAGTAAGGACCCAGACCAGGGAGCCGCCTCTTCCTCTCGCTTGCATACATTTATTTTACACCACCTCAGGTCACTCACAGTTTTCTTACCTGCTCATTGTTGCTCTCCCACCATTTCCCATACTCCCTTTGGGGGTGAAACACTCTATTTCCGACTTGTGCTGGGCCAGTCTCCTGTCTTTGTACCTGGTAAGCATGAACAAGGACAGGAGCAAACAGAAAGATGTGATTGTGTGCCCTGCAGGCTGAGGAAGAGCCATGACCGCAAACATGGTCACCCCACACCAAAACCGGGATTTCTGCTTCTCATTGTAGTGGGAGCTGACCTCTGATATTTACTTGTCAGTCAATGGTATATAGGAAAATCAGGAAAGATTTTGTTACTTTGGGATTACCGCTCATGAAATATACAGCTTACATAACGGATTAATCTATATATGTATCACATCTGTTAGTAAATGATAAAAAGAATCCATTGTCTAGCATCTAGAAGAGACAAAAATTAGTCAGTAAAGATTTGTTTAATGCTTACCATGCATCAGACTCTGCACTAAAGCTTAACTAAACTTAATCCTGTCAGCGGTCCTGTGACAGAGGCTCTGTCATGCTTATTTCCATGTTACTGAAGAAGAAATGTAAAATTGCAAAGATTAAGTAAATTGACAAACGATAGTAAGTGGTTCATCTGGACGTTGAATGCAAAGTGTAAGTTTAGAACCCAACTTTAGCCTTCTACCATTAAGCTTTTACAGGTAAACTCTGTCAATCTTCCACCCTATTGACATATACAATATCTGAACATTTATGAACATACTGGCAATATTTTAAAGAAAAAAATGCCATGTTCTCTCTCTCCCTCTCCATAAATATCATTTTGTAAGTCTTTTTTTTTTCTTTTCTTTTGTGAGCCAGTTTTGAGTAGCCCAAAATTTGGAGTATGGTTCAAATACATGTTGTTACAGAACCAATTGCTCAACTCCCCAGGGAAGCTACAAGCTGTTTTTTCACTAAAATAAGTAATGGCATCTCTTTAATATGAATCTAAAGTATGTACTAGATGAACCCTTCTGAGGGCTCTTTTGAGATGGAGTGCTGGTATAAAAATAGTTTCTTACTCATTTTCTAAATATGTGGGGTAAGAGAAGAATAGTCTGCTCTGCTTCCAAATAAGAAGAGTGAGAGTGTCTTAACTTACTCTGCCATGTTTACCAGGCCAAGCCTGCAGAAAACAACTTCCAGTGTAGGTTATAAGGTACAATACTTGAGAATATATACTCTGATACACGAGTTCTGACCCAAAGTCAGAGACAGCGCACCTCCATCAGGACTCATGGCCTGTCCATAGATTGCTGAGCACCCAGAGGAGCCTCAGGGGTGCTCCTACTCCACAGTCCATGAGGAAGAGGCCACCAGGATCTCTCAGGGAGCACGTAGGATTGCAGCTACAGCCCAAAGCCAAAGTCTGCAATTTTCCATCAGGACTCTGGGCCTACCAGCAGATTGCTGAGCACCCAGAGGAGCCTCAGGAGTGCTCTCCCTCCTGAGCCCACAGGTGAGTCCACACTTACTCTTTATTGACTATCAGATGAGAGGCCAGATAGAACTCTCAGAGTGCAGTTTGCACAGTGCAGCCTGGAAACAGATTGTTCTGGCTCAAAGTCAAAGCTGTCCAACTGCAATCAGAACTCACAGCATATCCACTGAGAGCTGACACCCAGGAACAATCTCCTTCCTGAGCCAAAGGGCTCACAGACCAACAGGAGATACAAGCTCCAGACAGAGACAACAAGATCAACGAGCATCACAGACAACCAGATGGAGAGGGGCAAATGCAAGAACTTAAGAAAAGGAGACCAAGACAACCTGGCAACATCAGAACCAGTTCTCCTACCACAGCAAATAGTAAATATCCCAAAGCACCACATAAATAAGATCTGGACTTAAAATCATACTTCATGATGATGGTGGAGGTCCTTGAAATAACATGAAATTTTTCCTTTAAGACTTACAGGAGAGCAAGGAGAGCACACATAAACAAGTAGAAGTCCTTAAAGTGGAAACACAAAAAAGAGCTACAGGAAAACACAAATAAACAGGTAAAGGAATTGAAAATGGAAATACAAACAATAAAGAAATTATACAAGCAGACAACCCTGGAGATAGAAAACCTAGGAAAGAGATCAGGGAAATAGATGCAAGCATCACCAAGAGAATTCACGAAATGGAAGTGAGAATCTCAGGGACAGAAGTCAACATAAAGAACACTAACACATAAGTCAAAGAAAACGCAAAAATAAAAAAGCACCTAACCCAAAATATCCAGGAAATCCAGAACATAATAAGGAGACCAAACCAATAGATAATAGGTACAGAAGAAAGCAAAGACTTCCAAATAAAGTGTCCAGTAAATATCTTCATAAAATTATGGAAGAAAACTTCTCTAACCTAAAGAAGGAGATGACCATGAACATACAAGAATCCTATAGAATTTCAAATGGATTGGACAAAAAAAATTTCTCCCAACACATAATAGTCAAAATACCAAATGTTCAAACTGAAGAAAGTATACTAAAAGCAGAAAGGGGAAAAGGCCAAGAAACATATAAAGGCAGACTTATCAGAGTTATACCAGACTTCTCAACAGAAACTATGAAAGCTAGAAGATCCTCGACAGACATCATACAGACCCTAAGTGAACACAAATGCAAGGCCAGGTTACTCTATCCAGCAAAACTCTCAGTTACTATGAATGGAGAAACCAAAATATTTCAGGACAAGACCAAATTTACACAATATTTATCCACCAACCCAGCCCTACAAAGGCTAATAGGTAAAAAAAAAAAAAAAAAAAAAACCCCAAAAAAGAAGGGAAACTACACCCTAGGGAAAGGAAGAAAATAATCCTGCTGAAATAAGATCAGAAGAAAAAAGGCATATAAACATAATCTAACAGCAAAAATAAGAGGAAATAACAATCATTATTCTTTAATATCTCTTAACATCAATGGACTCAAATTCAAATACAAAGACATAGACTATCCAACTAGATATGAAAACAGGATCCAGTTTTAGCTGCATACAGGAACTCATTTCTGTGACAAAGTCAGATACTACCTCTGAGTAAAAGACTGGGAAAATTTTTTCCAAGCAAAAGTTCCCAAATAACAAGCTGGAGTAGCTATTCTAATATTGAATAAAATAGATTTTCAACCAAAATTTATAAAAAAGAATAAGGAATGACATTTTTTACAGATCAAAGGGAATATCCATCAAGATGAACGCTCAAACCAGAACATCTATGCTCCAAATACAAGGGCACCCACATTCATAAAAGAAATGTTACTAAAGTTCAAAGCATATATTGCACCACACAATAATAGTGGGAGACTTCAACACTGCATTCTCATTAATGGACAGATCATGGAAGCAGGATCTGACCAGAGACACAGTGAAACTAACAGAAGTTTTGAACCAAATGGATTTAGCATCCATCTACAGAACATTTAGCCCTAAAAAAGGAATATACATTCTTCTCAGTATTTACTGGTATCTTCTAAAAAATGTGACCATACAGCCAGAGAGCAGGCCTAAACAGACACAAGAAGATTAAAATAATTCCATGCATCCTATCAGATCACCATGGACTAAGGCTGGTAATCAATAACAACAAAATCAACAAAAATCTCACGTGCACATGGAAGCTGAACAATACTACACTCAGTGATAACAGGTCAAAAAAGAAATAAAAAAGAAATTACAGGTTTTTTTTTTTTTTAGAATTTAATGAAAATAAAGGCAAAACATACCCATCTAATGGTATAAAATGAAAGCAGTACTAAGAGGAAAACTCAGAGCTCTGACTCCAAAAAGAAACTGGAGAGAGTATACAATAGGAGCTTGACAGTGCAACTGAAAGCTTTGGGGGGAAAAACAAGCAGATACATCCAAGCAAAGTAGATGGCAGGAAACAGTCAAACTCAGAGCTGAAATCAACCAAGTAGAAACAAAATGAATTATACAGAGACTCAACAAAACCAGGAACTGGTTCTTTAAAAAACAACCAGAGTGATTAACCTTTAGCCAGACTGACTATAGGGCACAGAGAGAGTATCTAAATTAACCAAATTAGAATTGAAAGTGAAGCTGTAACAACAGAAACTGAGGAAATTCAAGAAATCATCAGATCTTACTACAAAAGGCTATATTCAGCCAAACTGGCAAATCAAGAGGAGATGGAAAACTTTCTAGACAAATACCAGGTACCAAAGTTAAAAGAGAATCAGATAAGCCATCTAAACAGTACCATAACCCATAAAGAAATAGAAGGAGTCATCAAAAGCCTCCCAACCAAAAAAAAAAAAAAAAAAAAAAAAAAAAAAAAAAAACCAGAACCAGATGGTTTCAGTGCTGAATTCTATCATACCTTCATAGAAGACCTAATACCAATACTCTCCAAACTATTCCACTAAATATAAAGAAAAGGAACACTACCCAACTCATTCTTTGAGCCATACTTACACTCATATTTAAACAACACAAAAACCCTACAAAGAAAGCAAACTTCAGACCAATTTCACTCATGAACACAGATGCAAAAATACTCAATAAAATTTTTGCAAACTGAATTCAAGAACACATCAAAGTTATCTTTCACCATGATCAAGGAGGCTTCATCCCAAGGAATGCAGGGATGGTTCAATCCATCAATGTAATTCACTACTTAAAAACTTAAAGAAAATAATCCAAAAAATTATTTTATTAGATGCTAAAAAAACATTCAACACCCCTTCATGTTAAAGTCTTGAAAAGATAAGGCATTCAAGTCCCATACCTAAACATAATAAAAGCAATATACAGGAAACCAGTAACAAATATCAAATTAAATGGAGAGAAATTTGAAATGAACCTACTAAAATGAAGGACTAGACAAGGCTGCCTACTGTCCCTATACCTATTCAATGTAGTACTAGAAGTCCTAGACAATGCAATTAGACAAAAAAAAAAAAAAAAAAAAAAAAATCAGAGATGCAGTTTGGAAAGGAAAAGTCAAAATATTATAGTATACTTAAGTGATTCCAAAAGTTCCACCAGAGAACACCTACAGCTGATAAACAACTTCAACAAAGTGGCTAGATATAAAATTAACTCAAACAAATTATTAGCCTTCCTCTAGTCAAAGAATAAACAGGCTGAGAAAGAAATTAGGGAATTTTTACTCTTCACAATAGCTCTAAACAATGTAAAATACCTTGGTGTAACCCTATCTCAGCAAGTGGAAGATTTGTATGACAATAACTCAAGTCTCTGAAGAAAGAAATTGATGAAGATCCCAGAAGATGGAAAGATCTCCAATGGTCATGGATTAGAACTATCAAACTAGAAAAAAATGGCCATTTGCCAAAAGCAATCTACAGATCCATTACAATCCCCTCAAATTTCCAATTTATTTCTTTATAGTGTTGAAAAAAGCAATTTGCAAAATCATTGCGAAGGACAAAAAGTCCAAAATAGTGAAAACTATTCTCACCAATAAAAAAACTTCGGGGGAAATACCTGTACCTGACCTTAAAGTGTATTAAAGATCAATCATTATAAAAACTCCAGTGTATTTGTACAAAGACAGGCTTGTAGATTAATGTAACAGATTTAAAGACCCAGAATTGAACTGACACACTTGTGGTCACTTGATCTTTGACAAAGTAGTAAAAAACATTCAGTGGACAAAAGCCTCTTCTGCAAATCATGCTGGTTCACCTGGCAGTCAGCATGCAGAAGAATGCAAAACAATCCATTCTTATCTATTTGTATAAAGCTCAAATACAAGTGGAATAAAGACCTCCAAATAAAACCTGATACACTGAAATTATTAGAAGAAAACGTGGGGAAGAACTTAGAACCCATAGGCACAGGAGAAATTTTCTTGAACAGAACACCAATGCCTTATGCTCTAAGATGCAGAATTGATCAATGGGACCTCATGAAATTGTAAAATTTTTGTAAAGCAAAGAACACTGTCAAGAGGACAAAATGGCAACTAACAGACTGGGAAAGGATCTTCACCAGTCCTACATCTGATGGAGAGCTAATATCTAATATATACAAAGGACTCAAGAAGTTAGACTCAAATAATTAAATAAGACTCAGAGAATCAAATAATCCTATTTAAAATGGGGTACAGAGCTAAACAGAATTATCAACTGAGAAATACTGAATGACTGTGAAGCACCTAAGGAAATGTTCAGCATCTCTAGTCTTCAGGGAAATGCAAATCGGAACAAGCCTGAGATTCCACCTCACACCAGTTAGTATAACTAAGATCAAAACCCAGGTGACAGCAAATGCTGGTAAGGGTGTGGAGAAAGGGAAACACTCCTCCATTGTTGGTGTTATTGCATGCTGGTACAACCACTCTGGAAATTAGTCTGACAGTGCCTTAGAAAAAGGATATATATTAAAGACCTATTTATACCACTCCTGGGCATATTTCCAGAAGATGCTCCAACATATAGCAAGGGCACATTCTCCACCATCTTCATAGCAGCCTTCTTTATAATAGCCAGAAGCTGGAAAGAACTCAGATGTCCTTCAATAGAGGAATAAATAAAAATTGTGGTACATTTACACAATGGAATACTACTCAGCTATTAGAAACACTGACTTCATGAAATTTGTAGGAAAATAAGTGGAACTAGAGACTATCATCCTGAGTGAGGTAACCCAGTCACAAAAGAACACACATGGTATGCACTTACTGATAAGCTGCACTCAAGAAGCTCTGAATAGCCAAGAAATAATTCACAGAACTTATGAATCTCAAAAAGAAGGAAAGTGGATGTCTCAGTCCTTCTTGGCAGGTAGAACAAAGCACTCAAAGGAATAAATATAGGGGCATATAGAGGAGCAGGTATTGAAGAAAAGATAATTTAGAGACTGCCTCACCTGAGGATCCACCCCATATGCAGACACTAAACCCAAGCACTATTGGTGATGCCAAGAAGTGCTTACTTGCAGGAGCCAGATGTGAATGCCTCCCCAGAGGCTCTGTCAGAGTCATACATATACAGATGAGAATGCTTGCAGCAAACTATCAGACTGAACATGCGGTCCCAAATGGAGGAGTTAGAGAAAGGACTGAAGGAGCTGAAAGGGTCTGCCACTCCATGGGAAGAACAATATTATCAACCAACCAAACTTTCTAGGACTTTCAGAAACTAAAACACCAAGCAATGAACACACATAAAGAAAGCCATGGGTCAAGTTGCATATGTAGCAGAGGATGACTTTGTCTGGCATCAATGGGAGAAGAGGCCTTTGGTCCAGTGAAGGTGCATTTCCCCAGTATAGGGAATGCCAAGCCGCTGAGGTAGAGAAGGTGGTTGGGAGAAGGGGCACCTTCATTAAAACAAGTGGAGGAAGAAGGGACATGTTAGTGGGAGAAAATTGGATGACATTTGAAATATAAATGCAGTCAATATACAATAAAAACAAAACAAACAAAAAAGAGCATATATATTTCTTTTAATGAGGCTTGGCATGATTCCAGGTCTTCATCAGGCAATGAGAAACGGGGTTACCATGTGAAGATTTGTTAATCTTAGTTGAGTTGTCTCTTCAGTTTTTGTAAGTTTTGTGTCACAAGTAAAAGAATATAAAGCAAAATGTCATGTAATTAAGATAATTTGTACCCTAAGGTAGAGTATTTTTTATTTGAATAAGTGATCATTACATCAAATTCAATAAAGGTTTTAGATTAATTCATCAACTAGGTCTTAGTTGAGAATCTATAATCAATAAGCAATGTGTTTATGTTAGATGCAAAGAATAATAATCTCCAGATCTTGCCTTAGCTGATTCACAGAATAATAGAAGAAAAAGAAGTAGAAAGATATAAAGAACTGTATAAGAAGCCATTCAGAAGTAGGAACTTGTTTGGGGAAGGACAATATTGGGCAAAGGTGGATGGAAGTCTTTGTATTATTAAAAACATACTTTAGAAGGTAGGCTGTGGTTTATTACTTATCATTTGACAACATTCCACATATTAGTAATAAACTCTTAGTATTTATTTGTAAATTAGATGGTGCAACCAAAATATTATCGTACAGTTTCAACTAAAATGACATTATTGGAGTATTACATTTGTTATGGCTTTTTGATTCTCACAAGAATTACTATATTGTTGAAATTCTTGTTAGGTTAATGGCTTGACAATTAGTTAAAGTCTTCACTAATGTTTTAAAATACCTACATCTTTATTACTCTATCTCCTGCTTCCACTTCTTTCTCCGTAGGTTTTGGCTTTACATTGATTTTTCCATCCATATCTCCTATCTGTGTCTGTCATTCTTTCATACTCTATTCTCTCTCTCTCTCTCTCTCTCTCTCTCTCTCTCTCTCTCTCTCCCTCTCTCTCTCTCTCTCTCTCTCTCTCTCTCTCTCTCTCTCGTTCTCTCTCTCTCTCTCTTTCTCTCTCTCTCTCTCTCTCTCTCTCTCTCATTCTCTCTCTCTCTCTCTCTCTCTCTCTCATCAATTTTTAGACTTTTATTGTTGTTTCCATGTTCATCTCCCCTCATTTATATCATGGTAGTGGTAGTGTTCATTTTTAAATATATTCTAAACTGCATATTCTCTTAAAACCTAAACTGTCCGATAACATTTACAGGCCAACCAATCATCTATCAGTCTTTCCATCCATCTATTTATCTATCTATCCATGAATCTATCTGTAAAGTCATCCAGTGAGCCAACCATTAAATGAAGCAACCAACCAACCAACCAACCAACCAACCACCTAACCAAAAACAAGCTTCACCTCCACAACAAAAATGAGATACATTAAAAAATAAAGCATAAGAAATCATGCTAACAAACAACAGCAAAATACATTTTGTTAATGAAAAAAATACTGCAGTTTTAGAACTTTCAGGTCATGTTGTATTTATTATTACGGTTCAGGCTGGTCCCTTTCCCTTGTAGGTGATGTCCTTGCTTATATATAATTACAAGTTCTTTGAGTTATCAAATACTAACTTTAACATTTACTCAAAACAACTTTTTCATACTCTTCATGGAAGATATACAATTATTTCTACTTAAATTTATTCAAAAGTATGAAAGCATTAAACATACTATAAACTTTGTAAAATTTTAGTTTAAAACCTGATTGACCTGAATTTGATCTTTGGGACCAAAATATTGGACTACATACTAGTTGAGAGAACCAGTTCTCCTCAACTCCATATGTACGCTCGACCCACATGACCTCTCTATAATATCTTTCAATACAATAAATATATGTGTTCCATTCTTCGGCATTCTTTAAAAATAGTCTGTGGGGAGGGTTGTGAAGGTTGTATATGCATTTTGGTTTGAACCTAAGACCTTATACATCCTAATCTATAGTCTGCTATTGAGATATATCTTTATTCATATGGAAATGATTTTATGTAATTCATTTTAAAGCTTTACCATGGATAGGACATTAATAGAGAGGGAGAATAACTTTAAAAAAGAAATAAATAGCAATATGTTCTTTCAGTAAACATCATTTATTATTATGACTCTGTCCTATTTGTAAAGCAAACTTATATTTTCTTCTAATTTTCTTTTTTCAGAACATAAGTATGCCTCAACTGGCGAAAACTATGTTGAAGATAGACAACTTCCTTGGTTAACAAATACAAATATAGTCAATTACTGAGTGAGAAACAATTGATGCATGTAGAGAAGTCACTCAAAGTCACAAAAATTATAAAAAGTCTGTGGAGTTAGTCATCTGTTAAGATGATTCCAATGCAATGAAGTCCTTGGTTAGATCCCTGACACCCATGTAAAAAGCGTATGTAGTAGCTTATGAGTGTGATCTCTGTGGGGAGAAGTGGACTGTAGAAAGGATGTCTTTGACTCACTGGTTATCCAGACTAACCTAACATGAAACTCATAGAACTTTGAACAAATCCAGGTTTACTTCTGGCACACACACAGAGACACACAGAAACACACACACACACACACACACACACACACACACACACACACACACACACACACACACACACTTCCACAAAAGATTTTTATCTTTTAAAAGATAATTTTTTAAAATTACTTAAGCATAAACCTAGGGACTAAAAGAATTGATCAAAGTATAGAAAGCAACAGTACACTACTTGCGACACAGAGCCACTGAAGAAACATGCTCTGAATGAAGAAAAGAAAATGAAAATTTACTTTAGGACGTATCAAATCTCTATCAGGAATTTGGTGTTATTATTTGCTTTCTTGCTTTTGTTTCATAGAGCTAGACCTTGGCATCAGAGACCTACCCATGCTAGGACAGTGCCCTGCTACTAAGCCTATGCCAGACCAATTAAAATACCTTTATAGATTTGGGTCAAGAGCTTTAGGATGAAGAAAAAGGTAAAGATGTCTAAGGAAAGAAATCAATCATGCAGAGTTTTGAAATAAAATGGTTATAGGGAAAGAGAAGATAGAGAGAATGTTTTCCTACTTGATCATGACCTTAACACTTTCCAAAACTTTGCTCAAAGGTCAGTGCACTCTGCCACACCCACCTCATTCAAAAGTACAATCCTCACTTCTTACTTTTGTTACAACTTTTTTGCTTTTCCCAGGAGTATTTATATAATACAAATACAAAGGTAAACTCTTTGATGGCATGCGTTTTGGCTATTTTTAGTGAATGCTTGTTTTTCTGTGCTTTTGACATTGCTAAACTCTTCATTTATAAGTAGTAATATTTGTCAGTTGATTGCCTGGATAAATGCCATGAATAACAGAAGAATTAAATTATGGAGGCATATATATATATGCATATATATGCATATATATATGAGTTTATCACATTCATGTTATATGAAGTAGGAATAATTTCAGTGAAAAATGGATGAAATTGCAATCATGTAAGTGAAAAGATAAAAAACAAATTTGGACAGTGCTACTATCCATATGTCTGTAATCCCTGCTGCAAGCATCTTAATCTGTATCAGCCAAACACTGTCAGAGTCTCTCAGCAAACGTTTATATCTCCTGTGAGTATTTTATTCCACCTCCTAAGAAGGACTGAAGCATCTATACTTTGGTCTTCCTTCTTCCTAAGCTTCTTCTGGTATGTGAATTATATCTTGGGTATTCTGAGCTTTTGGGTTACTATCCATTTATTGGTGAGTATTGGGTTACCTCATTCAGGATAATATTTTCTAGTTCCATGCTTTTATCTAATAATTTCATGAATTTACTGTTTTTAACTGTAGTACTACATTTTGTAAATACATCATAATTTCTGTATCTGTTAGTCAGTTGAAGGACATCTGGGTTCTTTCCAGCTCCTGGTTTTTATAAATAATGCTGCTATGAACATAGTGGTATAGCTGGGTCCTAAGGTAGTACTATTTCCAATTTTTTTGAGAAACCACCAGACTGATTTCCAGAGTAGTTGTACCAGCTTGCAATCCCACCAACAATGGAGGAGTGTTCCTCTTTCTCTACATCCTTTCCAGCATCTTCTGTCACCTTAGTTTTTGATAGTAGCCATTCTAACTGGTATGACGAAAAATCTCGATTGCTTTGATTTTCATTTCCCTGATAAATAAGAATGTTGAACATTTCTTTAGGTGCTTTTCAGACATTCAATATCCCCCAGTTGAGAATTCTTTGTTTAGCTCTGTACTCATTTTTAATAGGATTATTTGTTTACCTAAAGTCTAACTTCTTGAGTTCTTTGCAAATACTGGATATTAGCTCTCTATCAGAAATAGGCCTGGTAAAGATCTTTTCCCAATCTTCTGGTTGCCATTTTGTCCTATTGACAGTGTTCTTTGCTTTATAGAAGCTTTGCAATTTTATGAGGTCCTATTTGTTCATTATTGATCTTAGAGCATAAGCCAGTGGTGTTTGGTTCAGAAAAATTTCCCGTGTCTATATGTTTGAAACTCTTCCTCACTTTCTTTTCTATTAATTTCAGAGTATCTTGTTTTATGTGGAGGTTCTTGATCCACTAGGATGTGAGCTTTGTACAAGGAGATCAGGATGAAGAGATTTGCATTCTTCTACATGCTGTAAACCACCAACCAAAGAATAAATATGGAGGGATCCATGGGGCCAGCCACATATGTAGCAAAGAATGGCATTTTAGGTGAAGGCTTGATGCCCCAGTGTAGGGGAATTACCAGGCAAGGATGCAGGAGGGTGTGGGTGAATGGGTTAGAAGAGCACCCCAATAAAAGCAGAAGGAGGGGGATAGGATAGGGAATTTCCACAGGGGAAACCAGGAAAGGGGATAACATTTAAAATGTAAATAAAGAAAATGTCTATAAAAAGCAGTTAGTTAAAATGCTTTGCAGGTATACATCATATTCATGTAAGAAAACTTTTCAGTTTATTGGTAAATGTTAAGTGGAGGAGGAAACTTCATAAGTATAGAGCCATCCTTAAGGAACATTCCGGAATAGGATTAATTAAGTGTTATTTACATCTTTGGATTTATCTTAGATCTGACTTATTTTCAGGAAATTTTAATCTACTAATAGCATTGAGTTGTTTCCCAGTGGGATTTTATCATTACATACTTTGGCCTACTCAAATTCTAGCTATAAATATTTCCAGTACAATAGTCTTGTCTTTACGTAGCTCACCGGACACAGGCAACTGCATTCATTTTCAAGATCTTGTCATTATTTGTTTTAGATTGTATTCATTTGTGATTGTACCTCAGCTCTGTCCTAATTTTTTTCTCTCTCTCAGGTTTTAAAAAGCCCTTTATTTCAGCCAAAACGAGGTGAGGTAGGACTAGAAGAAAGAGATTGAAGTATTTTTGTGTATATAATATATATTGATGTGTGTGTGTGTTTGTGTGTGTGTGTGTGTGTGTGTGTGTATGTGTGGTGTGTGTGAATCTGTCTGTGTGTTTGGTGTGGTGTATGTGTGTATAGTATATGTGTAGTATATGTGTGGTGTGTGTGGGGTGTGTGTGTGTGTGTGTGTATGTGTGTGTGATGTGTGGTGTGTGTGAATGTGTCTGTGTGTGTGGTGTGGTGTATGTGTGTATAGTATATGTGTAGTATGTGTGTGGTGTGTGTGGTGTGTGTGTGTGTGTGTGTGTGTGTGCACGCGCGCACGTGGTATGTGTGTGTATGAGGTGTGAGGAGCACAGGAAGAAGAGCCAGGCTTACTGTTACTATAGTTACTCAAGCCTGGGAAAGAAGTTATGGAGAGGAAGAATGTGTTCATGAAAATCAGTGGTACTCAGAAAAGAGGACTAAAGACAGAAGTCGCAGCCTGAGCAATGCAGATGCAGATGCAGGCAGACAACCATAATACCAAGCACAGGGACCACAGTGGAGGTGTTAGACGACGGACTGAAGGACTGAAGCGGTTTGCAACCCCACTGGAAGAGCAACAATATCAACCAACCAGAACCCCTAAAGCTCTCAGGGACTAATCAACTGAACAAACAAAGCCTGTCACACGTCTCCTTCAGATTGGCTTGTTGGGGTTGCTGGGCACTTTTTAAAAATTATTAATTAATTTAGGAGTGTTCTACTCACAATGAGCAATGCTATTCCTAGGCATATGAAGGTGATCCCTATAAGACAGGTAGTTAAACCTAAGCCTGAGAGCAAACCAAGGAGCAGTATCCCTCCATGGTTTCTTTTCCAAGCTCCTGCTCTGGTGAATTTCTTGTTCTGCCAGAGCTCTTGCGTTGAATTCCATCAATGAAACACTGTAATCTGAAGATGAAATAGCCCTTCATTTCACAGATTGCCTGTGAATGTTAAATAAATATTGAGACATTTATCACAGCAATGGGAAGCAGATTAGAATAGCTACTTATTTGTATGATTTTAAACAGCATATGTAATTTTATTTCTTCTTTGAAGAATGGGAGCAAAGCTACTTCTCTCACAAGATTAGAATTTTGCAGAGATTTGAGCATTTAATCTTGCAAACACCCTGTGGGATGAGTTCTATATGACTAGGATCCTATAAATACAAGAAAGAATGGTGTGATCTATTGCTTAATATTAGGTGACTATATAAGACAAAGCAAAACACACGTTTGTATTGATAAACTATGAGCCTTCTGTCCTAGAACAGTAGATTAAAGAAAAGAACTCTAATTACAGAAGACATAACTAAAAGAAAAAGTATCAAAACCTCAACAAAGGAAACCAGTGACTCAAAAGAGGTGGAAGAAAATGATGTTAGGTAGAATTCTAGGAGTTTTACACTAATGTGATACACATGAGAACTACAGTTCACAGGGCTAGTAAGTGTTGACATTAGAATTCATGTGAGGTGCTGCTGGCCACAGAACAGCCTTAGAGGGATGTTGTATACCTTCTGTAATGTATGGCAGCTTTGGAGCTGAGTGAAGAAAATATACTTTATAGCTCCTGTATGCAAGGAAGTTTGAACACAACTGAAAAGGCAAAGAAGCCCAAGCTAGGTGAACAATCAGACAACACCGAGTTGGTGAAGAGAGCAACAGCCACTTACTTGGTGTTGGAAAGATCACACTCCTAGAATTAAGATGGAAAAAGCTACTATGAAAGTAGACCATACTCTGGCCTGAGAGACCTACTGTGTGCAATATAATGTAAGTGTGTAAGTGGTGTGAAAAACTAAATTCAGTAAAAGAAAAGTTTAGAATGAAGTTTTCCCCCAAGATACAGTCACTCTTCGCCACGGGAATGAGACATAGTATACCAAAAAGCATTAGATGTCTTTCTCTTCTCTAAGAAAAACTACAAGCAGAACATGGAAGCAAACACCCTGGGCAAACTTACTGACTTACACATGAGGGCTATTCATGAACAAAATACAGTTTTGTAAATTTCAACCAGAGACATGATTTTATCTCAGTGTCTACAACAATCACTTTCTGATGGGCTTCCAATGATCAACCCCCTCCCCTGGAAAAAGGATAAGTGAGTAAAGCAATGGTGGATAATTTCAGAAAAGGGCTAGCAGCAACTGAAGGGGTATAAAAAGGTAAACAAATGCCACAACTAGGATTGACATCTGTTTAGCATTCGTTGATATTTTTTCATTCATGTCCCTTCTGATATGATTCCTTTTTTTTTAAACTTTTGATATACTTTCTGTGAATCTTACAAATGCTTATAGTTACCACAACTCTTTACTGATGTTGTTGCTTACATCTGGCTCTACTCCACGGCGAGGTATTGACTAGGGGAATAACTACTTTATTCTTTTTTTTTTTCTAAACTTTGATGGACTTTGTTCATTATAAGTGTGTCTTTTAACACTCAGATACATTCCTAGTGCTATAGTTTTAAAAATGCCATCTAACCCCAACAGACAATATGGTGAATAATATTCTCTAGCAAATGTAAGGCAGAGGGCCTTGCTTTCCTCTGATGAACATCTAGTCATTTCCTCTGCAAGTCTACTTTTTTACTTTTATTTTTTCCTAATGCCTGGGCACTAACTTACAATTTCTTCCTTCTTAGATGACTGAACTTTTAAAATTCATTGAGCTTTCCTTTTTTTTTTTTTCCTCCATAAATGTGTGTACTGCTCTCACTTGTCTCAAAGACCCTGTAAAGCTCTTTGACCTACTTTGGACATGGCTAATTCCATGGGGCTCTGCTGCCCTCTAGGGGGCCGCTCATCACCTGTCAGCAATGGTCTATCCGCAGTTGGTGTCTCTTAGTGAGGGTGTGCCATGTCTATGAGAAGGCTGCCAAGTTCTAAGATCGTTTTCCTACTTCTGTAACCACCAGTTTAGAGATCTGCAATGGCTGTGCGGTGTGATGTGTGTAGGAACACAAGTCCTGAATGGACAAGCAAGTGAGTGTGCTAACAAAACCCAGACTCACATATTCACAGGGTAGTTGATGGCAATTTGGTCTTTGGTTATGAGAATCTCATCAGCATAAAAGTAATCTGAAGAGTCTATTAAAGTTTGTGTTGTTGCATTCAAGATCTGAACATGAAAGATGTTCATTAGATGAATACCATTTGAACTTCTGTCTGGGTCTTGGGAGGTTGAGAGATCTTACTTAAAATAATTTGCTATAACATTGTGTGTCCTTATTTTCTTTACCTATCCTTTTTGGTAGTGAATAAAGCTCTTTGCTATTTATTTTGATTTCTGTGTGACTGGAACTGCTGACAATGATTTAATATTTGAACTCCCCTTTCCTTTTTATGATATAACATCATTCAAGTCTCTAAGGGATCAGATAATGCTAACACCTACACATTATATAAATTCTGCAGCCCCCGTTCTTTGTTCAAGCAAACTATATTTCAAACCCAAATTATCTGTCTTTTATATCTTTTATTTCCAGAATAAAATATTAGGATGGTCTAGTTATATGACTCTGAAAATAACTTTTGAAACTTCCAACTGATTCCATCTTTTTCCAAGTGTTCACTTGTTACCATTTCTCCCCACATTCTGTCTTTCTTCACTGATTCTGATCATTGCTAAAAATCACATGGCTACCCTGATTCTTTTGTTAGAGTTTTTATCCTTTACTTCCACTTTGAATTCAGAGAACACATTAAACTCCATTCTTAATTTTACTTTTCATACCTTTTGTCCCACAAAGATAAGTTATATTACTTCAATCCTGTTATTCAGAGGGAAAACCATAACTCTTCTCTCGGTTTTTGCCGTTTTATACCACTTCATATCAAGAATTTAGTTCTGTAACTGCACTAGTTTGTAGAATGCATTATAATATTTTACCCATTGTTATAATGTACACCAAATATCCATCATTTCTTCCTACTTTATTCTATGTGCAAACATCAGGGTGCTCTAATATATTCATCCTTTCATGTGGCATCTGAAACTCTCCGAAGCTTCCTGTTACAGACAATAAAAAATTATATATTAAACTTGAAACTTGCTCAGTTAACTATCTAGATAGCAGACTTTTTATCTTCATTTCCATTTCCTGTCTTATTTCGATTACAATGGGCAATTTGCTCATGACTCAAAAATTTGATCTTGTTCCAACTTTAAGATCATTTGAAGTTGCTCATTCCTGTTTTCAGAACATTTATTCTTTATTCTCCTAGAATGTCATGTTTATTACTTTATTCTATTCACCCCCAAACCATGGCTGCTTCGAGGTCTCAATGTACACTAGAACACATGTATTTTGAATGAGAATGGCTCCCATATTTTCGAGGGAGCTTATATATTGGAATGCTTGTTCTGCAGTTAGTGAAACTGTCAGCAAAGACTTACAAAGGGTGACTATGGAAGGTAGATATTGAAAGTAGAGGCTTATTACTGGGAGATTTTGAGGTTTACAAAGCTCCTGTTATTGCCAGTCCCTCTGTCTCTCTCACTCATGGTTCCTGTGACAGGATGCAAGCTCGCAGCTCTTGCACCAGCACCACACAAACCTGCCTGCTGCAGTGCTCCCCACCGTCATTCAAGTTCTGAATTTTAAGCAAGCTCTGGAACAAATTGCTTCTTTTATTAGTTGCCTTCTTCATGGTGTATATTTTACAGTAACAGAAAAGTAACTAAGATAACAGACAACACACAAAAAGAAAGAAAAGAAAAGGAAAAGCAAAATGGACAAATAGCACAGAGCTAAAACAGCCCTGTTATCTCAATTATCTGGTTAAATATTGGTTGTTGAAGGTAAATAAAATTTAAGCATAGTGCCTTTTGAAGAATGTAAAGTAGAACAATTCATTACACCAATCAGAAACATAGGAAAAAAAGTGTCACTATTGAATTGTTCTTCTGATAAAAGAGAAAGAGAATGGGGGGGGGGGAGAATTTTAATTATACAGAAGTTGGCATGATTCCATTTATAGGCTAATAGAAAGAACTCAAGGAAAGAAGATGCTTGATAACTGAGACTGTAATAAGAGTTGGAATCTTCAAAGAAGCTGGATTAGTGGGAAGGAGCTGACACCACAGCTGACTTTGCAGAACACCTAGACTTAAGAACCAAAAAGCAGCAGCGGGTCCCACACTATGCTTCTGTTTTGCTATTACTTATTGTTGAAATACCAAGGGAATCCAAGTATTTAATTTATCTTCTTTTTTTCTGTCATGCTACCTGTAGTGTAAATTTTTTAAATAGGTAACTGATAATTAAAACTAATACCAGGTCCCCTTTCTCAAGCCATCTGGAGCACAGTTTAGTTAAAGGATGAAGACAGAGGTGAAACATAGCTCAACAAACAGGAGAGACAGCTGTGAATTCAAACTGGGTCAATTTTCATAAGTACACTGCTAGAATGCAGACTCCTGAGTCTTAGTTTCCACCGGTGATGGTTTGTAATGATAGCACATAGTGCTTTGAATGGCTTTAATGAGAATTTGTTGTTGTGTGTGTGTTTGGGGAGCATGCATGTGGAGGCCACAGGATAATCAGTGCATTCCTCAATCATTTTCCATCTTTTTTGTTTTTGTTTTTTGGTTTTAGAGACAGTGTCTTTCTTCAAACATGGAGCTCACCAATTGAGTAGACTGCCTAGCCAGTGAACTCCAAGGTTGCAACTGTCTCTGCTTGCTTAGCACTGGGATTAAATGTGTATTATGCCATGCTCAGTTTTTTTCCATGGGGGATAAAGTCTTAATTCAAGTCCTCTTGCTTGTGTGACACTTTATTAATGAGGTCATCTCCATAGCCTCTCTTCCTTTCTTTTTGTACCAGTCACTGAAAGGATAAAAAAATATAGCCTAACCCCTCCAAGGACTCTAAGCTAAAGGAGCCTTAACACCCCCCCCCCCCAGTGACTTCTGACTGCCATTGCCACCCCTACCCAGGAGACCATGCAAATACAGACCTCTGGGACTATAGGGAAATGATTGGTTTGTGATTCACAGGTTCTGCAATGATTGGTTTTAACTCACAGGCTTTTGCTATGAAATGATTAGTTTGTGATTCGCGGGTTTTGCCACGATTGGCCGGCTTTGTTGTGAGCCATATAAAATCAGTCCGGATTCTGCCCTCCTGGTCCACAGCCCTCGACTCTAACATGGCATACAGGTTGTGGGCCCCAAGCGTGCTCGAAATAAAAGTCCTCTTGCAGTTTGCATCAAAACCATTTCTCGTGTGTGATTTAGGGTGTCGCCCTTCTTGGAAGGTGAGGAGAACCCGCACTTTGAGGTTGGAGAATCCCGGACCTGGGAGTCTGGCCTTTCATCACCAGTTAAAGCACCGTGCTCAACTACCTAACAAAATACAAGAACTTCAGAATGCTTTGCATGTGAGTGGGAGGCCTAAGAAGCACGCCTGAGAAAACAAAACTGAGAAAACAATAGCTGGATGAAGGAAGAAAGGCAGAGCTCTTTAGACAGAAATCTAGGGAATGATGTCTATTTCCACTTGTTTATAATTTCTATCTGCAGTAAAGAAATGGAGATAGAGGAAGGGACAGAATTGCTGACTGACAGAATTATACCTGACATTTTCTCTCCTATAAAGTTTTATGTTCTCAGTTACGACTCCATGCCCCAGACATACCCATATCTATGCTATTTCCTAGACTAATGAAAGAAAGAAAGAGAGAGAGAAGAGAAAGAGAGAAAGGATAAAAAAGGAAGAAATCCAAATATCTATATATGTTTCATCTTTCTTTGTTTCTTTCTTTGCCTTTTTTTGATGGTTACTCCCTGTAGTTCCAGCAGTCCAGAAACACACTCTGTAAACCAGGCTAGCCTAAAACTCAGAGACCAACCTGCTTGTGCCTCCCAGTGCTGGGATTAAAGGCATGTGCCACCATGCCCAGCTGGAAAACAAATACTGCAAAAGATACTGTTTATATACAAACAAGCAAGCGAGCAAAGAAACGAAACCAGTCTCAGTTTTACCTTATCACCCGTTAAACTTCCATCAATTAGTAAAAAAAAGTATTTCAATTAAAGTAGATGATAATGAATGAGACCAATATTATCTCAAACAAATTAAAATTTACTTTAATCACAGCATTCAAAAACATCGATTCACTATATAAAGGAGTGTTTTATATGCAATCCATCATGATAAGCTAGACATTATATCTCCACAGAGATACTTCAGTTATCACACAGCAACCTTTAAGTAATCATTTAAAAGCCTTTCTCCTTCTAAAGCAAAATACCTTAAACATGTTGTCTGTAAGCATAATCTACCAGAACTAAGTCTTTGCAGTTCCTTTCATAGGTTCAGGAGCAGACAGACATATGTTTACATGACATATTAGAATATTATATGGTGATAAGCAGATACGAGAGGATAACAGAGGATGATAAGGAGGAATTTGCTGAAAAGAAATTTTACATATGTATGAAATTATAAATATTAACTAATTAATTAAAAATGACTTATTCTTTTGAAACATGAGCTACTACGTAGTGCAGATTCACCCCCCAGATTTATTTACTCAGAGATCTACCTGTTTGTGCCTCCCAGTGCTGGGATCAAAGGCATGTGCCAACATGCCCAGCCTGAAAACGAATATTCCAAAAGATACTGTTCAGAAATTAGATAAATGAATCTCTACTGCCCGTTGAACACAAATTTCTAGATGCAGATACTTTTTAGTTGCTAGTGATGGAAAGCTGAAAGAAAATGCCTATAAGAAGCTTACAATTTAATAGGTAGGGAATCATTTAGTACAGTGCAAGACACCTCAATCTTAACATTTGATAAATAATCCACTTAGTGAACATGCAAAAAATATTCGAATTCGAATTCTTTAAATACGGAATCTTGCTACACTGTATAAGCATGTCTTGAACTTTTTTGTTTTCTTGAAAAAAATGATTTTGCTTCCATATTCTTCCCACCCCCCACTTTACTGGATATTCTCTGTATTTACATTTCAAATGTTATCCCCTTTTCCGCACTCCCACTCCCCTACCTTTTCCCCTTGCCTCCATGAAGATGCTCTCTCTTCCAACTACCCTCTCCCATCTCAGCATCTTGTCAGTCCTCTACACTAGGAAAATGAGCCTTCACTGGATTAAAGGTCTCTCCTTCCATTGATGCCAGAATGTCTTGAACTTTTAAGATCTAGAAATGTTCTTGCTGTAGCCTTCTCTGTAACTAACAGTAGTAATGTGGTTTTGTTGTGCCCAACAACTGAAAGAAAACAAAAATTGAACATACTAACCATACAACAATATCTTAGGAATTCTACATGATGAGATTCAGAGGTTCTTATGTATATATAATTTATAAAATGATTTTAATATTTGGATTAGAAATTGGAGGGTGAGGGTATGTTTTTTAGATTTAAAAACAAAGATAAAATGTAGGCATTGGTAAAGGCAGAGAAGATAGTCTATGCACAGGCACAAGTATAGAAAACAAAGAGATGGTTATGGCTGGGTGTATTCATGTAACTATGGCAATTGGGCACTGTCAGATGGCCTATGCTTGGAGTCCTTAATGTATGGCTAGTGTTGGGACATTGGGCCTTGGGCGGACAATATTGAACATATGAGTAGTTATGACAGAATATTTTGAGGACACAGTCCTTGGTCATATCAGTGAGCATACATCGGAAGTGAGAAAACAAGTGTAAGAAGTGGCTGCCTGGATTTGACAGGTCAAGGGAATAAAAATGTCAGAGATGATATGAATTTGAGAAATTAACTTCAAGTTGCAGATTTTATCCAGTTGCTGTTGATTTGCAACTTTAATTGAGCGTTTTGAAAATATACCTCCTGGGGATTAATACTAAAATATACATTTATTTATTTTAAAACAATGCATGAATACAACCTATTAAGTTCATCTTTTGCTGCCCATTTTTAACAGTGTGCTAAGGACTTGGGATTGGATGTTCTGTAAGAGGCTTGTCCTTAAAAAAGACTGATTCTCCTTAGCAGCCATTAATTGCATAATTAAACAGTGGTAATGATCTTGAGATGGGGCATAGAGGAATATGGAGTTGTAAAGGTTGATGAGAGATGCAAAGAAATATGTTACAGATATATAAGATTCTCAAAAGCATTTAAATAAAAACTGTTTAACTTTAACTGCGGATATTATGTGTTTGAGTGTCTGTACAGGTAAGTGTAGGTGCATACAGAGACTCCTGGAGCTGAAATTACATGCAATGGTGAACTACCTCATCTGGGTTCTGGGAACTGAACTCTGATTCCCTGAGAGACCAGTGTGTAATCTTAACCACTGAGCTGTGTATCTAGTCCCTGGAGGGAATACATTTTGAAGGACAATGTTTCAAACAGTGTCTATTGGTAAAAAGTAAACACAAGTAAATTATAAAAATTGGGGTCCTGGGGTCCCCAGTAGAATAATTAGAAAAAGGACTGAGGGAGCTGAAGGGGTTTTCAACGCCATAGGAAGAACAACAATATCAACCAACTAGACCTCCCAGAGCTCCTGGAGACTAAACCACCATCCAAAGAGTACACATGGACGGACTCATGGCTCCAGCTGCCTCTATAGCAGAGGACGGCTTTGTTGGACATCAATGGGAGAAGAGACCCTTGGTTCTGGGAAGGCTCAATGCCCCAGTTTAGGGAAATGACAGGGCAGGGAGGTGGGAGTGGATGGGTGGGTGAGCACCCTTATAGATGCAGGGGGAGGGAGGATGAGATAGGAGGTTTCCAGAGGGGAATCCGGGAAAGGGGATAACATTTGAAATGTGAATAAATAAAATATCCAATAAAAAAGAAATATCTATAAAACAAAAATATGGCATATATTAAAATATATAATATACATATTATATATTTTGAACTTCCAGTTCACTAATAAATAATAAAATTGAACTCGTTTCACATGTTTAACTGGTACATTGTTGTGGGTTTGGCCTAATGCTTGTAATTTAATGTTAGTATGAATCACAAAAACCACTTACATGAGTGTCTGCCATAGTTTCTGGGACCCAGTCTTCAGTTGGATTTGGTTGGTAAATAAAAGTAGCTGGGAAAGACAGACAGGGTTTGGAATTTTCTGATTTGGGAACAGGTGTGAGGAAGAAGAAAAAGAGGACAGTTAGAAGAGTTTGAAGAAGAGGCAACCTTCTGGGTCCAGTGCAGCCAAGATAGAATACAGGGTTTACTAAGCGATAGTTTGAGATTATTAGTGGGAGGTGGATTACCTTTGTTAGCCAATGGTCCAACTATTGAGCTGATTAAAACATATTACAATATAAAGGCTGTGTGTGTATCTTTCATTTGGGAACACAAACCATTGAGGCAGGTTCATTACAGGATTTAATAAAATTTTAATTCAACAGTACATGAATTTTCTCTGTGAATTATGAAAAATAAAGTATTTAACTATTAAACAACAAGAGGAGAGGAGGCAATAAGGTATTCTGCAGTTGCTTAAAGTGGTCATAGGAAATACTAAGATAAATGTAATTTCTCCGAGTAACTTCCCAGACACCCCTCTTGATAGCATTCTTCCATTGATTATTGTAAAGACTGCATTATCCTTATTAGCACGACCTTAATTTTTTAATTTCTGATAGCCTTGCATAAGACATAGCGTCAAATTGGTTGACTATGAAGTCAAGGTTGAATACTTTAAGTTATATGATCTTGGTCAGTTTACCTATGTCCTGCTCATACATCCCCATTCTTTTTCTATAGATTGGATATTTAAACTTTTGACTAACATATCTTAGAGACTGATTTTTAATAAAGCCACAGTTGTAGGAACTGCCAAATGGTATTCTCTGTCTCTCTCTTCAATTAATAACTAGTAGATGATTTTAATCATTACTTATTTATATTAAGCCATTCAGCACAAAATATCACATGTTATTTTTTATGAACGCAGCCCAATCTTCTTCCTAGTGCAAGCCCCAGAAAGAACATTGGGTTTTACTGAAGTTTTAGAGCTAAAATTCTCAACTCCATTAGCAGAATTCAAAAGCTAGTTTATCTATTTACCACTTTAAGCAATTTACTCATCTTGCTAATTGAAAGCAGGCATAGCATAATGCTCCTAAGCATTTTCTTCTGAGGTTGTAAAAGTTATGCTGAAGTGGGTGTATGCATTATCACCAGTAATTAAAAGATATTAAATAACAGTTCTATTCTTGAGAATAAACACTTGAAGAATGATCCAACAAATTTGAATGAAATTTCTCCCATCAAAAAATGGTTATTTGGAAGCCATTTAGTCTAGACTGTCTGCTGATGTTTAAGATTGAGATTAATAATTTTTAAATATAGTACTGGTCTTTGTGACAATAATGCTGATTTTTTTCCAGCTATAAAATATTTCTACAGATGTGAAAATATCACACCAATGATGATGCCAAACCCAATATGTAACATTTTCGTGTGACCATTAGGAAACTTCTTCAGTGTGTGCATATCTTGGAACTAACATGTCCACTATTATCACTGGGAGAAAAATTACCACAGTTAATATTCCACTCTGTATAAGCTACACTGTAAGTCCTCCACCAGGGAAGCACATATCTGTACACAATAGCTTAACATACATACTCTCTCACTGGCGCTGCACAGAGAGTGCAGGCCACTAGTGGCTTGGGAAGAAACAGATGGACTGAGTGCTGGGAGGTTGGGTAGGAGGGCAGGTTGTGGGAGAGGAGCGAAGAAGTGGAGAGAGTTTATAAACAGTTGACACATAAGGTCTGCTGCTTAACTGGAATCACTAAGGATGGCCAGAAATGCCCTGGAGTTTAAAAGCTGTCTGCTGCACTCAGCCTCCAACTCCCTTTATGTCTGGCGCTGATCTCCCTGGAGATGCAGTCACAAAGCAGTGTCTGCGCAATGAATACAATTAAAGGAAAGCCTCTGAATGTCCAAGGGGAAGTTAGATAACATGGGCTTTGATGCTGGGATTTGGAGTGTGAAGGTGAAAGAAGACAGGAAAGATATCAGAAGCCTGCGTCTGCTTTGCTGGTTTATATGAGCATTCTGCCAATGTACCTTTGAAAGTTCTCCACTGAAGTCAGTTTCCTCAGTGTTTCTCAAGGGCTATCAGTTATTTCACACACTTTTACATCAAAACTAATCTGAAAGTTAGGTTTCTCTTATACAAAAATGTTAAGTCATCTTTATTTTTTACATTTTATTAACCAATGAAAGGAATCCAACTTCTTACTTGTTGTTGGGGTTAGAACTATTGGCTGTCCTTTTACAGCTATAGAACATACAATCTCTGTGCATTGAGCAGTAAAGGTTACTTTTGTCCTGGTCCATTCCAACCCATGACCTTGTATCCAGTGGGCAGAGATTTCCTGGTAGACAAGCCTAGGATTCTCTCTGTTTCCTTTATTGCCCTTTTCTGTAATGCAATGATTGATTTTCCCTTTGTGCATTGCACTGACTGGCATGACTGACCCCCATCAGTAGAGGAAGTCAGTCCTGCTCTTTACACTTTACTGTCCAAGGCTCTACAGAGCTACAGAGTAAATATTGTAGGACACAGCAAAGGGGAAAGTTAAGATGGATAATGTGGAATTGATCCCATCAATTTGATCTATGGTCATATGTCTGTGAGAGCATCTTCATAATTAATAATAGGTGTGAGAAAAACAAGCTCACTGTGTATGACACAACTTCTGGGCAGGTGATCCTGGGTTTTATAAGAAAGTAAGCTGAGCAAGCCATGGGAAGCAAGATAGTAAGCAGAACTCCTATCTCCATGTGTCTTCCCAGCTTGTGTTCCTCCACTCATTGCTTTTGATGATGAACTGTTCATTATATGAAAAAAGCCTTGCCTCCCAATATTGTCTTTGGTAATGGTGTTTCATCACGGCAGTAGTAACCCTATGACACGGTGTGACCAGTAAGACTTCTACCTCTTGTCATGCCAGCTCTGTTTACTGATGTGACTCCTGGACTAGAATAGATTTCATTCTCTGATATGTAACCCAAATAGACCATTTCTCCATGATGTCATTTCTTGCCAAATAAATATCAGGAAACATACAGATTGCCTCAGGTTTAATTTTTATGGAAATAAATGCTAAACATACAGAGATTTTAACTAAATTATATTCTCATGTCTTTACATATCTCCCTAATTAATCATATACTTCCATTTGGTCCTGATACAGTAGTTTATTTGGAACTGAATACAGGATGACAACTAGTCTCTTACATTGGACAGTAAAGCAGGACAATGTGATCCTCTATCAGAGCGTAGAGACAAATGATTTTCATTCATCCCGAGACACAGAGAAACTCCTCTGAAGGGAAGATTGAAAAATATGCTTGAAATTTCAGCCAACATCAAGCCTTTCAAAACTAGTGTTATTATCTCATCCTTAGGTGCGCAGGTAATGACCTTGAGTCTAGTGATTGTTATACAAAAGTTCTAATAGAAAACTAATGAGGAGAATTATCTCCTTGATAAATCCTTCTGACAGCTTATCAGTCATGCTCCTGTAGAAGGATCATGGTGTTTACATTCCATTGTCCTTGAGTTTGAATGTCTTTTGTGCTCTTGCCTAGCTTGGTAATGTTGAGCCGATCACATAACTTCTGTATGTTTCAACTTTTTCACATGTAAGGCTGTTAATTATGAGAACATGTAATTTTTGTTCGTGGCTTTTAAAGGATAGCTACATTTTTAGTTTTTGTTGCAGGGAAAGTGGACCATGTCACCAGATGAACATGGGAATGGTGAAGTGGAAAATATTCAAACTCTGGAAATATCAGAGGTCTGACATAGCAGGAGTAGGGTGCTCCCTCCCTGCCTCCAAATGTGTTCCATGCAGGTAACTATAACCTTCAAGTAAGATGACCACAGGCAGTCATGTAGCACAGCGCTTAGAACGCCTGTCCATGCTAATGATATGTCTCAATAGCCTTACTTGTCAGCCAATGACCTTTCCTTCCTAGACATTCTAATGACTTTTATAAATTTATACAATCCTGGGTTCACCCTGAGTAAAGCATATGCATCCAAATACACCCCTAAATACGAACAAGCTAAGATCGGCTCAGAGAACTGCTTTATTGAAGATACCCAGCAAGTAGTTCAGTGAAAAAGATGTAGAACCCCATAGCCAAATATTGGATGGAGGTCAGAGACTCAAATGAAAGAGTCAAGAGAAGGCTTTGATGAGGAAACCAAACAGAATCAACTACCCTGAACCACTGGGAGCTTTCAGAGACTGGTCCACCAACCAAAGGACATACACAGGATAGATCTTGTCTCTTAGTACATATAAAGCAGACATGCAGTTCAGTATTCCTGTGGGTCTCAAACAGGGAGCAGGCCTATCCAAAAAGCTGTTGCTTATCTGTGGAACTTGTTCCACAATAGGAATGCCTTATCTTACCTCAGGGGAAAAAATCACTTAATCCTGAGGAGACTTGATTTGCTAGGATAGGGGGATACCCAGGGTGTTCCCATCCTCTCAGAGGCAAAAGGGAGGGATAATGGGAGAAAGGACTTTTAGGAGGGATGGACTTGAATGTAAATAAATTAAATTAAATAGAAAAAATAGATAGCCATGGGAAAGACCTTTGCCTAATTGAGTCTTAACACTAAGGCATAAAGTCCTTCTTTCTTCTCCTGCCACTCTGGCACTCAGTACTTGCTCCAAAGCAAACCAAGATTCTATCTGCCTTGAACCACATGCTCCCCTTCAGGCCTGGAATACAACAGCACTCTGAAGCCCCAAAGGGAGAATAAACCCAATGCCTGTCTTTGCCCAGTTCTTCCTAAGCCAGTGTATCAGCAATACCTGGACACCACCAGAGGAGAGACATAACATTTGTCATTTCTTTTTTGTCTTATTTTGTGGAATACAGTGTTTCTTTATATAGCTCTGGTCATCCTGCAGCTCAATATGTCCTTAAACTCATAAAGATCTGAATTGTATGAAGGGCTTCACAGACCCTAAAAACAGAGACAGCTGCAAAACTGAGTTAATAAAGGGAAAGGAACAGAAACAAACAAAGAAAACAAAACAAAGCAAAATATCCAAACAAACAAATAAAATGCAAGGCACATGGTTCAAGTAATAAAGAGGCACCAGGAAGTGAGGGTACTCTAATGGTGGGATCCCACTCAACTGAGCATAGTTTTTGTTTTTGTTTACCAAGGCATGCATATTTCTAAGATTAAGGTCTGTCCACAGAGCAAGTTCCAGGACTGATGTGCTTGGGCAGTGAAGGAATTGGAAAAAAACTTTCTCACATAAAAATAGGCTCTATGTATAAATTTGACAACTACAAGCATTGTACCCAGTGAACCACATAGGACTTGCTATGCTAAAAAGAAATGTACCAATTTATTTTAAAAGTTTATTTATGTTAAAAATTTACTAACTTATATAAAATATGTTTCTAGCTTATTCTAAAAACCAAGGAACTTAAGGTAATAGAATGCTCACTCATGGATAATCAAACAGAAAACAGGTAAGTGACTGAATTGATGTACAAATAAAAGACTGGTCTTTGGTCTGTAGGTCTGCAAGAACACAACTATTTAGAAAGTTAACATAGCTGTCTTAGAATTTTGTCTAGTAGGTTTTATGACTTTGGTTAGAAAACCTATGAGCTACCTTAGATAGTTCTCTGGAAAGCTGTCTCAAGCAGAAGGCAAAGCAATCAGCTTGCACAGCATCATTTACTGAGAGTGATTTCTTCCTCCACTTCCAAATGTAGGTTTCTCAGGACCTTCCCCAAGCTGAGGCTGATCTTTGGCAGACATCTGTTTGTTTCTAACTCCCAAGTGTCAATATAAAAGGCTTGTGCCACAATACCTGGTTATAAAATTATTCTTATTCTAGTGCCTTCAGCATCACCTTGAAGTTCATTATATATACAGATGTTCTTGACCAAACTTGTACTAATAAGGTTTATATTGCTGTGATAGACATTATGATGAAAAGTACCTTAGGAAATAAAGTGTATTGAACGTATAGGCCCATCACTGAGAAAAGTTGAGGCAAAAACTAAAAGCAGAAACCTAGAGGCAGGAACAGAAACAGACACTATGTTGGAACACTGGTTGTGATTTGATAGCTTGTCAAGCCTTTCTTTTTATGCAGTTTGGGACCACCAGTTCAGAATGCTCCAATAGGGCTAGGTCCTCTACGTCAATCAGTAATGAAAAAAATGATCCACAGAATTTCTCGTAAGCAAGTATGATGGAGACAATTTGTCCACTGAGGTTTCCTCTTCTCAGATAACACCAACTTGTGTCAAGTTGACAAAACACAAAAGCAGACAACAAACAAACAAAAACTCACAATCGGCACTCCTCACCATTTCAAAGCTACTAAATTAGAAATCCATGGCTGTTGCAGTAAATATTAAAAAGGTAGCGAACTATTTTAGTGTGTCACCATGCCATGCTGCCCTGAGGTACTCTCTGACCCTGGTGGTCTCTCCCATGTTAGTTCTGGCACCAGCAGGCCATATAGAACTAACATATTAATCTTAGTAGCAACCGCGCTCTGTGTAATTTCTCTCCCATGGTACTCTCTGACGCAGGTGGTCTCCCCCACTTTAGTTCCAGCACCAGTGGGCCATATAGAACTAACATTATATTTATCTCATTGGCAGCTGCCTCTCTGCTAGCCAAGAACTCTGCCCACACTCCAACCAGCCTGAAAAATTCAAATCTCCTGAAACTTGCAGTTTAACAATGACTTTATCTCAGTTTTACTCTGTAACTTTTACACTACACAAAATGTCCACACTATAAACTCAGAGTCAAATGATATGATTATCATTTGCCCATCTAGACAAGTAATTTTGTAAAAATCCATCCTGTACAAAATATTCATATTTACCTGTGGCTAATTAAGGCCACAGGGTTCAGTCATCCTCATCCTTCTCCTTCTTCTCTTCTCCCTCCTCTCTGGCTTCTCCCTTTTTCCAAAAATGTCCCCACCAAGATAAGACAAACTGTCCTATTACAGACCTTGTGCCAGCCCTCCTTACATAAAGACAATAACCTACAAGGATGTAGGTATTTGAGTCTATACAATAATAGTATGCTAAACACATGGAATAATGTTCAGGTACACCAGGAGTCTGTTTAATAAATGATGTTTCTATTGGTAACTTCAATATACTAATTATACTTTGGTTTGAATTCTTAATTGCTTAGGATGAACAAGGTCATGATGGATCAATGTTTGTTTGAAGCCATGTATGGCCTTTGTCTTTTTAACGTCTTTACTAAGAAAGGCACATGAATAAATAAGAGAAAATGGCATCATTGGTTTGGATTTTTTTCTCTTTTTCACTTTATATTAGCAGTGGGGAATCATTGTCTGGCAGCTTCTACATTCTGAAGTGACTCATTGTGACTGAAAATAATAAGAGGAGGCAGCAACTTGTTTCTAAACAGAATAGAAACTATGATTATGTTGCTTAATTTTTACCTATTTATTTTAGCCTAGGAAATAGAAAACTGTCAACATGTATACTGCCTCTGCCTCACTAAAGAGCTTCACGTTATGCAGCATAAGCACTCTTTTAGCAAGTCATTATCTAATCCTTACAAACTTAATGCTGCAATAATTCTACAAGATAACATCACACTTATTGAGCATTTACACAAAAGATGCCTCACTATGCCCCAGGGACATGTGTTCCACTATGTTCATAGCAGCCTTGTTTGTGATAGGCAGAAACTGAAAATAACCCAGATGTTCCACAACAGAAGAGGAATAGATACAGAAAATGTGGTTCAAAACTACTCAACTATTAAAAATGTGGACATCCTGAGTTTTGTAGACAAATGAATGGAACTAGAAAATATACTCCTGAGTGAGGTAACTCAGGCAACAAAAGGACACACATGGTCTGTACTCACTAATAATCAGATATTAACCAGAAAAGTACGGAATACCCAGGATATAATCCACAGAACTCAAAAAGGTAAAGAAGCTGAAGGACCTAAGTGTGAACACCTCAATCCCATTTGGGAGAAGAAAGCAATCATAGAAGTGGGGGGCACTGGGTGGGAAGAAGGATAGGGAGGAGAAGAACAAAACATGATCAATTACTGGGGTGGAGACCAGGACTGAAGTTCTGAGGATAACAGAAATAATAAAAACAGACAACCTCGGGAGGTTGGAGGTAGGAGGGCCCTCCAGAATGTTCCAGAGATCTTGGAAGGAGAATGTACAGAAACTTTCAGAACTCAAAAGGAGGGACCTTAGCTGAAATGCCACACACTTCGGAGAGGGAACTTGTAGAGCCCACCTCCAGGAGAAAAACAGGGTAACAAGTGAGGGATGGGGTTGCCATCCCACAGTCAAAAAATTCCATAATTGTTCAATGGAGAAAAGTGTGAGGAAAAGGACAACCAGTGACAGGACCAAAGTGGGATTCAGTTCAAGGAGAGGACTCAAGACCTGTGACATTATTATTGAGGTTATGGTATGCTCACAAAGATGGGTCAATCATGACCCAACAAGCAACTGTAAGAGTCAGGTCCAGATATTTGCACCCAACCAATGGATAGAAGCTGCTGACCTCTGTGGTTAAATTGGGGAAAAGGTGGAAGAAGCTGAGAAGGAGGACCATTCTGTAGAAGGACCAGCAGTCTCAACTAACCATGACTCCCAAGATCTCTCAGACACTGAGCCACCAGCCATGTAGCATATACCAGCTGATATGAGGCACCCAACTCACATGCAGCAGAGGACTGCTGGGTCTGGATTCAGTCAAAGACAGTGTACTTAACCCTCAAGAGACTGGAGGCCACAGTGAGTGGGGAAGGCTCATGAGGTGGGTAGTGGGGGTGAGTGGAGACATACACGTAGAGAAGGGGTGGGGGCTACGGATGTGGAACAGTCAGAGCATGTACTGGGAAGGGGGTAAAATTTGAAATGTAAAAAGAAACTGTAAAAAATTAAATAAAATTTTAAAAATGGAAGGACTATAGATACACCATAAATTCACTTGAGGAAACCGGAACACAAAATTGAAAATTAGCTAAAAATTCTCCAAAGAGCATTAAATTCCCAAAAAGCTCACCTGTAAAAGGAAAACAAAACAAAATCTAAGATATCCTGATATTGTATCTTAAACCTACCACCAAGGAATAGAGATTTGGAGAGTGATGCCTCCCTAGAATTAACTAATAATTCTCTGGTAAGTCTAGCCCCTCTAGATGCAGATGTTTTTATGGTTCTTGCTTAGAAAATGAGTCTTTGGAACCTTCTTTTACATTGTGCCACCTGAGTTGTACAGGGCTGGCAGACCTGGGCTGGCAGGACAGTATGATTGGGAGGAGGAAGCTGACTTTGTGTGGATTTGATCTGTGGTCCATAATCAGTTTTTAAAATGTATATATTGAAACCCTGTGTGATATATATTTCTTTCCTCATGTTGTAGAGTCTCAAATGAGTTTAAATGTTTCATCTAGGGCTCCGATTTTAAGGGTTGGAGCTGGAATTAGAATGTGTATGTTAATGTAAGCCTTACTTCACCTCAACCCCCAATTTATTGTATGAGAGACATATATTGGCTGTGTTGTTCCACGACGTCAACTTGACTGTCCACCCACTTGTGATCTTTATTCACTTCAGACACTACGAATCACAATAAATAAGGCAGAAATACGTTTGCCACAATATTATTGAAAAATAATTACAGAGAAATGTTATATATGGTTGAGAAAATGACTCTATAAGAAAATATTTGTGTAGAAAAGAGCTTTGATAACTTCTCTACCTGGTTTGAATCAAAGATTTTGTTCCAACATCTTTAATTCACTAGCTAAAGGTTTCACTTTGCCTCTGTTCACTACTCAGGATTTTTGTCTTATCTGTGAATGGAGAATAAAAATTTCAACTACTATATACATTTCCTGAATGTTAATAAATGTTTAAAAACTTAAGAAATGAGATATATATTAAATAATTTAGCATAGTAATTACCATAAATTCGTAGTATATAAAAGGCAAAATAACTTATTAATAACACACAATCTTTTTTCTGTTTTCCAGGAGAGAAGAGGCAGAGCGTAACTACATACTGATTGTGAATGGAGGCAGGAAACATACTACTTTTTTGAAAGTGGTCATGAGAGGTTTTGTTCTTTTTTTTCTTTTCGTGCACAAGGATAGTTTTTGAGTGTTTAATGAATGGAAGTATGAATAGGACATTGGGGGAGTGTGAAGACTGATGACTTCCTGAGTTTCAGCATCTGAGAACACAGCAAAGAGGTGTGTTTTTCCTGCTCACCTCAGCTAGAGTCTGAAAATAAGAAGATAAAGAACAGGTCAGACAAAAGGAGTTCTAGCAATAGGTCCAAAGTGGGCTCCAGCTAAAGGGGAGGCCTCAAGGCCTGACACTATTACTGAGGCTATGGAGTGCTCACAAAGAGGCCTAACGTGACTTACTTCCCCCGGAAAGACCCAACAAGCAGCTGAAAGAGTCAATACAGATATTTACACCCAATCAATGGGCAGAAGCTGCTGACCCCTGGGGTTGAATTACAGAAAATCTGGAAGAAGCAGAGGAGGAGGGTGACCCTGTCGGAGGACCAGCTGTCTCAACTAACCTTGACTCTGAGATCACTCAGATTCTGAGCCACCAACCGGCAGCATAAACCAGCTGAAATGAGGTCGCCAACGTGTATATAGCAAAGGACTGCCAGGCTGACCCAGTCAGAAAAGATGCATCAAGAAACCAAAGGCCCTGGGATTGGGGAGGTCTGGTGAGGTAGGGGTGGGATCATCCTTGTGAAGAGGGGCCAAGTAGTACGGGATGTAGAACAATCAGAGGGTAGGTCAGGAGGAGGATAAAACCTCCACTGTAAACAAAAATAGAATAAAAATTTTAAAAAGAAACATTTTGAAAGCAAAGCTGTCTGAAGGGTAAGGAGCAGCTCATGAAAGATGCCGTACTGAGAGATGCAAACATCTATGGACGGCTTTACAGTACCCAGGAGAGCCCTGGACATGACGTGTACAACCTCCCTGTATCATGCATAGATTCTTACTTGAACTGTTCACGTTTGGAGTTCCTTTTTCCCACAAAGCTTACTTGTGCACATCCGTGTTTAGCATAGTTTCTAACACAGCACTCCATTTCATCACTCAGTTTATTTGTATTTAGTTCTGTCTTTCAAGAGATTAAGATAAGCCCAAAGATGGTTTTCTTGTTTCTCTGTTTTCTTGTGGCTTTTTTGCTTTGATCTTTGTATCTTTAGGATATGAAAAGATGATATTTAGAGTATATACTTAAGAGAAGTTTAATTTTTGAGGTGTCTTATGTTTTAAGGACAAAGAGTTATCAGATAAGGTCTGGACAATGACACCAACAGAAAGAAGTCTTTTTTTTTTTTTTTTGTTAATGTGCTGGAGATAAATGTTTAGTTTAAAAAAAAATTTTCCAGCTAAGAAAAAGTTTGGAAGTTGTGCACGTTTGGTTCAGCTTCGGTCCATTATACATACTAAATCATTTTTTGGTCATGTGTGTATATATATATATATGTCCTAAAGATGTGCTGTTTGGTTTTGGAAAACCATCCTTTTTTAAAAAAAACATGTTTTATGAATCCTCACATATGAATGTTGTGTGCTATATTAGCCTTAGGAACTGCTGCTTAAGGGACTTATAAATCCATCCTGAATGCATGCTCTATTGAGGACTGCTGACACTAAGGAAAATATGAATGTATTCAAAAAAGCCTTGAATAAATGTAAAAGTATTGTGCACATGCACTAAACAACTGATATATGCCTATATGCCCCAGCACAGAACTTGACAAAGTTCAGGTCTCAGGAAAGATATACAAATAAGAAAGAACAAAATAAAACCAGATACTAAGAATGTGTACTATATAAACAAATGCAGTGAAAGTCCATATGGGGAAAGCTATGTGGCATGATCCATTTTGATTGGTTTGCTTTTGGGAATCTTTGCCTTAGGGAATAAGTAGGATTCCGGGAGACAAAAGAGCTACAAAACCCCAAGGAGCAAGAAATAACACTCACATCATTCTGCATACACTAATAATGCCCCAATAAACTCCAAGTTATTGGAATCAATCAAGCTCTGACAATATTTGGGGTAGTTTGGAATTCCAGGCATGTTTTAATTTGGTCAATAGGAGATTAGTAGATAGCCAAAATGGGCTATCCTAACGATGATAATCAAAGCAATGCTAATTAGTTAATTAAAACAAAAGTGGAAAGAGATAGTTTCTAAAATTAAGTTAACAGCAACAATATTAATCATACTCCAACTCAAACACAATCCCAATGGAGTGTTTTACTCTTCTAATAATTTAGTCATGAAATGCTAACTGAATCTTAGAAACTCAACCCTATGTACCTAGATATTCACAGTTTTATAGACCAAAAACTAAGGCCCACAAAGTTTAATGATTTATTTAAATCAGAAGTAGTTTTGAATTCATTTGTCAATTTGTGGCTGAAGCAAAGGCCTTAAACAGAAGCCTGGCATTATCCCCCTTGACAATGATTTGGTGCTGTAGCATGTCACATGTGAAATTAGTGTCTAGAACCAAAATGTTAATCACATAGACCTCTATACACTGAAGGCATAAATAGCATGTTTCTATTTTTAAAAAGCTGTAGTGACTCACTCCATTTAAATAAGACTCTCCCTTTGCTATTTATGTGAGTCGAATGACTGATTCTGGGCCATTTCTTTTGTGTTATAGTCCAGGACAGCTTCACTTCCCAGAAAACTAATGGATCAGTTAGAATGAGCCCTGCTCCTTCCTTAAAAACTCAGGCAGCTCAAAGTCATTTTAATTCCAAAATCAAAGGCAGAAGGTGGCTTTTATTGGAAACCTTGAGCCACCCTTCAGACACCTTATGCATGTTTTCTGTTTAGGCTGCCATGATGTTTTCCACAACAAACCATTTGAAACATCATATCTTCATAACATTAAAGGGTACTAAAAGTTCTAAATGTAACTTAAGAACTGTAATATGTAATCTTCTTTTACTTTTTAGAAATTGTCCAAGCCGAGAAGTTTGGAAATCGGGCACTTTTGGTTCATCTGCTGTCTGTGCATGGACCAAATCACTTTGTGTGCATGTGTACTTACAAGGTTGTTTGAATGTGACAAGGTTTAGTCAAATCATTCTTTTGTCTTTTGAAACAACAGGCATTAAATTGAATGAATCCATGTGGATTCATATGTGAGTGCTGGGTGCTTTGCTCTTATCTACCTCATTTTCTTCACTTGACCCTCCTTCCCCTTTCACCACTTTCCTGGGTCAGCTCTACATTAACATCCTTCAGCCTCCAAGATTCCTGACATGGACATAGAACTTTTGAGCAAGAGCGTGTATCTGATTAAAACCTTGGTGCTGTTAAATAATTTTTTGAAGTTGACTTTTATTTTGACATCTTCACACGTGAACAACACTTACTTTGCTTATCTTCATTTCACCCACTTTCCTCTCTATTTCTGCTTTCTCTCTCCTAAGGATCACCCTCCTTCCCCTTTTTAATTTCATGCACATGCACAACACACACACACACACACACACACACTCCTCTACTGATAAATTGGTAAATGCTTTGACATAAATTACTGATACTCTATAACCGTATTTGGACATTTATGTGTGTGCATGGATGTGTGCATGTACATATATGTTATGGATCCTGTATATGAATAAAAATGTGTTATTTGTCTCTTTGATTTTGTCCAATTATTTTTACATGTCAGTTCTTTTCTGGACCTTCCTTGGAAAGGCTAACAGATTTCTCTGTATTCCTACGTATATAGCTATTTCCAGTTTATAGATTTTTTCTCATATACAAGAGGGTTATTTCTGTCATCCAGTATGTGCTTGACACATGTTACTATCTGGATATTCTTGGAAATGCTCCTTTCTACATTTATTTTTTTGACTGATTCTTATGGTATTTAATGTTCTGGTTCTATCATATCAGTTTTTTAAAACACCATAGATAACCATCTTGCAGTGGAAAACACAAGTATTTATTTCAAGAGGCACACTAAATTTCTTTCTTTCCTTGCTTCTAGTCAGATCAATTTCAGCTTTTTTACCTGAGTAGCTACTAAAAACTTACAGAAAGTCTCACATAGCTTGCAGATATATATTATTATACCAGAAATATAAGAATTCTTCACAAAAGGGATTCTAAAGAATAATTTGTTAAAGTTAGAATGAATTAAAGGTTACCCTTGACAATACATCAACATTCGACAAATATGTATACCTACATGGATATAAAAAATCAGCAAAAACAAGCAAACAAAAAGACAAACAAGAGGATTCCAAGAACGCAGGATTCTTTACCAAGAAGAATGTAAGAAAAGGCCTGGCTCCTGAAAACTGTCAAAAATAGACTCCCATTATCTTGAATAATACCTACAATGCTCACAGACATAGAACAAGTTCCCCCAGAAAGCAGATATTCAACCGATTCTGTTTATAAATGCCCTATTTGAACTCTGAGAACAAGAAAGACAAGGCTGAAGACCCAGAACAGCCCGTCTAGGGAGAAGACTAGCCAGGATGCCTCTGCTTAGCCCCTAAATCTAAAGCAGGTAATATCAAAACAGCATATTCCAAGGTCAAATTTGCTCTGATATAATTCCTGTCAACATCTTTTTCTCTTTGCTGACATTTAAAGTAACAAACTCCAGAAAGACTTGACAAGAATATCTCAATTCTGAAATAGATTCCAAGTAATTGTGCAATTTAGCATAAAAATAAACATTTTAAAATGTCTGCAGTTTTATGTTAGGCAAACAAAAAAGTGAAAAATTTCATCATTCTGTTTCTCCAAAGAGTAGTGCCCAATGTTCCAAGATGCAGGTATTCTATGTAGACTAGCATTGAGTAGTTGAGCTAGAATGAGAATGACACACACATTCTCAATACATCCCTTTATTGTATTAGTATTATTTTCATGTAATTTATTAAAATGTGAAACTAGTTGGGCTAGATCATTTTATGTCACTTTACACAAGCTAGGGTCACTGCAAAAGAGGGAGCCTCATTTAAGAAAATGCCTACAAAGGATTGGAATACTACCAAGTCTGTAGAGTGTTTTCTTAGTAAATGCCTGATGACTAAGGGGCTAGCTTGCAATGGTGCAGACATCTGTGGGTTCTATTTAAAAAAAATAAATAACTGAAACAGTTATTAGGCAGCTATGTTTGAGCTATTCCATGTTCCTGTTGCCAACATTATATGATATAGCTGTTTATTGACTTTGGTGATTCATTCCCCACCCCCTTCAAAAGAGAGAATATATAGTGATATACTTTTTAAAACATTTGCTTGGCATTAGAAAAAGTTTGTAAAGGACTTCTGGAACTCATATTCTATCTTTTCAGTTGTCTATCTTCTCTGTCTTTCTCGTAGTCTGGCATATGTTTTTCAGATCCTATCACTGAGGAACAACCTGCTAGTGCAGGTCCATAAAACCATAAAATAACTTGATAGGTCTCTTATTGGAATTATTTTAAATCTACAAGTTATTTTAGAAAACATATCATCCTGAAACTGCTACATATTTTTTTCTATTTATGAACAAAAAATCTAATTGGCAAGTTTTTTCTCTTTCATCAGTGTTTATAGTTTTCGTTGTTTCATTTGTAATTATATTGTTAGACTTAGTTTTATGAGACAATTTTTGGTGTTAGTATAGATTATTCTATTATTAACCTGCATTTTGGTTCAACACAATGTTGAAAGAATAGAATAAAACTTGATACTTTCTTCATGCGTAATTTATAAGGGCAGGAACTCAAAGTGTTTATTTTATGCTAAATTTCAACATTATTTTGAGTATAACATATGTGTGTATATGATATACAAATATAATGAATTTATACACAAACATACGTACATATAATCACAATCTAGTGAGTCCATTTAGTATTGTTAGTACTTTTTGTGGAGCTTCTGTCTAGTGGGGATTGGATAGTCTCTCAAAAAGAAACAACATGATAACAGTAGTCAGGCTACCTCACAAGTGCCCTATCCTGATGAAGACATAAAGACAACGGACGATGGCTGAGAGAAGCCTTTCTGCATTTTTACTGATGTGTGTCAGTTAATTCCTACTCTAGTCATCAAGATTCCAAAGATAGCAACAATGCATTTCTTAAAAGGAAGAACCCCCAGTGTAAAGAGAAAATATCATTTTATATGGCTTTGCTTGCTTTTCAGCATCTGTCAGTAGTTTGAAAACAGCTGTTCAGTCCTAGAATGCATTGAAGAATCAAACTATCTTTATCTGTGTGCATATGCCTTTGGAAATACGGTTACCACAGAGTAAACCTACAAAACATTTTCCCTTGTTCTTTCAAGTTTTTTCAAAGTTCACTTCGCCCATTTTTTTAAAGAAAACAGATTTTTCCTTGATCTTTTTTTCTGTAGAAAAATTAAATGATCAGAAACTTATCCTTTTACCAGAAGCTTAAGCATTTGCCATGTCTGCTTCTGATGCCATGGAAGTTGAGGGGGTGTCACATACGTGGTCAGCCTCATCGTTTGGTGCCTTGTTTATTGTTAAATGGTTTGCAATATAAATTACAGATACTCCGTAGCAATATCAGATATACTTTTCATTCAGAAAAACGAGAGATTTGTAGAACAAATTTAATATACGATGGGATAAAATTTCTTTAAGGATTGCTTATATTAAATGGCCTTTACACTTCAAGTAAAAAGAGTGGGAAGATTTAACTGACGAATTTAGTAACTAGTCATTTAGTACAATATTTGACAGCATTTATCTCTAGCAAAGAATAGAGGTTTTTCAAAACAATTTGTTTCCAAGAAAAAATTCATGGGGTATTTTAGAAAGAATACACTTAGAAATGCTCCACTTTCCTGAGCACAAGCTGAGACTCAAGTTAAAAGCTGTTCCATCACATGCAATTTATGTAGTGATAAGTAAGTTGGCTAGTAATCCCCAGCCTCTTGGTTCTTTTCTCAAAACTGGAATGGACGAATGCTGACATTTTCATATTTCAAAACAACTATAAATATTAGAAGAATAATATATATGAAAAATTCTGTAAAAATGAAGATATAGCAGAAGATAGCAGTTGACCCACAGCTGAAGTTTTGTGATTTAAATTCTTTAAACTGCCATTGTATTTTTCCCATTGTCTCCTTTACCAGTTTTCTCATTCTTTTCTATTATTCAAACCTCTATTGCTACTGTTTATGACCATTTCCTGTTGTAGAAAACTTAGCTTGTGCAGTGAAAATGACCATTTTCTCCATCCAGTTTCCCTTATAAACAATGTCATGATACAGTAATTATCTTATCAGTTTATGGTAGATATTTGAGGAAGTTTTATTTAATAAGACATAACAACCATTTTTAAATAGGATTCTGACAAGACTGTTTTCTAACAACCAGAACCTGTTTATAAAGACCTGAAAATGGGTTCTTGCAATTAAATCTGATTTTAAAAAGCTTTCTTGATGGCTTTCTATAGGCTGTTAACTAAACATTAGTATATTCTTTAAAATCAGAATATTATGTACTATTGTTGTTAATTAGATATCTCGGCCCATGCCAGGACAGACCACACCAAACACAGTTCCACATGGAGAGGTTTAATAGAAAGGGGACGGGACAGGGGTCAAGGTCAAGAGAAGAGAAGAAGAGAAAGAGAACGAGGAGGAGGGGTTTCGGTCTTTTGTAGGAGTAGTGACGTCACTAGCTCCCAGATGGAGGTAGGATTTTGAACTGATGTCTTCTGGGAATGCTTTGGCTGTTTCCATGGCAATTAATGTGCCAGGTTCCTGTCACCTGTGTGTGGGGCCATTGCTAGGGAAAGGGGCTATCCTAATGCCAACAACTATTATAGTATATACACTGACCTTTATAAAACTGTGATTTGAATGGGAGGCCAATTTATACCAGTCATGTCTTTCAATGTGACAAAGTTTGTTAGTTCTTTAAGCATTTTGACTCTGTATTAAAGAAGGATAATATTTTAGTTTAGTATCAGGAAGGAACAAATGAGAAAATAAATTTTAGGTCACATTCCTCAATTAGAATTGCAGTTTAAAAACAGTAGCAGGGATAGAATATACTGCAAGAAGATGACAAGATCTTTCTGATTATTGTTTTTTCTCCACATCAACAGCATATGCCCTAAAGAAAATCTCTCTATAATCAGATACTAGTCTATCTAAGCTATAATCACATGGACAGACAAGGCTTTTTCAAAAGTTGTGTACAACAATAATTGCTCTTACATCTCTCTTCACCTTTTTGAGATCATAACACCAAACTGGACTGAATTCTAGATCCAGTACCATAAACTATATGACTCCCAAAAGAAAACAAGTTGGCATATGGCCACAAGTTCCTATATCTGTATTTTTGAATCTGAGCCTAGTCTTTAGTGGCTGAGACATCTACATGCTTACTGGCAGGACCTGATATGGATGCCTCTTCAGAATCTCTGCTAGAGTCATACAAATACAACTGAGAATGCATCTAACCATCTGACTGAACACGGGGGCCCCAATGAAGGAGCTGGAGAAAGGACTGAAGGAGCTGAAAGGGTTGCAACCTCATGGGAAGAACAACATTATCAACCAAGCAAACCCTCCACAACTCCCATGAACTAACATATCAACCAATGAGCGCACATGGAGTTACCCATGGTTCAAGTTGCATATATAGCAGAGGACAGCATTGTCTGGCATCAATCAGAGAAGAGGCCTTTGGTCCAGTGAGGACGTGTTTTCCCAGTGTAGGGGAATGCCAAGGCACTGAGGTGGAGAGGGTGATTGGGAGAGAGAGCACCTTCGTGGAAACAAATGGAGAGGGAGGGGAAGGGACGGGGGAGGGAATGGGATAACGTTTGAAATGTAAATACAGAGAATATCCAGTAAAATAATTTTAAAAGATCTCATATCTGATAATTTTTAAAAGATTGAAATACAATAACTAAAATATACTAACATAGCTTAGAGAAATATATCAAGTATATCAAAACACATTACCACTCCACTTTTTGATAGGAGACTGATAATGATAGAAGTTGAGGGGACATTTATCACCCAGAACACTGAAGGTTGTAAACTCCTTGGGAAAGCTAGTATGATCACAACCCACTAGTTATGGCTATTAGAAGACAAACAGAAACTAAAGCCCTTTTCTAAACCCATCAGTTCATCAAATACGCTAAAACATCACTAATGACATGCTTGAACTCTCAGTGTGTAGATCTAGGTAAAAATTGCCTTTCCATGCCAGCTAGTGTGTCTTATGATCAAATTTCCCTAGAAATTATTTATTTAAAAAAAAAAGACTTATGAAAAAAAAGTCTAAAATATAAACATCTGAGCCATCCTGAAATGTTGATTTTTCAGAAGTTTCAGGAGCGTTTAATAGAGGCATCAGGAAGGCATGAGAGAAATATGGTAGCAGGTTAGATATATGGAAGGCTTTCAGTGTATGAACCGAGACTCTTTTGGCATTTGTAAAAGAAAAAAAAAAGATCCAACTTATCTTTTCATGTGTCTGACACAGACTGGATGGGAAGAGATGAGAAATGTAACATCATTAGAAAAGAACTGAATGAGAGAATGATGTGAAGATACAACTTAACACCAACAGATTAGGCTTCCTGGCTAAACATTTTCAAGAATCTCATGGATCCATTAAACCTCAGCAGAGACCTCATATCCATCATCACTACCAATCACGGCAGAAAAAACTTCCTGGGAGGCTAAATGGCACTATAGAAGAATAGTTTAAGCAATATTATTTAGATATATATCTTCACTTTGAAAGACACTTATTTTTCAATTAAAAGTTATTTAGCTACATTAATGTAGCCAGTATTTAGAAAGACTATCAAATCCCAGTAGAGATTTCCTGACCAGTTTTTCAGTAGGTACTTCCAAAGTAGAGGACATTTTTATTCATATTCCACAGATCTATTGAATACTATTACCCTATTTTCAGCTCTCAGCAATCTGTGTGACAATTTTAATATCTTAGAATTTGGTCACAGGACTCATGATCTTCATTTTGAATCTTAGGGACAGTTGCAAGGGTAACATTCAAATTCACTTATGTATTGGCTGTTGGCTCCAGATCATTTGCAGACTAGCTGTAAGCAGCTGTTAATGATATTGAACTTAGAATGGGATAGAAATCTAGGCAACAAAGAATTAGAAAGTTATTGAATTTAGTATGGGTACATGCAAATGTATTGTGTTGTTTCATCCTTTTGTGCTATTAAAACATCTCCCATGATGTGTTTAACTTGCTTATTTTTATTAAAATTGAGCACGCCTCTGTTCTTTTTGCCCTGCATAACAAACTTTCCTTATTGAGTAACTTTTATTAGTAATCTTGATTCCTATGCTTCTAACCTTAGATTGCATAACTAGACAACAAGCATCAACTCTACAATAAACATTGTGAAATGGGGTCAAAGCCTGAAGCTCCTAGACTCCTGTAGTTTCCATCATGTAGACATCTATTGAAATGCAACTGTTTCCCTAGCAGTGACGCCCTCCTATGACCTCACAACTGTTACCTTAGGGTTTCCCCAGAGGAGCCCCTTCTCTTCCACAGGTTGACTAGGCTGCTGGATCTACTGGCAGCGGATGATGACTTGCCATCTCCTACGTGCATGCGTACCACTGTAGAGGTTGTGAAGGCGCTGCGCACATTTCTCTCCGGTTTGGCCAGGATGATGTACACCTTCGGCACAAACATGCAACCCAGGGCCACTGTGGCACTGAGGCTGACTGAGAAACACATGGTGATGATTTTGTAGTTGCTGCCAAAGTAGATAGGCACGAAGGCCAGCCATATGATACAGGTTGTGTACATGGTAAAAGCAATATATTTGGCCTCATTAAAGTTGGCTGGGACATTTCTGGTCTTGAACGCATAGAATGTGCAACTCAAAATCAACAATCCATTGTATCCAAGAGGAGTAACAACCCCTAGGTTGGTGGTGTTGCAAATCAAGTAGACTTCTCGGATGCTTGGATAGTCATGCATTATATCTGGAGGTTCCATGATAAAGAGGGCCACAATAATGCCCAACTGGATACAGATGAGAATGAAAGCGATCACTAACTGGGCACAAGCACTCATGAATCTGGGCTTTTTGGTACAGATCTTCTTCTTGCTGCCAGCGAGAATCCTTGCAATTCGGTTGGTCTTGGTTACAAGGGCTGAGTAGCTCATGGCTGGAGAGAGACCGATGCCAATTCTTTGAAGATAGCAGTAAATCTGCTTGGGTTTTGCAATGAGGCAGAAGGTACATAAATAGCCCAGGCAGATGCCAGCAAGGATGATGTAGCAGAGCTCCCTGCTGGAAGACTTGACCACTGGAGTGTCCCGATAAATGATGAAGATTACAGTAACAAACAGGGTGGCTAGCAGACCGAGGCAGGCAAACACCACAGCTGCAATGGGCTCAGGATCACCCCAGCGAAGATACTGGACTGGGATCAAATCACAACCTGCAGAGACACAGACACATATATAAAAAGAATGAGATAAACTTATTTGGTTTACCAGCTTACAAGCACCTCCCTTCAATTGTTTCAGTTTTCCACTCACCTTTATAATTTGTTTCTCATACAACTTATAAAAAACAAGCACATGAACGATTAAAAAATAGAAAGGAAGGATTACCTATGACTCTACCTTTTTTGCATCATGTATCAGTATTCAAGTTTTAGCTAGTTAGGCTGCTGTAGGATCAATGGAGAAGTTATAAGCCTAAGATCATCTGCATACTTTGAAAAAATGCTTCTACTATAAAACCTTATTGATATTTTCATGAATTGCTAAAAGATGTAACTTAGACTGCCCCACCTGGGGATTCATCCTATATGCAGCCACCAATCCAGTCACTATTGCTTGCTGACATGATATATGAGCCTGATATAGCTGTCTTCTGAGAGGTTCTGCCAGAGCCCTACTGGTACAGATTAAGATGCTTGCAGACCCCAGTGGAGGGGGAGTTAAGGGAAGGAATGAATGAGCTGAAGGAATTTGCAGTCCCATAGGAAGAACAACAATAAAAATTGAAAAGTAAGCCTCAGTTGTAGAATGCATCTAGCCTCACTGATACTTTATATGCCGGGTTTTGGGGGTACTCATGGTACCTTCATCCACTCAGAAAAGAAGGGGAAGGGCATGTGGGAAGAATTATGGTTTGCGGTGACCAAGAGTGGAGCAGTGAGTGGGATGTAAATTGAATAACTAATTTTTTTTCTAACAAAAAAAAAAATGGAGTACAGATCTGAGCAGAGAATTCTCAGAAGGGTAAACTCTAATGGCTGAGAAACAAATGTTCAACATGCTTAGCTATAAGGGCTCTGCACATAAAAATTACCTTTAGATTTCATTTCACACCCATTATAATGGCTATTATCAACAATACAAGTGACAATTAATTATGCCGAGGATATGGAACAAACAGAATAATCTTCCATAACTTGAGGGAGTTCAGAATTTTACCTCTACTATCTAACACAGTGTAGTGGTTCCTGAGAAAGATTGGAAAGATCTACATCAACATTCAGCTATACCACTCTTGGGTATATACACAAAAGGTGCTTCATCGCCATAGGAACATTTGCTCAATGGTGTGCATTGGCATTCTATTCCTACTAGCCCCAGATTGGAAACAATCTAGATGTCACTCATCAGAAAAATAAAGAAAATAAGGTTTATCTGTATAACAGATTAACACTAGCTATTAAAGAAATGATGTCATGAAATTTATAAGTTAATGAATAGAACTAGAAAAAAATTATCCTGAGTGAGGTAACCCAGACCAAGAAGATAAATATGGTATGTATTTACTTATTTGTGTATATTAATTATTAAATAAATGATGACAAGCTACAATCTATATATCCAGAGAGGTTAGGCATAGAGGAAAGACAGAATTGAAGGGCATCTGAGGGCCATAGGGGAATCTAGTGTAATGGAAACTTTAATATATGAAGACAACACTAACAAAGTCTTGAAATAATGAAGGAGGTGCAGCCTCAACTGACCATCTCTTTCACCAAATGAAGCTCTTATTCAATTGGATTGTAGGCCTAAAGGGTCTTTGGAAATTGGCCTATTTGCCAAAGATGATGCTCATATAATTCACTGAATATAGAGAATTTGAGCTTTGCCTACACAGAATCCTTACCTCCATATTCTAGTGTCTTTGCCATCTAAAGTTACCACTAAAATAGAAATGTAAACATAAACCCAAGCTCAAAGTCTTTGATCTACAATCCGGCATTTCTGCAAATTGCTAGGCCAATGGTGGCACAAACCTTGTGGGATTAGGTAACCAACATCGTATTTGATGTAAAACTCACTCCATGAGATGTAACCTATACCTGAAATTGCTTAAATGACCAAGCAGAATAGATAAAATAGAGAATAGATATTCTAGAAATCTATGATAAAACCAAATACAGATCTGTAAAAGCAAGTAACTATAAAATAATTCTTAATGATATTCTCCTCTACTCATAAACCAGTGTCTTATTTATCCATTATTAGAGAAGTTTCCTCCAACAGCAGATGGGAATAAAATACAGTTACTTACACCCTGACATTATGCAGAAAGAAAAACCTTGGGACACACAACTCTAAATGGAATGTCTCCTCAAATCCTTCCTCTCAGAGCTCAGGGAACTCCAAAGAAAGGAAGGCAGAAACAGTGTAAGAGCTAGAAGGCATGAGGAACAGCAGAAGAACCAGGTCCACCAAAACAACAGAGCAAAGCTCATATAAACTCACAAAGACTGAAGCAGCAATCACAGGGCCTACATGGGTCTGCACCAGGTCCACTGCATATCTATTGTAGCATTCATTTTTAGTACTTTTATGGGACTCCAGAATGTGTAAATGAATGGATCTTTGATTCTTTTGCCTTCTCTAACAGGGCTTTTATTTTTCTGTTGTCTTGCCTTTTCTACTCAGAAATGGTGGTGGTTTTGTTTTATCCTATTATATTTAATCTTATGAAAATTATAAAAACATTTTAATTTAAAAATTCTGTGAGGAGGAGTAAGAAATGAAATAGAATTTGAAGAGAGGAACAACCAATGACTGGCCTAACTTGAAACCCATTGTATAAGAGGGTCCCACTCCGATGCTATTAATGATATTCTTCTATACTTGCAGTCATGAGCCTACCGTGAATGTCATAAGAAAGGTTTCACCCATAAATTGAAGGAAACTGATGTAGGGAACCCCAGCCAAACATTAAGTGGAGCTTTGGGAAGCCTTTGGAAGAGAGAAAAAAAGTAAGGAAGGATGCACAAAGAAAAACTACATAATCACCAAACCTGGGCACACAGGTGCGGCGCGCTCCTCGACCAGGGAGGAAAGATGACCACCACCAGAGGATTCTTCTCAGATCACGCTTTATTGTGGGAGCCTCTTGATTGAAGGGAGAGCAGGAAGCGAGGGGGCCCCGAACTACCCTAGCTGTCCACTTATATAGGGAGAAGCGCATATGGGGCTTTCCATGATTGGTTGTCACCAGTCTGCTGACACCAGAGGCCTCGGGATTGGCCGGAGATAGGTTATGTACTGCGCATGAGCAGGGTGCAGCGCCTTAGCTGACAAGAGCATTACTATATATGGAGTTGTTTACCTCAAACCGTGAGGGAGCCAGCGCCATCTTGTAATGGCATCTGCATTCGGCTCCCCACACACAGGGGCTCATAGAGACTGAATTGCCAGAGAGAAAGCATGCATGCGACGGACCCAGGCCCTCCGGTACGTATGTAACAGTTGTGCAGCTATATCTTAATGTAAGACTCCTAAAGTGGAAGCAAGGGCTGTCTCTGAGTGTACTGCCTGTCTTTCAATTCCGTTCACCTAAATAGACTGCTTTATCTGGTCCCAATAAAAAAAGTGCCTCTAGACTTTCTGCAATTTGATATATGAAGGCTGGTTGACATTCATGGAATGCCTCCCCTTTAGGTAATGAAAGGTGGATGCCAAGGAGCAGCGATGAGATAGAAGGAAGGGATTGGGAGGAGAAGAGAGAGGCAAAACTGTGATTGAGATGTAATGTTAAATAAGTAACTTAAAAAAAAATCTCCCCACAAAAATTTGTGAATTGTCCAAAGTAAATGTAAGTTATTATTTACATCTTCATTTATAAACAAATACATATCTTACTGCTAGTCCATAAATCTGTGTTCATGTTTTAGTCACCCATATTCACATACAATGCTTGTGTGTTAAAATAAAAATGGCTGAGGCTACAGATCAGTTGGTACAATGCTTACCTAGAATGCAGAAAATCATAAATTTGATTGCTAGGCTATATAAACTATGAACAGTTGGACATGTTTTAAATCACACTAATGAAGAAGTCAATCATCATTAACTACATAGCCAGTTGGAAGCAAGATGAAATCCTATCTCAATAAAAATGTTTATTTGCTTAATTGATAAGAGTTTTAAAATACTACTTTTGATACTTCAGTGTGTCATAGAGGTTTTGTTCATAAATTTTCCCTTATTGAAAGTACTTTATCTTTATTCTTAAAGAACAATGCATCTATGTTTGTGATTATATATGTGTGTGTGTGTGTGTGTGTGTGTAGATGCATAACAGTTCATTATAGAGAGGCTGTTTCCACTGTTAGGTCATGCATTGCTATTGTTCATATGTTATTACTAACATAGAGAAAATTCTATGTGTTATAGAAAGCAGGATTCTCTCACAACATGTAGCAACAGAAAAATTTGAATATTTAACTTAAGGACTTTCTTTTAATACAAGTCTCTGCCATTCTGTTCTAAATTCCATTCTATCTAAATGTAATTAGCACCCCCAATTTCTCAATACTTTGCATAGCATAACATTAATCATCATTTCTATGTAAGGTAGATTCTTGAATTCTTCCTGTACAATCCATAACCCTTATGTATGTAACTGACAGCAACTCCTTAACTTTATGTGTTGAGAAACTGTGCATGAGATATGGTTCTCACATGATGCCATTGTGACGTTATTGGAATTTATACATTCATATGAATATTGTTTCATTTATTGTGAAACAGTTAAAAGGCTTTGTGTGTACTTAAATGGTAACACCATTTCAACAAAGCCCTTTTGCAAGTGTTCTTCATGAATAGATTAGACTCTTATAAGATTATGATCAACAGATCTTGCAGTGGAATGACATTTGAGTTTTCAGTCACATACATTGTACCACGATTCATTAAAGAGTGTAACAAAATACAATTCAGTGATGGAAACTCGGGGGATTTTGAGGCAGTATGCTGTGGTAAAGAAACAAATACTTTCTTCTAAAAGTGTCACTTTATAAATATTCGGCATCATTGTGGACTTTTTCAAATTAAAATGTTTTTACTATTTCTCCCCATTCTTTCCCACACTATTCTTTCCTGTGTCTTCTTACCCTGAAATCTTCTTTTCACCTTTATCCTCATGGTCTTCCTCTTTCTGGGCACCTTTTTCTCCCTCTCATGGTCATCTCTCCAGTCTCATAATCTAGAACCCTCATTATACCTTCTTACAGCTTTGGAAGTAGTAATACGATTTCATCCTTCCCCCTTTCCTTTCCTCCCTCCAAACCTTCTTATATACCTATCCTTGCCTTCTTTCAAACCCATGCTTGCATGTGCGCACACACACATTCCTAGGTACATAATTACCTTCCCAGTATGTATAATGTTACATGGATGCCTTCACGGCTGATCATTTGCTATTAGATAATCAATTGATGTGCTCTTTCCTGGAAAAACTATTTTTTCTTGCTCCCTTGCATTTCTTAATTGTCTGAATGTTTTTATCTAAAGTTGAAGTCTTGTAGGTTTTTACCTGTTTACTTTAGCACATTTAGTACTATTCTTAATTTCATGTAAGCACTGAAGGCTTTCTACACACATATAATATATAAGGTCTGCATATGGGAAGAATACACAGGTTTTCTTTCTCAGAGAGTAGGATTTAGGATTACTAATCTTCATCATTGGCATGGAGTTTTCTGTGTTTTATTATTTTCTAGCAATAGGAAATAATAAGATCTTGGATAAGAAAACAATGACAGTATCTGACATTACTTCTGTGCTTCCTATTGACTTTTCCTTTTTACTATTTATCCCACAATTTTTCTTTTCACTAGAACAACACATCTTTTCACACCTTAAACTGAAAATACAACAGCTTGTTCAAGGAAATAGTGTCAGAATAGTATCATCCACATTCATTGTGTGATCCCACTAACATGTTTCTAGATCTCCTAATGGGATACATGACTCTGTGACCTCTAGAGACCCTAAAGATGATGTGTCTGCTCACTCACAGCTGTGTTCCTATTTCACATTTTGATAGCACATCTACTCAATGTTTCTGACTTTAACAGCTCCCTGACAGATACATTCTCAAGCCCCATTCCACCTGCCTGTTCAGGCTGAGCAAACAGGAGACAGATGCCAGTGTATTTCTCTAAGTCAGAGAGTTCAGATGAATTAGAAATATTTTACAAGTTAATAAAATTTTAGTATGTCATTTTATCTACTATACCTACTAGCAATTTCAGTCTGTTTTCATATAAACAAAAATGTTTTAAATTTGTCTTCTTTACCTGATTGTCATCTCTTGATGTTAATTATGAAGTTTGTCTTTTGTCCATTAGTGATAGCTTAATACACTGAAAATCATTCTGATGGTTGGCATAGCAACTCAGAAAGTACTATTTACCTTAAAAGGCATGCAATTATCATCCTGATGACTGGAGTAAATTATTTTTTTTCTGCATCTAGAAAGTCTTAGGTATAGAGCTATTATATACTAATATAAACAAAAGTATGGATTCCATTACTACGGTTGGATTTTAGGTACAAGATTACACTCAGAAATGGCCAAGCTAAGTAGGAACCTCACAGGCTTTGTTAGGATTTCTTTTCTTTTTCTTTTTTTTCAGAAACAATCATGCTTTTATCATTTTATAGATGCTTTATCTTTTATTAGTTTCACTTGAAAAAAAAATCACTGGACCTAGACAATTCATTTCTTGTGAGTTATGAAGAGAGTTACTGTTGGGATTCTGTAAATCCCACCCATCAGTTACCTAGCAACAGCCAGGTATACCCTCCCCCTCAATTACCCAGCAGTAGTCAGGTATGCTCTGCCCCAGTGACCTGACACTATAAAAGGAGCTGCTTGACCCCTCCTCTCTCTCTTGCTCTTGTGCTCTTGCAGCCTTGCTCTCCCACCCCTACCCCTCCTCTTCCCTTCCCTTCCCTCCTCTCCCAACACGTGCTCATGGCTGGCCTCTTCTCTACTCCTCTACTCCTCTATTCCTCTCTCTCTCTGCCTCTACCACCCTCTTAACTCCCCCATTGTGGAGAGTGGGTGTGGCGGCAGTCCAAAGGTGGTGCTTGGGACTCCAGCCTAGTCTTGTGACTAGCACCTGACTTCCTCCTGCCCCCCCCCCCAGATTAGCCACTCCCACCATGCAAGATGCGCAGGCAGGCACACCCATGATGCGAGATCAGGCCAGATGACATGGACCTATGAACTGCAGCCACGCAACATGGACTGAGGAGGTGGAGTTGAGAGAGGATAAAAGGGACTGCGCTTGGTGGCAGATAGGAGAGAAAGAGAAACAGAAAGAGAGACAGAAAGGAGAGAAAGATTTTCACTTGCATGCTGTAAGGTTTCCGAATAAACTGCTTTGAGACGAACCCTGTGTCGTCGATCCTTTTCTGCTGATCGGAGATGGTAGCAACACCCCATGACCTGAATAAACTCTATTCTGTACTGTACTGTTGTGTGGCTGGTCCCTCAGGGGGAAGGGATTCCCAACATAGACCCCCCAAAGGCATCTCCCTTGCCCCAAGGCCTTGGCACACCTCCATGGGCCATATGCCCTCCACCACTCTCTTCATCCTTCCCCTAACATTGGTGCTGAAACCCGGAACGTCATCTTTTCATAACATTGGTGCCCCGTGACTTTTCCTTTCAGTGGCTTTTCCTTTCATTGCTGCCCCATCATCTTTTCCTTTCAGATAAAGCAAATAGAATAATTCTTTTCCATCTCTTCTCCCTCCTTCCTCTCTTTCTTTCTTTCTTTCTTTCTTTCTTTCTTTCTTTCTTTCTTCCTGTGTGTGTGATGTTTGTATTGCATGCAACTGTAAATTCAGGAGTACCTGTACACACATGTAAGTATATGGAGGCCAAAGAAATACATATAGTGTCTTTATTCTTTTCAGCCTATTCTGTTGAGACAAGGCCTTTCATTGAACTGGAACCCTGCCCTTTTCGTTAACCTGCTTCTTAAATCTAGGTTTTTCCATCTACTGCTTCAGTCTATGGTTATAGGCATGTGAAGTGGTATATTTATATATACCATAAATATCTTTAAATAATTTGATTCATCCTCCCCCCTCCCAAAAAAGTCAGTTAATTGCAATACTTTAAAATTTTAAACAGCTACCAAAATCCAAAGTGTTCTTCTAGATAGGTATACTAGCTCACTGTTTTATATATTACCTTAACTGGAAACAAACTATGTCATGGGACAAGAAGATTCAGAGGGTTAGGGAGTTTGACCAAATTCCCCATGAACTGTGTTCTATCCTTAGGACTCACACTCCAGAAAGAAAGAATTGACTCCCATAAGTTGTCTTGTAACCTCAAAATGAGGGTTAGGGTATATGTTCCCATCATGAGTAACAGTGCATGTATAAATACATGTAATTTAAATAGAATGCCACAAATAAAAATTTAATCTCTACATAAAATGTTAGGGATTTTTTTGTCAGTACCTACTCTAATTAGAAATGGGTTTATTCTCATTTGCCAAAGTGAATGAAGAAATGAACTAACACTAATTTTGAGTTATGTGAAGTATCAGATCCTGTCACAGAAGCTGGGTATGATTTTCATACAGACAAGGAAGTGTAATTGCCTTTAGTTCCCAGAGGTGTCATTTGAAGTTGAGTAAGATATGTTGACAAGCCGAGACAGGGATCAAAACGTTCATGTTTGTCATTTACTTGTGTTACTTATTTAATTATTTTAAATCCATTGTAGGAAGAAACCTTATCATCTACTCCTCAGAAGGAGGTCCTGAGGCTACTTAACAAGAAATAAATATGTCACAATCAATTGGAATGTTGCCACTGGGAAAGGTGATCTAGTGGTGACATGATTGATGGTTGGCACTGTAACATACATTTATGCCCATTCTTCTTCTTCTTCTTCTTCTTCTTCTTCTTCTTCTTCTTCTTCTTCTTCTTCTTCTTCTTCTTCTTCTTCTTCTTCTTCTTCTTCTTCTTCTTCTTCTTCTTCTTCTTCTTCTTCTTCTTCTTCTCCTCCTCCTCTTCCTCCTTCTCCTCCTTCTTCTTTTCCTTTTTCTTCTTCTTCTTTTCTTCTTCTTCTTCTTCTTCTTCTTCTTCTTCTTCTTCTTCTTCTTCTTCTTCTTCTTCTTCTTCTTCTTCTTCTTCTTCTTCTTCTTCTTCTCCTCCTCCTCTTCCTCCTTCTCCTCCTTCTTCTTCTTTTTCTTTTTCTTCTTCTTCTTCTTCTTCTTCTTCTTCTTCTTCTTCTTCTTCTTTTTCTTCTTCTTCTTCTTCTTCTCCTCCTCTTCCTCCTTCTCCTCCTTCTTCTTCTTTTTCTTTTTCTTCTTCTTTTCTTCTTCTTCTTCTTCTTCTTCTTCTTCTTCTTCTTCTTCTTCTTCTTCTTCTTCTTCTTCTTCTTCTTCTTCTTCTTCTTCTTCTCCTCCTCCTCTTCCTCCTTCTCCTCCTTCTTCTTCTTTTTCTTTTTCTTCTTCTTCTTCTTTTCTTCTTCTTCTTCTTCTTCTTCTTCTTCTTCTTCTTCTTCTTCTTCTTCTTCTTCTTCTTCTTCTTCTTCTTCTTCTTCTCCTCCTCCTCTTCCTCCTTCTCCTCCTTCTTCTTCTTTTTCTTTTTCTTCTTCTTTTCTTCTTCTTCTTCTTCTTCTTCTTCTTCTTCTTCTTCTTCTTCTTCTTCTTCTTCTTCTTCTTCTTCTTCTTCTTCTTTTTCTTCTTCTTCTTTCTTCTTCATCCTCCTCCTCCTCCTCCTTCTCCTTCTTCTTTCTTCTTCTTTGTTAGCATACTTTTAATTTACTTTACATTCCAATTCATGTCCACCTCTCAGCCTTTCCCCACTGTTACCTCCCCCCTCCCCTTCTCCTCTCAGAGGTTGGAGCCCCCATTCTGGGTACCCCCTTACCCTGGCACATTGTGTCTCTACAATGCTAGGCGCATTCTCTTCCACTGAGGGCAGTGAAAGCAGCCCAACTAGTGGAACATATTTCAATGGCAGTCAACAGCCCCTGCTGTCCCAGCTTCTAAGGAATTTCTTTGCTTCAAGCTTTTCAGGAGGTTTTCACCTTGGGGTGTGCATCCTGAAGGTGTCTGGCCAGAGACATAGGTTAGAAAATTACTGTTTTTGTGCCCAGTAAGTTTTCTAGCATATAGCACCCATAACAAAGGAGAACACGGAGGAATTATGACACACTCTTTACACTGTTTTCCAGTGTCCTCACAACCACACATTCTTCATTTGAAGAATTTACTCACCATCATAGTTTACTGCATACCCATTGCTTTGGATTCACTTAGTAAAGTTCCTTTGAAGAGCTGAAAAACCTAGAGCTGATTTTTGGTTCTCATTTTTTTATTTCTTATATTTTATAGGAGGTCTGAAATTTTGTACTAAGGTTTATTTCACAGCTAAAACATAAAGAATGATTTAATAGCACTGCAGAATGAGGAAGGGAAGGCTTATCCCAGATCACATTTGCAGAGAACAACTGAAAAATATGACTTCTGTTCACACTGCTGCAGTAGAATAGGAGTGGAGGAGCCCAGCACATAATTCCCTGACTGAAATAATAAGTGTGGATGAAACACTCCTCTCCCTTTCTAGTGTCTCATTCATTCTCATCACAGCTAGTTCCTCATTATTCTTCTATTCTGTAGATTCTCTCACAAAATGACTTTTCAGATTCCCTAAGCCTGAGTGACAAGTTCCCCCAAAGAGATCATTAGTCTCTCTGGACTCTGCAATAGGAAGACTGAAAAATATTAGAACAGAGACCTTTTTTTTTTTTTTTTTTTTGCTATTGCTTTATCAGTGGTACTAAAGACCATGCTTTCAGACTATTCACCGGAGGATAGGTCAGAGGATTGATACTATCTGAGAAAAGACCACGTGAGTAATAAGAAGACATACATTCATTTTCCACTTCCAAGGCATTTGAGTAATAAGATTATTTGACTGTACTTTTGTGTCTCCAGACATAAAACAGATACAATGAAAAATTTTATGAGCTAAAATGAACATTTGAATCTGAAAATCCCTGAGGTTTATACTCATTGTATTCATGGACCAGTACCATGACCAAGAAAAGACTATTGTAGCAAGTTCACAAGAATGAATCTATAAAATCCTTAAAGCTACTTTAGCATTTTGTTGAAATCAAACATCAAAATCTTCCTTTAAAATCCAGAGATTCTGACTTACATATATCATAAGGTGTAAGAAGGGCTTTGGGGCTAATTTTTATTTACCTTTCTGGTAGAATGGTCAAGTCATTTTTCTTGTATTTCCATTCAGATTTATAAAACCATTTTTTAAACTAAGTTGACCCCTAAGAAGCAATTTCTCCCAGTGACTGGTTTTCCCTAGCAAGTATTCAAAGGCTTTCTTACTTTCTGATGCAGACCTTTGCCAGACACTTTCTAAGATAAATTTTATTTTTCTGTCCTCATATACCCTATATTTTTTTTCCCTTTGAGGAATTCTAGGATTTGTATGGGCCTCAGTTTGTATTACTTTTCTTAAGGCTGCTTACAAAGTCATAAGCATTTTCTTACCCAAAGGTTGTTTTCTGTTTTTCTTCCCAGAACTACTTGTTTCTAATTTTTAAGTAATGTAATCTTTAAGTAGTTCCCAAGTGAGCTACTATAAGATTAAACAAAATAAAATGTTTGGTTTTTATTACAGAAAGAAAATATGAGACCAACCCACCAAACACATAAGAAAGATGCACATGGGGAATGATTAATTTTCTTTTACTTAACCACTAAATTTTTGACAGAGCACAAAAAGAACATTCATTCTGAATTCAATATGCATTATTGAGCATGAACTCCATTTAAGGTAATGAGGCTGCACTATGGTGATATGAAATAAGTCCTTTGTTTCTTTAGAGTCATGATCTCAGGGCATGACACTCCTTGCAGTACTTTAGAAGTATTAATACCTTTGGTACAACATGATTAGAAGGTGTGGGGCATTGTTTTTCATCACTTTTTAGTTAAAGAGATAGGATAAGACATTCATAACAACTGAAAGGAATTTGAGAAGAAGAAATATAAACATTGACAGGGTTGAAAAGATGCAAGCCAAACAAAGAGTCAAAATGTGGAGACAGGAAGAGAATTCACTTTACAGCCCAGACTCAATCAGCAAAGAATTAGATGGAGGCATAGATGAGAAGTCACACAGGGTTTTCAGGGGGAAAATGATAATATCTGTCTCCCTACAGTTCAGGGATTATTGTGAGGTCTGTGCAAAACAATATGTGACTTCAACAGTGGCAGAATAATTATGTAATGAGGGAAAGAAACAGAGGAGAGGTATACACATAAAACAAAAGTGACCCAGTGTCTGAAGTTGCCTGCGTTTTGTTATACTGTCCTATGCTGTAGCAGGGGAAAGACAGGCTGATTTATCTTCCTGGCCTCTTTACATATAAGTAGCTCCAAAAATGATATTATGTTATCTTTAGTTGTAAGTACAAAAAAGCATAACATTGCATTTTTCACTCTACTTACTGCAATCTTTAAGCTGTGCAAAGATAGGAAGCATTTACTTCTTTCAAATCACTGGTAATATGCTAATAATTTATGAAGCCTTCTCCAAGTCATTTAAACAATGTAAAATTAAGCACTAACTTACAGTGTTTTAAGACTTTAAAAGAAATGTCATGGTTTTCAGTAGGCTATAAAATTGAAATCAATGAAACCACATTGTTTTCTGTAGTTTGGTCATATCAGAATGGTTTTGAATACTGTGCCATTGTTCTGGCCAAATCACAGATTGATCACCATGAAGAACATCATGAGCATTTCTCACTGCTGTATTTCTAACAGGATGTGAGTAATTTCTATCTTCTTTTGTGACTATTTCATGGAAGTTCCATTGAGAGGTGCCTTTAAGCACCTTTTCCCCTGGAGTACGTGATATTTACAGGTGGACATATGTCTTAGTTTATTAGTTATGTCTTTCCAGTTGGAAATTGTTTATAAATTAATAAAAATTGGAACAATAGAAGAGTCACAGGGCATTTTGCATTTTTTTCTATAAGAGAACTGTGGTATCTCATTACAGACAAACCATTGTTCTTATCATCATTAAAGGGAATAACTTCATCACTCATATTATTGGAAAAAAACCCCTGTGTCCTACACTTTTAAACCGTCCATTTATCTTCAATTATTGTTCTAAAAACTTTAATAGAAGAATTATGCTAGTAAATACAAAGTATTTAAATTAATACATGTTATAAACTATTTGTATTCTATTTAGCAATACTCTAATCTAGTTATTGTTACCTTCAGTTAATGTAAAACCAAGCTGATAATGAAAAATAAAATACATTCATTTGCATGATGTAACAGGCTGAGTCATTTGTATCATATACTTAAACATGTCTGTCACTGACTCCAGAGACACAATTCTTCTTGTTTCTGTCTGCACCCCGGAGCTGACCCTGTGCCACAACTATGCTTATCCTAGTCATTCCTGGAGTTCTGAAACACCAAAGATCATCACTGCTGCCCAAATACTGGGCCCAAATGGGACCTGCCTGGAGCCCATGGGGCACAAGAACCACAGAGCAGCCAGGAGTATGATGCTTCTCATTTCAATCTGCACCCCTGAGCTGACCCTAAGCTGCAACTATTCATATCCCAATTCTGCCTGCAGAGAGCTGGTCTCCCAGGAGTCCTGCCACACCTAAGATCACAGCTTTCCCAAGAATACAGACACATCTAAGATAATAAAGAGAGCTGGTCTTCCAAGAGGGCTAACACCTAAGAACACAGCTATCAGCACCCCAATATCGCCTGGAGGAAGCTTGTCTCCCAAGTGTGCTAATATTCCTAAAACCGCAGGCTTACAGGCTTTCAACCTCATAGGAAGGCCAATCCCAGTCAGAGACAGCAAAAGCAGCTAATACTAGAGATAACCAGATGGCAAGAGGCAAGCAAAAGAATATAAGCAACAGAAATCAAAGCTATCTGCCATGATCAGAACCCAATTGTCCCACTGAAGCAAGCCCTGGATATCCTAACAAGAGTGAAAAAACAAGATTCTGATTTAAAATCACATCTCATGATGATGAAAAAAGACTTTAAGAAGGACAAATAACTTGCTTAAAGAGATACAAATACAGGCAAACAGGTAGAAGCACTTAAACAGGAAACACATAAGTCCCTTAAATAATACAGGAAGACATATCTAAAAGGAAAAGAAAATGAAGAAAACCAGCCAGAATAAAGACAAAATGGAAACAGAAACAATACAGAAATCACAAAGAGAGACAACCCTGGATATAGAAAACCTAGGAAAGAGATCAAAAGTTATAGATGCAAGAATCACCAACAGAATACAATAGATAGAAGAAAGAATCTCAGGTGCAGAAGATACCATAGAAAACTCTGACACAAACTTTTAAAAAATGCAAAATGTAAAAAAAACTGCTAACTCAAAAGTCCAGAAAATCCAGGACACAATAAAAAGACCAAACCTAAAGAAAATAGGCATAGAAGAGAGTGAAGATTCCAAACTTAAAAGACCAGAAAACATCTTCAACAAAATTATACGAAAAAACCTTCCTTAATCTAAAAAAAGACATGACCATAAACATACAAGAAGCCTACAGAACTCCAGATTGGACAAGAAAAGAAATTCCTCCCATCACATTAGAGTCAAAGCACCAGAAACACAAAACAAAGACTATTAAAATCAGTAAGAGAAAAAGGTCAAGTAACAAAGGAAGGCAGCTCTATTAGAATCACACCAGCCTTCCCAACAGAGACTATAAAAGCCAAAAGATTCTAGGCAGATGTCATACAGACCCTAAGAGAACACAAATGCCAGGCAAGGCTACTATACCTAACAATACTATCAATTATCAATTAATATAGATGGCAGAACTAAGATATTCTATCACAAAACCAAATTCAAACAATATCCAAATCTACAAAGGATAATAGATGGAAACTCCAACACAATGAGAAAAACTACTTTTAATAAAGATCAAGAAATTAATCTTCTTTCAACAAACCCAAAAGAAAATAGATACAAAAACTTAATTCCACTTCTAATAACAAAAATAACAGGAAGCAACAATCATTGGTCCTTAATATTTAACATCAATGTACTCAATTCCACAATTAAAAGACATAGACCAACAGACTAGATACCTGAACAGGAGACCTATCAATTTGCTGCTATTGGGATATGTACCTCAATGACAAAGACAAACAGTACCACAGTCAAAAAGGCTGGGAAAATTTTTTTCCAAGCAAATGGTCCCAAGAAACAAGCTGGAGTAGCCATTTTAATGTCTAGAAAAATATACTTTTAACCAAAAGACATCAACAATATGAGGAAGGACAGTTCATACGCATCAAAGGAAAAATTTACCAAGATGAACTCTCAATTATGAACATCTATGCCTCAAATGCAAGGGTACACACATTAATAAAAGAAATGTTGCTAAAGCACAAAGCACACATTAAATCTCCCATAATAAGAAGTGGGGAGACTTCAACACCCCACTCTCACCAGTGGACAGGTAATGGAAACAGAAACTAAGCAGAGACAGTGAAACTAATAGAAGTTATGAACCAAAAGAATTTAACAGACATCTATAGAACATTTCATTTCAAAGAATATACCTTCTTCTCAGTACCTCATGGTACCTTATCCAAAATTGACCATTTAATTTGTCGCAATACAAGCCTCAATAGATACAAGAAAATTGAAATAATCCCATGCATTTTATCAGATCACCATAAACTAAGGCTGGCCTTCAATTACAAATACAGCAAACAGCCACATATAGATGAAAGGTGAACAACTCTCTACTCAATGATAATTTGGTCAGGGAAGAAATTAAGCAAGAAATGAATGATTTGTAGAATTTAATGAAGATGAAAGCCCAACATAGCCAAACCTGTGAGACACAGTGAAAGCAGCACGAAGAGGAAAACTCATAGATCTGAGAGCCTCAGCAAAGAAATTAGCCAGTGCATACACTAGCAGCTTAACAGCACATCTGGAAGCTGTAGAACAAAAAAGCAAATGCACCCAAAAGCAGTAGGAGGCAGGAAATAAACTCAGGGCTGAAATCAACCAAATAGAAACAAAGAGAACCATACAAATAATCAACAAAACTAGCAGCTGGTTCTTTGAGAAAATCAACAAAATAGTTAAACCCTTAGCCAGACTAACCTGAGGCCACAGAGACAGTATTCAAATTAACAGAATCAGAAATGAAAAGGAAGACATAACTACATAAACCACAGAAATTTAAAAAATTATCAGATACTACTACAAAAGCCCTTCAAAGAAGACTTAGTTCTAATATTCTTCAAAGTATTCCACAAAAATATAAACAGAAGGAACACTACCTAATTCTTTCTATGAAGCCACATTTATGCTGATATAAAACCACACAAAGCCCGAACAAAGAAAGATTTTTCAGACCAGTTCTACTTATAAATATTGATGCAAAAATACTCAACAAAATTCTTGCCAACTGAATCCAAGAACATATCAAAATTCACCATTATCAAGTAGGCTTCATCCCTGGGATGCAAGGAAGGCTCAGTGCTCATAGCCAATCATTGGACTGAGAACAGGTCCCCAATGAAGGAGGTAGAGAAATGATTGAAGGAGCTAAGGGGGTTTATAACCCCATAAGAAAAACTACAATATCAACCAACTAGACCCCTCAGAGCTTCCAGGAACTAAACTAACAAGGAGTACAGGCTGAGGGACACATGGCTCCAGTCGCGTCTGTAGCAGAGGATGGCCTTGTTGGGCTTCAGTGGAGGAGAGGCCCTTGGTCCTGTGAAGGCTCGATGCCAGTGTACAGGAATGAGAGTACAGGGAGGTTGGAAAGAGTAGGTAGGTGGGCACCCTCCTAGAAGCAATGGCAGGGGGGATAAGATAGGAGGTTTCTGGAGGGGAAAATTGGGCAAAAGGATAACATTTGAAATGTAAATGAAAACATATCAAATAAAAATGGATAACAACAAATAGAAAATTCATCAATGTAATCTACTCTGAAAAGAAACTCAAAGGGGGGAAAACATGCATGATCATCTCATTAGATATTGAAAAAAAATTGGCAAAATTCCATACTCCTTCATATGAAAAGTTTTGGAAAGAACAGAAGTTCAAGGCCTATACCTAATCATCGTAAAAGCAATATACATTAAACTAGTAGCCAATACCAAACAAATGTAGAGAATTTTGAAACAATCCCACCAAAACTATTTGGGTGGTTGGGATTTGGGAGAAAGAGAGGAGGTAGGAATAAAAAGGGAGGCAGGTAGGATCAGGTGTGGGAGGAGACAGAGGAGACTTACAGAAGGTCAGGACATTGAACAGAGGTGTGTAGGTGATGGGAGACTGGGGGTAACCAACAGAAAGTCCCTAATGCGAGGAACGTAAGAGGCTTCCAGGACTCATCGAAGATGACATTAGCTGAAACACCTAATAATGAGGAGAAAGGGCCTGTAGAGACCATATCCAGAGGTTAGGTATGGCTCCCAGTGAGGTATGGGAAGACCTACTCTTCTCAAATTTTAACCTGTCTAAAGGAATATTAAATTGCTCCTGTCTAAAGGAAATACAGGTACAAAAAGTGGAACAGAGACCTAAAATATGGCCATCCAGAGACTGTTCCACCTGGGCATCCATCCTGTATGCGGCCACCAAACCCAGACACTATTGATGATGCCAAGAAGTGCTTGTTGATAGGAACCTGATATAGATGTCTCTCAAGAGGCTTGGCCAGAGCCTTACAGATAAAGGTGCAGATGCTTGCAAACAACAATCAGACTGAGCATGGAGACCCAAATGGGGGAATTAGGGGAAGGACTGAAGGAGCTGAAAGGGTTTGCAGCCCTATAGGAAGAACAACAATATCAACCAGCCAGACATATCAGAGATCTAAACCACCAACCAAAAAGTACACATGGAAGGAGCCATGGCTCTAGTTGCACATGCAGACGAGGATGATCTTATCTGGCATCAATAGAGGGAAGGCCCTTGCTTCTGTGAATGCTTCATGCCTCTGCATAGGACAATGCTAGGGCTGTGAGGCACAAGTGTTTGGATGGGTGGGGGAGCACCCCACAGAAGCATGTGGGTGTGGTTGGATTTAGAAAGGCAGTTTTTGGAAGGGAATCCTGGAAGAGGACAACATTTAAAATATAAATAAACTAACTAATAAAAACTAAACTCTGCATCTAAATTTAATTACAAACTCTAAATTGTCCCACTTTAATTATATTTACAGTGAATATACCAGAACATACTGGATATAATTATTATTTTGACAAATTTGCATCTGAATTAATTTTCCCACTATTTCCTGGAAATATGAGAGTAAAAACTAATGATACTTCTGCAAAATGGAGTATCGTAGCATACCTGCCTTGGTCATATCTTAAATAATGTATACAATTTTGCTGAATCTTAATTGTCTCAATTATAAAATATGTGATTTACCTTGAGGGCTGAAACAGAAAAGACTAAGGTGATACTGGTAGCAATACCAGGCAATCTTGCATGTTGTTATTAAGTGAGCATAGGTATAAGAAGGCTTAAGTAATTCTATGGAGTCAGACAAAAGGAGAAACATGTATTAAATAAATGTTTGCAATGGGTCCCTCAGGCTCTGGAGATCAGAGACCTATCACTTGTTTCAGGGCCCTGGATGAGTTTCTTCATTTCACAGACTACCTCTGGACTCTGTTGCTTAACTCTGCTCACTTTTGCCCTTGAGTGAAATTCAGTTCCCAAACACCGAAGCAATTAAGTCACTCAAGGAACCAGAAGACTTGCTAAAGTATGTTTCTTTTGACTTTAAAATGTTGACATGTGCTAACTTTCTTTTCTTTTCAGCTCTGCACTTGAAGGTACATTTCTTTTTGAGCGGAAAAGCAGGAAACATCCTAACTTCCTGTCACATTGTGCTTCTGCTTGAAAGCCAAGCTGATTCTACTTTTGACTTTCACTAGGTCTAATTCCATAGCTCCAGCCCCTGACAGAGTCGACCGGGAACGATTTTGCAGCTTTAGAGAGACATTTAAGATCTGAGCATCTTGCAACTCTTGCAACTTACTTTAAATTCTTTTGCAGAAAACATTGTGTTCTATAAATTATATATGTATATTTATAATTTGTGCATATATGTTTGAGATATACTATGTATAGACACCCATATGCTTACTTATATATACATAACATATAGTATATATAAATATATGCATATATATCTATTTATATACTTATAAACATATATGTATATAATTTTTAAAATAGAAATTTTTTACAGTGGTAAGAAATGGGGATGCATAAATATGTTTCTGAAAAATAGAATCTTTTAGAAATATCTCACTATCTCAACCAAATTGCTTCTTTTGCATCATTTTCTTCCTCTCTCCGAGTATTTCATTAGTGCGGTAATTTTGTTGTGTTTAGTTTTTTTTTAGAGAACAGATTTCCCAATTTTAGCAATGTTAATTCTCAAGCAAATTTCTTCATTGATTTTTATAGCCACTGCATTATTTAAGCCCACACACCAGTAGATTCATATTGATTGCTGTAAGGCTTATTACTGTAAGTTTCCTTAACATTTATATCTTACTCATTTTTGTACATTTTATATTTTAATATTATGTAGAAGAATGTCTTGAAATAAGTTTAAGTTGCAAAATTTATTGTGCAGAATATGCTATGAACTAAAACTCAAGATTTAAAAAATATTAATATTTTGTCATGTTAATTTTAAGTGATACCCAGTCCTATGAAGGCACTTTACAAACATAATCACGCCTCTTCTGTAGTTCCCATGTGACTGTTTCCAGATGACATCACCATTCTGAAATTAGTATCCTTCCATTTCATGCTCAAAATTAATATCCATCCTCCATTGTCACTCTGTAAATAATATTGTAATGTGTCTACTAGGATTGCATTTCCTTTCTTATTTGATTTTCAGATAGTCCTCAAGATAATAGCCTTGTTGAAAAATATTTTCTAGGATAGAAGGGCAGAGTGGTTTTATTATTTTTTTTCTGGTTAGTTTGCAGAAACATTTAGCACTTAGAGTATTGTCAGAGATAGAGTTCATGACACACTATCCCCAAATAAGGCACTTTGGCATACAGATTTTGAGACATAATATATAAAATTAGGCACTTTTGTTCTTTCCTCTGTTGAAACAGATGATATAAGAAATTTTAGTGGGAAGACTACCCTCACTGTCATAGCCAGAGAGCAAGAGCACCCTCCTCTCCCAAGATAAAGTGCACAGGGAGAAAGGAAACCTTGCTACTTCAGCCGAATTGACTTCCTTACCACAGTTTACCACAATTCTCTTTTCACCAAACTTACTCATTTAACCACTCAGATTTAATTTTTCTCTCAAGTCTACATTGCCTGTGGATGTTTCTATGTCAGTCTAAGATTCATATTAAATTCATATATTTGCACTATATTGGAGATCAGCCCTTTATGAATCTGAAGCTGGGGGATTAGCTAGGAGTGGAGACCCATCAGGGTAGCATGGGGAGTTCCTATTTTAAAGAGATAACATCAGTCTGGAGGTTCCTGAGAAAATTGGACATAGTACTACCTAAGGACCCAGCTCTACCACTTCTGGGAATATACCCAAAAGAAGCTCCAACATCTAACAAGGATACATGTTTCACCATAGCAGCCTTATTTCTAATAACGAGTAGCTGGAAAGAACCCAGATGTCCTTCAACGGAGGAATTGATAGAGAAATTGTGGTACATTTACACAATGGAGTACTACTCATCTATTAAAAACAGTGAATTCATTAGGTTCCTAGGCAAATGGATGGAACTTGAAGCTATCATCCTGAGTCAGGTAACTCAGACACAAAAGAACACTCATGATATATACTCAATGATAAGTGGATACTAGCCCAAAAAGCTCTGAACCCCCAAGAAACAATTCACAGAACTTATGAAGGTCAAAGAGAAGGAGGGCCAGAAGGTGGATGCCTTAGTCCTTCTTAGAGGGCAGAACAAAAAATAAATAAATAAATAATAAATTAAAGAGATAACAAAAGAGGCAAATCTAAGGCTAAAAGTTCTAAGCCTTATATTGAGTAACTCTAATTATTTTATCTTGTTAATAATAAATATGCATAGTAGATAAGAGGTATTTTTTTTTCATTAAAAAATATACTTTTATTGAGTGGCCTACCAGAAGACTTAATAAATGAATGGATATAACTTTACTTGCCATGAATTATAGAACCCATGAAGCTTGATATTTGCTTAGCTGTCTTACATCTTTACTGTTTCTTTTGGGTTCACTTGTTACAGCATTCCAAATACTCTTCTCTCTATTTTTGATGTCAGAAGCTACTTTTTTTACTTTGACTCATATGTACATGCACTTTATTGAAGAAATGATTTTCATATGCAACAGTTAGCTTCTTCTGATCTGAATTTCCACATCGATCTGGTCATGTCTGCTATTAACATCCAACCATTCATAGGAGAGATGAACATATTTTAGGTAGTAAAAATTATATACACAGATATGGAGAAAATAACACTGTGTACTATGGAGATTATAAACAGTCTTTGATGTTTGAATACAAACTGAATGGTACTTAAAACTAGAGAAAGCATAGAAAGGTCTTAGAGAGAAAGGGTATGTTATGTTACAATATTGGAATATACCCTGCCTCTTCTACCTACATAGGTATGAAATTATTAGTTAATTAAATATCTTAAGGGATGGGCTCTAAACATTGCATTTTAAAATGCAACAGTTAAGCTTTGAGAAAATAGCAGAAGCAAAAATATAATTGTCAGATACCTTATGCTTGTTTGCTCTGAATGAAGTCATCAAAAACTCATTCAATTGTGTCCCTTTTGATGTGCAGATGAAAGAGCTTCCTTATTGCTACTGACATAGCATCAGAGAAAAAAAATCTCCACATAGGTCTTGTTCATCATAGCCTCTCCTAGTATGGCTTGTTCTCATTAGACTAATTTTAGCTAATTGTACTTCTCTTTGACTATTGTTGAAAAATCACATAAAGATTTGAAAGTTAATGTATTCATTTTGTGTGCGTGAGGGGTTCATTTTCTTCCAAAGATTCCTTGTGAAAAACAAATGGCTCGGAGATCCCATCTTACAGCAATCAAAATGGCTAAGATCAAAAGCTCGAGTGAAAGCTCATGCTGACAAGGGTGTGGAGAATGGGAACACACCTCCACTGCTGGTGGATTGCTGTCTGTTACAACCACTCTGGAAATCAATCTGGCAATTTCTCAGAAAATTGGAAATAGTTCTACCTGAAGACCCAGTTACACGTCTCCTGAGCATATACCCAAAAGATGCTCCATTACACCACAAGGACACATGCATTATGAAATAGTGCATTATTAATAGCAACCTTATACATAAAAGCCAGAAACTAGAAGCAACCCAGATGATCCTCAACTAAAAAAATGGATACAGAAATGTGTTCCGTTTACACAATGGAGTACTATTAAGCTATTAAAAACAAGGACATCATAAATTTTGTAGGCACATGGATAGAACCAGAAAATATTGTGAGTGAGTTAACCCAGACCCAAAATGTATGTACTCATTAATAAGTGGATATTAGTCATAAAGTATATTATACATCCCACAGATTCTAATTAAACAAGAAGGAAGACTCAAGTGAGTATCCTTTAATCCCACTTAAAAAGGGGAAGAAAATAATCGAGGGAGGCAGTGGGAGAAAGGAACCTTGATGGAAGAGGAAAGGGGTTTTGGGGAGCACCATGAATAGGATGAGACAGAAAATAATCCCAAAGAGCTAAGAAAATGGATGGAAATATGCAACTGTAGGGGATTAGGAGAGCTGTGATGGGGGAGGGGGATTCCAGCACTCAATGTGGGTACCTTACAAGAAAATTTTCAACAGTGCTAATAAGAAACCTAAAGAGCCACCTCCAGTAGTTATTGGAGTGCCTAGTGAAGAAATGTGGCCACCAACACACCTTTAAAATTTTTGACCCCAAATTGTTCCTGACTAAAAGAAAAGCAGGGACAAAACAGGAGCAGAGAAGGAACCATTGGCCGGACAGTGATTAGTCCAACTTAGGATCCATTCCATGGACTGGCAACAAATCCTGACACTTCCTAAAGCTGTGCTGCACTTGTAGAGAGGAGCCTAGCATGGCTGTCCTCCAAGAGGTCTACCAGCAGCTGACTGGGACATATGCAGATTCTAACAATCAAATACTGAATTGAGGTCAGGGACCCCTATGGAAGATTTAGAGAAAGGATTGAAGGAACTGAGGGGGATTGCAACCCCATTGGAAAACCAATAGTATCAACTGACCTGGACCCCTGGGAGATCCCAGAGACTAAGTCACCAACCACGGACCAGATAGGGGCTGGTCCTAGGCTCTCTGCACCCATGTAGCAGAGGTGAGAATTGCTTCACTGAATCAAGTATGAGAAAGATTGACGATGAGAATGTGTGTTACTTATCCAAGAAATTACCCGAACAAGGATGAAGTAGAATTGACAGTGGGAACATTTATCTTTACACAGAATGTTTTATGAGATCATGTAAAGTCAAAACCAAAAACATGTGGCTATTATACTAGACCAAGAAACAGCACATTCACTATCCTACTTCATTTCTAGGTTATAATCTCAACGAAAATGGAAGAGCACGTACCTTTACCATCGTCATCACCACTTTTCCTGTGAGCATTATTTACCTTTAAGGTTAAACGTTCCACATTTCTGTGGTTCCTCTTAATATTATGTTTATTCCACACATCTAATACTAATTGCGCAGAGTTGTTACCTTTATTTTTAAACATAATTTTGACATATTAGAGCCAACTCCTTTAAATTAATTACTTCCTATTTGAGAATATAAAAAGTCATCTCAAATTGCTCTTATCTAACACTAAAATCTTGATATTGAGGAACTCATTTTTGCTTTAGCTATTCCTACCAATTAATTCCGGAAGAACTAAGAAGCAAAGCAGGTTCAGACTAGGTCCAGCACCCATGCCCCTCTTCTCCAGGAAACTGCTGGGCCAAGTGGCTGGCAGTTACTGATTAGAAAGATGTGAGGAGCCAGGTGGCTGGCACTTACTGATGAAGATTTCCTGGCCTTGCTCAAACAATCTTAAGAAAAAGAAAAAATGGGCAGTAACCGGGACATAAGCCATTATATGAACAAAGCAAACCGCCAAAGTATGCGCCAACCCCACCCCCACCCCAATTCACGCTTTTTTTTTTTTTTTTTTGCCTTAAAGAATGTGCTTCTTGTTACTGGGGTTCCGGCTCTCCTGAGTGAGAGCTTCAGAACCCCAGCGTGCCAGCTTCGAATAAACCTCTTGTTATTACAGTGGTCTACCCTCTAATTGTGCTCTGTGGGTCGCGCACTCCTTAGCTAAGACTCGTCAGGGTCTTACAACAAAATATATATATGAAGAAATGCATTTATTCTTCTAGTGTTTGAAGTAGGAAATGTGATAGTCTTCCTTAATACATCCAGTTTGTCTGTATGTATTGTAGATGTAATCACAGTTCAGATACTTCAATGCATTTAGTTCAAAACAGCAAGAAATTTTGTCTGCTGTAGAATGACCTGTCTACTTCAATTTACTTTCCATGTCTCCCCAAATTATTTTCTCTCACAGAGACAAGAATGTTATTTAACAACATATCATTATCATACTGCTGCAACCTATAAAATGCCTTCAATGACTGTTCATTCTACTGACACTTCAACACTCAAGTTCTGAGAACATTCTTCCAGTGGTAACCAGATCTTGCCCTGATGCCTTTCAGAAATCCTATAATATATTGTCTTCTCGATAAATGCTGTCTTCTTGTCAGAATCGCCCTTCCCTGTCACTTGCTAGCATTTTCTATGTATCACACAAGCCATTTCTTTACAGGAATCTTTTGTGGCAACTTTAAGCTATATAGTCTCCATGGTTTCTCTAATATTTTCATTTTATCTGCTTTTCTTTTGCTCATCTTGCATAATTTGACTGTGTGTGTGTATGCGTGTTATATAGCTTTTCTTCCTATATCATAAAGTATATAGAAAAATATGCTACTGAGACCAAATGTGAGAACCATGTTTTTTTCCATTCACTTTCTATACCACTTGTACAACAGTATGATGAAAATGGCAATAATGAAATATCTATTAAAATAATTAAGTGATATGTCACGTTCACTTTCCATAGCACTATTTAGAACATAAAAACAAAAAACAGACATTAGAAGTATTGTATTGACTGTATTCATTGGTACTCCACTCAGGGATTCAAACCACTATAGGCAAATGAGAAAATTCAAAATAAAAATAATCTTTATTTTAAAAGTTTATCTTATTTTTGCCATTATTCATTTAACATCTTATTATGACAAAATTTTACATAATGGCTTACATTGAATTTAGATTTATTAACCAAATACATATAATTTAATCGTTATAAGAGGCTGTGAAAAGCTGATGAATAGATATTGTACCATTTTATTTAGGGATTTAATAGATTTATTTACAAGATTTTGGCATTTATCATTTATCTGGGGACCTGAAGCCAATTTTCACATATACCAAGGGAACACTGTATTCACTGACAAGATACTTAATTAACCCTGCAATATTGTTGAACATACAAGAGCTTTAAAAATTCAACAATAATATAATTTGAAATTAGAAAAATATGAACTGTTATAAAAATCATCAATACTGTACCACACAAAACTCACAGAAAGCCAATTATAACTGTGTTCTTGTGGGCATTTTAATTTTTGCGTATGTGCACACCTAATAAAAACCTTCTATTCAAAACTTTCATTTTGGCCAAGTGCTCATTTCTGAGTCAACTCTGGAATGCCTGAGAACATCAGAACGCTTGCCTAATGATAAAAACAGAACTCTTTGCTACCATTCGATACTAGGGTGTTTTATTAAATCAGATCTTTTTTAAGAAAAGGAGATCTTCTGTATAAATGTCACTAACTCATAAAGAGTCTTAGTGTGAAAAAACCTCAAAAAGCTCCAGATCACAGGAATTTTATAATCATGGCTTTTATGTAAGCTAGTACAATGGCCATGGATAATCACTTGTCCCATGAGGTAGGAGAGTTAACCATGATAATCTTATAATCTCTCTTCTAGGAGTCCTGTGCTAAAATCCATCTTAATACTAGAAATGCTAGCCTTATCTCTTGTGTGTACTCTTTCAGGAATTCATGAATTTGTCTGCATTTTTTTAATGTAAAGGGATATAGAAGACCATTTCAAGCCAATATTTAATGTACTTTGAACATATTCCATTTTTACCCTAACAAACCACTTTCTTTCTCCTCCCTCTCTTATTAGTCCTGTCTGTTTCCCTAGAAAATGGTGCTTCTTATCTCATATCTTCTATTCATATAAGATTTTTTTTGTTTCTATAAAGTCTAGGATACACAAGTGACAATAGACCTGCAATGTTTATGTTTGTAATTCATTTAATTTGCTGGATATGATTGTCTTCATTTTTATTCATTATATATTTTGTTTGTATATATTATATTATATATATAATTATATATTATATAGTATGTTTGTATATTTTTTTCTTTAGCATGAAACTATGAACTTCCTTAAGACAGAGAGACAATGTTAGTTTCTTTGTCTTTACTTCAGTTTTAGGAAATATATCAATTACATTGATGATGATTTGGAAGGAGGACTGTGGGGACTAAGACTTTGGTTTTCTATTGGAAATATTGAAAATAAATGTAGAGTATGGAATGCATGCTATGGAGTAAAGAATAGTTTTTGAAATAACGATTCTGGAGATTGGGGATGTAGCTCAGTCATAGAACACTTGCTTAGCAAGCACAAAGCCCTGAATTTGGTCCTCAGGATGCCCCCCCCCAAAGAATGAAAGAAAAATCATAAATTAAACCAAATGCAAACAGACAAACAAGCCAACAATGTCCAGTCTGTCTTGCCTTTTGTCAACATTACTTAAAAGCAGCTAATATGCAATATATACAAAGAACTCAAGAAGTTAGAAGCCAGAGAGTCAAATAACTCTATTAAAAATGGGGTACAGAGCTAAACCAATAATTTTAAAATGAGGAATATGAAATGTTGAAAAGCACCTAAAATATGTTCAACATCCTTGCTCATCAAGAAAATGCAAATCAAAACAATCCTGAGATTTCACCTCACACCAATAAGAATGGGTAAGATTAAAATCTCAGATGACAGCTGATGCTGGCAAATATGTGGAGAAAGAGGAACATTCCTCTATTGCTAGTGGGATGATAAATTGGAACAACCACTCTGGAAATCAGTCTGGCAGTTCCTCAGAAAATTGGATATAGTCTTCCTAAGGACCCAGGTATACCACTCCTGGGAATATACCCAAAAGATGCTCCAACAAATGAAAAGGTCACTATTATCATAACAGTCTTATTTTCAATAGTCAGAAGCTGGAAAGAACCCAGATGTCCTTCAACAGAAGAATGGATACAGAAAATGTGGCACATTTACACGATAGAGTACTACTCAGCTCTTAGAAGAAATGACTTCATAAAATTCGCAGGCAAATGGATGGAACTAGAAAATATCCCGAGTGTGTTAATCCGGCCACAAAAGAAGACACATGGTATGTACTCTCTGATAAGTGGATACTAGGCAAAAATTCTGAATACCTATGATACAACTCTCAGGCCATATGAAGTTCAAGAAGGAAGACCAAAGTGTGGATGCTTCTGTCCTTTGATGAAGGGGAAACAAAATTCTCATAGGATGTAGAGGATGGGAGGGACTTGGGAGAAAGAGAGGAGGACAAAAAAAGGGTGGAGGAAGGAACAGGTACGGAAGGAGACAAGGATGGTATACAGAGAGTCAGGAAATTGAACGTAGGTATGTAGCAATGGGGGATGGGCAACTGAGTGTACACACCAAAAAAACCCTGACACAAGGAAAGCAAGAGGTTCCCATGTCTCAACGGGGGTGAGAGTAGCTGAAATGGCCCCCTCCAAAGGGGAAGGAGTGCCTGTGGAGACCATATCCAGATGTTAGGCAAGGTCCCAGGTTGAGGGATGAGGACACCCACTCATCTCCAACTTTTTATCCCAGAATTGTTCGTGTCTAAAGGAAATACAAGGGCAAAGTGTAGAGAAAAGGCCATCCAGAGACTGCCTCACCGGGTGATCCATCCCACATGCAGATACCAAACCCAGACACTATTGTGGAGGCCAAGAAGTGCCGGCTGACAGGATCCTGATATAACTGTCTTCTGAGAGGCTTTACCAGAGCCTGATACAGATGTGGATGCTCGCAGCAAGACTTTGGACTGAGCATGGAGACCCCAATGGTGGAGTAAGGGAAAGGAGTGAAGGTGCTGAAGGGGTTTGTAATTCTATAGTAAGAGTAACAATATCAACCAACCAAACAGCTCTCAGGGCCCCCGTCCCTCTGCCCAGGGCTCCCAAGGACTAAACCACCAACCATAGTGTACACATGGAGGGACCCATTGCTGCAGCTGCATATGCAGCAGAGGATGGCCTTATCTAGCATCAGTGGGAGGAGAGGCTCTTGGTCCTGTGAAGGCTTGATTCCCCAGTGAAGTGAAATGCCAGGTCAGTGAGGTGGGAGTGGGTGAGTTGGTGTGTGAGTAACCTCATAGAAGCTGGGAGAGGGCGTTTAACCAGGAAAGGAAATAACATTTGAAATGTAATTAAATAACATATCCACAATTTTTAAAAAGAGCAGCATTGTTAACTTGAGGTTTCCAAAAGAAAAAATACTAAGAAAAAGACACAATTTAATTTTTTTAAAAAAACTCTTTTTCATCTTTTATTTTTCTTGGACTTGGATTTCTGCCTCTTAACAGGAAGTTTATGGTCTACTTAGGAGATCATAAAGTGGCCTGAGGATGGGCTGATTATGCCCAATAAACAGCCAAGAACTCTGTGTGGGGATGAGGATAGAAATCAGGCAGAAGTTCCCCTAAAATCAAAAGTTTTCAATGATTATTCATGCTTTAGGAAAGGTTCTGTTTTCAGGGAAAGCCTTTGTCCCCTAAGTATGACTTTGCAGAAATTCATGTAGAAACCCTTTTCTCGCCATGGCCTCATCATTTTTTCAGTCGATTTCAGAGGATTATGGTGACACTGAATTACATGTACCTGTTAGGTCGTCAGTGGGCCAGGACCCCAGTTGGCATGCCTTACAGGTGTACTCATCAAAGACATACTCATTCTCCTTACACGGCGTGCAGGTCCAGCAACAGCTGACTTCTCCCTTCCGGATCACCTAAGGGGAATAGTTAACATTCTGATTAATGTTTCCTTGTTATAAATATCAGTAATTGATAAAAAGTAAAAAACAAAATTGACCAATTTTTATTAATAAAACCATATAAATACATCTAGGAAGGGGGAATTTTATTTTTATGGTAATATAAACCACACTTAGACAATGGCTAGATTATATAATATAAGTAGACTTACTTAAAATACTGAGATGTTCTTTACAGACGTTTTAAACGGTTTGCAAATTCAAGATCCACGATTTTCACCTTTGTAATATTCTGACAGGCCATGGCTCATTTTCCATTTATTATGATTGTCAATATTTTGCCAATCTAAATGTATTCACTTTCCCAAGAATATTTTTCATTTAACAGTCTCTTTGAATCATGACATCATGATATGTTTTCTTTGATCATTCAAACCAACTTGGCTCAACTTTTTTACATGGTCCTTTTGGATTCATATCCATTACTCATTTCAAGTGGTAATATGTTTTCCCACAGTTCCCACTGTGAATATACCGAAAGTGAAGATATTTTTATTACCATTGAAAAAATGCCAAACCTCCACGGAAAGCAAGTTCGTAAGTCTCTGGACAATTCCAGAGGAGGTTATTATAAATGAAGGTGCTCAATGACAATTTTGAATGGTATTAACAAAATAATGTCAAATATATACTGAGTAGAGTGAAAGTGAGATTTACACAGAAACGCAGAAAACAATTTAAGAATGAGAAACTAGGCAAATATAAGTGCGAAACTAATGCTAATACTATGGTGACAGGGAATCAAACTCTATCATAATATCAATTACATCCTATATAACATGGAATAAAAAAAGTATGCCAAGGAATCTCTTTATTCAGTTCTTCAAGTATTTTGTAAGTATGTATTCAAACTATAATGCCATGAATTGTCCAAAAGACAGATGATCCCACAATTGTTAAATTGTATGTTTCTATAAGTAGCATTCAAACTTGGAAATAGTTGATATCCTAGAAAAATCCACAAAGGCCTTGTCATGAAAATGTTAACTATAGGGTGACTTGCTACTATGAAGAAGGTTTCTGTTATCATGTACCAAGCCTTCAGAAACACTTCTTTTCTTTTTCTTTTACTTTTTTCTTTTTCTTTTTTTTTTTTGGAACAACTTTATTTTAAAAAACAAAGATAAATGTACAAATTTTAAGCATTTTTACATAAAAGTATATGAATACATTTTTGTCAGTGCTTGGTTTTGGTTTTTTTTTTTTTAAGGTTTGATAGTCTGCATAAAGATTAAGATCTTACTAGTTACAATGTGCATAAAGTGCATGTAAAACAGGATGTAACCTGGAATTAGTCAACAATCCTGGCTGACTGGATTTCTTGGTGTGTAAGGATTAAGCATAACGGTTTTTTTTTTTCTTTCTTTTTCTTTTTCTTTTTTTTTTTTTGAACTTCAGAAACATTTCTATCAGATACTCTATTCTTAAATTTGGAGCATATGGATGTGCTATGCTCCTAATTGTGCTGAGAAAGCTTTATTGTACATACAAAAAACATGGCAAGGACAAATATGTAAGTGCCATTAAATTTCAATAAAGTTTATGTATACAGGTAATCAATGGGTAAGACTTAGCTTTCAGGTCATAGTTTCAATTTTATCATATGTATTAACAGAAGATACAGATAATTTTAGAAATTCCACAGATTGTAAAGTTTTTTACTAGGTGTTAACATGATTCCTTTTTTGGGACTCTCTTTTTTTTTTTTTTTTTTTTTTTTGGCCTAGTTTTAGCTTTTCAAATTCTCTTAGTCTGTGGCTGAGGACCTTAATATTGGTATTAATATGACTTCCCTTGCATCTAACATCTCAAACATGTTGTAGGTTTTACAAAAAAGATTGAATGAAATTCTTTTCAGTACTCTACATACCTGAAATGGCAAAGCTTATATGAAATGAGCAATTAAATTATTTTAGTATCATTTTTTTCTCTCCCAGAACATTATGCTTCAATAACTAACTTTACCTCTTTTCATGATTTTGTTTTTATTTCTTTTAAAATGGTTTAGATTTCCTGGACAGATCATGTTTAACGTAAAACTAGTGTACTCAGAGTAGTGAAGTGCCTCTTAATTGCTTTCTCCCATAAACCCTATCACTGTATTCTGTTCATTTCACGTCCTTCTGTTTCAGAAGAACAAGAGGACAGGCAAATTCTTAGTTTGTATGTCTGTCCTTTCTTCCTCCTCCCTGGCCTGTTCTTTGTAACACCAGGCTGGCTGGCTGGAATTCTCTAGTGTCTTCCTCTCTAAATTGGCTTTGCTCAACCTCTCCCTTCCTTATATTTTCAAAGAAAATAATTTTGAAGGCCTGTGTTGACTTCCAGATTTTTTTTTAAACTTTCAGGTTGGCCATTTTTTAATCTTTTCAAAGACTGTCAATTTGAGCTCTAGCTAGTTTATTCCTAAATCTGAATCTTTAATGTTATTTTTTTCTCCCTTTCTAGACCAATTATCAAATTTAAATTTAAATTATTTAAAAAAGAAGAACAAATCTTGAAATTAATCCATCTACCTTCTTCTGAAATCACCTCTATCTCTCTCTGCCTTCCTTCCTTCCTTCCTTCCTTCCTTCCTTCCTTCCTTTCTTCCTTCCTTCTTTCCTTCCTTCCTTCTTTACTTCCTTCCTTCCTTCCTCCCTTCCTTTTTTTCTTCCTTTCTTGATTTCTCTGTGTGTTTAGTTTTGTGCATTCATGCTGACTTCAGAAATTACAAGAGTTAGTTCATCCATATTATGAGTCCCGGGAACTGAAGCACTTAGTCGGCTGCTCCACTAAGTACCTTTATTTGTGGACCCGTCTCTCAGGGATTCATTTTTCTTTCATTTATGCAAATGGTACTTGGAACACCAGTTGATTTTCTCATACTTTGGTTTTCTTCCCTGACCCAATATTTAATCAGCAGCCAGTAGTGAGTTGTTGTAATACAAAGTTTGGTCCAGTGTTGCTTCTATTTATTTTGGCCCTCCTTATTTCTTTTCTTGCCCTCACACTCAATGAGACTAACTACTCAGACTATTGGGAGCTGAATGTTAACCTTCCTAAAGAATTAATCACAATAAAATAAAAAGACACACTCATTCTCTCCCATTACAAGCTTATAATACATAAAGCAAAACAAATGTCAAATAAGAACGAAACGGCCAGTAAGAATTAACACCATTAAACCTGAAACAGTTAAAGAAATGTAGATTTTATTTTACCTTTATCTGGCCTTTCTCACATGGTTCACTGCACACAGATCTGATGATGTTATTTTTCTTGGACCACACTTCATCATCATCCATTTTTAATTCCCCATTGTCCCAACTTCCAACATTGATGTAATCAAAATAATCTTTTCCCATTTCCTTGAAATTCATTATTTCATACCTTCAAAACAAGAATAATAGTTATTCAACTAATACAATAAATATTTGTATATGCAAACGGGATAGTTTCATTCCCCTAAATACATTTACTGCTCTGTAAATCATACTGGAACTTTCTGTAATGGTATGTTTATATAAAATTCTGTCTATTTTCATTTTTACTAAAGAGATCTATTTTTAGACATACTTATACCGGAAATAGAAAATAATCTCATATGAGAAAGTGGCTGGATTTTAGAAAGGATGAAAACCCGTTTTGCAATAACTTCAGCAATTTTAAGCATGGCCTTCTACTGGTCTTCTCAAGGAGGCCAGGAAAGTGTTTAACTATGTCCTAGTAACATGCTAAAGAGTTTCCATACTCACCCCGACATCTACTTATTCTTTGAACTCGTTTTGAGGGGTCAAGAAATACAAGGGTAATTTAGGAAAAATACTACAGCCCCATTATATTATATTTTATGAAGCATGATGGTGCCCAGCCATATATTTTTCTGAGCTTTATACATGCCATGGTCCTATTTGAGTCTGTATTTAACAGAGGCTGCAGAATGCTGCTGTATCAGAGTAATGAGGAGGGACTGGCTTTGCTTTTATTTCTCCACTTATCAGTGCTTAAATTCACTGTATGATGATAATTTAAGAGGTGTTTTTAAAAGATACTGAAAATCGTTTCCAAAGCATGGTAGCTGAAAATACTGCACAGTAAATGCATGCCGTGGATTCTCAGTTGTTCTTTGCTACTATTCTTATCCTGAGTATAGAGACAAAACTATATGAAGAGTAAATCAAAATCCAGGTCACAAGTCCTTTTTTGTGTTCCCAGAGTATATATGAAATAGCTTCCAAACTGTAACCTTTTACATTTCTACAGGTAATCCTTCTATGGGATGTTCTCATATTGTGTACCATATTTCCTACTTTGTGGAACATTCAACACCAGCAGAGGGGTCCATGAATATCCCCTCTAACTCCTAATGCTTTGTTTATAATTATGTCACCAAATTAGTATACTCATTTAGATGATCTATGTAAAATCTTAAAAAATGAACTTTACATAACCTACTAAAATAGTGTAATAAAATGATCCCATTTTCTATTTGTTGCCCATTAAACTTACACTTCTATTTTCATTTTCCAATTAACCTACTCTAATGCCTTTTGCCTGGTAAATAACTTTCAGGTTGTCTTGAACTGCTTTTATTTGTCATGAAATTATTTATTTCTAAATAATGATTCCAGGGCTATTTCTTCCATGCTGTCAGAGTTGGCCTGTGGTTTCTAAATATGCAGTGATTTAAGGGGTTAGAACAGAGAACAGTCAAGTAAAAATAATGATGTATTATGTCACTGGCTACTTCAACAACACAGATGTGTAAGTCTTAATACATTGCTTTTTCAAGCAAATAACCTTTGAACTGCACTGTCTGAAAGAAATGTTAGTGTCTGGAGACTTTTTTCCTTAACAAAGATGATATAAGGAGATATAAGGAATCTGTTTGCTCACAAAAAAAAAAAAAAAAATAATGACCAATGTCATTGATTTCAATTTTCAGTCCTGGAAATGTTTAGATTACAATATTAATTTTATAGATAATGAAAGTGAAGCTCATTGAGATTAATTGTTATGACTAGGTTATATAGAAAACAGAGGTCAGAGTCAGGACCATAAGCAAGCCTTTATATTTTAAGCCTACTGTTCCTTCTTTTCATTAGATTAGTCATGATCTATGTTCCATGCCTTGAGATTTTGTTAAGGAAAAGCCTAAAGAGTAAGGAGACACAGGGTTTTAAAATAAACATAAGCACTCTAGAGAACATCATGTGACTTGCTGACTGAAAGTGACTTTCAGAAACGTTGATTGTTAATTTTGGTTCAATTCTTCAAACTGAGAGAATTAACCCAGAGACTGAGTCTTAGCTTTGGATCTGGATTTTTTATTTTTCATACAAGGCAACAAGAAGAAGAAGAAGGATCCTATCAGCACGCGCTTATCTGTGAGCATGCAGTATCCCTGTAAGAACGTTCAGTAGATATGCCCCAAACTAAAGGTGAGGTAAATAGAAATGATTCTTCATAAAAAGATTCCCTACTTTTTCAAAAACAAAAACACACTTTTAAACAACACCCATAAGAGGAATGTAGACTTTATTCTTCCTCAAGAGTTAAAAAAAGTGAACATCTCAAAATTATCCATACTCACAATCACAGCACTGAGATAGTCACAAACTCACCAATGTCTTCCTTTGTCTGTCTGGGATCCTCTAGAATTCTGCTTACTTAGCTCTATCCTTCACTACCTTTGGCTCAGCGGAGAATTCCTTTAATCCAGTGGAGAAGAACCTTTTTACATAACAAAACCTAATATAATTTCTGAAAATACATTCCTCAAAAAGTATTTATTTCATGTTGATCTGGTAGATTGTAAGGCTGATATATAAGTGAGGTATTGAAGCCTAGGACACTTACAATCTTAACTCTAATTTTTTTTACACTATGGCCTTGGGTATGTCGGTTATTCAAGTGTGTGTATGTGTGTGTGTGTGTGTGTGTGTGTGTGTGTGTATGTGTGTGTGTGTGTGTTTTAAAGTTTGGTTGGCCCATGGGCTTTCCAAAACTTCTTTCTCTGCTTCCCACAGTAAAATTGCTGCAGTTATTAGTAGATCTTACTGTACTAAGCTTTATGTGTTTTCTAGTAACTTGAGCTCAGGTCTTCATACTAGCTTATGTCCTGTAACACTGAGCCATCTCCTTAACCAACCCAAATTTACCCTTTGTAAACTTTACTTTCAATAAATAAAAACAAGGATAAAATATTACTTATTTCATATGATTTAAAAAGAGAGAATTTAGCTGAACATGTGTTATAAACTACACACACTAACTAAAATATTAGTTATGTGTTGCAGTTGCAGATAGAGTTCCTGTTGTGTTGTCCCATTTGGCTGTGTTCTTATTTTATATAACCATTAATATTAATAATCAGTATAAATACTGTATAAACTAGATGCATTGGCAAAGCAAAAATTTGTAATTATTAATATTTTAATACCTAAATATAACAATGCATGAATAGAAAACACCAATTAATAAAATTTGTTTGCAAAATAGTGTAATGCTATTATTGAATAAAATTCTATAATTTTATCATTCTTAAAAAGAATTGAAATAGGATGAAGATGCAATGTGACTATAGTACTTATATCACAATATACTAAAGTATTGTAAATGAAGTGATGGTTTACTTAATTCGTTAATGTTTCCCACTGGGCGGGGGTTGAACCACCAGAAACATTTCCTTCTCATATGGTTTGTGAATCTGGCTTGGACACGTGACAAGAAAGCTCTTGGGCTGGTGATAATGACACCATTAATCTATTAACAGGTCCCAGGGTAACACTGGTGCTGTACTTATTTACGTGAGAACATATCCAGGAGTCAGAGCTTAGACTTAGTACTCAGACATACAGCACATGTGCGGTTTGGTACCAAGTTATCGCTTCTGTTTCCCCACGGTAGATATGTAAATGATTCACAAAGTAGAAAATAATAAAAAGCAAGTCAGTTTTGCAAATGTCTGGGCTAGTATAAAATTGCTCAAGTCTCTAGCATATAGAAAATAGAAGGTTTTCCACCTGACCATGTGACATCTTGGCAGTGAAGTTTGTGTAGTGTTGCCAGCTGTATGAAGGGCCAGCTCCAGTTCACTTCAGGATATGGAAATGGGAAGCCAAGGCTGCTGGCAGGAGGTGTGGTCACATGGGTTTCAAGTTGAGTGGGAGGGACTTATGTGTCATTCTCTTGGCAGGACTAGCTGCATACCATATGCAGATACTTTTGTGAACACAGCTGAGAGGCATCAATTGCTCCTGGGAGAAGAACCTGGATTCTTTGCTTTATTTATTTATTTATTTATTTATTTATTTATTTATTTATTTATTTACTTTTTTTTTTTTCCTGACAGAAAGTTTTATTTAGCTTCACAGTTTCAGTCCGTCAGGCTGGAGTAGACATGGTGGAAGAGCTCAGTGCAGGACAACAACAGCATATGTCAGGAGCATTGCACCAATCATAAATCAGAGAACAAAAAAGACCATATCTGATCATAGTGATCTACCCCTACCAGGGAGGCTCCACTCCTAAAGTCTACACATACACACACAGATACAGAGGGGGAAAGGAGAGAGAGAGGGAGAGAGAGCACTAGGGAACAGCCTTTCAAACATGAAACTGTGATGAACATTTTAGACTGTGCATGTACCAGTAATAATTATTCATCATCAATATCAAGCATTATGCATTTTATGCAGAATTATATTGCTGTGCATAGGTTTGTTTACACCTCCACAAATACTTTTTTTTTTTTTTTACATTTTTGTCAGTACTGTTTTTTCAGACATTAAAATAAATTTTACATAAAACCATGTGAATATGTTTTTTAGTCAGTACTTGATTTTTTTCAAGGGCTTGACAGTATGCATTGAAAACGTACTAGTTGCAATAAGCGTAAAGTACATGCAAAACAAAACGCAACATGGAAATAGTCAAAGTCTTCTTGTTTTGTGAATATATGTATATTTTTTCTTTTCTTTATTTCTTGGACTTCATACAGTCTGTGAGTTGTTTCTGGGGGAGTGCAAGCCTCTGGGGTTAGCATCCCACTATCAGTGACTGCATATTATGTCTGTTCTTTTGTGACTGGGTTATCTCACTCAGGATGATCTTCTCTAAATGCAGCCATTTTTTTTAAGAATTTGGTTAAGTCATTGTTTCTGGTGGCTGAGTAGTATTCCATTGTGTATATGTACCACAATTTTTGTATCCATTCGTCTTCTGAAGGACATCTGGGTTCCTTCCAGCTTCTGGCTATTATAAATAGAGCCGCTATGAACATTGTGGTGCATATATCTTTGTTGTGTATTAAAGTGTCTCTGGGGTATATGTCCAGAAGTGGAATAGCTGGGTCTTCAGGTAGTACTATATCCAATTTTCTGAGGTATCGCCAGACAGATTTCCAGAGTGGTTGTATTAGCTTGCAACCCCACCAACAGTGGAGATGTGTTCCTATTTCTCCGCAGCCTCGCCAGCATCTGCTGTCATCTGAGTTTTGGATCTTGGCCAATCTGACTGGTGTGAGGTGGAATCTTAGGGTTGTTTTGATTTGCATTTCCCTGATGGCTAAGGATGTCCAGCACTTCCTCAGATGTTTTTCGGCCATTCGGTGTTCCTCAACTGAAAATGATTTGTTTAGCTCTGTACCCCATTTTTTAATAGGGTTATTTGATTCTCTGGTGTCTAGCTTTTTGAGTTCCTTGTACACCTTGGATATTAGGCCTCTATCTGATGTGGTGTTGGTAAAGATCTTTTCCCATTCTGTTGGTGGCCGTTTTGTTTTCTTGACGATGTCCTTAGCCTTACAGAAATTTTGCAATCTCATTAAGTCCCATTTGTTAATCTTTGACCTTAGAGCTTGAGCCATTGGTGTTTTGTTCAGGAAATTTTCTCCTGTGACTATGTGTTCTAAGGTTTTCCCTACTTTCTCATCTAATACTTCCAGTGTATCTGGTTTAATGTGGAGATCTTTAATCCACTTACACTTGAGCTTTGTACAAGGAGATAAGAACGGGTCTATTTTCATTCTTTTGCATGTTGAGTGCCAGTTGAACCGGCACCATTTGTTGAATAGGCTGTCCTTTTTCCATTGAATGTTTACTGCTCCTTTGTCAAAAATCAGGTGACCATATACATGAGGGCTCATTTCTGGATCTTCTATTCTATTCCATTGATCCACTTGCCTATTTCTGTACCAGTACCATGCAGTTTTCAGCAAAATCGCCTTGTAATATAGCTTGAGGTCAGGGATAGTAATTCCCGCAGATGTTTTTTTGTTGTTGAGGATGGATTTCGCTATTCTAGGTCTTTTGTTATTCCATATGAAATTGCACATTGATCTTTCCAATTTTATGAAGAACTGGGTTGGAATTTTGATGGGGATTGCATTGAATCTGTAGATTGCTTTTGGTAGGATGGCCATTTTTAAGATGTTGATTTTTCCAATCCATGAGCATGGGAGATCTTTCCATTTTCTGAGATCCTCCTCAATTTCTTTCTTTAGAGGTTTGAAGTTCTTGTCATACAAGTCCTTCACTTCCTTAGTTAGAGTCACACCAAGGTATTTCATAGTTTTTGTAACTATTGTGAAGGGTACCTTTTCCCTAATTTCTTTCTCCACATGTTTGTCCTTTGAGTATAGGAAGGCTACTGATTTGTTTGAGTTAATTTTGTATCCGGCCACTTTGCTGAACTTGTTTATCAGCTGTAGGAGTTCTCTGGTGGAATTTTTGGGGTCACTCAAGTACACTATCATGTCATCGGCAAAGAGTGATGTTTTTATCTCTTCCTTTCCGATTTGTATCCCCTTGATCTCCTTTTGCTGTCTAATTGCTCCAGCCAGGACTTCCAGTACTATGTTGAATAGGTAGGGAGAGAGTGGGCAGCCTTGTCGAGTCCCTGATTTTAATGGGATTGCTTCAAGTTTCTCACCATTAAGTTTGATGTTGGCTGTTGGTTTGCTGTATATTGCTTTTATTATGTTTAAATATGGGCCTCGGATTCCTGTTCTTTCCAGGACTTTTAACATGAAGGGGTGTTGGATTTTGTCAAATGCTTTCTCAGCATCTAGTGAGATGACCATGTGATTTTGGTCTTTAAGTTTGTTTATATGGTGGATCACATTGATGGATTTCCTTATGTTAAACCACCCCTGCATCCCAGGGATGAAGCCTACTTGGTCATGATGAATGATGGTTTTGATGTGTTCTTGGATTCGGTTTGCAAGGATTTTGTTGAGTATTTTTGCATCAATGTTCATAAGTGAGATTGGTCTGAAGTTCTCTTTCCTTGTAGGGTCTTTGTGTGGCTTAGGTACCAGGGTTATTGTAGCCTCAAAAAATGAGTTGGGTAATAATCCATCTGATTCTATCTTTTGGAATATTTTGGCGATTATTGGTGTTATATCCCCAATAAATGTCTGATAAAATTCTGCACTTAAATCGTCTGGTCCTGGGTTTTTCTTGGTTGGGAGGCTTTTGATGACTTCTTCTATTTCTTTAGGTGTTATAGGGTTATTTAGATGGTTTACTTGGTCCTGGTTTAACTTTGGGACCTTGTATCTGTCTAGGAAAACGTCCATTTCCCCCAGATTTTCCAATTTTGTGGAGTATAAGTTTTGTTAGTAGGATCTGATGATTTCTTCAATTTTCTCAGTTTCAGTTATTTCTTCTACTTATTTACTTAGTTACTTACTTGACTTTTTTCATGTTGTTGTTGTTTTGTTTTATATAGCAGAGTAGTTACCTACCTCTGCCAATAAATTCAATTAATCATCCCTTGTAAATTCAAGATATAATGCTTAGCAAAATTTAAGTCTTTAATATTGGAGATAGACATGGATTCTGGTAAATTTTTAATACCTTAGTGATTTATCTAAAGGATGGCTTAATTATAAACAGGTTACCTAATTTTCAGCCACCTCCTCAATAATAATAGAAAATTCAGATTGAAAAGTGATTTTTAGCTCAAAAAAGGCAGAAGTGCTTCTGTTGTAGGATAACAAAAGCAGGTCTGATGTGACTTACTAGCAAGTAGGGTAAACATAGCAGAAGGATCTCCACCATAATCCTGGACTCCCAAAAATGGAATTGCTCCTCTCTGAGAATTGTATTGTGATAAGAAATAACCAGACTGTGTGAATAAAGTGACTAATACACCCGAGAAATCTAAGAGATGTTTTTTTTTGTCTATAGTAAATTGAGAATCATGTCTCTAAGTTTATGCCTCTGAAATATGGTGATGAATTCAAAAGTATACACTGAATATTAACATCGGTGTTCTTTTTGATCCACAGAGAAAGGAGGCAATCCTTACTGACTTGGTTCATGTTGGAATAAGAGCTTTAACCAAACCTATCTCAGAAATCTGAGTAACCAAAAGAAAAGATAGAAAGTAACTGCTATTAAGGCACTATTGTCAACAGTGAGATTCTAACAGTACCTTCCTGGAGAGTCTCCATTTTCATCAAATAGGATCATATCTCCAGAAACTCCAGTAAAATTGGTTTTCATCAGGGAGTCCAAAAGTTTCCGCCCATCAATTGGCTTCATTGCATCACAGAGCCCTGCATATCCTGGACACAGGGACATCTGCATGTTGTGGAGCCCATAAGCCATAGAATAGATTGCATTGATCACAAATCCCATTTTGGAATCTTGAACATGGTGCGTTCTCAGAGTCAGAGAGCCTGTTGAGAAATACATTAAGGATTAACTTTGAAGGATTATCCAGTGCCTCTCTACAACTACATTCAAAGATCTTGAACAATGGAAAAAATTCATCAGACTTAAAACCAGGCACCACATTCAAAAACATGTGTTAACATTTTGTTCTTAGCTCTCCTATACCATTTGTAGATTTGTTTTAAAATGTTGAAAATTGGGACATCAACCCAGCCATAAAACCTTCAACTTAAAATTCGTCTTTTCTGCAAGATGTGCTGGGGTCACATTGATGAAGAACTTATGGGAATGGCCAACTTGATATTCACTGCATGAGAAGACCAGGAAACAGGGATTGGATAACCCAGAGAACTAAAAGTCAATGAAATAATTTGTAAAAATATTCTGCTATTCGTAGACTATAGCTTAGTCCAATCATCAGAGAGGCATCATCTAGTAATGAAAAGAGCAGATGCAGAGACCCACAGGCAAATATTAGCTCAGGAAACCAACTGGAAGGATTATATAAACCAGGAGTTGTGGGTGATGAAGGGCACAAGAACATGGCCTACAATATCAAGTAAGCAGTGTTTCTAGGGATTCACAGAGACTGAAGTTACAATTATGGAACCAGAATTGGTCTGAGCTACATTCTCTGCACATATGTTATTGGTTATATAGTTTAATGACCTTGTGGAAGACATAGCACTGGAATTGAGGTTGTCTCTGTCTTTTTTTCCTGTCCTTGGGACACTTTTCCTCATCCTGAGTTGCCCAGTCCAACCTTACCATGAGAAATGAGCCTACTCATGCTGTAATTTTTGTGCCACATTCCATTGGGATCCCTTGGGAGACTTGCTCTTTCCTGATCTTGGAAACAGGAAGGTAGGAGAAGAGTAGAGAGAGATGAAATATGTTTCCTATGTAATATATGAGCAGATAAACAAACAAACAAAGGAATCCTGAAGAAAGATGTGATTCCCTAACAACATTAAGACTTGCTTCTTCCAGTGACTTTTGACAGAATAACACAGTATTTTTGTGCTACCCATTTACTTAATTGTCAATTTAATTTCACAAATAACCTATGGTACTGTAATACTATACCTTCCTGGCTCACAAATGTTCAAACAATATTCATTTCTCCAAATGGCAAATCCTAGCAAAGGGAAATATAGCCTGTAATATTTGATCTCTACCATACTTATTTAAAATTTTTTTCACCAACCTACTTCAGTCTCAAGCTTTTTTAAAAATCTACAAACTAACACAGTAGAAATTATGGAATAAAACACTAAACAATGAATTTATTAATTCAGTAAATGTTATAATGTCAAATTAAATATGAAGTTGTGTTGATTTTGAACAGTATGGAAACAGAGATGAATGAAGTATGGGTTTATAGATAAAGAAAACCTTATTGCTAATCAGGTAATTTATGTTTTAATATTTAAAATATAAAGATTAGGCATAGTTTTATCTAGGTAAACACATTAGCTTATACCAATGTATCTATGTATGGTATTTTTTTAAAGGATTATAGAAAAGTATAAGTGGAATGAGGTATCAGTCAAAAGGGAAAAAACAAACATACTGTATAATATGTGGGTTTGGAGTTTCTTTATGATTTTCATTGAGAACTTTTCTCTATGAAAAAATACAATGAAAATTAAAGAACTTGTACAATTTACTTTAGCCGGGTTCTGAATATATAAGTATAAAAGATAAGATTGTTAGCAGCTTATATATTTGATATACTCACAAGTATTTCAGAAAAAGAAATAAAAGATTTTTTTTGTCTTATGTTAAGCAAAGATCAGTTAGAAAGCCATGAACTGACAAATGACAATTTGGTTGCTGTAAAAATAGAAGAAAATAATGCTTAGATTATTAAAGAGAGAGATATTACTTTGCTTATCATGACAGTAGTAGTAAAGGGGAGTTGTGCTCTGATTCAGTACACATTTTGGAAACAAACAAGCTTAACTGATTGGTTATCACTTTATCAGTTTACAGACTCTGTGTTTAGTTTCTGATATTATTCCAATGTTTCAATTGTCATATAAATAAGGATTCCTTAAACCAATACAGTATATTTCAGTATAATACAAATATTGACATAACTCATTGTTATCATTGCCTCAAGAGATATGTACTATTTTTATGAGTGATTCAGATATAGAAAAGTGCATGAATTATTTTTGTTTATCATTTCACAGCTACTTGGCAGAAGAATGAAGGACACATTTACTTATCACAGGAAAAATATATCAAGATGAACCCTCAATTTTGAACATTTATGCTCCAAATACAAGGGCACCCACATGTATATGTGAAATCCTTGTAAAGTTCAAACCACATATTACACAATACACAATAATAGTAAATGACTTCAATGCCCCACTCTCATCAATGGACAGATTGTGGGGACAGAAACTGAACAGAGACACAGTGAAACTAGCAGAGGTTATGAACCAACTGGAATTTACAGACATCTATAGGACATTTCATCCAAAAACAAAAGAATATACTTTCTTCTCACCACCTCACCATACTTCCTCCAAAATTTACCATATAGTTGGCCACGAAACAGGCCTCAACAAATACAAGAAGATCAAAATATTCCAATGCATTCTGTCAGATCATCATGGACTAAGGCTGGTCTGTAATAACAATAAAAACACCAAAAAGCCCACATACACATGGAAGCTGATCAATGATCTGCTCAATGATAGCTTGGTCAAGGAAGAAATAAAAAAAGAAATCAAGGAATTTTTTTAGAATTTAACAAAAAATGATACCACTATATACTTTTATTCCAGAGATGCAAGAATGGTTCAACATACAGAAATCAATCAACATAATCCACCATATAATCAAACTTAAAGAAAATAACCACATGATACTCTCACTAGATGCTGAGAAAGCATTCAACAAAGTGTAAAACCCCTTCATGATAAAAGTCTTAGAAAGAAAAGGAATCCAAGCCCCATACCTAAACATAATAAAAACAATGTACAGAAAACCAGTAGCCAGTATCAAACTAAATGGACAGAAACTTGAAGCAATACCATTAATATCAGGGACTCGACAAGGCTGCCCACTGTCCCTGTACCTACTCAATATAGTACTGTAATTCCTGGCTAGAGCAATTAGACAACAAAATGAAATCAAAGGGATTCACATTGGAGAGGAAGAAGTCAATGTATCACTATTTGCAGATGATATGATGATATACTTAAGTGACATCAAAAATTCTACCAGAGAAATTTTACAACTAATAAACAACTTCAGCAAAGTGACTGGCTATAAAATTAACTCAAACAAATCAGTTTCCTTCCTGTGCTCAAAGGATAAACAGCCTGAGAAAGAATTAGAGAATTGACATCCTTCACAACAGTCACAAAGACTACAAAATATCTTTGGGTGTCCATAACCAAGCAAGTGAAGTATCTGTGTGAAAACAACCTCAAGACTCTTAAGAAGGAAACTAAAAAAGATCTCAGATGATGGAAAGATTTCCCATGCTCATGGATTGGCAGGATTAAAATTGTAAAAATGGCCATCTTGCCAAAAGTAATCTACAGATTCAATAAAATTCCCACGAAAATTCCAACTCAATCTTCATAGAGTTGGAAAGAGCAATTTGCAAATTCATCAGAACAGCAAAAGACATAGAATAGCATAATCTATTCTCAACAATAAAAACAAACTTCTCTGGGAATCACTATCCCTAATCTCAAGCTATATTACAAAGCAATTGTGATAAAAACTGCATGGTATTAGTACAGAGATAAGTAGGTAGATCAGTGGAAAAGAATTGAGAATCCAGAAATGAATCCAAACACCTATGGTCACTTGATCTTTGACAAAGGAGCTAAAAACATTCAATAGAAAAAGGACAGCCTCTTCAACAAATGGTTTTGGCTCAACTGGCAGTCAGCATGCAGAGGAATGCAAATCAGTCCTTTCCTATGCCCTGTACAAAGCTCAAGAGCAAGTGAAACAAATATCTACACATAAAACCAGGTACACTAAAACTATTAGAAGAGAAAGTGAGAAAGATTTTAGAACACATAGGCACAAGGGAAAGTTTCCTGAACAGAACACCAATGGCTTATGCTCTATGATCAAGAATCGGCAAATGGGGCCTCATGAAATTGGCAAGCTTCTGTAAGGCTAAGGACACTGTTAAGAAGACAAAACAGTAGCCTACAGATTGAGAAAGGATATTTACCAATTCTCCATCTGATAGAGGGCTAGTATGCAATATATACAAAATACTCGTAAAGCTAGATGATAGAGGATTAAATAATCCCATTAAAAATGGGGTACAGAGATAAACAAAGAATTCTCAACTGAAGAACATCAAATGGCTGAGAAGCACCTAAAAAATTGCTCAATATCCCAAATCATCAGGGAAATGCAAATCAAAACAACCCTGAGATTCTACCTCACACCAGTTAGAATGGCTAAGATCAAAAATTCAAGTGACAGTAGATGCTGGTGGGAATGTGGAGAAAGAGGAACACTCCTCCATTTTTGGTGGGGTTGTAAGCTGATACAAGCACTCTGGAAATAAATCTGGCAGTTCTTCACAAAACTGAAAATAGTACTACCTGAAAACCCAGCTACTCTACTCCTGGGCATATACCTCAAAGACTAACCAACATATAACAAGGACACATGTTCCACCATGTTCATAGCAGCCTTATTTATAATAGCCAGAAGCTGTAAAGAACCCAGATGTCTATCAACAGAGGAATGGATACAGATAGAGTGGTACATTTATACAATGGAGTACTACTTCACTATTAGAAACAATGACTTCATGAAATTCATAGGCAAATGGATGGAACTATAAACTATCATCCTGAATGAAGTAACCCAGTCGCAAAGAACACACATGGTATGTACTCACTGATAAGCAGATACTAGCTCCAGAAAGCTTGGAATACTCAATACCCAAAAAATAATTCACAGACATTTTGAAGCTCAAAAAGAAGATGGGGATGCCTCAGTTTTTCTTAGAAAAGAGAACAAAATTCTCATGAGAGGAAATGCAAGGTCAAATAGAGAAACAGGGATTGAAAAAAAGATAACTCAGAAACTGCCTCACCTGGGGATTCACCACATATGCAGTGACCAAATTCAAGTACTATAGCTGGTCCCAAAAAGTACTTACTGGCAGAAACCAGACAGAGATGCCCCCTCAGGGACTTTGCTAGAGTCATATAGATACAGCTGAACATGTCTGCAGCTAACCCTTGGTCTGAACTTGGGGATCCCAATGAGGTTGTTAAAGAAAGAAGCTAAGGAGCTGAAAGGGGTTGCAACCTCATGGGAAAATAATAAATTTTTAACCAACCAAACCCTCCAAAACTCCCATGGAGTAAAACACCATCTTCTGTGCACACTTTGAGAGACTTATTAATCTAGTTGAGTAGGAAGCTGAAGATAGCAGTGTCTGGCATCAATGTGAGAAGAGACTTTTCTTCTAGAGAGGGCATGTTTTCCTAATGCAGGGAATGACAAGGCAATGGGTTAGAGAGGGGCATCAGAAGGAAGTGCACCTTTGTGAAGGCAACTGGAGGGTAATGGAGGATGGGAGCAGTGCTGGGTAAAGGGTCTAGTTCTCAAATGTAAATAGAGTATCAAATAAAAAAATTCCAAAAAAGCAACAAGAGGCATAATGATAAAAACTTGTTAAGAACCATGAAGCTTCATGTTATCAAGCAAATTGCAGTGGCACGAGTTATGTAATTAAATGGTCCATTTTATTCAAACATCTCATTCACTAAGCAGTAAAAAAAAGCAAAGAAATATTAATTACTTGGTATGATGATGCTCCAAAGAACCCAGATTCTATAGCAGTATTGACATAGCTCATGGTCACACCCAACTTGATGTGAGGTTCTGTGCTAGATAAAATTGTCATCTCTCTCTCTCTCTCTCTCTCTCTCTCTCTCTCTCTGTCTGTCTCTCTCTCTCTGTCTCTCTTTCTGTCTCACCAAAACTAGAAAATTTAGAGGAAATGGACAATGTTTTATACAGATACCAGCTATCAAAGATAAATCAGGATCAGATAAATCATCTAAACTGCCCCATAGCATTCAATGAAATAGACGCAGTCATCAACCCCCTCTCGAAAAAAAATTCTAGAACCAGATGCGTTTAATGCATAATTCTACTAGACCTTGATAAAAGACCTAATGCCCATACTCTTCAAACTATTTTACAAAATAGAAACAGAGATAACACTACCCAACTCATTCTTCAAAGCCACAATTCTGCTTATTCCTATTCTTCACAAAGATCCTATAAAGAAAGTGAACTTCAGACCAATTTCCTCATGAACACTGATGCAAAAATGCTCAATAAAATTCTTGCACACTTAATTTAAGAACATATCAAATTTATCCTTCAACATAATCAAGTAGACTTCATTCCTGGGATGCAAGTATGTTTCAATATATAGAAATCTATCAATACAATCCACCATATAAACAAACTCAAAGGGAAAAAAAACACATAATCATCTCTTTAGATGCTGAGAATTCTTTTGACAAAATTCAGCACAGCTTAATTTTAGAAGTCTTGGAAAGGTCGGGAATTCAAGGCTCATACTTAAAACATGGTAAAAGCAAGAAACAGAAAACAGGTAGCCAGAAACAACAAAATGGTTAGAAGTTTGAAGCAATCCTATTGAAATCAGTTACTAGACAAGGCTGCCACTCTTTCCCTATCTATCTAATACAGTACAGGAAGAACTAGCCAGAGAAATCAAACAGAAAAAAGAGTTCAAAAGGATGCAAAGTGGAAAGGAAGAAGTCAAAATATCACTATTTGCAGATGATATGATAGTATATTTAAATGACCACAAATATTCCACCAGAGAACTTCTACAGCTGATAAATAACTTCAGCAAAGTAGCTGGATATAAAGTTAACCCAAACAAATCAATATACTTTCTCTACTCAAAGGATTAAAAGGCTGAGAAAGAAATTAGAGAATCAACACCCTTTACAATAGCCTCAAAGAATATAAACTAGCCGGAGTGACCCTGTCCAGGCAAGTGAAGAATCTGTATGACAAGAATTTCAAGTCTCTGAACAAGGAAGTTGAAGATCTCAGAAGTTGCTCATGGATTGGAAGAATGAACATAGTAAAAATTGCCATCTTACCTAAAGCAATCTATAGATTCAGTACAATCCCTATCAGAATTACAAACCATTTTTTCATAGCATTAGAAAGAGGAAATTGGAAATTCATTTGTAATAATAATAATAATAAACCCAGGACAGAAAAAAACTATTCTCAAAAAACAAAAAACAAACAACAACAACAACCACAAAACTTCCAGGGGAATTACCATTCCCAAAGTCAAACTGTATTACAGATCAATTGTGATAAAAACAGCACGGTGTTGGTACAGAGACAGGCAGGTAGATCAATAAAATAGAATTGAAGACCCAGAAATGAACCCTCACACCTATGGTCACTTGATCTTTGACAAAAGAGCTAAAAGCATTCAATGGAAAAAAGACAGACTCTTCAACAAATGGTGTTGTTTCAACTGGCAGTCAGCATGCAGAAGAATGAAAATAGATAGAAACTGTTAAGCTTCTGTAAGGCAAAAGACTTTGTCAAAAGGACACAACAAACAGATTCAGAAAAGATCTTTTCTATCTGATTGAGGGCTAGTATCAAATGTACACAAAGAACTTAAGAAGTTAGACTCTAAAGAATCAAATAATCTTATTAAAATGGGAGCTAAAACTAAACAAAAATTCCCAACTGAGGAATATCGAATGGAGAAGCACCTACAGAAATGCACAATATTCTTAGTTATCAGGGAAATGCAAATCAAAACAACCCTGAGATTTTACCTCACACCAGTTAGAATGGCTAAAATTAAAAAACTCAGTTGGCAGCTGATGCTGGTGAGCATGTGAAGAAAGAGAAACACTCATCCACTGCTGGTGGGGTTGTAATCTGGTACAACCATCCTGGAAATCAGTCTGGTGGTTCATCAGAAAATTGCACATAGTACTACCAAAGGACCAAGCTATATCACTCTTGGTCATATAACCAAAAGAAGCTTCAACATTTAACAAGATCACATGTTCCACTATGTTCATAGCAGCCTTATGTATAATAGCCAGAAGCTGGAAAGAATCCAGATGTCCTTCAACATAGGAATGGATACAGATAGTGTGGTACATTTACACAATGGTGTACTACTAAGGTATTAAAAACAATGACGTCATGAAAATTCCTAGGCACTTTTTTTTTGCCGTCTGACGCCGCCGAGGTCGCACGAGTGAGGTCTGTCCACTGCAGCCGACATGTGCTACGTCACCTCTTATCTGCTGGCCGCCCTCGGGGGCAACTCCTCTCCTAGAGCCAAAGACATCAAGAAAAGACAGTGTGGGCATCGAGGTGGACGATGACCGACTCAACAAGGTCATCAGTGAGCTGAATGGGAAAAACATTGAAGATGTCATCGCTCAGGGTGTTGGCAAGCTGGCCAGTGTGCCTGCTGGTGGGGCTGTGGCTGTTTCTGCTGCCCCTGGCTCTGCAGCTCCTGCTGCTGGTTCTTCCCGTGCTGCATCAGAGGAAAAGGAAAACGAGAAGAAGGATGAGTCCGAGGAGTCGGATGACAACATGGGATTTGGCTTGTTCGACTAAATTCCTGTTCCCCTGAAAATAAAGCCTTTTTATGTATCTTGAATGGCCTTAAAAGAGAAAGAAAGAAAGAAAGAAAGAAAATTCCTAGACAAATGGATAGAACTTGAAGCTATAATCCTGAGTGAAGTAACCCTTTCACAAAAGAACATGCATGGTAGGTTCTCAGTGATAAGCTTATACTAACCCCAAACACTCAAAATTCCCCAAAATCAATTCACATACATTATCAAGTTCAAACAGAAGGAAGGCAAGGATGTGGATGCCTCATTCTTTCTTAGAAGGGAGAACAAAACACTCATGGGAGAAAATAATGGGACAAAAAGAGGATCAGGACTTGGAGAAAAGATCATCCAGAGACTGCCCTAGTTGGGGATCCATCCCATATGCAGGCACTAAACCCACACACTATTGTTGATGCCAACTAGTGCTTACTGTTAGGCATCTGATATGGAAGCCTCCTCAGAGGCTCTGCCAGAGCCATACTGATATAGAGAAGGATGCTTGCATCTATCCATTGGACTGAACGTGGGGACCCAATGAAGAAGCTAGAGAGAAAAGAATAAAGGAGCTGAAAGGGTCTGCAACCCCATGGAAAGAACAAAATTATCAACTAACTAAAACCTCCACAGTTTCCAGGGACTTAAACACCAAACAATGAGTTTACATGGAGAGACCCATGGCTCCAGGTACACATGCATGCAGCAGAGCATAACATTGTCTGGTATCAATGGGAGGAGATACCTTTGGTACAGTGAAAGCTTGTTTTCCCTGTGTAGAGGAATGCCAAGGCCCTGAGGTGGGACAGGGCAGTTGGGAGAGTAAACACATTCATGGAGACAGTGGAGCAGGACAGGGGATGTAATTGGGGAAAGGGGATAACAACTAAAATGTACATACTAAGAATATCCAGTAAGATGAAAAACTACTCAACAACAAAGATAACATTCCTGGTATAGGAAAATGAGTTAGTTATGCACTCAGTATCATTGTGAATTCATAGTCAATGTGGGACCACCTACAACCACCAACTTACTAAATTATTATAATCCATAGCAATTGAAGAGTAAAAGGTTGTCAAAGGACACTGATTCCTTGCCCTAGGGATTTCCTCTGCAGGAAATCGCTCCCAGGAAATCCCACCCAGGAAATCCCACTTTCTTAAGATTTGAGTTCCCAAAATACCACAGAAGGTCCAGATGACCTCTGTGGAATGTTCCAACGCGCCCTAGGTGTGCCTGGGGGTGTACTGATAAAAAAAATGTATGATTCTTCCCCTTTCAATTTCCTCATTCCCCCTGTCCTCCCCCTCCTTTGTGATTTTTGCCTTTATAAGCCCGTTACACGTTCAGGCCGGGGTCGAACTCCTCTACCCCTGCGTGGTGTATGAGTCTCGACCCCAGCATGCTGGCCTGAGATCTCACTCTGTTTCACTTTCAATTAACTTCCTCGTGCGATTGCAGCAAGTCTGGTCTCGGTGCCTCACTGGGTGCGCACCTCTCCTGAGATTTGAGTGAGGGTCTCCCTTCGGAGGTCTTTCACAATCTATGTTCATTTGCCTTATACCTACATGTAAGTACAGCCTTTCTCCTAATTAAGAAAACTTACCTATTTTACAGATGGGGCCCAATACAGAACATAATTTCCAATTATTGAGACAGTCTCATAAACCCAAGGTAAGAGAGCTGACTGGTCAATAACAAATGGATATTCCTTTTTCTGCCTCCTCAGCAGTGAGATTATATCTATCATCACAGTTGTTTCTGAACTTGTCTTTGTGTGCATGTCATTTCTTTGTATTGAATTCAGATAGTCATGATTGCAAGGAAAATGTTTTATCAATGGATACATCTCCTCATCTTCAACATAATAATTTATGCCATGTATTAGAATTATCTATGAACTTTACTATTTTTCCAATAAAGTATGAGTCTTCTGAACCATAAGACAATCTTGTGTTTCTTGCATTTTCTCAAGATCTAACACTGTGAATTAAAGGAAATATAGCACTCAATCATTATATTTGTTGGGTAATAATTTGTGTTGTTTATTTGTTTGCAGAGCTTGTAATCTTACCATAATATTTGACATTGGTTCTGAATGGAAAATTAGTTGTCTGTGTATTATATTAGCTTGGACTTTACTTATAAGGTATTTCCAAGATATAGTACAATGCTTAGCATTGCAAAATTTATCAGTGGATTATGGGAGATAGCTTGAGCCAAGACTAAGGATGTGAAGTAGGAAAGAATCATCTATGAAAATTCTCTTGTAATAGATGGCATCACATAAGCCCTATTAACACCACATATGCTCATGCTGTGTGAGGCAGCACCCTTTCCAGGAACCTAGGGCTGTATTCACATATACTGATATAGCCACATTCCCAATATTCACAATATCTCTGTTATATAGATTTATCTTAACTACAGAGAAGTGGTCTGCCTGCACCTGGAGCTGACCCTGTGCCAGATCTCTCTGCATCAGGACCTTATTGGTTGAAAGCTTATATCGCAAGAGTGCTGACACACCTAAAATCTCAAAGAAGAACACTTTTGCTTTGAGGGACCTGCCTGGAGTCTTTAGGACACAGGACTTGAGAAGCACTTTTGGACAGGATACTTCTTGTTTCTGTCTTTGCCATGTGCTGACGCTGTGCAACAGTACTCTATACTCAGAGCCCCCTCAAAGAGAGCTGGTTCTCCAAAAGTGCTGACACACAGAACAGTCAAGCTGCTGTCAGAATAAGCAAGACGAGTTAACATCAGCGATAAGCAAATGGCAAGAGGGAAGTTCATGAACCTGAGGAACAGAAACCAAGGCCATGTGGCATCATCAGAAACCAGTTCCCTACGAAAGTGAGTTTGGGATAACCTAACACACCAAAAAAAAGAAAAAAAAAAAAAATTCATGGTGATGTTAGAGGTCTTTAAGGAGATCATAAATAACTCCCATAAAGAAATATAGGACAACAGAGGTAAACAGGTAGAAGTACTTAAAGTGAAAACACAAAAATCAACCAAACAGGTAAAGGAATCAAACAAAACCATCCAGGATCTAAACCGGAAATAAAAACAATATAGAAATTACAAACGGTGACAACTCTGGATATAACAAAAACCTAAGAAAGAGATCAGTACTCATAGACAAAGTATCATCAACTAAATACAAAGCAGAAGATGTCATTAAAAAACATCAGAAGAACAAAGAAAATGCAAACAGCTCAAACCCAAAACATTCAGGAAATTCAGGACACAATGAGAAGATCAAACCTTAACTTAATGACTAGAGAGTGAAGATTCCCATCTTAAAGGACCAGTAAATATCTTCAACAAAATTATTTTTTAAAAAAATCACCCCTAACCTAAAGAAAAATATGTCCATAAGCATACAAGAAGTCTACAGAACTCAGAATAGATTGGATCAGAAAAGAAATTCTTCATATCACATAATTATCAAAATATGAAATGAACAAAACAAAAAAAGAGTATCAAATGATGTAAGGGAAAGAAAGCAAGTAACATAAAAAGGCAAACCTATAAGAATCACACCAGACTTCTCAACAGAGACTATAAAAGCAAGAAGATCGGGGCAGATGTTATACTGACCCGAAGAGAACAGAAGGGCCAGTTTAGGCTACTATATACAGCAAAACTCTCAATTGCTATAAATAGAGAAACCAAAATATTCCATGATAAAACGAAATTTACATTATATCTTTCCACTAATACAGCCCTATAAAGAATAATAGATAAAAAAACAAACAAACGAAAACCCAAAAAACTCCAACACAAGGAGGAGAAACTACACCCTGAAAAAAGCAGAGAAGTAATCTTCTTTCAACTAAAATACACGACAGCCACACAACCATAATCCCACCTCTATGAACAAAAATAACAGGAAACAAAAATTACTTGTTCATAATATTTCTCAACATCAATAAATTCAAATTCTTAATAAAAAGATATAGACTAAGAAAGTGGGTACATAAATAAGAACCAGCATTTTGCTGTATACAGGAAACTCACCTCAGTGACAAAGACAGACACTACCTCAGAATAAAAGGCAGGAAAAAAATTTTCCACACAAGTGGTCCCAAGAAAGAAGCTGGGGTATCCATTCTAATACTGAATAAAATTGACTTTTAACTACAAGTTATCAAAAAAGGTAAGGAAGTTCACTTCAAACATGTCAAAAGAAAAAAAAAAAAAAAACAAAACACCAAGATGAAATCTCAATCCTGAATATCTATACTAGAAAAGCAAGGGAACCTACCTTTATAAAAGAAACTTTACTATAACTACAAGCACACATTGCATCTCACACAATAATAGTGGGAGACTTTAATACCCTATTCTGATTAATGGACAGATCATGGAAAGAGAAACTAAACAGAGACACAGTGAAATCAACAGAAGCTATGAAGCAAATAGATTTAACAGACATCTATAGAACATTTCATACTAAAAGAAAAGAATATACCTAATTCTCAGCATCTCATGGTACCTTCTCCATAACTGACCTTATAATTAGTCACAAAACAGGTCTCAACAAATACAAGAAGATTCAAATAACCTCATGCATCCTATTAGATCACCATGAATTAAGGCTGATCTTCAATAACAACAAAAACAACAAAGGGCCCACATATACAAGGAAGCTGATCAACTCTCTACTCAATGATAACTTAGTCAAGGAAGAAATAAAGATACCAGACGTTTTATGATCTAATGAAAATGAAGGCACAATATACCCAAAGTTATATGACACAATGAAAGCAGTGCTAAGAGAAAAACTCATAGTTCTGAGTGTTTCAAAAAGAAACAGAAAAGAGCATACACTAGAAGCTTGATAGCACACCTAAAAGCTCTAGAACAAAAAGAAGCAAATATACAAAAGAAGAATAGACAGCAGGAAATGATCAAATTCAGGGCTGAAATCAACTAAGTAGAAACAAAAAGAACTACAGAAAGAATCAATAAAACCAAGATATGTTTTTTTGAGAAAATCAACAATATAGATAAACAATTAGCCAGAATAACCAGAGGGCAAACAGAAAATCCAAATTAACAAAATCAGAAATGAGAAGGGAGACATAACAATCTTAGAAAATTGAAGAAATCATCAGAATCTACTATAGCACGTATACTCACCAAAACTAAAAAATAGGGCTGAAATAGACAACTGTCTAGACAGATACCAGGTACCAAAGTTAAACCAAAATCTGATAAACCATCTAAACTGTCTGATAACCCCTAGAGTAATAGAAACAGTCATCAAAAGTCTCCTATCTAAAAATAGCTCAGGACCAGAGGAGTTTAGTACAGAATTCTATCAGACCTACATAGAAGATCTAATACCAATACTCTGCAAACTATTCTACAAAATAGAAACAGAAGAAAAATACACAGTTCCTTCTATGAGTTCACAATCATGCTTATACCTAAACCACACAAATACTCAACAAAGATGAAATATTCAGACCAATTTCCCTCATGAATATCGATGCAGAAATATTCAATAAAATTCTGGCAAACAGAATCCAAGAACAAATCGAAATGATTATCCATATTGGTTATGTAGGTTTTATCCCAAGCATGGAGGGATGGTTCAATATACAGAAATCCACCAACATAATCCACTATATAAACCAACTGAAGGGAAAAAAAAAACATGATTATCTTATTAGATGCTAAGAATGCATTGACAATATTCAACACCCTTTCACATTAAAATCTTGGAAAGTTCAGGAATTCAAGGTTCATACCTAAACATGATATTAGCATTATTCATCAAAACAATAGCCAATATCAAACTAAATAGAGAGAAACTTGAGGCATTCTCACTAAAATCACATACTGGAGATGGATGCCCACTCTCTCCCTACCTTTTTAATAGTCCTGCAATTCCTAAACAGAGCAATTAGACAACAAAAGGAGGTCAAAAGACACAAAATGGAAAATAAGAAGTCAAAATATCACTATTTGCAGATATATCGCAGTATACTTAGTGACTCATAAATTTCACCAGAGAACTCCTAAACCTGATAAACAATGTCAGCAAAGTGGCTGGATCTAAAATTAACTCAAACAAATCAGTAGCCTTCCTCTACCCAAAGAATAAACAGGTTGAGAAAGAAATTAGGAAAATGACACCCTTCACAATAGTCACAAATAATACAAAATTTCTTGGTGTGACTAGAACCAAGCAGATGAAAGGTCTCTATGTCAAGAACTTCTAGTCTATGAAGTGAAAAATTGAGGATGTCAGAAGTTGAAGAGATCCCCCATGCTTATGAATTGGAAGGATCAATGTAGTAAAAAAAAGGCCATCTTGCTGAAAGCAATCTATGAATTCAATTCAATTACCATTAAAATTTCAACTCAATTCTTCATAGAGCTTGAAAATTCATTTGGAAAAACAAAAAACCCAGGATAGTGATATTCTCAACAAAAAAATCTTTTGGGGGAATCACCATTTTTGACCTTAAACTGTATTACAAAGCAATAGTCATAAAAGCTGTATGGTTTTGGTACAGAGACAGGCAGGTAGATCAATGGAACAGACTTCAAGGCCTAGAATGAACCCACATACCTATGGTTACTTGATGTTTGACAATGGGGCTAAAGGCATCCAGTAGAACAAAGATAGCATTTTCCTCAAATGGTGCCAGTTCATCTGGCATCAGCATGTAAAAGATTGGAAATCGATCCATTCCTATTGTCCTGTGCAAAGCTGAAGTCCACATAGATAAAAATCTCCACATAAAACCAGATGAACTCAAACTAATAGAAGAGAAAGTGGGAGAGAGCCTCAAACAGATGGGCACTGGGGAAAATTTCCTGAATAGAACACTAGTCTCTTATACTCTAAGATCAAGAATTGACAAATGGCACCTCATAAAGTTGAAAAGAATATGTAAGGCAAAGTACACAATCATTAGGACAAAACAGCCACCAACAGACTGGGAAAAGATCTTTGCCAATCCTATATCTGATAGAGGGCTATTTTCCCATATATACAAAGAACTCAAAAAGTTAGACATCAGAAAATCCAATAAGCCTATTAAAAACGGGTACAGAGATAAACAAAGAATTCTCTACTGAGGAATATCGAATGGCTGAGAAGCACCTATTCACCTATACCACTCTTTGGAATATATTCAAAAAATGCTGCAGCATATAATATGGAGAGAACCCAGGTGTCACTGAACAGAGCAATTGATCCAGAAAATGTGGTACATTTACACAAAAAAGTACTACTCAGGTAATAAAAATGACTTTATGAAATTGTTAGGCAACTGGATGGAACTAGAAAATATCATCCTGAGTGAGGTAACTCAATCAAAAAACAACAATGTCAACAAAAACAAAACAAAACCAAAGCACATGGTACGCACTCACCAATAAGTGGATATTAGCCCTAAAGCACAGATTACCCAAGATACAATTCACAGACCACATAGAGCTCAAGAAAAAGGAAGACCAACATGCAGTTTCTTCATCCTTCTTAGAAGGGGGAAGAAATATATTCACAGAAGGAAAGAGAGAGACTAAGTTTGAAGGAGAGACTGAAGCAATAGCCATAAAGAGACTGCCGCACCTGGACATCTGCCTCACTAACAGCCACCAAATCCAGACAATATTGGTGATGCCAAAAAATGCTTACTGACAGGAGCCTGATATAGCTGTCTCCTGAGAGGCTATGACAGTTCATTACAAATAGAGATGTGGATGCTCACAGCCAACCATTGAACTGAGAATGGGGTCTCCAATGGACAAGTTAGAGAAAGGATTACAGGAGCTGGAGTTGCTTGCAAGAACAACAGTACTAACCAACCAAAGCTACCACTATCCAAAGATTGCAAATGGTTGGATCCATGGTCCCAGCTGCATATGTAACAGAGGATGGCCTTTTTGGGAATCGGTGAGGGGAGAAGCCATGGGTCCTGCCAAGGCTAGGTGCCCCAGGGTAGGGGAATGTCAGGTGTGAGGGGGTCGGTAGGTTGGGGAGCACCCTCATAGAAGCAGGGAGATGGGGAATAGGATAGGAAACTTATGAAGTGGAAACCTGAAAATAGGATAACATTTGAAATTTAAAGAAAATATATACAACAAAAAAAGAATAGATATCTTAAAGAAGGGGCAAAAAATTGCTGAATGAACAGAGTAAAGAATTTTAAGGAAGAAAACCTGAATGGCCTATATAAAATGGTTTGTTAATTCAGAAAGATTTGACCAATATTATTCATTTAACTCTTTGATTTATTGTAAATATCTTTATTTTGTGTCCATAATTAAATTTGCATAATTGGGCAACACAACTGATCCCTGTAGATTTGGAAAGTTCCAGAAACATCAGAATTGCAGTGGGGAACCATATACTTCTCCATGCAGGATGCCAACGTTCAGGTTTATGACCAGTAAACTGGTCGATAGTCCTCAAATAAATGGTTGATTTGAGACAACTATAATTGTTTCATATACATTGTGGAATTTTAAAGAACTTCCATATATTTTTATGTAAATGAATCTATAGGAATAAGAACCCAGGTTGTAATAAGAGCCTGGGACAAAAATTCAGATACTTCATTTGTATTATAACAGACAAGCATCTTTTTCTCACTTTGATCTTTCCATCATTACTGCAAGCATTCTTTTCTGTTAATTCCATTTCTACTGTATAATTTTAAATGTAGTCCACTAGAAATGTTATTCTGTAGCCTTAGTATATCTTCCAGATAGCCCTGAATGATTGTATTTTCATGGTCCCTCATGTTGAAAACAAGGAAAATTATTGTTTCTAGTAGAGTTGCGAGAATACACTCAAGAAAACACAATTGGAAGTCACACACCAATGAGAAACTGCAAATAAGTGAAATCTCGATGTTGCTTTTCACATGATATAATGTACATTTAAGATATAACTCGATTAGTCTGAGGTAAATGCACAGTCTACACTGTCCACATTTGAGAATTTAATAATCACTATACTAATTATTCAGGTTTCTGATAATAAGGTTGCAAGAAATGTTTTCTTTAAAGTTTTGCTTCTAATTAAAAAGAACAATCATGCTAAATTAGAAACTCATCTTTTATAATGAAGACTGTAATTGATATAAAGTAGAAAATTCCAAAAGTATAAATTACTTTGCTATAGCCAAACCTTCTGTAAAGAGCCGAGCTGCAATTACGAAGTTCACAGATTTTACACAAATAAGACTAATTTGACTAGAGTAGAATATATGGTCATGAAATATTAGGGAAATAATATATCTGATATTTGTATATGACTCCTGAAAATCAAATAATCCTATTAAAAATGGGGAACAGAGCTAAACAAAGAAATCTCTACTGAGGAATATTGAATAGCTGAAAAGCACCTAAAGGTATGTTCAACATCCTTAGACATCAGGAAAATACAAATCCAAACCACCCTGAGATTTCACCTCACACCAGTTAGAATGGCTAAGATAAAAAACTCAGGTGACAGCAGATGCTGGCGAGGATGTGGAGAAAAAGGAACATCCTCTGTCATTGGTGGGATTGTAAGATGGTACAGCCATTCTGGAAATCAGTCTGGAGGTTCCATAGAGCATTAGACATAGTTTTACCTACCTATACCACTCCTCGGAATATACCCAAAAGATGCTCCAACATATAACAAAGACACACACTCCCCTATGTTCATAGTAGCCATATTATTTATAATAGTAGAACATATTATTTATAATAGCCATAAGCTGGATAGAACCCAGGTGTCCTTCAGCAAAAAAAATGAATCCAGAGAATGTGGTATATTTTCACAATAAAGTATGACTAAGCTATTAAAAACAACAACTTCAAGAAACTGGCAAATGGATGGAACTAGAAAATATCATCCTGAATGTGAGGTAACAAATTTAAAAAACCCACATGGTAAACACTCACTGATAGGTGGATGTGATCATGAAATACTAGAGATATTATATGTATATACATATTCATATTCTGAGTGCGATAGGCATTATTCTGATAACATAGGATTATTTGTTTTATGAAGTACCTTAAATCAAAACATTTCCACTTTTGGACATGGTAATAATTTTTTTATAGGCGGTTGTGATGGCAAAAGAGATTGAGGAGACAATCTCTTATAACACCCAGGTATACTATATCATCATCTGCACTCTCATAGAAATGTGAATATTCTATGTGCATGCTGAACATAATATTTTGCCATAGTTTATGATGGATGAGAAACAATAGACTCATAAATAAGATATAATGCCAATAAAAAACAATACATAGTGAGTTAGAATGTTAAATTCTAGTTCAAGTGATCCTGCAGGCTATCCTTTTCTATATATATCCTTTTCTCTGCATTCTTAATAAATATCCAATAGATATACTTCATCCTGAGTGATATAATCTGAATAGACATACATAGTATGCACTCACTGATAAGTGGATATTAGCAAAAAAGTCAGAATATTCATGATACATCCACAGACTATATATATGAAGCTTACTCAAGAAGAAGGAAGGACCAAGTGTAGATACTTCAGTTTCACTTAGGAGGAACAGAATGATCATGTGGGGCAGAGGGAGGAAGACATCTAGCTTGGACAGTGGAGGAGAAGAGAAAGGGGTAGCGGGATCAGGCATGGGACTGATACAGGTAAGAAGACCAAAGGGGCAAGAGAATGAATGTAAATATGCAGCTGTGCAGATTGGGCGGTAGGGGAACCTCTAGAGAGTCCCAGAGGCATGGGATGTGAGGGGCTCCCAGGACTCAATGGGGGGAATCTCCAGAAAGTCCCAGACACCAAGGATGTGAGAGGCTCCCAAGATGCAATGGGCTTGATTTTAGCTCAATTGCCCAACAGTTGGGAGAAGTAACCTAATAGACCACCTCCAATAAATAAACATGGCTCCCAGCTGAGGCATAGAGCCACCCACCCATCTTCAAATTTTTGACCCAGAATTGTTCCAGTATAAATAAAATACAGTGACAAAAATGGAGCATAAACTGAAAGAAAGGCCATCCAGATACTGCCTCAACCTGGGATCCATTCCATCTGTAGGTACCGAACTCAGCCACTATTTCTCATGTCATGTTGTGCTTGTAGATAGGAGCTTAGCATGGCTGTCCTCCTTTACCAGCAGCTGACTGAGACTGGTGCAGATACAGCCAACCATTGAATTGTGGTTTGGTGACTCCTATAGAAGAGTTAGGGGAAGGGGTAATAGAGCCAAAGGAGATTCAACCCTATATGCAGAACAGCATTATCAATTAACATGGAACCCCCAAAGCTCCCAGAGTCTAAGCTACCAACTGAAAGAACACATGGCCTGGTCCATGGCACTTGCTACATACATAGAAGCAGAATGCCTTGTCTGGTCTCTGTGAGAAAGGATGCATTTAAAACTTTAGAAATTTAATGCCCCAGGGAAGGGGATTATTAGTGGTGTGAGGTGGGCGTGGGTGCATTGGTAGAAGAGCACCCTCTCAGAAGCAAAGTGGAGGAGAATTGGGTGAAGAACTCATGGAGGGGAAAGCAAGAATGGGGGCAACAGTTGGAATGTAAATAAATGAAACAATTAATAAAAAACAAGAAGCAAAAATAATGCCATTTACTTATATATGAGAATGGAAATGATATTCCTGATTATTTCTTTGAGCATCTGAAGAATAAATGAGAGAGAACGTGTGACATAATTGACAAATAGGAGAGGGTAATTTTATTAAACGTAATTACAGTGATTGTAACTTAGCTATTGCCAGATATTAAAATTTTTGTGAAAAATACAATACATGTATGTTGAACAACTTTACTAAATAACAGAAAACTCCTTAAAGTGTACAACACTGCCGTCATATAGAGTTAAAACATTTCATGGAAGGCTATTGCTGGGTTAAAAAAACATGCAAGGGTCTAAAAGCTGCTGTATGAAAAGGTTATATTCCATACTTAGTTCTAGCTTAACTGCCATGTGAATGTAATTACTTCTTCAAACAAAGTAACACGCCCTGCCTTCTTTTGGACTACATGATCAAATAACATGAATCAATAAACTAAATTTTCTTCAGTTTCCTTGGTGATGTAGAAAAGGGGTATGGGAATGATGAACTCATTTTTCTGTTTCACCTAATTCTGAGAAACCCAAAATTGGTTATTAATTATGGATATTATTTCAAACAAATATTTCATATTTGTTGCTGCAGCATGTCATACATAAAATTGTTTTATAAATTTGGATTCAAATTATGACACTTTATTTGTTAGTTGTCTTGGCTTGACCAATCAATTAATTTCTCTGTGCTTTAGTTGACACATATATAACATGACAACAGTAAGGTTTGAGGGTGAAGAGAGATTACCTGACTAAGATATTAAAGTGAATCTATAAACTGGTTTATACTTTTAACATTAGTAACTTATAATACATGGATTGGAAGATCAAGAATGCCAGTTCTACAATGAACTGTGTGCCCAACACTGATCTTTCATGAAACAATTAATGCATATCTATTACTGCCTAGGAAAAGAATTTCTGCTTTCATACCTAACTATTGTTGGAAATTAGAGTGCGAATATGTCCTCATTGGTGGTCTGACTAGTCTCTTTAAATGTTTTTCTCTCTGTCTGACATGTTTCTGCTGTATAGTTACTTCCTCCAAATGGAAACATTTCTTTTTGTATAGAATAAAGAGGATTATAAGACTATGGGAGCTGATAGATCTTACGAGGCACAGCAACTTCATAAAAGTGATAAAACACAAGCATCATTTTTTGGCTTAATTTAAGTAGTACGCAATTTCTATGGAAGATGCAATTCATAGGGCTTCCCTTTCCGTTGGGCAGAGAGCACAAAGAATCAATGATAAGCTGTCTGAGAGTGGAGAGTCCTTTTAGGGGAAACAACGAGTTTGGGCATCTTATTCTACATGGTATTGCGTAACACATTTTTAATGAGTGAGAACATTATTAGTATGAGGATGTATCCCAAATACCTGAGAAGTACATAATTTATTGTCATTCTTAAAATAGCACATATAGAATGGGATCATAAATAGGTTAAGACAAGGATTGTGTGCAGTTTGCTGTGGATAATAAAACATATAGCTGGGGTTCAACTGTCTACCCAGAAAGAACTTCTGTGTAACAGAGGAAATGCAGTGGAGAATGACATGCTGATGCTTGCCTCTGTGCCAGTCTTTGATTTGGCAGAAAAAATGACAAAAAGAGGAAGGGGTGGAATTGTGGGCCTGCCATTTCTTACATCTTAAAGGAAACAGGCATAAATTACACAGGTGCTGAAATGCATTTCCTGGGATTCAAAAGTCTGAATCCCATGATATACTTATGCCCTGAGGCAGGAGATCACCAGGTTAAAGTGAGGTGTATTCTTCGGATTGCCCCAGTGATCACGGTTATGTCTGCGTATTCATTTCTGATTTTGTTAATTTGGGTACGGCCTTTCTGCCTTTTAGTTAGTTTGGCTATGCGTTTGTCTATCTTGTTGATTTTCCCAAAGAACCAGCTTTTAGTTTTGTTGATTCTTTGTATTGTTCTCTTTGTTTCTAGTTGATTAATTTCGGCCCTGAGTTTGATTACTTCCTGCTGTCAACTCCCCTTGGGTGACTTTGTTTGTTTTCATTTCTAGAGTTTTTAGGTATACTTTTCAATTGTTATTATGAAAACTGTAGAATTTCTTTTAAAAGAAACTTAGTACTAGAAATTTCCTCTTAGCATTGTGTTTAAGTTTGTGTATGTATTTTCATTAAGTTCTAGACAGTCTTTAGTTTCTTTATTTCTTTCTTGACTCAGTAATCATTGAGTAGAGAGTTGTTCAGTTTTCATGAGTAATTCTATTGTTTCTGTTGTTGTTGATGTCCAGCCTTAATCCATGGTGGCCTGATAGTGTACAAAGAGTTATTTCAATTTTCATGTATCTATTGAACCTTGCTTTGTAACTTAGTATATGGCCTATTTTGGAGATTGTTTTTTGAGGTGCTGAGAAGAAGGAATAATATTTTTGTTTGGGTAAAATATTTTGTGAATATCTGTTAGTTCCATTTGATTCATAACATCTCTCGGTTTCAATTCTTTATTTAGTTTCTTTCTCAATGGTCTGTCAACTGGTGAGAGTGAAGTGTTGACATCTCTCACTCTTATTAATATAGTGGAAGAAAAATCACGTGAATCATCATCCAGGCTATGATTATGATTCCACAAACTGAATTGTAATAATTAGAAAATAATTTGTAACTGGACTTTCTGAATTAGAAAAAGATGTATCTATTAAACAAGAACTTAGTCTCTGACATGCTAGGCATGGAACATGATATATGGGGTCAGTCTGTGTGTTGTAGGAGAAGAGAACCTGAGAGATATAAGTATCATTCCACTCTTGAGAAAAATAATACAGTTTGTGTTGATACACAATCAGTACCTGATGGATTGGCTTATATGAACCATTGGGGGCATTGGCTTATTTCTGGTGAAATATTAGTTATGCGGAGACAAACAGGGACAAGCCTTCCCAAAATAATCAGTCATAAGAAATGTTGGTGTTGATGCCAACTTCAGTACGGCAGACAGGACTGCATTTACAGGATAGTTAAAAAACAGAATAAAACAAACAAAAACAAAAACAAAACAAGGAGATGATCTTTATGATATAGGACAGACAGTGTTCTGAATTATTTAGAACAGCATATAAGTAAGGATTATAAAGTGGTTACATACATAAGAAGTGATAGAGAGAACAATAGAGAGCAGTCAGTGGGGTATGTTCAGTTCACTTAAAGGTATACATAGCAAGAGTTGGTCTTATCTAGCATTGCTACTGCAAATAACATGTTGTTACAGAAAGTCAAATGCTCTCTTAATGAGCCTCTAGAATACTTGAAAATGCTTTCGAAAGTGTTAAGTCTGAGAAAGTTAACAAACAAGGTAAAAGGAATGGAAAGGAAAGACACAGGTAAAAACGGTTAAACTCATTCTGGTGTGGTAAGTTATCCATCCAAAGTAAACAATGCTAAGCAAAGTTTTTCTGTGTATTAGGTATACTGGGGGTGACATTATTATATCCAAGTGAACTTTCAGGTGTCAGGTTTGGTGGATGAACAGGAAATAGACATGGTGACCAACTAGTGCTGTAAGAACTTGGAAGCAGGCTTTGCTGGATACGAGACAGAAAATAAAATGCTTTGGCTTTGGAACCCAGGCAAGGCTGGATAGTGCAAAATGTCCAAACAACGTTCATGGAACAGGGAGAGACACAATAACTCTGAAGTAGTACCCCAGGAACTGGAAACAGAAAGGCTGGGGAAGAATAACAGTGCATCACACATTACAGAGCTGATAAGGTAGGGTCTCCTGTTCAAACCGCTATACTCTGCTTACACAAATGAAGGAAATGAAAATCTTTGTGCTGGCTTTTGTTAAGTTGTTAGTTTTGAAAGTGTTGTTAGTATACTCTTAGTTCCTGGATCTGGAAATCTTTTGATGCTTAGATTAGATGGCAGTGGACTTTTATAGATCCTGCCTATACTCATTAAGATTTCATTGCACTAATAAAATAATATAATTCTAACCCCTGGGTTTCAGATTTAGAAAACTGGTATACAGATTTGGAAAAAATTATCTAGAATCAGAAACATACACATATGCATACAGAGACTGGGCTGGAAAAGACCCATAAAGGTGTGGCATGGAAGGTGTTACAGGTAGGAAATGGAAGCAAAATTAATGTAGTTACATTTGAATTTCTAAAAAATTTGCTTCCTCTGGTATTTATATATGTATCAACAATTGTGGAAAGGAATGCTGTATACTTGAAAGAGAAAGGCAGAGGCACTGGGAGGGGTTGACAAGACTAAGTACTGTAATTATATAGAACATTTTCAAAAATATTATAAAGCCATTTTCTTTGCTGTTTGCGTGCCAGCACTTGATGCTAAGTCTTTGTTTCTAAAGACATTGCACGGTTTGGATATCCTTGAGAAGCCAGGTTGCAACTGAACTTAACTGCTTTTGAAGAATTGACCAGTTCAGTTTCAAAGTTTTAGTTGTCTCTGAGTCAATATTCCAGACAAGATGTGTAAATTGGCATCAAATCAGAAAAGTCGTTATATGTGCAACAAACTGCTTTCTACTCCTGTTTTCAAGTTCTGTTCTACAAGAGGTAATCTATGTATGATACTATGTGGCAAGATAAAAAGCCTGTGGTTGAGTAGATACAGATCCTACCAGGAAATTTTCAGCTATTGTTTATTAGATAGACATGCTGTACCTGGCAAATTACAGCATAAATATCTATGTTTATGTCTAGAGAATACTGCTTTCCTAAACCTCAGCTGTATAAGGGAATTTATTTTTTCAGTGGGCAGTAGTTTACCATGAAATTTCATGACCATGCAAACTCCCGAGGAAAAGTGACTCTTATTGTGGCATGACTATGTGCTCAGCCATAACTGGAAGAAAATACCCATATTCTTGCAAGGTTCAGGAACTATTTTGGAAGAAGGGGACAATACATATCAGATCTAAAGGGATCACATTGATTTGTAGCTATTTAGTGTAAGAGGATGAAGAAAGACTATTTTTGTTTGTTTTCTTCTTATTTTAATTGGATGTTTTATTTCATTGCATTTCAAATGTTATCTCCTTCCCTAGTTTTGCCTCCAAAAACACCCTGTCCAACTCCTTCCCCTCCTGCCTGCTTCTATGAAGCTGCTCCCCTACCCACTCACTCCATTCTTTCCACTCTGGCATTCCCCTACATTGGGGCATCTATCCTTCATAGGACCAAGGTCCTCTTCTCCCATTGATGTCACCCAGACAAAGCCATCCTTGGCTACATATGCAGCTGGAGCCATAGATGTCTCCATGTGTACTCTTTGGTTAATGGTTTACTTCCTAGGAGCTCTGGGGGTCTGGTTTTTTGATATTGTTCTTCCCATGGGGTTGCAAAGCCTTTCAGTTCTTTCAGTTTATTCTTTACTCACTCCATTGTGGAACCCATGCTCTGTGCAGTGGTTGGTTGTGAGCATCCATCTCTGTGTTCGTCAGGCTCTATTGCACTTCACACCAGGCAGAATGGCTAAGGTAAAAAACTCAGGTGTTGGCAGAAGCTGTCAAGGTTGTGGAGAAAGAGGAACGCTCCTCCATTGTTTGTGGGAATACAAGATGATATAACTACTCTGGAAATCAGGCTGGCGGTTCCTCAGAAAATTGGACTACCTGGGGACCCACCTATACCACTCCTGAGCATATACTCAAAACATGCACCAATATATCACAAGGTCACATGCTCCACTATGTTCTTAGCAGCCTGATTTATAATAGCCAGAAGCTGGAAAGAACACAGATGTCCTTCAACAACAACAACAACAACAACAAATAGATACATAAAATGTGGTTCATTTATACAGTAGAGTACTACTCAGCTATTAAAACCAATGACTTTATGAAATTATTAGGCAAATGGATTGAACTAGAAAATATTATTCTGACTAAGGTAACCCAGTCATAGTATGCACTCACTGATCAATGCATATTAGCCCAAAGGCTCAGAATACCCAAGATAAAATTCACAGACCACATGAAGCTCAAGAGGAAGAAAAATCAAAGTGTGGATGCTTCAGTCCTTCTTAGAAGGGGGAACAAAATATTCATGGAAGGAAATACAGGAACAATGTTTCAGAGACTGAAGGAAAGGCTATCCAGAGACTACCCCACCTGGGGACCCATCACATGCAGACAGACCCTATTGCATATGCCATGAAGTGCTTGCTGACTGGAAAACTCTTAAGATTGAGTAATCTAGTGGAATTTGTACTTAAGGAATCTTATGAATGTACTAGTGTCATTAGCTTTCTGCCTGAGGGAATGTAAACAGAACATGATTGCTCAGGGAGACTCTCACAAAACTACCACCAAGTTTAACAGGAAGCTTTGTGGTTACATGCTGGAATGGGCTTTTTAATGATGTAGTTGGCTTTGATTTATTCATACACCTGGAAGGGAAACTCATTATTTTCATTAAGTTGGACATGGTTGGGTTATTTTCTTTTGTCTCTTACTGGTACCTTATGCATAATAAGTAGAAGTCCCTTCATGTCTTGCAAGGAAGTCGTACAACTTCTTTTTTCTTTTTAGTCTCTGCTGCATCCTGCCAAACCATTGGGGTTGGGATGCCTGAAGGAATCCTCAGGGTAGGCAAAATGCTGTCCATAATGGGGTCTTCATTCTCTTTTCCTGAGTGTAAAACAGCAGGTTCTGGAATAATTGCTCTGGTTCCCAGTCTTCTTTATGCCCAGGGACTGCTGGTGAACCTCTAAGAGTTGTAAGTTGGGTCCGTCCATGCCAGGCAGGGGCTTGGGAGCAGCATATCTTGTTTAGGTTCCAAGTGAGTGTTGAGAGTCCAGAGGGGCTGGAAGAAAAAGTCCTTCTCCAGGCACTGCTCTTTACAGTGAAGGCCTCCACCACCTTATTCCAGCCCCTGAAGTGATTCTTGATGAAGAGATGGTCTTTGCTTGTTCAAAATGCGATATATCATGACGAAAGTGAATGCATATACCTTACTCACTGTAGACGAGGCATTAAATACCTTTCGAAGGAAGGAATGCCCGGGAAAGGAAGCTCAACATTGGCTCTACATTTGGGGCCTATCTAGATACCCAATTATCATGGAGAACTTCCAGGTTTTTAATGCTATGTGATTGATTGCCATGGTCCTAGAAGTGAGTGTCATGGTTACACATTATAGAGCCCATAGCTCTAGGCTGGCAGTTGGCCCCAGTTTTGCTGCTCCCAAATTGTGCTTCACTGGTTTTCAGCTCACTCAACTTTAGCAGTTCAGGTGACTGGATCCACTTGCCCCACACTTTCCTATTCCTTTATTTCCAAAAACAAAAGTGGAAATGCTATGATTTAAAGAACAATGTATCACATCACACACACAAACAAAAAAAAAAAAAAAAAACAGTTTATAAAATATATGTTTAAAGAAATTATGAAGAGAAGCAATTAAGGTTATAATTCACTTTACCATTATGAATATTATTTATTTATAGGCTGAATATAGATGGCCTTTGGTTTATAGCTCATCAGCTCCAATTGGGCTAAAATAGACAGAAAGACTCTAGATACTGACAGCTTGCTTTTTAACCAGACTGTGGTAAGCATTCATTTATTCATTTTAAAAGTATATATTGGGTACCACCTACATATAAAAACATTGTAAATAAATAGACTTCACAAAAATTGTTATACATGTAATATATTATGGAATCAACAGACTGCCTAATAATGATAGAGAGATCAATTGTCTACGTATGCACAAGGTTTAATTTGGAATTATGTGACCTGAGATTTGAGGTTGTTAGACCATTTATAAGTTATACAATCTCAAAAAAGCAATTGACATGGTGGTTTTGTTTGTTTCTTTCTTTCTTCTACCAGCAATGGTACGTGCATGGAAACTATCTCATAAGATTGATTAAAATAGAGAATATAATTGCGTAGAACCTAGCAATCAATTGCTTTAAAGTGTTAATTATAATAATAGTGGTAACAAAACCATTTAAGTTTTGCAAACTGTTAAATTAAAAGAGTGAAATCTTGAGTTCTGACCCAAAACCAGAGCCAGCCCACCTTCATCAAAACTCACAGCATTCCCACAGATTACTGAGCACCCAGAGGTGCCACAGGAGTGCTCTCCCTCCTGAGGCTATGGGTGAGTCCACATTTCCTCTCCATGACCATCCTAGGAGAGAGCTCTGGGAACTTTTGGGGCACAGGTACCACTGTACTGCCTGGGAATGGACAGTTCCAGCCCAAAGCTAGAGCTGGCCCCCTACTGCCATCAGAACTCACACAGCCTACACACAGAGAGCTAAATACCCAGAAGCAATCTCCCTCCTGAGCCCACAGGCCCACAGACCCACAAGAGAGACAAGCTCCAGACAGAGACAACAAGATCACCTAGCGTCACAGACAAGAAGATGGCAAAAGTCAAGCTCAAGGACCTAAGAAACAGAAAATCTAAACAACCTTGAAACATCAGAACCCAGTTCTCTCAACACAAATAGTGGATATCACAACACACCAGAAAAACAAGATTTGGACTTAAAAACCATACTTGGTGATGATGATGATGGTGGTCCAGGTGAAGGAATTTAAAATGAAAATAGAAACAATGAAGAAATTAAAAAGGAGACAACTCTGAAGATAAAACCTAGGAAAGAGATCAGGAGTCATAGACACAAGCATCACCAACAGAATACAAGAGATAGAAGAGAGACTCTCAGGGGCAGAAGATACCATAGTAAATATTTACACAACAGTCAGAGAAAATGCAAAAATCAACAAACTCCTAACTCAAAACATCTAGAAAATCCAGGACACAATGCCAAGACCCACTGCTACCCATGCCCCGAGAGTTCTTAATGGTCTCTCCCCATAGTTAGTGTAGAAGACATGTGGACTCACCTGTGGGCTCAGGAGGGAGAGTGCTCTTGGCAGCTTTCTCTGAGTGTTCAGTAATCAGTAGGCAGGCTGAGAGTCCTGACAGAAGTGGGCTGGCTCCAGCTTTGGGCAATTCCCAACAATTTCAATAGACTAATTGCCTCTTTTTTCTCATATCTAATATTTTTTCTTTATTCAAGAAATTATTTTAAAAGTTTTATAAATTAATATCTATTGTTTTATTTATCATCTATGTACTATTCAACATCTGTCTGTCTACCTCTCTAACATCTTTTTATCTCTCATCCTTTATTAGTACTAAAACCAACAAACATTTTAAAATATTCTAAGTAAGCTTTTCAAATATAACAAGTGATTAAATAATTTTGTCAGATAACATATTTAACAAATAGCCATTATGAGATTATTTATGTCAAATCATACTATGCCATGCCTTCAGAGAATTTGCCAATTTTCATTCTCAGATATTTGACATAACACACTTCTGCCCAAATTAAATGTGTGTGTTTTCGATGACAAAATAGGTCTTACATTTTCTCAACTTAATGCCTTAGTTTCCTTAGTCTTTTAGACTTAGAATAAAAACCTTGTCTTCAATATTCCCTTTCACAGCCCAGTCAAGCTCAGTACTCACTAAGTTTTGATCTTCTTAGATACAAGTTTTCTCTTCCTTTTAAATAGTTAATGGCCTTTTAGTCTCTGTGACTGTGTGTATTAATCACATACTCATGTTTATTTTCATGTGTAAGTACACTGACAACTAACTGTATGTGCATGTGCACAGAAACCAGAGTCAATGTGTTTATCGATATAATAACCCATATGATTATCAATCACCTTTTCACATTATATTTTGATATAGGATCTCTCAACATATACAAATCTTGTTAATTGTGCTAAACTATCTGCCCAAAAAGTTATAAATATCCCCTGTTACTGCAGTGAGATTACCATTTGCTTACTTCCAGGCCTTCCTATCTGATTGAATGTTAGAGATCAAACTCAGGTCTTAAACCTTATTTGGTAATGATTTTATTGACTGAATTCTATCATCAGCCCCAATATTTCAATCATTCTTTACTTCCTATAAAATTTGTACTTAAAATATTTGTAGATGAACAAAATGCCAGAAAAAAAGAGATCAACTAGACTAATTTTTTTCCATTATTTGTAAAACTAGCTCATGATCTTGCTAGTTTGAGTGTTGAAATGGAATAATTTGATAAAAAAAAACAGTTAATATTTTACATTATCAAATTTAAATGTAATAAATGCTCTGAATTCATTTCAACAATTCATTAAGTTAAAATAAATCATGTTCCATTCCAAGATGATTTAGATCTGTTCTGATAATCATGGTGTCTTTGAATAATCTGTACAATATTTTGGAAGTAACAGCTTAAATATTATGGATATATTCCAAAAGACAGTAAGTTATACGTCTTTGGGGAGTTGTCATGGTAGCAGATATAACCTGTAGTAGTCACTTTGTTTATTGACTGGAATTTACACATCTTGACAAAAGTCTGGTAATTGTTATCCACTAGGAAAAAACAAAAAGGTATCAAGTCCTGATCATTAATAGCTGCCACGACAACCATCAAATATCTAGCATCTTAACACAATACAAGGGTATTCCTTACTCAGGAATACCCTTCCAATTGAATAAACGAACCACACTTCATTATATTAATTTGACTTTACTGAATTCTTATTTTTAGTCATACAGACGTAGGTGTAAATGTGAATCTAGAATCTCTTGTGTGTTTTTAGGTATTATATCATGTCTATAAACTGCACATTTCACAACATATTCTTTTGGCCAATACTAGTTATGTACTGCAAAAGAGGTTTGAAAATGGTGCTTTCCTATTGAGTTAGAAAAAAAAATGAATTTATGGAGCATTTATTTTATCTTGGCCTCACTACTACTCTAACATATAAAGGAATTTGATATCTTGATCTGAGAGTTGTTCTTCTGGTGGGAGTGTGACCAAAAATACATTTTTATTAGTTTTAATGGTAATAGAAAAAAATCTTGAAAGATAAAATTTTTTCAAATTATAACCAGATCATCTTTAATACCATCCCAAAGGGAGACATGCTCACAGATATCAACAAATTTGTATTGATTCTCAGCTAAGACATTTCATCTATGCATCAAACATTCATAAGGATTCCACTTTGCCCCTATTTATTTATTGTCGCACCTGACATTAATCAATCTAATCCCTTCATAACTGTTAACATGACATGAATTTATCATTACCTTTTCATAGTTGATTCTTCTAGTCTTTCTCTCACACTAGTACTCTATATCTCTGATGTCCTCTGATCCTTCTTACACCCACAATTCCTTTTCATTGTTACCAGACGCATGAATGTGCAGTTACTTTTATAAAATAAATGTCTATAACTCTTGACATATAAGATACACATTGCAGATAGAGGCTGAGCAACTGGCGACTTCAGGACGCAGAGCTGAGCCTGGCCCATCTGCCACCCAGAACGGCGGCTCAGAGGCTGAGCAACTGCAATTGGTAACAGAAAATTAGAACTTCTGTTTCCACCCAGAGACGGCTTCAGGACGCAGAGCAGAGCCTGGCCCATCTGCCACCCGGAACAGAGGCTTGTAAAGGCTGAGCAACTGGTGGGTGGGAGACCTGGGCTGCCGGGGAGCAGAGAGATCTCTGCGGAGTACACACGGAAAGTGCACCCCCTGCCTTGCCCTGCCCTGCCCTGCCATGCCTGATCCAGCAACCAGAAACAGAACTTTGGAACTTCTGCTCACACCCAACGACTCTGAGGCATAAAACAGGGCTCGACCCATCTGACACCTGGACCAGTGGAGAACCAGGGACACAGACCAGATACAAGGAAAAGGCAAGAACATATCACTGACAACAAAATGGCAAGAGGAAAGAGAAAGAGTATAACCCAAGGGAACCAAGACAATCTAGCAACACCAGAGAACAGCTCTCACATAACAGCAAATATCGGAATTCCAAACACTCCAGAAAAAGAAGACACAGACCTGAAATCATACCTCAAGATGCTGATAGAGATACTTAAACAAGAAAGGGAGGAAAAGCAAAAAGATTAAGAAACTTTTAAAGAAGAAACAAGAAAAACACTCAAAGAACTCAAAGAACTAGAGGAAAACAGAACCAAAGAAATAAAGGAATGGAAGAGGAAAATTAAAACAGAAATTGACACAATAAAGAAATCACTAAAAGAGATAACCCTAGAGTCAGAACACCAAAAAAAGAAATCAGGAGTCACAGAAGCAAGCATTTCCAATAGATTACAAGAGATCGAAGAGAGAATCTCAGGGGCAGAAGAAAACATTGCAAACATAGACAAAACAGCCAGAGAAGATGCAAAAAACAAAAAGATCCTAACCCAAAATGTCCAGGAAATCCAAGACACAATGAGAAGACCGAACCTAAGGATAATTAGGAATAGAAGAGGGAGAAGAGTATCAACTAAGAGGCACAGTAAATATCTTCAACAAAATCATAGAAGAAAACTTCCCTACCCTCAAGAATGAGATGACCACGAGCATAAAAGAAGCCTTCAGAACTCCAAATAGGTTGGACCAGAAAAGAAATACCTCCTCACACATAATAGAAAAAACATCAAGTGCCCAAAGTAAAGAAAGAATACTAAAAGCAGTAAGGGAAAAAGGTCAGGTAACATATAAAGGCAGACCAATCAGACTCACACCCGATTTCTCAACAGAGACTATAAAAGCTGGAAGAGCCTAGACAGACATCATGCACTCCTTAAGAGAGCACAAGTGCCAGCCCAAGCTGCTATACCCAGCAAAACTATCAATTACCATCGATGGAGAGACGAAGATATTTAAAGGCAAATCAAAATTCACACAATATCTGACCTCAAACCCAGAACTACAACGAATTATAGGTGGAAAACCCAATACAATGAGGGAAAATACAGCCTAGTAAAAACAAGAAAACTCCTAAACAAGAAAACTAAAAGAAGAAAAAAACACAGACACAACTCAACCCAAAAAAGGAATAAAGGCAGGAAACAGAAACAACTATTCCTTGATATCTATTAACATAAATGGTCTCAACTCCCCAATAAAGAGACATAGACTATCAGACTGGATACATAAACAAAATCCAGCCTTTTGCTGCATACAGGAAACTCATCTCAGAGACAGAGACAGACACTATCTCAGAGTAAAAGGGTGGGAAAAAAACTTCCAAGCAAACAGCTCCAAGAAGCAAGCTGGAGTGGCTATTCTAATATCAAATAAAGTAAATTTCCAACCAAAAGTTATCAAAAAAGATAAGGAAGGACACTTTTTACTCATTACCGGGGAAATCTGTCAGGAGGAACTCTCAATCCTTAACATATATGCTCCAAATAAAAAATCACCCACATTCATAAAAGAAACCCTACTAAAGCTCAAAAAATACATTTCACCCCACACAATAATAGTGGAAGACTTTAATACCCCACTCTCAACAATGGACAGATCAGGGAAACAGAAACTGAACAAGGACACTGCAAAACTAGCAAAGACTTTGAACCAACTAGAATTAATAGATATATACAGAACATACTATCCCAAAGTAAAAGATTACACCTTCTTCTCACCACCCCATGGCACCTTCTCGAAGATTGACCACATAATTGGACACAGAACGAGCCTCCATCGATATAAGAAGATTGAAATACTCCCATGCATCCTCTCAGATCACCATGGTCTACGGCTGATCTTTAACAACAACAAAGACAACAAAAAGCCAACATACACATGGAAACTAAACAACGCTCTGTTAAAGGATAGCAGGGTCAAAGAAGAAATAAAGAAAGAAATTAAGGAATTTCTAGAATTCAACGAAAATGAAAACACAACATACCCAAACCTATGGGATGCAATGAAAGCAGTATTGAGAGGAAAACTCATAGCCCTAAGTGCTTCCAAAAAGAAACTGGAGAGAGCTCACATCAGCAACCAGACAGCACAGCTAAAAGCCCTAGAACAAAAGGAAGCAGATATACCCAAAAAGAGTAGACGGCAAGAAATAATCAAAATTAGGGCAGAAATAGACCAAATAGAAACAAAAAGAACCATTGAAAAAATCAACAAAACCAAGAGTTGGTTCTTTGAGAAAATCAACAAGATTGATAAACCACTAGCCAGACTAACTAGAGGGCAAAGAGAGAGTATCCAAATTAACAACATCAGAAAGGAAAGTAGAGAAATAACTGAAACTGAGGAAATTCAAGAAATCATCAGATCCTACTACAAAAACTTATACTCCACAAAATTGGAAAATCTGAAGGAAATGGATGAATTCCTAGACAGATACAAGGTCCCAAAGTTAAAGCAGGACCAAGTAAACCATCTAAATAACCCTATAACACCTAGAGAAATAGAAGAAGTCATCAAAAGCCTCCCAACCAGAAAAAGCCCAGGTCCAGACAGGTTCAGTGAAGAATTTTATCAGACATTTATTGAGGATATAACACCAATACTCGCCAAACTATTCCAAAAGATAGAATCAAATGGAGTATTACCCAACTCATTTTTTGAGGCTACAATAACCCTCGTACCTAAACCACACAAAGACCCTACAAGGAAAGAGAACTTCAGACCAATCTCACTTATGAACATTGATGCAAAAATACTCAACAAAATCCTTGCAAACCGAATCCAAGAACACATAAAAACCATCATTCATCATGACCAAGTAGGCTTCATCCCTGGGATGCAGGGATGGTTTAACATAAGGAAATCCATCAACGTAATCCACCATATAAACAAACTCAACGACCAAAATCACATGGTCATCACACTAGACGCTGAGAAAGCATTCGACAAAATCCAACACCCCTTCATGTTAAAAGTCCTGGAAAGAACAGGAATCCAAGGCCCATACTTAAACATAATAAAAGCAATATACAGCAAACCAACAGCCAACATCAAACTTAATGGCGAGAAACTTGAAGCAATCCCACTGAAATCAGGGACTCGACAAGGCTGCCCACTCTCCCCCTACCTATTCAACATAGTACTGGAAGTCCTGGCTGGAGCAAATAGACAGCAAAAGGAGATCAAGGGAATACAAATCGAAAAGGAAGAGATAAAAACATCACTCTTTGCCGATGATATGATAGTGTACTTGAGTGACCCCAAAAATTCCACCAGAGAACTCCTACAGCTGATAAACAAGTTCATCAAAGTGGCTGGATACAAAATTAACTCAAACAAATCAGTAGCCTTCCTATACTCAAAGGACAAACATGTGGAGAAAGAAATTAGGTAAAAGGTACCCTTCACAATCGTTACAAAAACTATGAAATACCTTGGTGTGACTCTAACTAAGCAAGTGCAGGACCTGTATGACAAGAACTTCAAACCTCTAAAGAAAGAAATTGAGGAGGATCTCAGAAAATGGAAAGATCTCCCATGCTCATGGATTGGAAAAATCAACATCTTAAAAATGGCCATCCTACCAAAAGCAATCTACAGATTCAATGCAATCCCCATCAAAATTCCAACCCAGTTCTTCATAAAATTGGAAAGATCAATGTGCAATTTCATATGGAATAACAAAAGACCTAGAATAGTGAAATCCATCCTCAACAACAAAAAAACATCTGCGGGAATCACTATCCCTGACCTCAAGCTATATTACAAGGCAATTGTGCTGAAAACTGCATGGTACTGGTACAGAAATAGGCATGTGGATCAATGGAATAGAATAGAAGATCCATAAATGAGCCCTCATGTATATGGTCACCTGATTTTTGACAAGGGAGCAGTAAACATTCAATGGAAAAAGGACAGCCTATTCAACAAATGGTGCTGGTCCAACTGGCACTCAGCATGCAAAAGAATGAAAATAGACCCTTTCTTATCTCCTTGTACAAAGCTCAAGTGTAAGTGGATCAAAGATCTCCACATTAAACCAGATACACTGAAACTATTAGATGAGAAAGTAGGGAAAACCTTAGAACACATAGGCACAGGAGAAAATTTCCTGATCAAAACACCAATGGCTCAAGCTCTAAGGTCAAAGATTAACAAATGGGACTTAATGAGATTGCAAAGTTTCTGTAAGGCTAAGGACATTGTCAAGAAAACAAAACGGCAACCAACAGAATGCATACGCGTTTACATATGTGTGTGTGCATGTGCGTGTGTATATTATATTCTAGCTTTGTTATAGGTTGAATTTCTTTGCAGGGTTTCTGCATCTAAATCTACTGTTTTATACAGTGTATTCCCTATATCCAGCAAATGGTTCAACTCTTGACACTCTCTATCTCATTTTAAAAACATTTGATTAAAGCTGCAGTCTTAGGTATTTCTTTTCCTGGAAGAGGAATCATTTTTGAGGATGTGCATTTATCAAGGAACACTACATTCCAAACACCAGAATAGATGATTGGGTAAATAATTACTCCCGTTTTTTGAATAATACTTTTACTAGATTAATTTTCCTAAAGTGCAATTATCTGAAAGTTTAGAAAGAAATCTTTTCATGTTAAGTGTGGCCCTTGTTTCATTTCATTTGGCCTTTGTACTTTTGTTCTTAAATTCTAGTGGCTCTTTCTTTCAGATAATCATTTCTTTTCAAAAGTCTCATTTTTATGTCATGTTTTCAGTTTGAGAGATGCCCAAATGTTCTGAACAATAGGTGCCCCACTAATGGATATTATGAAAAGAAAATAAAAGATGGAGTGGTGACCTGAGCTCATTCTTCAAGACAGAGTCCTAAGTATGAGGTAGCCAGGAGATGAGAAGATAAAAGAGAGATCAGAACAGGTAGGGTCAGGTGGTCTTACAGAAAAGAAATGACTTATGCTAAGCAAACTTATTAAAAAGTATAGCATCTTGTATACTGTTTTCAGGAGAGAAATGAGACAGAGTTACTGGAAAGTATCATGAAGAGGTACAAAATCAGAGAGAAGCTACACTAAACAATGTTGCACAAGGGGAGTACAGAGTTTCTCAAGAACATTTCACACAAGCATAGCCTTGGAACACACTCCTATAGGGAAAGGTAGACCTGGTTCTCAGGATCACAGTCTACTACTTCTCCAAAGCTCTGAGCCTTGGTCATTAATGATTCTGCCAAGCATGTTCCTAGCTTTAGACAAAGAACTGCTTTTCTTTTCCATATATTAGGGTGTCAGGGAAAGCCCTTAAAATAATGTCATGCAATCCTGATAAATGAATAATAATTGGCATAGTCTAAGTAACTCACTCATCTATAACCCCTATAAGACACATTCATTAGGAAAATGTAGATGTCAGCTAGAAATTCATTGTAACAGATTTGCAAACATTTCTAGCTCCTAGACATACTTTTGAATCTGTGACCAATGATGTAGTGAATACAGTAAATAGTGATGTGTGGCTACTGCTGCTCCCATTTTCTCTGTAGTAAGTGACACTCCATGGCCAAGTAACTGTATCAACAGCTTTGGAATCTTTAAATGCAAAATAATCAATAGTACTATTTTTATTTTTAGATCAATTGATTATATAAAGCCAAACCCTATGATTTCAGTAATTACTTAAATAAGATTTTAATTTATTAACCATATAGCCTGTGAATGAATATATTCTAGAAAATTTAAGTTCCTGAAATGATCCTTAATCACACTGAAATAAGTCAGATGCCAGAGGAGTTATTTTTTAATTGATTATTTTTAATTTACACCCCAAATATTGCCCCCTTCTTGTTCCCTTCCAAGAGTTCTTCATATGCTCACTCTCCCTTTGCTCTGAGAAGTTGCCCTCCATCCTTCCTGTGTCCCCTTCTCCAGGGCCTCAGTCTCTACAGGATTATGGGCATCTTCTCACACTGAGCCAGACAAGTTATTAAATCAGCTGTTGGATGTAAGCCACTAGCTTGTTAAAAGATTTAGATTTAGACCCAGAAAATTAATAAAGAACTTCAACTGGTACCCCAGACGGTACCCCCATGGTTTGGAAAATAAAGATAAGCAAGTAAACATTTAAAAAATTTGGGAGGCTGTAGAATGACTATAAAATGTTTACATTCTGATAAAAAGATGAAAATTCTTTGTAACACAACAGGAAAGAATTCTGGAGATGGCCGCTGCTTATGTGGATGATGATGAGGCTATTGTTCTCTGTGCAGTGAATGATTCTTTGTATGACATAATAACTATATTAGCAATTTTCTGCTCAAGAGGTGAGCACCCCTCTCCAAAGGTAGCACAATCCAAATGACTATGTAGCTTATGTATGCAAGAAATAGATGCACATTTTGATCCGAGGAAATGCTGAGGTAATACAGGACACAAAGACAGATGCCCTGTGACATAGAGGCAAATGATGTTTGCAAGGAGAGCATTTTGAAAAATGATGGACTAGAAATTACATTCAAATATGACAGAGCTAGGGGTGATCCATGGTGGTTTTCAAGTTATTATGATTAAAACCAGCAAAAGGTAAATAAAGTAAGCAGAAAGGAAAGTAAATACTTTCAGTGAGAAGAGGATACCATAGTGATTAGAAATTCTAAGAAATGGGCTCAGCAGAGAGGTCAAGGAAACTATGAGAAAACCTATAAAATGAACGAACCTGCAGAGTTTGAACTACCCAGCAAGAAGCACACAGAGAATGGACCTAAGCCCTCTGCATGCACATAATAATTGTGGAGCTTGGTCTTCATGAGGGACTCTTAACAGCCGGAGCGAGGGTTGTCTTTGATTCTTCTGCTTACTTTTGGACACTTCACTGCTACTGGGATGCCTCTTTTCTTTTCAATAGAAGAAGATGCATCTAGAATTATTGCAAATTGATATGACAAGACTGATATTTATGAGAGGCCTCACTTTTCCTGAAAAGAAAGGAAGGAAGAGCATATGGCAGAGGAGGGCAAGAATGAGGAATGACTGGGAGGAGAGGAGAAAGGGAAAACTACAGTGTGAATATAAAGTAAACAAACAAACTAGTTCATTAATTAAAAGTTAAGTTGGTATTTTAATTCTGGGCATGTTGCCTTCATATTCAACCTAAATTCAGACAGTTTTAATCAATTTTATAAATTAAGATAAAATCATGTGTTAATAGGTGAGGTTACAGATGACATTCTCCTAATAATGGGTAGAATTCTGAAAATGCAACATATTTATGAAATATTTTATTTGTTATTTCTGTCCCAAAGCCTAAAATAAATGTTTTATGGAAGAAAAATAATAAATAAATGAATAAATTTAAGTTTATATGCAAAAGAAGAGAAAGAGCAAGAAGACAAATTTTAACAAGAAGAAGAAGAGCAAGAAGAAGAGGAGAAGGAGGAGGATTAGCAGGAGTAGGAGGAAGAGGAGGAAATGGGCTCAGGAGGTAAGAGTACAGAGATTTTCCCTCTCTGTCACCCTGTTGACAACACAAAAGAGGACTATAGTCCCCAAATCTCCAGATGAAAAGGGGTATGTCATCTTAAAAGTTGGTAGAGATATAAAAACATAAAATCATCAACAAATAGGAAATGCTGTTTATTCTCATAGTTCATTTTTTCATAACAATGAAAACTAAAAACAAAGGAAATAAACAAGTGTTTGCAGATTAAAAAAATGAGCAGGAAATTAAACAACAGAGAAGCAAAGTAACTGTTAGCCCATCCTCCTGTAATTTTTGGTATTCATTGACCAATGCAATATTGTACATTCCATGGTTCCTTCTGTGCTGCCTGGTTTCAAGCTGCCTGGTTTTATGTCACTTTGACTCAATTCAATTATTTTGGAAAAGAGAGCCTCACTTTAGAAATCATTACCCCTCCCCAAAACAGTGGCCTGAGGGTAAACCTGTGGCACATTCTTTTCATTGATAGTATTGTTGGATGTCCCAGCTCACTGTAGGTGGTACATTCCTGGGCTGGTGAGCCAGCTGTGGATCAGCACTCAGAATGACTAAACGAGTATGCAAAATTCCTCCAGTCTTTCTTTAGTCTCTACTTTTAGGTTTCTGTGTTGACTTCCTACCTTTCCTTAAGGAAGGTCAGCCATATGAAAGAAAATGCTAACGAAATCCTTTGTTCTTCAATTTGCTTGTGGTCCTGGTGTTTCATCATAGCAATAAAAACCCTAAGTAAAGCTTACTCAAAGAAGCCCCAGAATAAGATGGCTGAGTTCTTCTTTCCTCAAATAATGATAAAGGAAATACAACTGTCACTACTATCTCCATTGTTTCATGAAAAGAATGAACTGATGGCAAAACACTGGATGTGTGTGACCTAAGAGAGAGGCTGTTTCATGAGCTCACTATTTTTCTTATTTTGATACAGGAATGTGGCAACCTATTTGTGGACTGGAATTGGTGTTACAACTACAAAGACTGGCATGGGCTAGTCCGCTCACAGGATGAATGAAAGCAGCTACAACTGGGACATTTAGTTTCTTTGCAAATTTATGTCCTGTTTTTTGTTTAAAAATGTGGGATAAGTCATTCTCCACACACTTTTTTAAAAATCAATTTTAACAAAGTTTCATGAAATTGACTTACATAACAACAATCAATATTAGCTATGCTTGGATATAAAAATCAAGGAAAGATTTTAGGGTGTGGTATGCACAAGTATGTCTTTTATAAACTGTATGTTACTCAGAGCATAGAGGTTTTGTAAGCAGTATTACCTTACTTCTAAGATGCTAAAAATTTTGAAGACAATGAGCATCATTGTACCCTAATAACTAAAGCAATAACTTGTCACATTGTTGATCTTTTGTAAGTACTCAATGACTGAATAATGGTTTTGATGGAATTATATTTTCTAAACTATCACAATTATGAACATCAAACTTGCTGTCACGATATCTAGTTTGTTTATTGTGGTAGGAAATAGAGCTGCACTGTGACATTTATTTGTCCATTCTTTAGATATATGTTCCATCGTCTAACTCTTCAATATAACAAAAATGCAAACAACAGGGCCCCCACCTTCAGAGACATCAGGAATAGTTTCACTCCAGAGTTAATTCATGTGATGTGTCTAGCACAATGCCTTACTGAAATACATTCAATTTTTTAATGCTAAAAATAGTGGCAATTTAATTATTTCAAATCTCAATAGAGTAGGCACTTGCTTGTATATGTTTTGGTTAGTGAGAAGAAAACCTGCTTCTCACCATTAGGTAGCAACATCCACTGTGTTTATGTAAGAGACCTGCACACTAACAAAATAGTCCCAATTCCCATTACACGAATCTCACAAATTGGAGACTTGGCCTCATGCACTGGAAATGAACAATAAATCGGCTTACTGTTGCAAGTCTTATTGTACTTGCTGTTCTCTTGTGCAAAACCTTCCAGCCGGCACTGAAAACGATGCTGCCAAAATTCTTGAAACCAAGGGTTTCTGAGGTTTGTTTCTGGCCGGAGTTTCAGATAATAATCATCAAACCACTTGACATCGGGAGACTGAAGCTTGATTGTTATTCCACCGACAGCTTCTCGCTGATACCCATCTGTCACGTCATATCTGTCAGCCCAGCCGTCACTGTGGAAACAAGCAAAAACAGTTCTCTCAGCTTAGAGCAGAAATAGTCCAGGGAAACGAATGTTGTTAATTTGAGACACTAATTGTAAAATGACTATTACAGGACTCATGAAGACCACGCATTATATACCACCGTAAATCAGAGGCTACTGCTATCTATCAGCCTGTTAGAAGTAAAAGCAAAAGCAATACCATGATGAAAAATCTGGATTTCAAACATCAGAATGCAAAAGTCTTACCTTTGAACTGTAGAAGAGAAGCTAATATTTTTAACAGTATTATAAATTATAAAATATGATGCAAGTTTCACAACTTTACTGTGCATAATTTTTTGAATATTTAATAAGTAAATCAAATTAAATTATCTTCTTTCATTTACAGAATAATAATCATTAAAAATAAGAAAATTTGGATCAAAAGATTGTAAAATATTTCTAAAACATGTATTATAGGCATTAAATACAGTATGGCCTCACATTATTGCTATCCATTCAAGACATAAAAATTAAAAGGGTTAAAATATCTTGTAAGTAGTCATCTTGTGACTACAGTGTATAGTTTTCTTTCTAGCCTACGTACATTCAAATGCATTTAAATATATACTTAAAACCATATATTTGCATGACTTCAGAAAATCAGATCATGGGAGAGCAGTGAGAGTGAGCGGGGAGACACCCTCCACCTCAAGACAACAGAAAGAATGAGAAAAGGTAATGGAAGTTTATGTAGAAAACTAAGGAAATATACCGCTGTAAATAAACACAAAATGCGTTTACGTTAAATAGTAGGCCTTGTAACAGCTTGAAGAGGACTCTTGATTTGTCTGTCCCCTCTCCAGTCGCGCAGAGAGCTGGTGCTGCTCATCCTCTGTAACAAGCAATGCTGTCGGTTCTTAAAGGCCTGAAAGTCCTCTTTAAGGAAATGTATGCTCCAATACAACTTTGACCGTTTAAAAAGCAAACACAAAAGAAACAGAGAAGGAATATGGTATAATCCGAGGGGAAGAGCAGAATGACGCCTGTCATGAAAAGCAGGATGATATTTGAATTTGAGCAACTGGTGGAGGACACAGATTGATATTATGATCCATTGTTTACCCCATCTACTTCTTTTTCACTGAACAGATGTATTTGCCCAATATAATATTTTGACTATACAACCAGCAATGGAGTATTAGGTAAGAAATCAAAATACGACAAATACAAGAATACTTTAAATTGTGATATGCTATATGAATTCTGATTTAAATATTGATAATTATGATTTGCTGCAAAGGACATAGATAATTAGTAGTGTATTCCAGAGGTTACCCACAATGATCTCAGCTATTTCCCAAGGAAAAGAATTATTAGGAAGCCGAATGAGCCGATTCTTCTCCTAAGGCTGTTTGGATGAGGTATTTTATAGAAGTTATCTATGGAGTAATTAAAATAATAATAATAACTTTGTGGAAGATTAGGGAAGAGGAAAGAAACCAGAGAGCTTTGTTCCAGTCTTGAATATGGATACTTCACACATTATCTTCTCTCAAGTGTCTCCTTTTCAGCTGCAGAAGGTTTTATTTAAAGCTGACAAGTTGAAGCTATGTGGGCTTGTTTGCTCTTTCCCTTCCTCTGTTGTCGCTGATAGGGTAATGTGGATCTCCCTGGCACCAGGAGCTGCATGGGCGAGCTGCAAAAAGGACAGGAAGCTCTGTCTGTCAAGCAGAGCCCCGTTCTCCCTGGATATGGGCATTCACATTGTTCTTTTGGTTAATGTTAGCTCACTCTTATGTAACTCTATGGTTATAAATGTTACATAAAGTTGTGAGATGATAATGGGCTCAATTTACTCTTCAGAATCCATTCACCGAATTTAATGGAGTTTGCAGAAAGCTGGTTTTGATAAACTCTATTGTGGGTAATGTTTCCATAGATGAAAAGTATCTGGATCCAAGAATGTTAATTTGCTCATCTTTGACTCTGTTCTTTCCCTTTTTGTTTTGCTCAGGCATAAATCTAACAATTTTGAAAAAAAAAAAATGATGCATCATTTGCCTTGTTTGCTCGTGCTGCAAATATAAAGGTATTTGGATCCAGTTATTTTCAATTTATAGTAAAATGGAAAAAATCATTGAGTTAGCGTAGAAACAGAAAACACTCAATAACAGAGCTAAACAGGGTCATTATTCTTTAACTTATTAAGAATGTCTGCCAGGTGTGTCCCAAGAAAGAACATTTTATGCTGAAAAGATGTTGCATGCACTAGTTATTAGTTATTACAATGGTTACAAAAGAGCTGTCAGATTTGTCTAAAATGACAGAGCATTTCAAACAAGGAATGGAAAGAATCCAAAAAATAAAATATATGTTAAGGAGAGTCCAAACTTTCTACCACCTGGTTCTTTTTATTACTTTGCAAAAATGGTCTTCAACATGATGGTACCAAACTAATGTTTCAACAATTTATAATGATTAAATAATTTATATTTTATCATAACAAAGCAAAAGGGAAAAAACTAAGGACATGCATGACACACTTAAGGCACCTTTTCAAGACTGAATATCAGTCCGTATATCAGTCTATCTATCTATCTATCTATCTATCTATCTATCTATCTATCTATCTATCTATCTTTTCACTAGTGGGCATTTTTGCTTGTCATTTGTAGTCTACTCCAGTTTGTCTTCCCCTGGAATTTAATTCAGCAGCAGAACACCTTCCTAGTGTGCCAAAGGTTTGTGTTTGAGTCTCAGCATTATATATCTGTAAATTCAACTACTTTCTATACTTTAGTTCCAAGACCTATGTTAATGTTGGATTACTTTAGAGTGATCAACAAATATGGATGGAGGCTTAGAATCATAGTGTCCTGACATGATATTCTCATTTGTGATTGAATGAGATAGGAGTTCTCACAAATGAAAGAATTTTTTTCATATTGTATTCACTTTCAGAAACTCCATATTTTTATAGGCTTTGTTGCTGAGTTTGCTTTCTCATGGCCTTAAGGATAGGACTTACGAGAAGCTGTGATTTCTATATGCTATACAAACATCTTATTACATGTAGTCAGAAGTGGATATAAATGATGTATTTTCATGTATATAAACAAACATATAAATATGCATATATTCATACACACACACACACACACACACACACACACACACACACACACAAGAAACTCTCCTAAATTAAGGCTGTTGTAGTTTGATGTGTTGTTATATACTGAAATGTTAAACAGTAGTCCAAGATTTTATTACCTCAGAAATGTGGAAATCCACACCTACATCAAATGATATGATGTAACCTTACTCCTTAATTAAAATTATTGGTAGAATAAAGATGCTTATAGTCTATATCTAATCAGAAGAAAGACAGGTAAAGCTTTCGTTACCAGGACTTAGGGTCTGATGCAGAGACCATGAAGAGGAGAAAGAACGGGAGAAGGAGGAAAAAGGATGAAGGAGGAGGACGGATGAAGGAGAAGGAAGAGAAAGAATGAAGAAGAAAATTTTCATGGGGTAAGAGATCCTGAAAACAGGCAATGAGGGTTAGCCATTATGAGAAAGAGCCGTCCAGGCAAAACATAGCAAGTCATATTTTAGTATTCCTGACAGGAAAGTTAGACAAATTAGATTACCGTGTTGACATCTACCCAGCTCTAATACTATTAAGGCTTATTATAAATATAAAGGTTTTGTATCTTTTATCTAGGAACTAAATGATCTAAGGTGGAATAATCCTCCCCAAGTACATTTTTACTGAACTATAAGTCTGTGTGATCATTGGTTAATAAAAATATTATCACCAGAAGCTTAAAACAACCTAAACATATGTTTCGACATTTAAAAAGTCAGTATTTGCTAATTTAGAATTCGCAGCAAGTTTGTAGAACATTTCAGTAAATAATGAGAATAGACTAGAAACAAACTTTTTCTCTCTTAAAATAAATTAATTAATTAATATCGAAAATGTCACTCTCAGTGTCCCCGTCATAGAATTCTTCTGCCCATCCCTCCTTTCCTTTGGTTCTGAGATGGTGGGTTCCCCTGAGTATTTCCCTATGCTCTGCAGGATTAACTTTATCCTTTCACACTGAGACAGGACAAGGTTGCCCTCTGTTAGATATGTGTTGGTGACATGCTTTTTTGTTGGTAGTTCAGTCTCTGAGAGCTCTCAGGTGTGGGGTGCTGCCTGCACATTCTCCATTACAAGATGGCGCTGACATCAGGCTGGAGTTAGCAGTAAACAAGTCATATGCGCATGCGCTGGGTAACTTTCCACTCCTTGAGCTCTGCCTCTCCCGTGGCGTCATAGGGCCTGATGAGTTTCAACCAATCAGGGGGCTCCACGTCCAAGGCGAGGACTGATTCCTATATAAGGGTACGCGATAGATAGTTCGGGGTCTTCGTCTTCACTTGTTGCAAGCTTATGCTCTGCCTCTCAAGATGCATTAAAGCTTTACCACAGAAGAATCCTATTTCGTGTGCTGCGTCGTTCTTGCTGGCGAGACGGTTGCGCAGGACACTCAGGGTCCAGGTTAGTTGACACTCTTGATGTTCCTGTGGGCAGAATGAATTATGGGAAAAGACAAGAGAGAGAGATCCAGAAGGCCAGGAGAATGAATGGAAACATATAATCCTTTAATTTCCTTATTATTCTTGTAACGTTTCTAGCCTTGGATTGCCTGCAGTAACAGTGTCACTTGACTGTTAGGAAGAATGAACACTTTCTTAACTCACTCAGCAAAGTTTAACCAAATGGAAACTATCCATGTACCTGTACCTGCTCTTAAAACAACTCAGTAGATATTTAAAATTCTTCATTGCTCTGAAATATATCTTACTTTTAATTTTGTGTGTGTGTGTGTGTGTGTGTGTGTGTGTGTTGGGGCCAGGGTGTGAATCTGCATACAAGTCAGTGCAGGTGGTTGTGGAATCGAGAAGAGGGTACTGGATAACTTGCATATGGAACAATAGGTGTTTGTGGGCTGTGTGATGTGGATAGTGGGAACAGAACTCAGGTCTTCAGAAAACAGGCTGTGATTCTATGTGCTAAACTATCATTAGCCCCTTATCTTCCTTTATTTTATTCTACAAAACATTTTTAAAACATATTTTTTACAAATATATTACTTTCATTTTTATTCCAAGATTATATTATAGAAAATATACATTCTGAATCAAGCATCTAACCTTTCTTTCTCTTTTGAAATTTATTTTCCATTATTTCCTCATAATTAACAATTTATAAAAGTTTGTTTCCTTTTAAAGGTTATTTTCCTACGTTCTGTTCTTCAGATTTAAAAATTTTGTATTTTTAATAAACAGAAGAGAAGATTCTTGCTTTTAGAAATGCTATTATATAATTGAGCCTTATAAGGATCTCAATGCTAGAATTAATATAATTATATTGATTTACCTGTAATTTATTAAATATCATATATATGTATAATTTAATTTACCTAAACATAACATATACATCATATATTATATGTATATACATACATAGCCTCAAAGAAATACTCATAAAATCAATTCATGCCTTAAACTATTAAATTTACCCTCAACATTTACATTGCAATACATTAGAGATTCTTTAAGGGATACACACACAGATGAATAAGTAAAACTAATGATGAAAATGAAATTATCTAATGTTGAGTAGAAGACTAAATAATTTTTTCTTCTTTCCTTATAATAGAGTTTCTTTCTGTTTTTATTTTTAGAATAAGTATTTGTTTTTAGTTATTGCTGTCATTTCTACAAAAAAAAAAATAGAAAAGCACATAGAGCAAATGGATTGGTGTGTCTTGAGTAATCAAATCAATTTTATACTCCTTACAAAGCATTAAATTGTATGGATTTTGAATGCCATGTTTTTTTTTTTTTTTTTTTTTTGCCAGTCCTAAGTCCCAGGCCACACACAACATGAGTCATGAGTTTATTAGTTGTGACCTGCCCAAATGGACATCACCATCTCTGATCCACTAGCATTTCATAATTTTTCCTTTAGAATAAACACCCTTTTTCTTTTTAGCCAATTGACTCATCATCAGGCATCTCATTAGGTTCGAAGTCCATGGAACATCATTTAAAGAAAATTACATTCCTGTCCTGCCTTCTCAACCTCATTCCTTGCCAATTAGTACTCTAAATGTTTCTAAACTCATAGATCTTACATTTGCTGTCTCTTGATGCATTTGTGTCAAAGGCTAATCACTCATAATAGCTAAGTAGTTGAACTCAAAATCACAACTTACTCAATAAAGTTCTTGGAAGGCATCTCATTGTGCTGTCATGAGAAACAACATAAATCAATTATTTTAAATACTGCTCTAAAGATTGAATGCCAGAATAAAAATCTAGACACCTGAGAGACTATTTTCCAGAAGAAATAGTCATTGACAATTAGACCAAGATTCTACATTTGAGGATTTGGGTGAAGGGCAAGGTGGAGATCTAAACATACAGTTAATCTTGGCCACTCAAATCAGTGCTTGAATGTATTTTATCAAACCTTCTAGCAGTTGTCATTCAGCTCCTTCCCATTTTAAAATACCACAACATTCATTCAATCTTTTCCCAAACAATTGTTATGTAAATAAAATAGAAAGTGTGCACATGGAATGAAGAGCCAGGGAGGCAGACTTCACTTCACATTGGTGATATTACAGTTCTCTTAATGATAAAATTACCACACGGCTTTATTTGTTTCCAATTTTTCAAGTAACCTAAATACTTTTGGGATACATTTTAATCAATTTCAATGGCTGATGCACATTAAACATTCAGTAAATGTGTAACATGAGTTATCATTTGGCTGGGGAGATAGTTCAGTTTTATGGAACATATCTAAGAGGTGCTATGCTCTGGTTTCAAATGGCATCAAATCTCTGTGAGATTAATATACCTTATTAGAAAAAAGCTGTAAATGATCAGCTTCTATCATGTAGAATTCAGATGTCACATTCTCATACTTTTAGGTGATAAAATGCCAGCATGGTGGATGCCTTATGGAATGGCTGAAAGTGTCAGCAATGTCCGTTTACATGACCCACTCCTCTCCTTTCACTATCTGATGCTAACAGTTTTCTACTTTCCTCACGTGGTCCCCAATAAATAAAGTTTATAATCTCTAAACAAAATAGGAATGTGAGGAATGATTCAGAAATTGTTGAGAAAACGGTAACATTATGAATTATAAGACAAGTCATCTCTGGGTTTTGAAAATATGAACTATTCCCATTTTCTAGGATTTCTAATGCATAGTAGAAGTGGATGTTGGATCAATAGCCTAGCAATCATGGCAAAGTAGGAAAAGGGACCTGAAGTTTCTAGCTATCTCATGCTAGATAATTTTTCAGGTGATTTTTCCCATTGCTCTATAAGATCCACAGACAATATGTATTAACTTTATTTTGCAGTTAGAGAAACTAGGTTCTGAATCACAAAGTTATCAGATATAAATGCCTAATTTAGCTACTTTTCTCGAAATTACCAAGTTAAGGAAAAAATAATTTCTTTGGCTCAAAGTTGGAAGGTGTCAAGCAGGGCAATAGGAGTCTGGCAACATGGAGTTTATACGCAGGAAGCAACAGTAGTAAATCTTGGTGCTCACATCACACTCTTGTCTTTATAGGGTAGGATCTTTGTACAGAAACTGCTACAAACATATAGGGTTTTTTTCTTCTTGTTCCCCCAAACTTGACACAATCAGATACTTTCTCTCATATATAACTAGAGATTTATCTCACAGGTTTTCAAGTCAACAATTGACATTAACCATGGCAACCTTAACGTCACTTACTTCTAAACTGAAGTACTTCTCATGTTTCATAAATATTTCTTAGAATCTTCTCTAGAAAAGGTAAAAACATGGGAAGAATTTCTTTAGGGGTCATATTTAAAAGTCTAAATTGGAATGTAAAGAACAGAGTATAGTGTTAGGTGTATGCAGGCAGAGTACTAGTAGAATTCCTAATCTTTGTAAACACATACCTCTTTTCAATAATCATTAATCCAAATAGATGCTGTTTAAAGAGAATTTGAAACTATAAGTAAAATCCTGAATTAAATGCCTCAAATTGAGGGAGTGTTCTAGATATCTATGGTCTGATCTAGAAAACACTGAAAACAGAACAATTTATCAAACAAATGAAAGAGGGCTTTAGTATCAAAGCATTTTTGTTGTTGTTTTTGTTATTATAAGAAAGAGAGTAGCATGCTATGAAATGCTAATGGTTTGAAGATTTTAGAATATATATGGCCTATAACTGGAAATAATATAGAAAGTCAAATTCTCATCCAAAAGGTATTAGTTCAGCCTAAAAAGATTTTGTGTGGAAGCACAACTTGCTTATCATGTAACTCCACCCCTTTTTTTATCATGTTGAACAGAGGTCGCAGTGTTGCATGGCTACAATTCTTATGGTACAAAATGACATGTAGGCTATACTTCAGAGGATTTAATAACCATAGATGAGCTTTCATTAGCAAAAAGTTATTTTTCATCTCCTAATTCTATTCTACATTTCTTTTGAAAGACCAACTCTGCAGATATTGGAAGAAATCCAATCTTGAAATTCTGTTTTATTGTGGAGTTTGCCTTCAAACACATGAGAAAATAGAAATAACAAAATGAAAGTGAATCTGTTCAATAACTGGAAACCCTTCCTGCTTCAGAGTTTGACATTTGGTTGGCAGAAATTCTTCCTTCTGACTTGTCACCTTATGGCTCCAGAATCATTTTCTCACTATGCACGTTTTTACCTAGGAGAATCTGAGGAACATAATTTTACAAGATTACTTTATATATATATTATATTATTCCTGTCAGTTTCCAGCAATCTTGAGATATTAGGCTATTGTGCAAAATGTATATCAATTTAGCATCGAGAATAATTCCATGAAATAGAGAAATATTTTGAAAGAAGAGCTATTGTATCTGAAGACACACACAGACAAATACACACACACACACACACACAAACAAACCTACACAGACACACACACAAACTCACTCAAATAATTTTCTTCTTCAGCACAAATGACAATTCTCATAAACCATTTTATTCTACTTCTGGTAAAACATCATCATTGTATTGTTTGAATACACTGGCAAAGTTATTACAAATTTCTCCAATTCTAAGAAAAAAAGTCATTAAAATAATTAAAAAATTGATTTTTGTCTCAAATGGAGGATGGATTTCTTTAACTACTATTAGACTCTGAGGAAATTCTTATTGACAAATTTCCTCATAACATTTACTGAAGACAAGATGCTACTGTCACATATAAACATGATATCATCTACAAATAAATACATATATAGGTTAGTAGCAAATCTCTACTTCATATACTATTGATAAAATACTGAATTATCTACTGAACAAAGACTGTATTTATTTATGGTGTAGACCATGATTGTTTGATATGGTATAATGAGTTGGGGCCATATGAAGATCTATGATTTTAATATAATTATTTATGAAGCATGCATGTTTCAGTTAAAATTCAGTGCAGAGAATCCCCAAACAAAATAATCAGGACTCTGAATGTAGACCAAGTACTTTAGCAATTCTTCTTTGAACTAGTTATTAAAGTCAGCATGGAGGTACCTGGAGAGTTAAGGATAATTTATTTCTAAGAGGTTAGGCTATATTTTCTCTCATTTTATCAGATCATTTTATTATAGATAATTTTTAGTCTGAGAAATCCCATTTGTGCTTCTTTCATTCTCTCTAACTGGTTCAAATGTACTGGCTGTTTATGCCCAGGTACCCAGTTAAAGCAGGAGCCATGTTTCAGAGGCAGAAAGAAAATCAACAGTGATTAGAGAGAGGTAATTTAGTTTTCACAGAAAACAGAAAATGAGAATATGAGGCAATAGGAGAGAAGGGTTCTGCCAGTGGTTTACAGTTTACTATCAATCTGTATTTTCAGACTAAAGGATGGCACAGAGTCTTGAAATACAGAGTGGAATTATCAAGCACGTTTGTGTTGTAGACTGTGTGGCTGTTTAGAACACACAGTTGTAACTTTCCCAGCAACACAAGTGGAAAGCAGCACATCTGACCCACAGACTCCATCTGACTAATGCACACAAACAAGAAGATTCAGTCATTTACAGCTGGGCACCGGAACCTGCAGACACTTCCTGGTCTCTACTGCACTGTAGGTGGCTGAGCACTTTCTGCTTAAAATCCACTCATCCCATGACCTTTGCAGTATCAAATTTTCAAAATTTGTTTCCTTTCATTTTGTGGTGAACTTTTTTTGTTTTCCTACACAAGGAACTCAGGGAGGAGTGTTGCCCTGTGTCAAGACTGGTAATTTTTCACCTGTTCTCGAAACAGCCTCCCATTTGGATTCCATCCTATGATTCTAATTACTGTTTTCTTGTAATTGCTGATAAATCTCTCTTCCTCTTTAGCCTCATTATTCTTCCAGAATTTCAATAGCTGTAGTCAGCTTTACCCAGAGGCATTTCTAAAATAACAGTACTTAGCACTTTATGGAAATCACTGCCTGTCTGCAGGCTGTGATCTTTCCATGAGTGCTCCATTCTCGCTTCCAGGGATCAACTAGAATTAGGATGTGGTGAGGGAAAGAGTGGATGGCAGGGTAATGTCACTCTCCCTTTTCAGAATCAGGTCATGGTACTTCCGTGGACTTACTACCTGGAGAGCATATTCTCTTATGAAGATCTTATTCATCATTGCACATTTTGACCAGGTGCTTCTAATCTTTCTTTGAATTGTCAGTGAAAGCAATACAACACAATCTCACAACTTTAATGTCTGCTACAAAATATTTTTGGTTTTGCTAACCTCTAAGCAAAGTATATATCATTGTGTGTGTGTAAGTGGATGGTTTGTGAATTATGTAGAGGTAAAAGTTTGCCACGGCCTGACCTTCATCATTGCTTTTTATCTTTTTCATTAGTTAAATTTATTTTGGGCAGTTTTATACTCTGGTACATTCTGATGACTCTTCACACCCTACCTTATGCCTCTCTGAGTCCCTTCAGGTCCCTTCTTCCATGATATTACCTTTCCGTGTGACTCATGTCTTTCTGCTTTGGTTTGTAAACCACAGAGTTCAGATAGAGCTGGCCCTGAAACTATGATTTTTTTTTTTAATTTTCCAGAGAGCCTACTGGGCTCCCAATGACTATACAACACAAGACAATGGCTTTTTTCTACTTCCAAACCATTAGTAGCCAATTAGGACCCAGTGGCTCTGCCTGGCAATCAACAGACCCAGTGAAGACAACACCTGAGTCCACAACTGTTATGGCTGTACAGTGGTGAGAAAATAACATTTTACAGCATTGTCTCTATCTTCTGATATTTGTGTTTTATTTTATTTGTTTATGTCTCTTGTTCCATTAATGTTCCTTTACCCTTAAGGAAAGAGTAAATGGGTGCCTGGGCAAATGAATAGCTTAGGGCTATTCATTATATATACTAAGAGTATATTAAAGCTTAGCTGTGCTTGTCTATGAATACGAACATTTTACCTAATTTTTTTATACAGTGTCTCTTATTAAATCTGGAATAACTGGGTAGAAAGCATCAACAATGGTTTCTCAGCATTAGGAGTACAGTGTTATGATGCCGCGCCTTACTTTTTATGTTGGTGCTAAGGATCCAAGCTAAAGTATTCATACTTACATGATAAAAACTTTACTAACTCCCCAGCCCCGGACTTCCACCGAAGGCACATAAAGTTCTTACCTTATCATTTTCTTATTCCTTCTCCATGTCTGAGTACTTTCTACTCCTAGAATATATATGTTTTCTTCTTATTATTAATTCTCTATACTTGTTTAGGAATGCACTCCTGCTTGGTATTTCTACTGTCTTCCTTGTTTCTGCTCTTCTAATATAATTATTAGATATGCCCTCTTCAAGGCTGGTTGTGATCTTAGTGGTTAGAAAAGGAAAAACAATTTTGTATCATGAACATCACCTGCTTGATTCTAACCTATCACATGCCAAATCCCTGCTTACATGCATCTGTCTTGAAGCTGCTTGACTTCTTTGGCTCAGTACAGATCTCTCTTTAAAGTTGAGAAGATGATAGAAAGTTTTTCATCTTTTTGCAATGACTTATAAAGCTCACAAAACTTCTAGACAGGAGACATCAGACACATGATGATTGGCAGCTGTATGAAAACAATATAAAGACTTCACTCTTAACTATTTTCTCCATGGAGGTTAGAAATCTAACTATCTGATAATGGCAACTATTTGTCAGATGGTTATATCTGAACTGTTTTCAACTGGATTAATTTCTCACTTACCTAATTAACTCTGTGTTTAAAATAAAACCAATTTGTTTCCTCCCAAATCCCCTGTCTTATTATGTCTGCTCTTACATCATTTAGACTTTACAATTTGAACACATTCTCTCACATCTCTCATACAGCATCATGTAAAGATCCTTGCATGTAGTTGGATTTCTGTGAATGTTTGCTGAGTTAACAATTAGTAAGAATTGAGATCACTCGGAAATTATATAATGTGAAATTGAAAAATAAAATAGGTACCCATTCTTAAAGTTACAGACATCCTCATATAAAAGAGAATCAAATCAAAAGGGTGTAGACTGAGTATTGTGACTTCCATCCCATGATCTCATTTGCAGAAGCACTGAACTTAATTGTATCATAGAAGTCAGAAATAGGCAACATTAATAAAGTCAAACCATTTAATCCTTAACCAAGTTATATGTAGAACATGTAATTTAATGTCTTAAATATTATTATAGTTATAAATTTCCATCTGTCTAATTCAATGTTTCGCTCTAATTAATTGATTTTATAATCATGATCGACTAGAATTTTATTCCAAGCTCTTTCATAGGACTGATCAGACTGTAAATGTTTCTAAGTGTCATTATGCATTTAGTATATAATGCATTATTTATTAACTTAAATATTTATTAGACACACATTATATGCTTATAATATCTCATAGAAAGTACATTTTTGACTTCTACTCTAACTTCACAGAATTGTGAGAATTTTTATTATTTTTATAATTATACCTCAATGCTTATAAAATAATAATCATTGAAAATTGAACTAATAATAAGTAAATACAAGTCACTAAAAATGCCTTTTAAAGATTAGTTTTCAGTTGTGTAATGAGTAAATGAACGAGGTTCAATGAATCTCTTAGGTCAAATACGGTAGTAATGAATCTCCCCAACCATATAAATGCTTTTTTATTAACAATAATTATTGTTTTAACAAATTGACCATCCCTTGAAATTTGACATTAACCTATTTAATTAATAATTACTACTTTAGAATCAACTATGAACCAGGCACAGCCCTCAGTGCTTAAATTTGGCAGGTATTTTTTTTTTTTAAATAATGAGTAATTATTGTTCTGCAGTTGGATAAAAGCTATTTATTTACATTTGAAAAGTGAAAATAATCTAATCACTTTTGATAAACAACTTAAAAATATTCAAAAACTATAAAAGTATAATTAAGTAATTTATTCTATAAATAATGCTTGAATATTCTTTTTTTTCAGAATTACTTCGGAATTTAATTAGGATGGTCACCATATTACTGCTGTAAAACCCAATATTTTCAAATAGATATTTTAAAAAATATACTTGCAGTTCATAAATTCCATTCTTTAAAAATATTTTATTTATTTACATTTCAAGTGACTCCTTTTCAGGTCCCAGCACAACGAATCTCCTACCTCATTCCCCCTCCACTTTGCCTCTAAGAGGGTGCTCACCCACTCACTCCCACTTCAACTCTCTAGCAACCAACTCTCTGGGGTATCAAACTGCCACAGAACCAAATGAATCTTCTCCTACTGAGGCCAGATAAGGTAGTCCTCTGCTACCTATGTTGCTGGGGCCACAGACTAGTCCATGTATATTCTTTGGTTTGTGGTTTAGCCCCTGGGAGCTCTGAAGGTCCATTTATTAATACTGTTGTTCTTCTTATGGGGTTGCAACTTCCTTCAGTTCCATCAGTCCTTTCTCTAACTGTTTCATTAGAGACTCTGGGCTCAGTCCAACGGTTGACTGTGAGTAGCTGCATCTGTCTTAGTCAAGTGTTGGTAGAGCCTCTCAGAGGACAGGAATGTCTGGCTCCTGTCTGTGAGCACATCTTGCCCTCAGCAGTAGTGTCAGGGTTTGGTGTCTGCAGATAGGGTGGGTTTCAAGTTGGGGAGGTTTCTGGGTGACCTTTCTTTCAGTCTCTGCTCCATTTTTTGTCCCTGCATTTCCTTTAGACAAGAACAATTGTGGGTTAAAAATTTTGTGATGGGATGGTGGCCCCATCCCTCAACTGAAACCTATCTACTGAAGATGGTCTCTTTAAGTTCTATCACCTTTTTAAGAAGCAAAAGACATACTTACCTACATATAAATTATTTATTTACCCACCCCCTTTTTGAAGGCTTCCATTGGAGGAAGAGGATATCAACCAACCACAAAATCTTCAACACATTTTTTTTTTTTATTCTGCCTACATGATGCACAGGGGTAAAGATAGAACAGAAATTGAGGGAAGGGCCAATCAATGATTGGCCTAACTTGCGACATATCTCCTGGAAGAGAACCAACCCCTGACACTATTAATGGTACTCTGCTGTGCTTGGAAACAGGAGTCTTATCATAACTGTCTCCTGAGAGGCTTCATCTTGACGGAAACAGATGCAAAGACCAACAGCCAAACATAAGATGGAGCTTGGGAAGTCTTGTGGAAGAATGGGGAGATAAGATTAAGCAAGCCAATGGGACAAGGACACTGCAAGAAGATCTATAGAGTTAAATAACCTGGGCCCATGGGGGCTCACAGAGAATAAAGCCCCAAGTAAAAAGCATGCAGAGGCTGGATCTAGGGCTTTCCATATATGTAACAGAAGTGTAGTTTGGTCTTCATGTGACATCCCTAAATACTGGAGCAGGTGCTGTCTCTGACTCTGTCGCCTGCCATTGGATCCCATTTTCCTAGCTGGAATGCCTGGTTGGCCTCAGTGAGAGAGGATGGGCTTAACCCTGTTGTGACTTGATTTCTCAGGGCAAAGTGGTACCCAAGAAGGTCTTCTCTTATCTGAGGAGAAGGGAAAGGGTTAATGGAGGGGGGATTTTAAGAGTGGGCCTTGGAGGAGAGGGGTGAGTAAGGCTGCAATTGGGATGTAAAATGAATAAATAAATTAATGAAAAATAAAAAAGAAACATGTACAGAACTGCCAAAAAATGAATGTAGGATTGGAAACATGTTAAATGTGTTGACCACTGTGAAACTGTTTATCTGTATCTCTGCTATGACATTTAAATGGTTACTTCTTTACTCTTCCAGTCCTCAGGATTTGTGCTTATGCAATTTATGATTCTCCTTTCATAGCTTCCTGAGTGTTAGAACCACACCACTGCCTCAAGGTTTTGACAAAGTTCAGCAATTGGCTGTTTCTTCTTTCTTTATCAAATTCTCACCTATTGTTTTTTCCTTTATTGGCAGAAATTTACTTGGTATTTCACTAATGCTACATGACAATCTTTTGTCCCAAAACAATACTGGAAACAGTTATATTTGATATCATAAGAATAAAAGTTATCACTGATGAAGTGGAAACTTCTAGTTTCATTGGAAAATTAGTTGTGTTAAATATTATTTTGAAAGAATGCCTTGCTAAAGCAAACATGAAAGAAAGTTTTCCTGAAGCAGACACAGATGAAAGGCAGTTTTGCCAGGGCAAACAGAGGAAAGAATGTATTCCACAAGCAGATTAAGTTGACGAGATATTTTGGTATAGCGAACACATGAAAGGACCTGGGATGAATGAGTATAAAGACTACCCCACAGATGGGAGAGATGAGTACTGAGTCTTGGTTCAGTTTGCTCTGCTTTGATATTCTTCCCTAACACAGGCATGTGTTGGTTTTCCTTTCATAGCATTATCGAGTTCAATTTGTCTTAACACCATTGAAAAACATTCCAAAGAACTGCTGGTGGTGAGGTTCCTGTAGCAGCTTGCCACCTCTGTGGCCTCAGCTTAGGCTGGTTGGTAAGCCTAGCAGTTCCTTTAGGATTGAACTATAACTTTTAGTTCATGCCTGGTGTCTTCTTGCCAAAAGGAGTGGACTGTAGCTTCTGATTAGTGTGTGGTATCTTCATGCCTAAAAAACTGGTCTGCAGCTGCTGAGTCATATTTGGTGTTTGTAATAGAACTGAACTGCCAGGAAAGAAGATCAAGCTTGCCCCCAAAGAACGATTGCTGAACAGAATCTCTTCCTCTGTATCCTAGTACTTTTCTCTTCTTCTATCTCTGCTGGGTAGTGAGCTAATGGAGAGGTTGAACCCTTGTTAAAAGTAGGCTGCAAAAAAAATTATGCCTAATATTGATATCAAGATTGCTTAATTAATACATTGCAATAAGGAAAATGCAATAAGTTTAAAACAAAAATAAAGTACAATATAGTATATGAACACATGCATGAGTATAAAAAATGTATATATAATTGCATTTCTTTTTCTGTATAAAAAGACATTCATTCAACCTGAACTTTGTTGAATATTTTACTGAGAAATCTTTCATGGAGTGAGATTTATATATCACAATTTTACTTACACTGAACTCAGTCTAGAATCTTCTCTACACATTTTGTTACTTGTCTATGAGTATTAAGCTAGTTACATGATGAACTTCAAACTTAAATTGTATATTTTAATATTTTTCATATCTATTTGTCATAATTAAGGTTTTATTACTGTGAAGAGACACAATGACCAAAAAACTTTTATAAGTGACATTTAATTGCAGCTGGCTTACAGTTCCAGAGGTTCAGTCTATTATCATAGCAGGAAGCATGGTGGCATCCAGGCAGTCTTGATGCTGGAGAAGGAACTAAAAATTCTACATCTGATCCTAAGGCACCCAGAAAAAGACTGATTCTTCCACCCTGGACAGAACTTGCTCACTAGGAGCCCTCAAAGCCCATTTATGCAGTGACAAACTTCCTACAACAAGGGTGTACCAACTAATGATAGCACTTCCCATGGACCAAGCAAATTCAAACTACCACACTCCACTCCCTGGCCTCCATAGGCTTGTTCAAGCACATAAGTCTGTGGAGGTCATACTTAAAAGTAGCATAATGCAAAATACATCTAGTCCAACTTCTATAGTTTCCATAGCTTATAACACTCAACAATGTTAAAAAGTCTAAATTTCAAAGTCTCTTCAGAGACTACTGCAATTACTTAACTATAATAACTTATAAAAAAATAAAAAAAGCATATCACATACTTCCAACATATTATGGCATAAGATATGCATTACCATTTCAAAATGTCATAGTGAAAGAAAAAAAAAAAAAAAACCTGGACCAAAGCTAGACCCAAAACCAGCTGGGCTAACTCTGCATCTGCATTTGTGATGCCCAACTCCTTTGAGCTTTGATGACAAGACACTTCCTTTTTTTGGCCTGGTTCCATTCTGTCAGCTTTTCTTGGCCGATGTCCTATAGCTCTGGCATCTTTAACATCTTGTGGTCTCTAAGTCAACTTCAACATCACAGCTTCTTCTGGGATCCATATGTAATCTTCTGGTATTCTCCAAAGGGCTTAATTCACATCTCCAGCTCTGCCCTTTGTAGTACTCTAGGCTCTGATTGAATCCTCTCCACTGTTACTGCTGTTCTTGGTGTTCATCCCATGCTTCTGAAATCTAGAGACATCTGCTGCAACTAGGCTTCACCAATAACCTCTCATGAGCTTTTTGCATGGTGCCAAGTCTCAAGTTCTTTGTATAAACCTTCACTGCTCTGTAAATTGCAACTGAGGCTGCACCTTCCCTAATGGCCCTTTCTGGCCTCTCACAGTGCCCAGCCTCTGCTGTTCTCCATGAATGACCTTCAAAGTTAGTACCACCTGGGCGATTCTGATATATTAGCAGTTTCAGCTGCCAGTGTGATGCCACCTGCTGGATGCTGATTTTTTTTCTTAATCACAACTGATTTCTTATCCTCAGATAACCAACATCAGTTTCCCCAGTAGCTCCTTATTTTGAGACCTAGAGCCAGAGCCACATTGCCACACCTGTGATGTTCTAATTCTTGCTGGAACTAAAAAACTGCCTCCTTTGTTCTTTTATATTATCACCAGAATTCTATTTTCCAACTTCCTCACTGCCTATGCTTGGCTATCCTGGAACTTGTTTTGAAAACTGACCTTGACCTCAGAGAGCTCCCTAACTCTGTTTCCTGTGTGATGGGTTAAAGATGTGTGTTTGGAATTTGTACTGTCCCAGGCTGACCTTGAGCCCAGAGACCTGCTTGCCTCTGTCTGCTGGGGTTAAAGGCATGTACTACTATGCCTAGACCTGAAATACATATACATGGCCATTATGCCTCAAAATCTGGATCACAGCTGTGTAAATCCTAATTTCCATAGAGGACTAATATCCAATAAATACAAATAACTCAAGAAGGTAGACTCCAAAGAATCAAATAATCCTATTTAAAAATGGTGAAGAGAACTAAACAAAAAGAATTCTCAACTGAGAAATATCAAATGGCAGGGAAGCACCTAAAGAAGTGCTCAACATCCTTAGTCATCAGGGAAATGCAAATCAAAACAACCCTGAGATTCCACCTCACACCAGTCAGAATGTCAAAGATAAAAAACTAAGGAGACACCAGATGTTGGCGAGAATGTGGAGAAAGAGGAACACTTCTCCACTGTCGGTGAGATTGTAAAGTGGTACAAACACTCTGGAAATCAGTATGGAAATCCTCAGAAAATTTGACACAGTACTACCTGAGGACCCAGCTATACCACCCCTGGGCATATATCCCAAAGATGCTCCAACAACTGATAAGGACACATGCACCACTATATTCATAGCAGCCTTATTTATAATAGCCAGAAGCTGGAAAGGACCAGATGTCCCTCAACAGAGTAATGGATATAGAATATGTGGTACATTTACACAATGAAGTACCACACAGCTATTAAAAATAATGACTTTCTGAAATTTTTAGGCAAATGGATGGAACTAGGAAGTATCATCCTGAGTGAGCTGACCCAGCCACAAAAGAACATGTATGATATATACTCTCTGATAAGTGGCAAAAGCTTTAGAATACCCACAATCCAACTCACAGACCACATGAAGCTCAAGAAGAAGGAAGGCCAAAGTATGGATGGCTCAGTACTACTTAGTAGTGGAGACCAAATAATTACAGGAGGTAGAGGCAGGGAAGGAGGGACCTGTGAGTGAGAGAAGTGGTATGGGGTAAGAACGGGCAGGATCAAGTGTGAGAAGAGATGGGGCTGAAGATATCTTTGGTTCAGTGAAGGTTCATTTTCCCAGAGTAGGGGAATGCCAAGGCCCTGAGGTAGAGAGGGTAGTTGGGAAAAGGAGCACCTTCATGAAAACAAGGGGAGGGGGAGAGGAAGGGGGATGGGGATGGAGTTAAAGGAGATAACATTTGAAATATAAAAACAGAGACTATACAATAAAAAGAAAAAATAGAATGTTGATTAGTTTAAAAAAAAGGAAGAGTGGGCAGAGTTTTGTTTATTTCAGTTCTTTCCTAACTGGAATTTAAGTTATCACTTAACTTGATAGAACAAAGCTGAAAAAATACATACACACACACACACACACACACACACACACATACACACACACACACACACACACACACACATATATACATATACATATATGTGTGTGTATATATATATATGTATATATATGTATATATGTATATATGTATATATGCGGGGGGGGGGGGGTAGAAATGTCAGAAGACAACAACATGGGAGCAAACTCTTTCCTTTCATGTTGATGGAGTTTTGAGACTCAACTGAAATCAGGTTTGCATCATGAGGAACTTCACAACCTTATTTCTTCTATATGCGAGTCTTCAGAAGAAAGCGTTCAGCTTTGCTTTTGCTTTTAAATCCTTAATGAAGAAATTGGTAATGCCTATAATAAATAATGTACCACATAAAGTCACACAAAACTTGTTCTTCGTCAATTTAATGGTGATATTGAAAAAGGCAACATGTGTTTCTAAGTGAAAAGCTATGCAATAATTAGAAAAAATTCTTTGAAGCTGTTTGGGTGATGAGCAAGAGAAAGATGTTAGGAAAGTGCTCACATTTCCTTTAATTTCAATGAGTTAATTTTGTCTGGAGAACAAAAGAATATTATTTCCATCAAGACCCAACACTTGACACTGATGTTGATGATCTGAGTGCCATAATTGTGACCTACCTGTTTTCTCAGTCTTTCTCTGTGTCTCTGACTGTCTGTCTCTCTGTCTGTTTATCTCTCTGTCTGACTCTCTCTCTCACATACACATACACACACAACTGAGACCATTCAAAACAGGAGGAAAAGTCATAATCAGAATATGTTGTATAAAAAAATTATTTATTTTCAACAAAAAAACATTATTTTCTGTTGAAACTAGGTATTTTTACACTATATATTCTGAATATATTTCTTAGGCTATAATTATGCTTTCTGGAGAAATTGATAATATGCCCCAAATAATTATTTTCTATGTTTATCAACCAAGCATACCTGTGATTATGCATTGATGACTCAAGTTAAATTTGCTTTGATAGATGATGATTCCTGTCTTCAAAATACAATGGAACATATTTTTAGTTGAACAAGAAATTGTGATATATCTTTGATGATTGTATCATTACAATGTTTAAAAGGACAGAGTGATTTGAGCATCATATGTATAGCACTAGTGGCACTGTGAATGTGTAGTTTAGGTGAATTTTTATTTACATGACCACACTTAGCTTTGTCAAGTCAAACATATATCTAAAGTAGGAAAACAGCCATGTGGAAAAATTACATAACTTATTTTAGGAGAAGGGATTTTACAATGGTCTTAATCTTTTAAAAACAAAAGGCACACGGCACACTGATGTCTTTGTCATCCAGTTTGAGCCACAGATATGTGTTTGGTATTCTTATGACCATTATTGTATGAGAATCTGAAATCTTAGAAGCTAATCAAACAGTATATTTGCCCAAAGATTGTAGTTTAATGGCATATATGATAATTATATGAATGTAAATGCATACTGAAAACGTGACATATTTTTCTTTCAAATATTTTTCTCTCTCAGCTTGCCAGCTGCAATATAAGTAGTTCTTTTAATTTATTTCTTTTATTATTTCTGAACTGGCAGAGGAGCTGATCTGGCATATAATTCATGTCTTATGTGTTTACAGTATGCAGTGAATGTAAGAGCTATAAATAGTATTTTTATGAAATGCTCATGGTGAAATCAGATCCCAAGTCAGCAAATCCTTCTCAAATGCAGCTGCACCCAAATAGTTCTTTCCCTGGGGAAGGAAATGCATTATTTTCCCCCTAAGGCCACATGAAGGGATAAGTGCAAAAAGCAGCTGGCAGAAGGCAGCTCTGCTCTGAGGGGAGCTGCATTTCCTGACAGCAGGGGCCCTGGTGCTGAATCCTGTCCTTAGTATTGATGCAGTGTGAGGACTTTTCTGCAGGAAGATCTACATCTTGTGATTGCCTGTGAGGCTCACTGTACTGAAAACTTATTATCCTATAGAAATCACCTATACTTGAGACATATATAATAAATTGTTTTTCTTCCTAAAGTTAAGAAGAGCAAATGAGACACAAGATATATACTATAGAACTTTGGTAAACTTTTTCTCTTCAGATTCAGGAGAGAATACATAAATACTGTACAATATGAAATATACCTCAAAACATCAATCCATAAAATATACATAAAATTTTAAATAGTTGCTTTGGTCAGGGCGGATGTTTTATAATAGCTGTCACAATTGAAAGAACCAACATCATAGACTGTTGACTTAGGCTCTAAGTTCCTTGAATTAAATATTTAATTACAGACTGGTATATCTTGGTAAAATATTCACTCAGGTATTCTAATAAAACCCTAGAAATTCACACTAGACAAAGCTTTCCAAGATAATCCGGTTACCAAATGATATAATTTTGCTGACTAGACAATGTCCAAATGTGTTCATGTTCCCATACCTCTTAGGTTGTCTTAATTCATGCTGCTTTTGCCTTTCATCAGGACAAGTGGAGCAGAGTCACAATTTTGTCCTCCCTTTCCAGCATGGCCTCCACTAACTCATCCCCAAAGGACAGGTAGGGACCTCTTAAAACGCTAATTTGATTGTACTCTGATTATATATAAAACAAATCACCTATGTCCCATCCAAGTTTGATTCTTTGTATTCTTTCTCTTGTAGAACCTGCATTTCTCTTAGGTACCATCTTTTTTGTGGTGTCTCCACTGCAGCCAGAACGCTTCTGTCTTAGGGCCTTCCTGTGCACTGCCATCTGCGCTGTCTCTTCCTCACTGAGTTAATATTATAAATACGTCATAGGTTTATCTTGAACACAGTAGCAAGATCTTTTTTTGATATCTGTGGACAGTTCCACTCTAAAGCACACTTCTGGAGCCATATCCCTCTGTTTTATAGCATTTGTTATAGTTGCATACTTCTCTTTGCCTTGTGATTATTTAATGAGTGTGAATCTTTGTGGTGGACTGCAGCTCTGAGAAAGCAGCTGGTTTGAACTGTTCAATTCCCAGCCTGACATAGTTCCTGGCAGAGAGGAAGAAGCCATATGTATCTGTTTAGTGATTAACAAATGAACCTTTTTTTTCTGAGTGTAAAGTATAGTAAATTGTAGATGCACATTGGATTAGTCAAACTTAATAGGTAAAAAGAATTTTGTTTAAGCTCAAATATCCTTTCTACTCACTTTTAATTTAACTACATAATTGTAGGTTTTAAATTTATGAGTACAAATGATTATTTATTTAGGTATATAGGTATATATATTGACATGTAGAAGCAAGAGATAAATTATTTGTTTTTATGAATTTCCCACTATGGCAATAAAAGAAAAGTTAATTACTTTCCAAGTTACTCCCTTGTTTGTGACATCAAAATTGTTTTAAGATGCTAGTTCATTGATATCTATATCTACATTTATTTTGACAGCTGTGAAAGATTTTTAGGCTTCTAACAAAGACCTAACAGCATGTTTATTCAGAAAAATGCTTCATCAAAAAGTAGCTGGAAAAGTACCTGATCCCTGTGACTGTTCACGTAAAGGATTCTGCTTTCAAAGACAATGGCATGTGGATATCCAAAGACTATCCACTTTGTAGGGGAATTTTATTCCAGCAACACATTTGTGTGATACAGTTGGAAGGCCTATATGCCACACATATTTATGCAATATAGACACACCCTTAGTACATGCCTTTAATCCCAAACAATATAGGTAAAGTTAGTTCATGGAAGAAAAAAATGTTTGAAAGTGAAGTCTAATTGGGTGTGGGGATGTCAGAAAATATAATGAATCAAAAAGATACAATGAGTCCCACCTTTTATGAGAACAGACAAGAGAGGTGACTTACAAAAGCAATGGGAAAGAGGGAGAACGGGAGAACGCTATCTACTCATGTTTATATCTTGTGTATTCTTGTATAATTACAATAGCTTAGATAGTTGATCATGACAGATTCTGCAGGAAAAATGTATATAACTGAGAAAGTGTTATGTATGGTCTGTGGAAATGGCCAGCCACAATGTAAAAGCAAATTTTATTGTGCGGTAAAGTTCATAGCAAGGTGTCTAACCCACAGGAATCTTCCAAGTTGATATTAACCAGTCTTCTCTGTCATCAAACACTATACTAATCAAGAGAGGCCCAAGTGTCTATTGGTGTCAAGAAGAAGTAATAAGAACTTGAGAGTAATTGAAGACAGCTAAGATGTTTTAACACCATTTATATGGTTGTAGCCATATAATCCATTAAATCAAGACTTGCCAATGAAATTTATAATAGGTTGCATTGTTTTAGTTTTCTAAAACATATTAAACAAAAATAATTATATTGAAAATATTTAGAGAGAGGCCTAAATGAGGCTATTTGATATGAACACTGATCCCATATTATTGATGTTTTAATAAAAATGTGTAGGGTACCATGCACAGGATGTGTCTACGCAAAGAATCAGCAAGAGGGTGACCTTATGCAAACTAAGAAAATGAGACTTTAAGGAAAATAGCCCTTCTAGTAGCTCAGTTTAATTTTAAATTTGTAGCCTGCAGAATTTTAGGAAACTATGGTTCAACTAGAAAGAATTGCCTAGGAGCATCTTAAAAGAGAATGATATTCCTTGTAGCTCATCTCACTTAGTCACTTCAAACTTTCTCCTCAGTTAAGATGCTGATGTTCAGGGTTGTGTAGCTGTAGGAGACCATGTTGATATTTTTGGTCTGTATGGTGTCTGAGGCCATGTTCTGGTCTGCTCACAGGAGACCATACTGAGGTCTGCACTGTGAATGTCTGTGTTCTGTGCTGCTGCCAACTTCTAGTGTCTTTTGCAGTGGTAATGATGACTGTAGAGTCATAATTGGGAATGAATGACATTAAAGGCTTATGTGAGATCCCTCCACCTCCATCTCCCCCAAAAGAAGAAGAAATAGTCTAGTCAAGACATTATTGAAATGAGTCCTTTAAACTGTGATAAAGATACTGAAATGTAGCTCTTCACAGTCCATTGTTTTTTATTAAAAGTGGGGATAAGGAAAGGCTCAGTTATCTTTAATTTGCTGGCTTCTGGGAGTTTGACCATGTTCCAAAGAGAATATGGGCAACACAAATTGTATTTGGTGTATCATATTTTGTAGGGGCAGGGAAAACAATAGAAGGGGGACATAATAGAAATAGTAAGAATATGATAAGGGTACATTTTATAACAATTCCCAATAATTAATAAAAATATTATACAAAAGGTAACAAATTAAATGTAAATAATCCAATCCAAAATATGAATTCTTACTTTATACAGTTTTTATGAAACTAAGTTCTTCTTATTCTTTACTTAGCTTTTAAATTTTTTTCAGAATTGTGTGTGTGTGTGTATGTATGTATGTATACACATGTACGTGTGCCCAAAATAAGTGTGCTAGTGTCATTTATAAGATGGATTTATAAGTGGTTATAATTTGCACTTGGATGCTGGAAATATAACTTGGATTCTTCCCAAGAGCTTCAAGTATTATGAACAACAGATTTATTTTTCTAGAGTGTTTCTGTTTTTATTTTGTAGTGTCAAGTTTTTTTTTGTGGGTTTTGTTTTGTTTTTTTTTTTTTCTTTTTGTTTTGTTTTGTGTTGTGTTATTTATCTTTCCAGTTCTATTAGCATAAACTTACATTATACAATTTAAATCACCATAATTCTGAGAAGTCTATGATATTGATACATTCTAGGTAGACAGGTATAGTCACACCCATATCCTGAAAGCAGCAGAGAACCTGCAGTTCATCCTTTGTGTCCAATGCAGCAGTGATGTCATAGGGAGTTTTCAGTATTGCTGCGTTTATGAACCACCAAGAAGCCTTTGAAGTCTGATCAGTGCTTCCTGTTCACTACTAAACACCAAAAACAATAGTTTATTAAACAAATAGAGAAGGATAAGTCCTGAGGATTTGCAATTTTCCAAACCATCCAGGGCAAAGAGGTTGGTTTTAATAGTAGATGGTGAAGGAAACCACTAGGGTGGAGAGTTTGCATATTTTTCTTTTGGCCTTGACATTAATTCATGTAACTGTTACAGCATAGATGCTAAAGATTTCACAATTTTAAAAGCTCTCATTTCACTTTCTCTTCCAACTTGCTCATTATATTTCATGATGAGGACGATGGTAGTTTTTCTGTGATGAGTGAGGTGGTGCTATGGCCATTGTCACTGTAAACTCAGAGCTTTCTTAGAACATAGTCTCTGTGCTTTGGCATTTCTGTTCTATCAGCTATTGTACTGTAATGTCCTTTGCTTTCCCTTCCCTCCAAATGGACACCAACCTTTGAAATCCCTGATAGTAAAATCTGTTTCCTTTACCACCATATTTCCACACCCCTCCATAGTAAAGGCTGAAAGTCTCCACCATAGACAGCATCCACTATCTTTTCAGCATCACCATATAATTTATTACCCAAATTAGAAGCAATTTTTGTGAGTGAAAAGTGTTATTTATTGTTTTACTGTAGAAAATGGTACATGTCTAAAAATGTTGTCCTGCTATTTTTAAATAACATGTATCCTGTAGGTGACTGTCCCATGCCCTAATAATCTAGGTATCTGTGAACAGAATGGAATTTGATACATCTTTAAGTAAATCCTTTGGTTTTCTGAGTCAGGTCTATGAATACTGTAGGAGATATTTGCTTATAAATTTAAAACATCAATATTTCACTAGGAGCTCATTTTAAATTAAGAATTGGTAATAGTGTATAGAATTAAAAGCTCATTAAAAGAAATGCCATTTAAAGTAATTGTAGAAAATTCATGAAACTGGTAAAATTTAGTAAGGTTTATTGCTAACTGATTATGTCGATATTCTTTTAGTCTTACTGCACATGGTTCAATGAACATGGTTTGTATCTCTGAGTTTTCTGATGTTAATGTCCCTCCATGTTAATGCCAGTTGGTACTTGGATGAATCTTGCTTAGTGATTTAAAGTGTGGTTTTTAGTACGTGTTTGCCTTGGATTTCTTCCTTGAGTTATGTTTTCTTATCTGTAAACTATTTATATTAGTTATCTTGAGTCTATAAATAGCATAGTGCTTGTCTGTAAAACAAAAAACTTAGTCTTGAATTTAACTAGAAAGTCTCCTGCCTGCTGGGTCTCATAAGGCTAGAAGGTGCTATTCTGGTTGGTGTAGAAGGAAATCACTGTCATATGCAGAACTAGACATTTTTTTTAAAGATTTATTTATTTATTATATATAAGTACACTGTAGCTATCCTCAGACACACCAGAAGAGGGCATCAGATCTCATTACAGATGGTTGTGAGCCACCATGTGGTTGCTGGGATTTGAACTCAGGACCTCTGGAAGAACAGTCAGTGTTCTTAACCGCTGAGCCAACTCTCCAGCCCAGAACTAGACATTTTATTATATAACCAACCTACAATGAAAGATTTTCTCACTGGGGCAATAATAGAAAGATTGTTTATGGGAGTAATCAACTGCCTCCATGGTTACATGTGATACCTGATCCTCAGGAGGGAATTTATAACTGGCATTGTAAACATGGTTAAAACCACTGGATTGAGATCATAGGCTCTTAGGGAGAACTGATTGATGAAGATTTTATAAGTTGTTATGTTGTCAACCTGGCTTTTAAATATTTATGGTTATTTTCTAATGACCCAAACTTGGTAAGAGGAGCTTCTAATCACATTGGGCAATGAGGTTAAGAAACTCTGACAGCTTCGCTGTAGACAGGGCATCAACACCAAATCTTCTCAGTGCTACGGATGAGAACCAGGCTACTGTAAATGCTATTTATTGGATACAACATAGATGTTGCACTCATGAACTCATAGTAATTGTGAGCACCTCCACAAGTCCTTGCACAAGATCAAGCAATTCAAAATTTCACCATGAAGCACAGAGAGTTTTTTGAGGCCTTACTTCTAGTTGAGGATCTATTTACTACTTCATGGATGTTGAGGAAGGACAGGTACTTTTCTCTATTTCACTAGATTCTAGTGGGTGGTGCCATACTATTGCACGTATATGTAGAACTAACTGAAATTAATTTAAGAAACAATATGAGCTGGCAGTTTTTATTATTGCCAATCTTTTATAGATATCTCATTTTAGGGGTAAAACCAAGAAAGAGGATCCAAAAACAAAGTATGTTAAACAAGAATCATTGAGTTTCTTAAAAGTACCATGGCCCAAACCAGAAATTCTGATAGCAACATTTAGTTTACCACCCATAAAATAAAACAAAGCAAAACATTTGTAAAGATCCCTGTTTAAACTTGTTACTTGGTGGTAGTTACTGAATTACAAAAAAGCACAAGAGAGCAACTTTTCATGAGATCTACTGACTGAGAGAGACATGTAAATGGAAGGCTGTGATGTCAAATTTATTCACTTCCCGCATGCTTAGGTTTCTTTTCCTCTCATTTTTTACAATTTTGTAAAATGAGTCTTACTTTGGATAGCATATGACACAAGAGGCATGTGTCCTTTACTAGGACAGCAGAAGAGAAAAATCATCTGAGAAAAATTTCCGAAGAAAACAAACTAGTATTAATCAATAAGCAGCCAGAAATCTCTTAAAACAGGATTTGGATAAACTAGTATTGTAACACTGAAAGATTTCTCTGTCTCTGGTTACTGTCACAGAAAACAAAGAGGGAATGAAATGGAGAGGCACATTGAGGAAGGAATTTCTGGGAAGTTCAATCTGAACCCTCCTGCCAGGAATTAAGCAACCAAGGTGACACCCTGGAAAGGGGAACATGTGGTCTAAACTTGAATGGAGAAAACAATAATCTGCATGCTCTTGGCATGATACCATCTCCTGGGTAGCTGGAATATTTGCCTGAATTCAACTTTAAGTCAACATAGTCTACTTCCATCGCCACTTCCGGTCAAGTCTGTGCTCTTGGCATCCTCTCTATGTACCCCAGGGGCAAATTTAGCTGGGTTTCAAATGTGTGAATGCCCCATTATATCCGAGTGTCTGAAAATGTCTTTCTTCACAAGCATGCACTGAACAAGCAGAATCTGTTCTCAGCAGGAAACAACTCTGCTGCTGAAGTTGGCAGACAGAGTTGGAAAGCAAGCAAGTTACTGCTCCGCTCAGTTGCCCACCAAGCAGCTTCACCCAGCTTCCTTTAAATGCCCCTTCGATTCTCTCTTCTACACAAAAAAACGCTGGGCATTCACATTCACTGTTCTAATTGTTTCAAATTAAAGTTCCCCAGGAGTTGAATTAGCTTAGCGAGGGCTTCTCAGTATTGAACCACTTTGAATTCTAAGAGTTTGCAAGAAAGAGTCCCCAAAGATAGGAATTGTTTTCTTCATCTGTTTCAAAGTACAATGTTTGCAAGTTGCAATCTTCGTTACCAGAGTGTTTCTTTGATTTCATTAAAGTCATGGGTAGGGGTGAGACATTGGTAGAAAAAAATAGAAAAAAAAATGTTCTGAACAACACAAAATACTTTTTTTGGCACTTTAAGAATATGTTGCTGATTCCCCTTGAATCTGATGGGCATGACAGGAAGTAATTACTAAGTAAAATGTAAGACTGGTGACTGTGTTACAGGGAAATGAGAGAGAAGCCAAGAGAGGCAGTGTTCACAGGACATAAACCCAACAAGCAGGATTGAATTACTTATCTGTTATTTAATAATTGTGACATCTTCAAATTTCTACTGAGGTTCTGAGAACTCAATTTTCTAATCTCACCGAATAATTGGGATGACAATTTAATACAGTATATGCTAATAGTGCTTCACAAAAAATAACACTCTCAAAGATCAAAAATAATTAAGAAATTCTGAAGAAATTAGAAATTCCTGGGATCTTATTGCCAATAAAAAATACAATTGAAATTTACTAATATGCTGGCAGGTTTGTATCTGTCTCTCTCTCTCTCCCTCTCCCTTTCCCTTCCTGTGTGTGTGTGTGTGTGTGTGTGTGTGTGTGTATTGTTTGTTGTTGGCATCAAGATAAGAGGAAAAGATAATTATACCTGGCGTTCTAGGTAGAAGCATATATGAAAAAATCTGATAAGAAAAGATTCCTACAAATTCAATGATTTTAAAATACTAATTTTAATGATTTTGTTTAGGGGAAGGTATGTGCATCTAGTTTCATTATTCTATACATGGACAGCTAGTTTTATATTTTTTCCTGCACATTATTTGTTAATAAAGCCATCTTTTCTACAATATACAGTTATGTCATTTTGTTCAAAACTAGATGATTAACTGGATGGGCTTATTTCTGGGTCCTCTATTATAGACCCCATTTTTTGCATTACTATGGCTCTGTAATAGGATTTGTTATTACATGCTGTGATGCCTCCAGCCTTGCTCGTTCTCATGTAGATCAGCTTGGTTATTTGAAGATTTTTAAGCTTCCATAAAAATTCAAGGGTTACTTCTCCTATCTCTCTGAAGAATGTCATGTAGTCCAGTACAAATGGCGTCTAACATCAAGAAAACAATAAGCACTGGGGAGAATGTAGCAAAAGAAGATCCCTTACAAACTGCTATTTGTAGTGTGAGTTTATGTGTTGCCTAGATTATGTCAGAAGATTATAAAGACTTGAAAAGATTTCTACTATATGGCTTAGGTAGAATATTGTTGGTATTTACCAAAAAGAATCCGAGCCAAATACCATAGATATTTGTACAACCGTCTCTCTCCTCTCTCTCCGTGTGTGTGTGTGTGTGTGTGTGTGTGTGTTTATGTTTTTATGTTTGAATTCCTTTGTTAGAGGTACATATTGGCCATGTTCTATTGTGGAATTAAAACAATTTAAAATGTCAGTTGTCAATTTCTGCCCTGTCCTGAGACAAGATTCTTCTTTTTTTCCTGCATATTCTAGGTTAGCTTTCTCAGACTTTTAAAGCAATTTTGCTTCCCATCTTCTGGTGAGTGTAGTATCCGATTATAGGTGAACAGTAAATCTGGATTTTTACATTGGTTCTAAGAATCTCTAACCCAGTTTTTAGGCTGGCATGACAAATACTTTGCTCAGTTCCACATGTACTGCGTCAGCCATTTAAATATAGTTTAGAAATGAAACCAGCCTAATGAAAATGGAATCATGTCAATCATGCCAGTGAATAAACATATAAAGTGTAGTTCATTTAAAAACTACAATTGTATTCAGTCATTAAAAAAGAAAGCTGAAAATCAATCCAAGCCAGTGAGTGTCATCTGAACCCTCATGACAGAGAAATACAGAAAAATTAGCACAGCACTCATATCAATAAACATTTTAAAGAGAGCAAAAGTGAAAAAAAGAGGAGACAGTATCATCAGAGAGAAGAAAGATGCCAGGAAAATCCTCTATTCTAGGCACAAGACTAGAGCAGCAGGGAGACTTCATGTTACAAGGACTCTGGCCGAAGAAAGACATGATTTTCAAAAATTCCTGCTGAGCTGAAGCTGGGCAACTCAAGACCTTCTGTGAACTTCAGTCTTGAGAGAATTAAAGCAAAAATCTGAGATAACCCTGCCCCTGGACAAATTCCAAGAAATCTGGAACACTATGAAAAGATTACAGGTAGAAGAAGAAGAAACTCAAGCTAAAGGCATAGAAAATATTGTAAACAATATAACAGAAGAAATTTCTTCTAATCTAAAGAAGGAGGTGCCTATCAAGGTACAAAAATCTTGTTGAAAGATTATATGTACCAACACCACGAACAAAAAGAATTTTAAAAGCTGTAAGAGAAAAAGACCAAGTCACATATAAGTATGCCTTTTAGAATGCACCTGACTGTTCAATAGAGACTCTGAAAGCCATCAGGATTGTAAAAATTCTGAGAGATCACAGATGCCGAGCCAGCACATACTATAACTAGGAGAATCACCAATAACCATCAGCATAGGAAAAAAGTTCCACTATAAGACCAAACTTAAACATTTTCTACATATAAATCCAGGTTTGAAAAAGACATTGGAAGTACACCTTCGTCCTAAGGAGATTAACTACACCAAAGAAGACACAAGAAATAAATAACTTCAGAAAATTAAATCAAAATAGGGTGGAGAAACACACAAGAACAAAATAATAAGAATAAGTAGACAACAAAATACAGGAATCAATAATGGCTACCCATTGTTAAGTGGACACATGGTTCCATGCCTAGCCAAGAAGCTACTAGTAATCAATACTTTCTCAGCAAAGTTAAAATAGTTTCAATGGAGTATGCCAACCACATTTCGGGAGAGAGACAGGTGTAATTTGGGTGATTAGTGAGGTGGGAGGATCTGGAGGAACTGAAGACTGAGGGAACGGAAATGATAAAAATATATCTTATAAAAATAAGTTTTCAATAAAAGTAAAGCTCATTACTTTGTACACACTTAAAACAAAAAGAAAAAATAATGGCTCAGAAAATAGGACAGTTTTAAACTGTTATGCTAGGATATGTTGAAAAAATTAAACTATTTTAGATTAATTAATCTAGACATGGACATCATTTAGTGACTTATAATTTCAATATATTTGCCTCAGTCCTTGAGTTAGCAGATAGTTGAGGAAAATGAACAAAGAAATTATTTGAAAGGATGAAGGCAGTGTGTAAATCAAAACCAAAGGAGAAAGTGCATAAAGAAGTGGCCTTTTCCTTAACACATAATCATATTCCCCTCCCCCAACCCCTTTTCCTCCCAGGTCACTCTCTCCCTCCTGTGGTTGCTTTCTTCTCTCTCCCACATAGGACTGAGGCTTCCTCACTTGGGCCCTACAGCTTGCAGTCCTTTTTGAGTTCTGTGAACTGTTTCTTGGGTATTCTGTACTTTTTTGTTGGGTAATATCCACTTATTAGTGAGGACATACCATACATGTCCTTTTGGGTCTGAGTTATTTCACTCAGGATAATATTTTCTAGTTCTATCCATTTGCCTACAAAATTCAGGATATTCTCATTTTTAATAGCTGAGTAGTATTCTATTATGTAAATGAACCACATTTTCTGTATCCATTCTTCTGTGGTGGGACATCTGGGTTATTTCCAGCTTCTGGCTATCACAAATAAAGGCCACTGTGAACAATGTAGAACACATGCTCCTGTTATTGGGTTGGGGAAAAGGACTGAAACACTGAGGGTTAGCAGAAAGAATGGAAACAAGAAACCCCAAGAGATAGAAGGTTGGAAGGACTCTCCAAAATATACCAGAGACCTGGGAGGTGAGAGACTCTCTGGACTCAAAGGGATGGACCCTAGATGAAATGCTCTACAGTGGGGAGAAGAAGCTTGTAGAGCCCATCTCCAGCAGAAAGACAGGTCATCATGTGGAAGGATGGGGTTGTTATCCCACAGCCAAAACTCAGACTCCTAATTGTTCCTGTCTGAGAGAACTTCAGGGATGGAAATGGAGAAGAATACAAGGACAAAATTGGGATCCAGCTCAAGGCAAGGTCCCAAGTCCTGACACTATTACTGAGGCTTTGGAACACTCTGAATGACCCAAAAATCAGCTAAAAGAGTCAGATGCAAATATTTTGTACCAAACCATCCAGAACCTGCAGACCCCTGTGGTTGAAGTAGGAAAAAGCTGGACGAAGGTGAGGAGGAGAGCAACCCTGTAGGAGGACCAGCAGCCTCAATTTAACCTGCATCCCCAAGATTTCTCAGACACTGAGTTGCCAAATAGGCAGCATACACCAGCTGATTAGAGGGTTTCAACATATATACTGCAGAAGACGGCTGGGTCTGGGCTCAATCAGAAAAGGTACACCTAACCTTCAAGACATTGGAGGCTCCAGGAAGTTCAGAGATCTGGTAGGATGGGGAGTAAGGTGGTGACAAAGTGGGTTGGTGGGGAGAAGGTATGGAATGTGAAATAGTCAGAGGGTGGATCAGAAGGGGAATAAAATCTGGAATGTAAAAATAAAACAAATGAATAATAAAAAGGAAGAAGTGGCCATATAGACATCCAGATATAAATACTCAATGAAGAATGCTGGCAAAGGGGGTTCAGGAAGTGTGCAATTCAAAATATCCACACAGAAATGTGGTCCAGCAAAGAACTGAACAATCTGACTTCCCTATTTTGCCCTCCAACCTCTTACTTATGACTTTTTTTCCCTCACTGATTCATTGTAGAATTGAGAGTCCAAAACCAGCTGCTAGCAGAGACAGAAACAGGCACTTACACCCAACCACTGGACTTAAGTCAGGGACCTCTATGGTTGAAATAATGGGGAGGATGGGTGAAGCAGAAGAGGAGGGCAACTCCATAGGAAGATCAGCAGTTTCAAATAATTTAGATCCCCAGAAGCTTCCTGACTCTGAATCAGCAACTACGCAGCATACATGACCTGTTCTAAGGCGACTTACACATATACAGCAGAGACTACCTGATCTGGCCTCAGTGGGAGATGTGCCTAGGTGAGAACATTTATATATTTATCACATATAAATATACCAAACACTTGCTAAACCACACACTTGATAAAGATACACACACACACACACACACACACACACACACACACACACACACACACCTTCAAATTGCCTTTGTGATTATAATAGAAGGTAGAAGTCCTTAAAGAAAAAATGAATGAGTACCTTAAAGAAATGTATGAAAACACAAAGAGGAAAAAAATGAACAAAACTATTCAAGAGTATAAGGCAAAAATAAAATAAGTAAAGTAAACCCAGGCTGAGGAAATTAAAAATTTAGAAATTCAAACAGGAAAATCAGTGGCAGGCCTCACCAAAAGAATAAAAGTGATGGAAGAGAGAATCTCAGACATTAAAGGCATATAGAAAAAGAGGATATCTTGTTCAAAGAAAATGTTAAATCTAAACACAATAACTTTAAACAAAACATCCAGGAAATCTGTGAGTATGAAAATACCAAATCTAAGCATAAAGGAATCTAAGAAGGCGATCAAACCCATGTTAAAGCACAAAAAATATTTTCAACAAAATTACAGAAAAAAATTCTCAGAGTTAAAGAAGAAGATGCCTACCAATGTACAAGAAGCATACAGATGACCAAATAGACTGAGACAGAATGAAAATCATCTTGGCATATAATAATGAAAGCATTAAGAATACTGTGCTGGCTGGTTTTGTGTCAATTTGACACACTTGGAGTTACAACAAGAAAGGAGCCTCAGTAGAAGAAATGTCTCCATGAGATCCAGGTTTAAGGCATTATCTCAACTAGTAATCAAGAGGGGCAGTCCCAGCCCATTGTAGGTGGTGCCATCCCTGGGCTGGTAGACCTGGGTTCTATAAGAAAACAGGCTGAGTAAGCCAGGGGAAGCAAGACAATAACACCCCTCCATGGCCTCTGCATCAGCTCCTGCTTCCTGACCTGCTTGAGTTCCAGTCCTGAAATGTAAACTGAATAAACCCTTTTCTCCCCAACTTGCTTCTTGGTTATAATTTTTTTTTTTTTTTTTTTTTTTTGCAGGAATAGAAACCCTGACTAAGACAGATACAGAATAAAGAAAGAATATTGAAAGCTTTCATGAATTCACTGTATCTGGTTTTATGTTAAGGTCTTTGATCCACTTGGACTTTAGCTTTGTGCAATGTGACAAATATGAATCTATTTTTATTTTTCTACATACAGACTGCCAGATAGATTAGCACCATTTCTTGAAGATGCTTTTTTTCCCCCTAGTCTATACTTTTGGCTTCTTTGTCAAAGATCAAGTGTCTGTGAGTGTGTGATTTTTTTTCTGGGTTTTCAGTTTTATTCCACTGATCAATGTGTCTGTTTCTGTATCAACACACACTGGATCTAATAGTAACTGTAAGATCAAGAGTTAAAAAATGGGACCTCATGAAACAGGAAAGTTTCTGTATGGCAAAGGACATAACCAATAGGACAAATCAGCATCCTACAGATTGGAAAAAAATAATCTTTACTAACCCTACATTAGATAAAGAGCTAATATTAAAAATACGTAAAGAACTCAAAAAGCTAACAACCAAGAAACCAAGCACCCCAATTTAAAAGTGAGGTAGAGTAGTAAACAGAATTCAAAACTGAGGAATCTCAAATGGCTGAGAAGTACTTGAAGAAATGTTCAAGTTCTTATTGAACAGGGAAATTAAAATCAAAATGATCCTGAGATGCCACTTTACAGCAATCAGAATGGATAAGATAAAACTCTCAGGTAACAGCCCATGTTGGCAAAGATGTGGAAAAAGAGGTATATTCCTCCATTGCTGGTGGGATTAAAAACTGGTATAACCACTCTGGAAATCAATCTGGAGGTTCTTCAGAAAATTGGAAATAGATCTACCAGAAGATCTACCAAGTATATACCACTCTTGGACATATACTTAAATGATACCCCACCGTGCCACAGAGACACATGTTTTATGTTTATAGCATCCTTATTTGTAAGGCAGAAGCTGGAAACAACCAAGATGTCTCTAATGAAGAATGGCTGCAGAAAATGTGGTTCTGCAAAATGGAATACTACTAAGCTATTAAGCTGGCAAATGGATGGAACTGGAAAAGGTCAGCCTGAGAAAGGCAACTCAAACCCAAAAGACAGGCATAATCTCACTAATAAGTGGATATTAGCCAAAAAAGTACAGAATACCCAAGATAATATCCACAGAACTTAGGAAGTTTAAGAAGCCAAAGTGCCCAGGTGACAGTGCCTCATTCCTACTTGGGAGGGAGAAGAAAGCAATCACAGGAGTGGAAAGGGATGGACAGACATGGGTAGAAAAGGGGACAAGAAGGGGAAGAAGGGAACATATCATGTATTGAGTGGGGGAACAGAACTGAAGCTCTGAGGGCCAGCAGAAAGAATAGAAACAGGCAACCTCAGAGGAAGGAGGTAGGGGGACCTTCTAGAATGTACTAGAAACATGGGAGTTGAGAGATTGTCAGGAGGTAAAGGGAGGGACCTTAGCTGAAATTCCCTACAGTGGGGAGTGGGAACTTGTATAGCCTAACTCTAGTAGAAAGACAGGGCATCAAGTAGAAGGATGGGGTTGCCATCCCATAGTCAAACCTCTGACTCAGAATTGATCCTGTCTGAAAGAACCACAGGGACAAAAATAGAAAAAAATGCCTGATGGAAAGAAGGCCCAGCAACAGGTCAAAAGTGGGATCCAGCTCAAGGGGAGGCCCCAAGGCCTGATACTATTACTGAGGCTATGTAGTGCTCACAAAAACAGGCCTATCATGACTGCCCTCTGAAAGACCCAACAAGTAGCTGAAAGAGACAGATGCAGATATTTGCACCCAACAAATGGACAGAAGTTCGGGACCCCTGTGTTTAAATTAGAGAGAACTGGAAGAAGCTGAGGAGGATAGCAACCCTATAAGAAGACCAGCAGTCTCAACTAACCTGGACCCTGAGATCTCTCAGACACAGAGACACCAATCAGTCAGCACATACCTGCTGATATGAGACCTCAACACATATACAGAATAGAACTGCAGGACCTGGACTTAGTCAGAGAAGATGCACTTGATCCTCAAGAGACTGTAGACCCCAAGGAGTTGGGAGGGATGTCAGGGTGATGTGTGAGGATATCCTGGTGGAGATGTAGGAGGAGTAAAGACATGTGGGATGTGGAACAGTCACAGGGTGGACTTGGAGGGGGCAAAATATAGACTGTAAAAAAGATTAAATAAAAAAATTATAAAGCTTTAATTGGAATAAACTACCATATAAAGTAGACCTATTATAATAACACCCAAATTTTCAGTGGAGACTCTAAAAGACAGAAGGACTAGAAGAGATGTTCTACAGATCCTAGGAGACCAGAGATGCCAACCTAGACTACTATAACCAACTTACTCAATCATAACATTTATTAAATCACAATAAATAAAAAAATAAAAAGTATGATAAAAGCAAACCTGTTATATTTATCTAAAGTATTAGGAGAACTCCAAACTAAAGACGTTCAACCTTTCCCTTCCATCAAACAAACAAAACACAAATAAATAAAATAAAAACAACAGCAAAAACAAAACTAAATAAACAACACACCCAGAAACAACAAATTTTAGGGAATAGCAATTAATGCTTATTCATGTCTCTTCACATCAGTGGTTTCAGTTTCTCATAAAAGCCACATAATATCAAAATGGAAGCAGATCCATTCTTTTTCATCCAAGCAACCCAATGTCAAGGAGAACATCGCTTTAGAGTAAAAAATGGAAAAGAATATTTCCTAATATAAAAAAATATAGCTTTTTCTCATGACTCAGAGAACTTTCTTCAAAATTGAATACATGCACAGACACAAGACTCAATTGATCTAAGACAATTGAAATAATACCCTGCATCCAATTGAGCCACCACAGATTGAAACTGGACATTCATAACCAGAGAATACACAGAAAACTCACACACTCAATGAAACTGACAGCTCAGTATTGAATAAAAAAGGGTTCAAGATACAAACTAAGAAAGAAATTAAATATTTTAGAGAATTGAATGAAGATAAGTAGAGAACACACCCAAACTTTTGGGACAAAATGGTCCTATAAATAGAAAGAAGAGCAGAAATTAAAAAAAAAGAATATGAAGTTATGGTTTTAAGTAGCTGAACCGTATTCCTTTGTGTAACTATACCACATTTTCTGGATCCATTTTTCTTTTGAGGGATATCTGGGTTGTTTCTAGCTTCTAGCCCTTATAAATAAGGCTGCTATGAACATAGTGGGGCATATGTCTATGTAAGATGATAGGGCATCTTTTGGGTGTATACTTAGGAGTGGTACAACTAGGTATTCAGGTAGAAATGTTTCCAATTTTCTAAGGAACTTCCATATTGATTTCCAAAGTGGATGCACCATCTTGAAATCCCACCAGCAATGGGAGTATTTCTATATCTCCACATCCTTGCCAGCATGTGTTGGTACTTGAGTTTTTGATCTTATCCATGCTGATTGTTGTAAGGTGGAATCTCAGGGTTGTTTTGATATGCATTTCCCTGATTACTAAGGATGCTGAACATTTCTTTTCAGGCAAATGAATAAAATTAGAAAATGTCATACTGAGTCAGGTAACACAGATCCAAAAAACAAAAACAAACAAACAAAAAAATCTTGATGTGCACACACTGATAAGTGGATATTAGCCAAAAATCTCAGAATACTAATGATACAATGCAGAGACAATATGAAGCCTAAGAGGAAGGAAGGCCAAAATGTGGATGGTACAATTCCAATTTGTAGGGAGAACAAAATATTCCGGGGAGGCAGAGGGAGGGAGGGTGGGTAGAAGAGTGGAGGGGAGGGGTGAAGGGAGGTAGGATCAGGTATGAGAAGAAGTAGAAAAGAAGTCCAGAGGGCCAGGAAAAATAAATAGAAATATGTAGCAGTAAGGGGCCTGGAACAGGAAGTACCACTAGAAAGTCTCAGACACCAGGGAGGCAAGAGGTTTTCAGGACCCAGTGGGAATGACTGTAGCCTAAATAGCCAACACTGGGAGATAGAATCTGAGGAGTCCACATCTAGCGGATAGACATGAATCCCAGTTGAGATATGGGACCACACACCCACTTCGAAATTTTAACCCAGAATTCTTCCTGCTTAAAGAAAATGGAACAAAAATGGAGCAGAGACTGAAGGGCATCCAGAGACCATCCCACCATCGGCTCCATAACATTAGCAGACACCAAACCCTGATACTACTGCTGATGTTAAGATGTGTTTGCCAAGAGGAGCCTAGTATTGCTTTCCTCTGAGAGACTCTGTCAGACCCTGACTAAGACAGATGCAGATACTCACAGCCAACCATCAGGCTAAGCACAGGGTCTCCAATGGAAGAGTTAGAGAAAAGATTTAAGGAGCCAAAGGAGATTGTAACCTCTTAGAAAGAATAACAAAATAAACTAACTGGGCCCCTCAGAGTCTGAAGAACTAAACTACTAACATTTATACATGGGCTGGTTTATGGTACCCACCAAATACGTACTGGAGGACTGCCTTGTCTGGCAGTAGTGGGAGGGAAGGAATTTGGTTCTATGGAGTCTTGATGCCCCAGAGAAGCAGGATGCTAGCGGGTTGAGGTTGGCTTGAGTGGTTGGGTGGGTGAGTACCCACTTAAAGGCAAAATGGGAGGATTGGTTTGGAGGTATCTAGAGGGAAGACCAGGAAGAGAGACAACATTTAAAACATAAGCAAATAAAATAATTAATGAAAAAAAATGAAGGGACATTATAGTAGTAATTTTACAGTATACCTTAAAGCTCTAGTACAAAAGGGAGACATGAAAGTAAATTGCAAGAAATAATCAAACTCAAGCCTGAAATTAATAAAATAAAAAAAATAATACAAGAAAAAAGAAGAATAAAGGCCACAAAGAGTTGGTCCTTTTGAGAAAATCAATAAGACTGACCAACCTTCAATGGACTAGTACTACTCAGCCATTAAGACAATGACTTCATAAAATTAGCAGGCAAATGGATCGAACTAGAGAATATCATCCTGAGTGAGGTAACAGTCACAAAGGAACACATATTGTATGCACTCACTGATAAGTGGATATTAGAGAAAAAAAGCTTAGAATACTCATGAAACAACTTACAGACTATGTGAAGGTCAAGAAAAATGAAGACAAAGTATGGTTGCCTCAGTTCTACTTAGAAGGGGGTACAAAGTAATCATGAGAGGTTGAGAGTGAGAGGTACTTGGGAGGAAGAAAGGAGGGAGAGAGGGCAAAAGTGGGGCAGGATTAGGAGTAGGAGGAGACAGGTGAAGAAATTGAACAGAGGTGGGTAGCAATGGGGAATGAGGAACTGGGTAGCCACTAGAAAGTCCCAGATGACAGAAAATCAAGAGGCTCCCAGGACCCAATGCAGGATGACATCGGCTGAAATACTCAACAAAGAGGAGAGAGAACTTGATAGAGATTATATCCAGAGTATAGGCATGATCTCCAGGTGAAGAATGAGGCCACCCACCCTTCACAAATTTTAACCCAGAGTCTTTCTTGTCTAAAGGAAGTATAGGGACAAAGACTGGAACAGAAGCTGAAGGAAAGGTCATCCAGAGATTGCCTCACCTTTGTAACTGTTTCATATGCATCCACCAAAGCCAGACAATTTTTGATGCCAAGAAGTGCTTGCTGTCAGGAGCCAATTCGGATGCCTCCTGAGAGGTGCTGTCAGAGCCCTACCAGTGGATGGTTTCAGTTAACCATCAGACTGAGCATTGGGAACCCAATGGAGGAGTTAGGGAAATGACTGAGAGAGCAGAAGAGGTTTGCAACATCATAGGAAGAACAACAATATCAACCAACCAGACACCCAGAGGTCCCAGTGACTAAACCACCAACCAAAGAGTCCACATGGAGAGACCTGTGGCTCCAGCTGCATATGTAGCAGAGCATAGCCTTGTCTGGCATCAATATTGGGGTAAGGTCCCCTAACGGCTAGCTTGTAGGGGGATGCTAAGCAGCAGGGCAGGAGTGGGTGGGTAGGTGAGCACCCTTATGGAGGTAGTATGAGGGGGTTCAATAGGGTTTTATTTCAGAGGGGATACAGGGAAGGAGAATACCATTTGAAATGTAAATAAACAACATAACCAATAAAATACATTTGAAAAAGACATCAAAGAGTGAAGTTCAGGAAGTTATCATAAGAAGGAACAATCTTTCATGCTTGTGGGGCAGTAGAATTAATATGGTACAAATGGCCATCTTATCAAAAGTAATCTCTGGATTCAGTGCAACTCCCAAGCATTGAATTCTTAGCTTTTTATAAACAGACAGACAAACAGATAGACACACACACACACACACACACACACACACACACACACACACACACATACAAATATTTTTGCACAATGAAAGAAATTACCATACTTGATTTAAATTGTACTTCAGAGCTATAATAACAAAACCAGCATGATACTGGCATATAAACAGACATGTTCATCAATGAAATTAAGCTGAAAACCAAGACATTTTCCTCTCATTTAGGGTTTTTTGTTTGTTTGTTTGTTTGTTTGTTTTATACAAAAAAGACAGAAATGCACACTAGAAAATAAACCAACATCTTCAACAAATAGTTCTCATCAGAACAGGGTATCTGTGTATAGAAGAATCCAAACAGATTCAGACCTATCACCCTGCACAAAAGTAAACTCCATATGGACATAAGACCTCAGCATAAAACCAGATATACTGAACACCATAGAAGCAAAAGTGGAAAATAATTTGAACTCTTTGAAAGAGGGAAAGCCTTTCTGAACAGAAAACCATCATCACAGGCATTAATAAATGTTATATAAGAATCTAAAAATCTCCTGTAACTCAAAGAATATATTTGCTTTTGCAATGATTTGTTGTTGTTGTTGTTATTGGTGGTGGTGGTGGTGATAATGGTAAATGTATGTGTGTGTGTGTGTGTGGTTTGCAGGTGTGGGGTAGATTTATATGTATTTATATGTGATAAATATATAAATGTTCTCGCCTAAGCAGCCATGAGAGGATTAGACAGTTTGCTGTGTTACTTTTAAGGTTATAGACTTGAAACAGTTTCTTAATCATCTTGACCTTTGCAAATGTAGCACAAATAGCTGAACAGAAAGTCACAAAAATCAACTTCCTTTTGTTTTCCCGCTTACTGGGTGCACAGCTATTCCTGAATCTTTACATGGGGGCTCAGAATTCAAACTCAAGTCTTCATGCTTATAATGCAAGCCTTCTTTTCCATTCAACCATTGATTTATTTGGGATTCTCAGTTTCATAAAGAAAAAATATTTTCAACTTATTAAAAATAAATTAGTAATAATTGTATCTGTCACTGAGATTTCCATTAAGATAAAACAGGTTGATAATTTTAAAGTTTTTAGCATAATGTGTATCACATGAACTATAAGCTAATTAGTACTAGTTTATTATTAGTTGGAAAGGTATAATATGTAAGAGGTCTTAACATGCTACATTCTACAGAGTAGCAGAACGGGAGTGCAAATTTTTGAGACAGTGAATCTCACTGAGACAATGGGAATGTGAAGAGATTTATGATTTTTTTAGTCTCCTGTGATGCAAATTATTACTGTACATACATGGATATATATCTGGTAAACATGAGTGTGACAGTCACTTCATAGGGGAATGAGAAAGAATCCTTCCCTCCAGTGAACCGAACTCTCCAAAGAAGAAATATTTTAGTAACAGTCTATTCATTTTGGAATTTTAGTGATTAAAAGTTCCTGTAAAAAATACATTTATCTCAGAAACTCTTCAAAAATTTTGACAGTTCTCTTTGAAATTCAAGAAAGTAGTACTTCTTCCCGCCCCAAACTATTGAAGGCAAAGCAATTTTAAAAGAAAATGTTGGAACAAGATTGACACTGTGAATTTTTAAGACTTATGAATCTTGTGAGCTGTAATTAACTTATCAAAGATTTTCTAAAAGGTTTCAGCTAGGTATATTTCTTATGAACAATACACGGCTCTTAGATTTCATGCCTTTCAATCATACTTCATAACTTGACATTTACTTAATAATTTTATTTTAAGCAGTTACCTAGTGGCAAGGGTAAATGAGGAATAGGTACTGGAAAGACATTGAATCTAGCAGAGCCATTATTGGTCACACAAAGCTATTAAGGAGTTCACAAAGCATGTGTGGCCCAAATAAAGCCCTGGAAGGTAGCAAGAAGGATTTAAAAGTTGTTCAGAGTAAACGGTTCCTGAAGTTAGAGAAATGCAAAAAAAGTGGAATGAGATAGCAATGGGATTGCTAGCAACCAGAACCAAATGGTCGTAAAAATTCTGCCAGTTTTCAAGGTTAACATTTCTGTTTCCTTTTACCCCTCCAGACCTTTTCTTATAATTTTCTCCACTGTCCTTTAAAGTTATGACCTTGTCTTACATCAATTGTTATCTGAATTATGGTGTTTGTTCAGGCTAAAACAGAAAGAAAAATGATTGTAATTGATACAACTTAGAAAATATATCATGGTTCATAAGTATGATCATATACCATTAACGATCGTATACCATTAACAATCCATATAGTTTTTTATACGACTCACTTTTCTCCCTTCATTGAATTGTAGTTTCAGTTTGATTATTATCTAGAGACAAATGAATTTGTTTCTGTTGCTTAAAAAGTCTTCAAGTTAATTCACCAAGCCCTTAAATGCATTTGTGAAACAGATCATTGTCACCAGAACAAATCTGTCCTCATGTTTCCTCTGATGTATAGTATAATTATTTACCATAAAGTCCCACTCATTCTCTGCAATGATACAGACTGCTTTCTCCTCAACACCAGTAAATGTAAAATGTTCCAAAGGAGATTTAAAGTTCTACCAGTGTATTCAAATATTTAACAAATTGTCCCATGTCAGCATTTGCTTGACCTTTCATTAGATTTTCCAGGAACGAAAAATAAGAGAGTTAAAAAATTGTTTTACTATAGTTCTTTTGAGGTACATACAACACAGAAATATCAGGATTCAAATTAAAACTTAGATTTAGTTGTATATAGCTACAAGACCTAATCTCTTAAATAAGTCATAAAATCTGTCATGATGGCAACTATTTTCATGAAAGTATTTTTAAATCTAAAAAATCCTCAGTGAGGTGGTTATTGCTGACTTACAATTAGAACTGAGCTAAGAAACAGACAGAAGTGTTGATCTCTCCTTGTATTATTCTATAATCAAGTTTTCTCTTAAAGAGTAGAATAGAGAGAATTTCTGTTTGTACTTGTAAGAATCTCTAAATCCGGTTTTCAGAACAAGAATAAATGAAACATAAAAGCAAAATTTGGTGGTGCTGAGAATACATTTTGATTTCATTTTAATTTCAACAGATCATTACTGAATACCTATTTCAATATTCTTCTCTGTGTATGCAATGCCAGGATTGGAGATATAATAGGGAAAGAGCAATTTGAATTGGCTCACAATTTTATTTTAGGTGGAAAACCATCAAATACTTGTATTCTAATTCTGGAAGTCTATAAGAATAACGTATCATGTTTTCTAAAAATAAAGAATATGTCTATCTGGACCCTGGCCTGCAATTTCTACTTATATCAAGAATCACATCATTCTGATGAAAAGCCACAAAACATAATCACTGGGTTAGTTATTTACTGTGCAGTTTGTTCTTGCAGTTTTTATATCTACAAATAAAACTGTCTTAAATATACAGTGAAGAATAAAAATCTGAATATTTCAGTCAGCAGAGCATGTTGGGAACCTAAAGTAGAAAGGGTGACAAGGTGGATAGTTTGATTAGAAACTGACAGTGGAAGTTAGCAAAGTATCCTTACACACACACACACACACACACACACACACGTATATATACACACTATATACATATATATATATACATATATATACACACTAGGCACTTTGATGGGAGATAGCATGAGTCTTGTTTGATGGTGGGTGAGGACTGTAAAGGGTAGGACTGAATGATTTAGAAAGACACTACATGTGGTTCCTGAATCCAGCGAACTGTCAGCGTTTGGATGAAAAGTTACAATTGTTAGGTTAGTAGTTAGGAGAGGTAGGCAACCAGGCTTAGGTCTGAGATAGTGTCAGAGTTTACCAGTAAGTAGTTAAAAATTGACTCTAAAGAGGAGAATCAGAGGACATTTCAAATGAGACAAATAATGCCATATTAATCAAACTTTCTATGTGCTTATGATGAAACAGTACTGACTGTTTACTGTATTCAGAGCATTGCTTAGTCACTTCAAAAGTCAGCAATGACCCCAAAGGGGGTAAGAAATGGTGTGATGTGACTTAAAACACTTTTATCTACCCTTCATTTCATCCTGACTTTTTAAAATTAATATGACTTACTCTTTATTAGGACCCATGTTTTAGTCTAATTTAGCACATGGCTTGTTCTTGAAGACCATCAGTTTTCTTTTTTATTTAACATCCATAAAAGAATTGTCATATTCACACCGAAGTCTCTATACTTTGGAAGAGCAAAATGTTGGTGAGTGCCTTTCTGTATAAAATATAAGAAAAATTAACAAATTTCATAGAGAAAATCTACATATGTGAATTTAGAATCCTATAAATTTTGTCGAAGAATCACTACTAAATGAGTTTCCATGTAGAACTCGGTTATATGTGGCATAAAACTAATTTCCATAGAAAGCATACAATGCCAGCAATATTCACATAACCCAGTACAATGGCTATTTCTTTTTGTCAACTTGACTATATGTGAAATTAACTACAATCCAGAATTAGCTCATCTGTAGTTCAGACTTTTAGGTTGGAAGACACAAGTTTCTGTTATGGATCTTGGGATGGAGGACTTGAGGCATAGTGGCCATGAAAATTTTAGGCCCCCCAAAAAGCAGTACATGCCTTTAATCCCATGACATTGAAGCAGGGAGATCTCTGAGTTCAAGGACAGCTTGGAACAAAGAAGGTCCCAGATACAATCCTGGTAGTAATCATCTTTAGTCTATGCCCTACCTTCTGCTGTAGGCCTACATAAGGACATTGGAAAAAGGAAGATTCATGCGTCTTTGAGAGCTTGCACTTATTTGCCAGCACATCTGTTGGAACTCACTTCTACAGGAGACCAGGTCAAACAACTATCCTTGTGGGACTGAGCAATCCGTAACCAGCCCACTGTTGGGTTAATTGAACTACAGACTATAAGTCATTACAATCAATTCCCTCAATATAGAGAGACATTCCTTAAGTTCCACGACTCTAAAGAGCCCTAAAGAGTAATAAACATCGTATATGTTCTTTCATGAAGTAAATTAAAATCAAACACATAAGGGTTAATATACAATAAACGTAGTAAAGCATTTGAAATGAGGGTTCAAATCTTGGTTCTCCCACCGTTTAACCTGAAGGTATTTTGTTTGAGGATCATTTAAATTTTTCTATTTCTTATAATTTTATATATGTATATATGTGTGTGTGTGTATGTGTGTGTGTATGTGTGTGTGTGTGAAACATCATTAAATATGCCACATAATTCCTTCCAGTTCTTTCATTTACCAATACTATGAGAACTTCCAAATTTCATATTTTTTTTCTGATAATGCACTAAGTCCAGTTAGTGGCATATATACACGGCTGTGAGATCATCCATGGGAGCATGGGAAACATATCTGTAGCTACATGCTTAAAAAGAAAGATTTTTCTTCAATAAATAATTATCCATTGCCAATAGATTCCAGTAAATGGTGAGTCTGGAGGTCAAGAAACAAATGTATTCTGTGATTTTTCACTAGATCTTGTGTGTGTATGTATGTGTGTGTGTGTGTGTGTGTGTGTGTGTGTGTGTGTGTGTGTATGTGGCAGGTATGTGTAGATATGTTTGAGAGTCTCAGCACCTGCACACATACACAGGAACCAGGAGGACATAGCTGTCCTGTTCTATAAATTTCTGTAGACTGCTTTTGGCAAGACTGTTACTATCTTAATCATTACTACATTAATCCTGCGAATCCATAAACATGGGAGATCTTTTCATCTTCTGAGAGCTTCTTCAATTTCTTTTTTCAATTTTGAAGTTATCGAAATAGAGATCTTTCACTTTCTTGGTTAGTGTCACACCAAGGTATTTTATATTATTTGTAACTATTTTGAAGGGTATCATTTCTCTAATTTCTTTCTCAGCCTATTTATACTTTGAGTAGAGGAAGGCTACTCATTTGTTTTAGTTAATTTTATATCCTTCCACACTGCTGAAATTGTTTATCCAGGAGTTCTCTTGTGGAATTGTTAAGGTCACATATATATACTGTCATACCATCTGCAAATAATGACATTTTGACTTCTTCCTTTCTAATTTGTACCCATTTGACCTCTTTTTGTTGTCTAATTGCTCTGACTAGGACTTCCACTACTATATTGAACAGGTAGGGAGATTGGGCAGCCTTGTCTACTTCCTGATTTTAGTGGGATTGCTTTAAGTTTCTCACCATTTAGTTTGATGTTAGCTACTGGTTTGCTGTTTATTGTTTTTACAATATTTAGGCATCTACCCAGTTTCTAAGACTTTTATCATGAAGCGGTGGTGAATTTTGTCACTGACAACTTTGTCAAGGAAGAAATAAGAGAAAAAAATTGAAGACTTTTTAGGATTTAATGAAAACGAAGGCACAAAATACCCAAATTTATGGGATACAATGTAAGCTGTGTTAAGAGAAAAACTCGTAGCTTTGATTGCCTCAAAAAAACAAACAAACAAACAACAACAGCAAAAAAAAAAAAAAAAAAAAAAAAAAAAAAAAAAAAAACTGGAGAGAGCAAGCACTAATAGCTTGACAGCACAAGTAAATGCTCTAAAACAAAAAGAAGCAAATGCTCCCAAAAGAAGTATATAGCAGGAAATAATCAAACTTGAGGCTGAAATTAACCAAGTAGAAATGAAAAGAAGTATACCAATAATCAACAAAACCAGAAGATGTTTTCTTGAGAAAATCAGCAAGATTGTAAACCTTTAGCCAGACTAGCTAGAGGGCAATGAGAGAAAATCCAAATGAACAAAATCAGAAATGAAAGGGGAGAAATAACAACAGAAACTGAAGAAATTCAAGAAATCATCAAATTCTACTACAAGACCCTATCCCCAACCAAAGTGGGAAATCTAGAAGAAATAGGCAATTTTCTAGACAGATACCATGCACCAAAGTTAAAACAAGTTCAGATAAACCATCTAAACCTGCCCTTATCTCCAAAGAAATAAAAGCAATTATTAAAAATCTCCCAACAATAACAAAAAATTCCAGGACAAGATGGGTTCAGTGCATAATTCTATCACATTTTAGAAGAAGAACTTCTACCAATACTGTTCAAAGTATTTTACAAAAGAGCAACAGAAGGAACACTACCCAATTTATTCTCCAAAGTCAAAATTATGCTTATACATGGTTCATCCAAAGACACTACCATGAAAGAGAACTTCAGATAAATTTCCCTAATAAATATCAGTGCAAAAATACTCAATAAAATTCTTGTAAACTGAATCTAAGAACACATCAAAATGCTTATTCACCATAGTCAACTAGGCTTCATCCAAGGAATGGTATACAAAATCCATCTGTGTAATCCACTATGTAAACAAATAAAAGAAAATAAACCACATGACCTTCTCATTGAATGCTGATAAAGTGTTTTTCATAATCAATTGATATTATAAACAAATTAGCAAAGCAGTAAAAAGGAACATTTAATCATTAAATATGTTTTTGAATAAGTTTTAGTCACAATTATAGTACCTGACAGAGAATCATTAACAGTAGACACCTGAATGTTTATGGTGAAACTATGCTGGAATTGTGTTTTTACTTCTCTTTTGTTTAGTGGTATTTTTAGGGGTAGAGTACATGTGGTATCACAGTGACATTGATGAATGACATTTATAATATAGAAAGACTAAGATTTTGTCACAGAGATGTCATAACAGAATATATGCCTCTGACCATTGTCTCTTCTTTAGGGGAACACTAAATATTTGTTAATATTGAGATTAGCCTCTGTGGTACTGTCTGTGATTCTTTTGGACATATAAGTAACAGAATAGAAAGAAAATACATAAATGAGAAGAAAAACTTCTTGGTAACTTTCTTGCTTTTCAGAGCTCATGATGTGCAGAGCTAACAGCACAGCTATTTTTACTTCATAAATTTCTAAGCTTATCCCATGTAGAGAGCACAGCAAACATCTTCCTGCTAGGACAAGGACTCTTCATGGCAAAAAGCCAGAAACATCTCATTGTTGAATGTGTAACTCATACATTCAACATAGGCTATAGCGTTCCCTTTTCTGGTGATTAGAAACTAGGCTATAATTAATTTCCTGTATTAACAAACTACTTTTAAAGTAATTAGGTTTATGGAAACATTTAACAGAAAGTACAGATTTTGCATATAACATACAATTTGTACTTCTAGTTTCCTTAAATATTAACATTCATATTTACTATAATTGGAAATTTTTATTACTATTGTAATATTATTATTATTCCTATAACAGAATGTTGACTAATAATAAAGTATATTAAGATTCCCTTTTTATAGTGTGCATACTGTAGTTTAGCTAAGTAAATTGCCATTTATCCACTGTTATAGTGTCAACCAGAACATCTCCATATCCTAAATATCTTATGCTCCACCTATTCATCCTTTACCTCTGTTCTTTAAAGCTGCTGATGTGCACTATTGACTTTATAACTTTCAAAGTTATACTTTTTTTTTCAAATGGTCATGCAGTTGGAATCAGTGTGTAGCCTTTTTTAACTTGTCTTTTTTCTCTTAGCATTGTGCTTTTTTACCTCCTCTGTAACTTGGTAAGTCATCCAATGTGTACCATAATAACTCATCTAATCTTTCAAATGAGTAATATATTACTGCATTAATGTAACATAATTTTGTTTATTCATTTACCCTTAAAAATATCTTGAATGATTCTACAGTTTGACAATTGTCTCAAGATATCATACGCAGGACCCACTCTCTCTGTCTGTGTGTGTGTCTGTCTGTGTGTGTGTGTCTCTGTGTGTGTGTGTGTGTGTGTGTCTGTGTGTGTGCCTATTCTCAACCATCTAAAGAAATACTCAGTGGTGGTGTAAGTTTTTGACTATATATGGCTAAATATTAACAGTTTTGGAATAAATTTGTGGTCTCAAATCTCAAGTCTTTGCTGTACCATTTTTCATTTCTACTAGTTATGCATGTGAATTTCTCTTCATTTTTATTTTTTTCTTCTCTCCTCACTAAAATGCCTGAAGAGGTAGTTAAGCCCATGATCTACATATTTGTGACAAATGTTAGAATTACCAGGAAGTAAGATAACAACAATCCATTGTAGACTTTTTGTGTGTGATGTTTGGGAGTGAACAGTAAGCCTTTGTGTGGTTGCTTCAGTGCTCTCCATTCCTGACATGATCATTTACACCTTATCTGGCTACAGAGAGCCCACACCAACCTCATGCTTCCTCCTCTAACACCTATCCAAACTGTGTTCACTTGACAGCCACAGTGAGCTTTTAAAAATATAAACCCTCAATTAAATACTGACAGGGTTTCACTGAAATCCTTAATAACACCAACAGAACCTTGTATGTGTTACTGATTACCCATTCCTCCAGATCCACCCCAGCCATTTCCTTCCTTATTTAGTCCAATTCTTCTCCACAGAATGATTTAAAGTCCTGTGGGTAGAGTTACTCACCTGACGTAGGATCTTGTCTATGCCACCCTTCCCCAGGTGTCCTTTCCTGTTCTATATTCGATATTGCAATCATGGTTAGAATAATATTTACTTATTGTGTATATGTATACCAGTACGTGTATGCTCATGTATATATACAGGAATGTGAGCACTTTTGTATCATAATATACATATATATGTTTTTGGGTGTTTGTAGGAGAAGGTCAGAGGTTACCTTGCAGGTATTGGTACTCTCCTTCTATCATGGTCACTGAAGTTAAACTCAGGTTGTTGAGTCTGACAAGCATCTTTATTCACCATAACATCTTACCAGCCCCTCCACTTCCTTTTTGATGAACACATTCTGCCAAGTTTGATTGTTTCCTCCATTAAGCACTTCAATAAACAATTTGTTTCATTTTATTGTTGTTCTTTTGTTTCGTTTTTTGTCTCAATAGTGAACATTTTTGTTTTGCTTTGTTTTTTCAATTTTATTGGATATTCTCTGTATTTACATTTCAAATGTTATACCCCTCTATTTCCCTCCCTCCTCCCTCTCAACTTGCTTCCATGATGGCGGGCCCTCTCCCAATCACTCCCTGGACCACAGTTCCTTAGCAGATTGATGATGTTGTTCTTCCCATGAGGGTGCAAATCTTTCAGCTCTTTCAGTCCTTACTTTAGCTCTTTCACTGGGGTCCTTGTGTTCAGCTGCAAGCATCCTCATCTGTATCTATATGACTCTGCGAGAGTCTCTGAGAAGGCATCCAAATCTACTCCTGCCCTTAAACACTACGTGGCATCAGCAATAGCACTTTGGTTTGGTGGCTGCCTATGGGGTGCTTCTCCAGATGAGGCAGTCTCTCTAGCTCTTTTATACAATCCCTGCTCCCCTATTTGACCTTGTATTTCCTCCCCTGTTTTGTTCTCCCATTTACGAAGGACTGAGGCATCCACATTCTGGTCTTCCTTCTTTTTGAGCTTTATAAGTTCTGTGGATGGTTTCTTGGGTATTCTGAGATATTTTTGGGGGACTAGTATCCACTTATAAGTGAGTACATACTGTGAGTGCTCTTTTGTAACTGGGTTACCTCACTCAGGATGATAGCTTCAAGTTCCATCCATTTGCCTATAAATTTTATGAACTCATTTTTTTAGTTTTTTTTATTATACAATTATAACCATCTATTAAACTGACTGTTGAAATCTAGTTCTTCTCTGACTATAACCTCCCAAAATAAGAAATTTTTTTTATTAAACCATGCAATCTAAATGCCTAATTTGGAGGCTAGTCCATACATACATTGATTACTTGTATAAATAAATCAGCTAAGATATATACAAGGATAAAAGAAAAGTAGTATTATTCATAAGGGGCATAAATATGAAAGCTATGAGAGGTTTGAATATATGAAAGTAAAATGTTATCTTAAATAATGGCTTTAGGGAAAGAATTTCAGAAGCAACCACACTGTTGTTCATAGTTGACTGGCTTGGAGAACTGTCAGTGTTATATTGTTTCAACTTTATAACAAATTGTCAAATATACATAATTGCCTTATTTTTCATATGAAGAAACATGAATTCAGAGAAATGCATGTACAGTCTTCCAAGCCTGGGTTGCATCTGCAGATGCCTCATCTGAGATTCTTACGAAAGGATTTTTTTTGAGCTATAATTGCTGAGGGATATTTTAATTCTTGAAATTCCTTAGTACTTTTATAGTAGCATCATTTGTTGAGGGTGACAAGTTGGCTGCTTACAAATGGCCAAAGAAATATACTTGCCAATCATATGATATAATGGAAGACAAAAATACCGACTTCCTGGGAGAAATGATCAATCCATTGTATGTTAGTCAGTGGTTTCTGAGTGTTTACAAATCATTTTCTTCAACAGAATAAAAACTCTTTGGAGGTATAAACTGCATTCAGTTAAACTCTTTATCTTTAACATATAGGGTATGTAGGATACTCACTTGAACACAAGAGTTGTCAAAGAAATAGTTATAATACCCACACAATTATGTATTATGCCCATATGCTTATAAAATTTTAGAAATCCTGACAGTAGTAAACAGTCTAAATCAGATACAGAATTGTCATATGTATATATGGTAAGAAATGAAGAAAAATCATATATTCTTCTCTGCCTATTCTAATTAAGATGTAACCCAGAACCTAAACCTCTGAATCCTATCTTTTCATAAACTAATTATCTTTAGATCTAGACGTTATTTCTATATCATGCAGTCAGCCTTAAAGATTAAGACATTTCTAAGTTTTCTATTTTAGGAAACAACAAACTACTATTTATGCTGTCTTAGTTTTAAACACATAACAAGTAAAGACTGGGAGCTAGGGATATCAAATGTATGTGGTTATGTGCTAAAGTTTCTTGAAGTTGACCCATAACTCTATAAATGTTTGTCTTACAACTTTGTGATACATAATAGCAGAGAATGTTCTCATCAATTTGAATAGATTTCATTCTTGTGAACATTTTTGGTCATGGGTGTCTCATAGAAATTAATTAGAACTTTTTTTTATAAAAATAAGTTATAAAAGAAAAAATAGATAGAGATACAAAGAATGCCTTTGGTCAATGCACACTTAATTTAAAGGCTTCATTGGAAGCTTGCTGTGCATTTCTAATGCCAGTATTAATAACCATTAAGTACAGTATGTGGATTCAGCATTATGTAAGGTAAATTCAAATGCTTACTTTTGTGTATTTCCATACCATTAGTAAAAAGTGCTTTCTAACACACATATACACACATACTACATATACCACAAACACTATTAGTTTGGTTTTTTTCTTACAGAAAGCTTGAAACAGTAGTAAAATTAATTTAAGGTAAGTAAAAATAGGGGTAAATACATAATTTCCTGAAGAAATCATACACAAAGCATACAGGAGAATGGAAAAATATTTACTACTATAAATTCTCACAAGACTGCTAGTTAAAACAACAAGATACTTCTCTGATGGCTATGATCCAAGAAACATTGGCCGTGTATCTTGTTTTTCTGTGTATAAGTGTGTATCAATATAAGCATATATACATGTATAGGTATATGAATATATATGTATAAGTTTATGTGTGAATGTATTTGTGGTTATGTGTGTATCTATTATATATATATATATATATATATATATATATATATATATATATGTATATATATGTGTGTGTGTGTGTGTGTGTGTGTATGAATGTATAAATGAGTATATGTGTATGTGATAGGTCTTTTGGACTCATGACTGGGACTTTCAAACTGGCAAAATAAATCTGTGGCTGTATAGGCAGTAGGTCTTAGGAGAGAAGTATCTACTTTAACTATGTTGCTAAATACATAATAAGATCCTGCATTTATACCTATTGATTACTGAAGCTATCAACTCTGATTAGAGTATTTCATTTTGCAGTTGATACTGATTAACACATAGACATAAGTGGTCATTGTGTAGAAAATAAGAGACTGTAGAACATTCTAATTTAAGCTGGGCATCTGTATCATACCTCCTCCTTTAAAGGTTCATGGATTATAGAGTAAAAGTAGATATAAAGAGTGTAAGGTAGAGGATGATTGTAGTAAAACTATTTTCCAGACATGACAGCACCTAGACACACACAGGCTCACTGTGCTTCTGCACAAGACCTCCCCATGTCCAGGTAAGTTAAAATCACACCATGGTTGGGAGAGGCTCATGATATACTCGACCTGGTAAAAAGATTATTGAACTGATGTCGGCTTGTGTAGGTAGAGTCCATTCTCTTCCTCTATTTGGCCTCATTCTGTGATGAAAGCTTCTACAATCTGTCTACATCCTGGCAGTACTTGGTTGTGAAAAAATAAAACACATGAAATTTTGAAAGAGATGTCATTGAACAGGGGAGACATTAGAGGGGAGGGAATAGGGGGTAGATATAAAATCCTCTAAACAAAAAAGTAGAATAACAGTATAAAAGTGGTTTTATACCTCTTCAGTTACAATTCTTTAACAGTCTGAACCTTCAAAGAACACAGAATATTTTTATTCCTCTTTGCTACTAATACTACTCATTTAGAAATTCCATACATTATTTTTCTATGGAGAATGTTATGGTAAAGACAACAAATTTTACAGTTATTAAGAATCTGTCCATGACAGTACTACACAACTACTGAAAACAAGGACTTCATGAAGTTTTTAGGCAAATTGATGGAACCTGAGTGAGGTGACCCAATCACAAAAAAACTTACACATGGTATGCGCACAATGATTAGTGGATATTAGCCCAAAGTCTGGGATTGCATTCACAGTCCATGTGAAGCTCAAGAGGAAGACCAATGTGAGGATGCTCTAGTCCTTCCTAGAAGGGGGAACAAAAATACAGGAGGAAAGACAGAGATGAAATTTGGAGCAGAGACTAAAGGAGAGGTTATACAGAGATGGCCCCACCTGGGGATCCATCTCATACACAGTCACCAAAGCCAGACACTATAGCTGATGATGCCAAAATGTGAATGTTGAAATGAGCCTGATATAGCTGTCTTCTGAGAGGCTCTGCCAGATATTCCCAGCCAACCATTAAACTGAGAATGGGCTCTCTAATGAAGGAGTTAAAGAAAGGATTGAAGGAACTGGAGAGGTTTGCAACCCCATAAGAACAACAAAACCAACAAACCAGTGCTCCCAGGGATTAAACCACTATACAAAGAGTAGAAAGGGACAGTCCCATGGCTCCAGCGGCATATGTAGCAGAGGATGGCCTTGCTGGGCTTCAATGTTAGAGGAAGCCCTTAGTCCTGCCAGTGTAGGGGAATGTCAGGGCAGGGAGGCAGGAGAGGATGTGATGGTGGGTGAACATTCTTATGGAAGCAGGGGCAGGGGACATGGGATAAGGGTTTATGGATGGGAAACTGGGAAAGAGGATAACAATTGAAGTGTAAATGAAATCTATTCAATTTAAGAAAATATAACAAAACTAAGTTTTATTGACCGAATGAACCCTGTATACCATCCAGTTCTGATGTACCAATGCCAGGTTTGTGTATCTTTGTCATATAATTACTATACAAGACTGACATATAGAAAATAAATGCTTTTGATAAAAAATATTTGTTATGACATAAATTAATATAGAAGCTAGTATTTTTAAAAAGTCCACAAGTGAAGAAAAGTGAAATCTGATTCATAGACACAGTGCTATAAATGAAATTCAATATCAACATGTAAAAAGTTTCCATAAAGATTCTACTTCTTTTAAATGCAGCGTCTCTTGTCAAACACATATTTTGTTACTGATGGTTCTTTCAAAGAGTTTAATGATGTCAGAGCACACATGTGCATATCAGTCCTTTCATAGTCAGCCTAAAGATCGGATTAGGTCCTTCATTCTTATCCTCGAGAATACAGGCAAAAACTTGAATAATACCTTCTCCTGGGATGTCCAGTGCCTTTCATCTATTATGAATTTAACAACCTTGATATTAAGTGTTGATAAGAAAATTAATTATGGATCCTAAACATAATGTAGTAAGACATGATGCTTTTGGGTTCCCACATGTCTTTTGCTTGTTACTCCAGAACCCAGAAGGCTGATGCAGGTGAAATGACATGATGTGGAGGGGGTATGGCTTATTTAGAGTTCCAGACTAACTAGGATTGCAGTGTGATAACCCAATACCTAACTAACCTAAAACATGCATAGATTACCATTTTTATTTAATTAGGTCTATCATACCTTATCTTGATTGACAAATGAGGAAACAAGTGGTGTGAAAACTAACATGTCATGTCTTCAAATATGGTGCTCTGACCTTCATACTGATGTGCCCTGCAGATGGTAGTGGCATAAGAACATGATTATTTGCTATAATATAACACTAAGTTGTAGGAAACAGAAATGTAGGTTGACTCCTACTGTGATTTTAGTTAGGCTTCTCCTGATCCAAGTACATAGCATGTATCTAACCTTCTTTGCTACTTAGCTATATTACAAGATATATGATCCTTTAAAAACAGATTGTAAGAGACTAATGAAGTTCAGCTCAAAAATACCTTTTAAAATGTCATCCAGTTATATTTGAGGACTATAAATGGGAGCAAAAATTATATAACCCCATGGTTAATTATCATGTTCACGAATCTTTCCAGTTAATGTAACTATATTTATCAAGGAACTACTCCCAAGCTTCCCCAAGGTTTTATTCACAGATAATGTCTAGAGCTTGCATTTTTTTTTAGGAAGTTTTCTGTTGTTGTTGTTGGTAACTCTGTGTTTTTTCATAGAAATGACAATGTAGTCTAGAATCTTTAATTGATGTTGAAATAGTATATTAAGATTCCTATAGTTCTTGTGTTTTCATCCTGTTGTGCTAACATAATTATTAGTAGTACTTCTAGAGATAAAAATGGTCACTCTGGCCAAGCTATCTCAGAATGATTTTATTTTTCAGAGAAAAAAATGGGTCAGATACTTCTGGACATTTATTACACACTGTCTTATAAAATATATTTTTCTATATGTGCTACAGTACTAGTATGATTGTGATACTGCTTTGAAAATCCAAGCATAGACAAAGAAAAAAAGATTGTACAGTTAAAGAAATATACTTGGGAACCCAGGACTTCATATATCTTAAGGAATCACTTTACTATCTGATCAATACACTTAACCCTCTTAAGAGGTTTCATAGATATAGTTTTTATTGATAACAATTTTACTCAATAGCATTTAAGATGCAGATATCTGCATCCAACCAAAAACCAGAAGCTGCTGACCACTGTGGTTGAATTAGGGAAAAACTGTAAGAAGCTGAGGAGGAGGGCAATCCTGTAGGAGGACTAGCAGTCTCAATTAATCTGGATCCCCGAGATCTCTCAGTCACTAGACCACCAAACAGGCAGCATGCACCAGCTAATATGAGACCCCCAACATATACAGCAGAGGAATATTGGGTCTGGGTTCAGTCAGAGAGATGCACCTAACCTTCAAGGGACTGGAGGACCCAGGGAGATTAGAGTTCTGGTGGGGTCGGTAGGATCAGGACATTCTCATATAGACTGTGGTGGGGAGTTCAGAGAGGAGATATGGGATATGCAATAGTGTAGTTTGAAGAGTGCTATGAAATTAAACTCACAGGAGGGGAATAACACCTGTGAGTTTAATTTCATAGCACTCTTCAAACATAAGTTGCTAGTATACCGCTAATATCTAAACATTAGAGAAGTAGATGTAGAAAAATAAAATATTTAACATTATTCTTGTGTGCATAGGAAGTTTAAGAACAGCTTACTATATATGAGAACCCATATCATGAAACAAAGAAACAAAAAAAATTAAAAAACTATAAATGAAAATTTTTTAGATATAATTGTCATCTGGCAGGCTCACTGCTGAATAAGCTCAGCCTTCTAGTCCTTTCTCAACTCTAATTGGCTGGTTCAACTCAGTTGTTTTGGTTTAATCTCCTCTCCAAGCTGACTGATTTAAATAGGCCAATCTCAGTGTCTGACTGAATTGCTTTTTTTGGAAAAACTGCCTCAGAATTCCACAAACTGAAGTACACACTGACTGTACTCACTGCTGACTGCACAAACAAACAGAACTGGAACAAACTCAGCTGAACTCAACTGCATTGAACTGAACTGCACCACACTGCAGTGAACGCAACTCAACCTGAACTCTACTCCATTGCCTGGACTCAGCTGTGACCTACACTCACTGTACTGCCATCTCCTCCTCACTTATTCTGTGCTTATGTGATCTCTCTTTTGAGTGTGTTCTTATGAGAGTTGGGTACATTTTATGTCTGACTCATTCTATCTAATCTTCCTCTGATTCATCACTTTGTGGGCCCCTCTTTAAGATGTCACTTTCAATCATGGTTGCTTCTTTCGACAAACTAACTTCACCTTTAGTGTTAGGGATAGAATTAACAGTGCTTACTAAGAGCATATCTGTATTCTAGCCAGATTATTCTTTAATCGAGGGTGGTTGTGTCTGCATTCTAGCCAGATCATATCTTTAGATTAAGATTTCTCTACAAGAGTTAATGCCTGTTCTTTTTAAGAATTATTTCAAAACCAGAGGAAATTTTTCCTATTTTGATTTCTATTGCTGTGATAAAGACCAATAGAAAAATAAACTTTGGAGGAATGTGTTTATTTGACAATTTCAAATAACCTGGTTCATAGTTTGTTGAGGACAACCTAGATCTGAACTCAAGTCAAGAACATGGATGCAGAAACTGAAGTAGAGGCCATGAATGAATAATGATTTCCAGCTTGTACTTGTTCACCTCAGTTTCCTATATGCCCCAGGAATATCCAGGACATGTCCTATAGTTGCCCGGGTTCTCTCAAAACAATTCTGTAATCAAAGAAATGCCCAAGAAACTTGCCTATGAGGTCAGTCGTCTGGAAGTATTTTTTTTTAAATTAACAGTTCTGTTAGATGGATCTGGCTTAAGTCAGGTTAAAATATGATAGGCAACAAAGAGTGTTTCCCTACACATTCAATAAAATAAAAATTAGCCTGATGTTGAAATGACATTAAAATATGACAGTTATAAAATAACAAACCTAAGGGGCAGTATCCTTTGTCAGTACACATAATTTTTTTTATGAAAATACTAAGAAACTAAACCCAACATCATACTGAAAAGATTATTCAGCATGATTTAATAATATTCATTCTAATAATGCAATGATATCGATACAGGTAGCATAGACAGAGTAGATAAAACTCAATATTCTTCAAAAGTAATAATGACTACACAAAATATAAGGGTAATGTCATAATGTCAATGTTTATATGAAAAAAATCATAAGCCACCAGCTGTGTTCATGAAGTACTGAAGACTGATGCCAGGGAATTGTGTGCACTAAACAAAAACTATCACAATTGGGTAGCACCATATGGCCATGAGAAATGAGAAAGAAATAAAGTGTGGTCAAATTTGGAAAGGCATCACATGATCATTGATAAATGACATGATCTTTTTTATATGTAAAGCCTTTAAACTACCAAAACATATTAGAACTAGTGAGATAATTCAATAAAGCTCCAAAATATAAGACAATTATACAAAATTCTTGGCAGAATTACTATATATCAATAATAAACCTAAAAATATAAGTGATCACACACATACATCACACACACACACACACACACACACACACACACACACACACACACACCCCTCACAAATTAATAACTAAATCACATTTACAATAAAATAAGAAAAATATACAAAATGTATAAGAAAGATGTCTACAAATAAAATTATAAAATTAGAAATTGTACAAAGTTATCCTATATTCTTTAGTCTTCATTTAGAAAATTTTTCTGAAAGTACGCATATTAACTGGACAGTCTACATATTCAGTGTAACTTTATTAAAATGCCAATAAACATTCCCCTCTTACATAGAAAAAAACCCTCAATTTATATGAACCACAGAAGTCCTTTACTAGCCAAATACTTTTGGCAAAGAGAATGGTGCTCTATTGTGTTTTCATTGAGCAGCAAGGCACACTGGTATACATATAAACAGACTGATAGGGCAGGAAGTGCTGGAGGGAATGCATGTATCAACTGTAAAATGATATTTTACAGAAGCACTGAGAACACATGTTAGTGTAAGGTCAGCCTTTTCTGAAGAAACTGCTGAGAATATCTGTTGTTTACATGCTGAGAAATTGAACTGGATCTATGAGTTTCACCAGGTAAAAATATCAATTCAAGACAGACATAAGTATAAAACCTGAAACTATAAGAATACTGTACTATACGAAACATGGGTAAATCCTTCCAGATATTAGTATGGGCAAGGCTTTTCTGATGGGACCCTAAAAACCCAAGAAACAAAAGCAAAAATCATCAAATTACAGCAACACTCAAAGTTTCTCAGAGCAAAAGAAAGAATACAGAGAACATATCAAACCACAGCAAATATTCAGAAATTGTAATAGAACCTCCAATAAATGAGCGGCAAAGCACACAAGTCCAATCTCAGTATGAAGCTGGCAATGATCTCTGCTATGGTTTGGATATGAAGTATACCCCAAAAGTTTGGAAGTACAAGACTTACAGGATTTAAGCATATTGTGATATGGGGATATTAGACAAGAGTAGAAATCCATAATTAGAGTAGAGTTAGAGAAAATGAGTCACAAGATCTATGGCATGGAACAGTAAGTACCCTGTCCCTAATCCATCCTTGTTTGTGCCTGCTTCCTGGCTAGTATGAGTTGAGCACCCCCTTCCTAGCATTCTTCTACAATCACATGCATGTGTCTTGCTTCATGCCCAAATCAAGGAAGCTAAATTGCTATGACACAAAAGTGAATATATGTTTCCTTTAGTTTCCTTTCTCAGGCAATCTGAAAACGTAGAAGCAACACAGAGTAATATAACATGTAGCTACTATCTCTGACCAGCAGAAAAGGAGCAACGACACAGCGTTCTTCTCAAAGTGGTTTATTCAGGAACCTTACAGCATGCCCATGAAAATCTTTCTGTCCCTTTCTTTATCTCTTTCTGTTTCTCTTTCTCCTCTCCCCTCCCCCAAGCACAATCCTATTCTGCTCTCTCAACTCCACCTCCTCAGTCCATGTTGCATGGCTGTAGTTCATAAGTCTGTGTCATCTGGCCTGATCTCACGTCATGGGTGCACCTGAGCAGCTTGCATGGTGGGAGTAGCTAATCTGGAGGGGGGTGCAGGAGGAAGTCAGGTGCTAGTCACAAGACTTGGCCGGAGTCCCAAGTGTCATCTTGGGACTGCCGCCACACCCACTTTTCACAATAACAGAGAAAGATAACCAAAAGGAACATGTAAAATGTGTCAAAAAGCAAATGCATATCAAATCCATAGTGTGTCTCACTTCAACCTTGTACTATTACCTAGAGTACCAGGGAAGAAACACTGGCAAAGACTTCGAGAAAAATAATACAAACCTGGACATCGCTGGTGGATACTGATATCACAAATGACAGAATGAATACTCCTTAAATAATTAAAAGATAGATTGACTAGATGGTTGAGCAATCCCACTAGTGTTTGTATGTCCACACAACCAAGCAAAAGAGCAATACCAATGTTTGAGACTTACATACCTTCATGTTCATTGTTCACAACAAAGTATCACTCAAGCTTAACAATTAAAATCACATCATTTCCCACCAAACCATGTTTGTAGTCTCTATAATCTTACTTATATGTAGATTTTAATTGTTTCGTCTCATGAAAATTTTGAGTAGAGTGTTGGTTACCAAAGGATGTGGAGACAATGGAAAAAATTGTTTGATGTAAAGTCACCTAATTTTCCAATTAGGTAAAATGGTGATGCTCTACTGTGGTCCTAGACAATACAATGTCTGTCAGTAAACAGAGAGTATGATGATCTTCAAAGCAGCAGATGGAGGACTTTATAGCTTTGCCATTGAAATTGATAAGGTTTGAAAAAACTCAACTTGATATAAACTTTTCATATATAGTTAAATAATTCATGTGGAAAGATTGTATATAGCACCCCAACAATATATTTAATTTTGTAATCTTAGGTATTGGTAAGTAAATTTAGAAAATAAAAAAATTATTAATATGTTCCCTGGTATTTTCTCTGTACAGAATTTATTATAAACAAATATTTTATACATTTTCCTCACTAGATTTAACTATCAGGAATGTAAGGACAGAGATTAAAGTCATGTCAGTACACAAGGCACCATCGTGGTACACTTGCTTCATGGCAGGCACTCAACATATTTTGAAGGGGAGAAAAAACACATTAAATGTGAGATTATATTTTTTGACTTTTATATAAATTTTTTCAAAAGCATTTTTGAAAGCAATACATGTAAAAATTGCATAAGTCAAAGAAAATGGTAATAAATAGCAATGCATGGGTCTGCAGCAAAGGGTTCTTAGAACTCAAAGAGGTGAACTCATGTCCCTATCCCTAAGGGAGAAACTAGCTCCAATTGATAACTTCTTGAAAACGAAGAATTCTCCAAGGCAGTCTCACAGGGAAGAGAAAACACTTTTGGTAGTTGTGAGTAGGCTGTGTGCTCAGATGTAGATGAGCAATAAAAATTGAACTCAATTACATCCTTTGAGATTATTAAAGTTGATAGGTCAGTGCCCTTTCTTTCTTTGTCTGCATGCTTGTATTATTTTCTACTTTTCAAGTGCTTTATGGCTTCTGAGTTTAGTATTTTTATGAAATTCCTGAGGTTACAATACTGTGGGTTTCTGCATCTATATAGTTTCTTGTATTTTTTCTCTGCTCTTATTCTTGTTTTGTCATATTCTGCTTTCTTTGTTTTGATTTATCTTATAATTATTTGGATGGCTGAGTCTAGACAATGGGGAATGGTGGGGAGGAATTGGGAGGAGTACAGTGAGGAAAACCATAAAGAGAATATAGTATAAAAAACTATTTTCTATAAAAGATTAAAATAGGATAGTTAAAGTTTGGTTGAAAGAATTTGGCAGACTTATTTTCTTTACTGTTTGGTTCAAATTTCTTGATATACTAATCAAATAGAATATAGTGAACTGTTACAATTCTTAGATATTTTTCTAATCTTACTACTTCACCTTAAGACCCAGAAAATATTCAGAATATTTTCAAGGTCACTTGAGAATAGTTATTTATACAAAGTGAGAGTTTGTGTGACAGGGAGAAATCTGTTAATCTAGACCAAGCTCCACTTTCCTATTTCAATTCCCAAATTCTGAGCAATGAATAGTTATTGTCAGTTTCAGCATCTGTGTATATTTTGCTGTTGACTTCATTGTCTCTGTGACCTTCTCTATCCAGAGTGCTAAGACACTATTAAGTTCTTCCCATGCCAGAGATGAAAATAATGTGCACTGGGGAGTACCAATAGGAGTCCCAGATGCTTCTGCACACATTATCACAGGTGCTTATGTGAAAAGTTCGATGTCAGTTTATCAATGATATAACAAATATGGTGTTTTAAATTAGAAACATATAAAATGAAGTTCTGTGTAGAAAACAAGCAATAAAATTTAGAATTAAAACATTTTCAGCAGTGCATATGAAATGAATAAGAAAAATGAAGAAACTGGAGTGTTTCACCTAATACTACTAGATTTTAAAAGCTGACCTATTCAATGAACTTTATGTCCACATTTCTGTATTTAGCATTTTATCACTATTTTTATCCCAACATAATTGAAAAACCTTTCTTAATGTAAAACATAGCTAGATCAAGTTCTTAAGGAACTATTATACTGCAAAAGTACATAATAAATAATGGTCTATAAAGGATCAATAAAATGGATTATCTAAACCATGAATTTCACATGATTCTATATTCCTATATTTTTATTCTAACAATTTATTCATTCATGACTGTTTACTTAATACTGTACCATCTATTGTTAAAACAGTTGATTAACAAATGTGTAACAACCATGTTTTTCAATTCCCCATCTATCTCTACTAATATGAAGATCTACAACTTCAAAATTCTTATTTTACCTAATTAACTATAAACAACTAAGAAAATAATGGTCATATCTGCAGATTGCCTTAACTTCTCTCGTTGAAGAATGTTTATGTCCACAGTGATCAGTAGTTTAAACCTTGTTTATTATTTCTACCAAATTTTAAACAGTTGTGTAAAATCAGCCTCTGTGTATCTTGCCTAACAATTTCCATGCCTTCTTTCATGAATATTTAGTCACTGTGTTCAATACTGCCCTCATACTGCACCTCAGTCACCCTCTGTAAGCACCTCCTCTTTCATATTTAATCCCACAGCTGAAATTAAAAACTCTTGTTTCTTTTTTTCTTTTTTTTACTCACACACACACACACACACACACACACACACACACACACACACACAAATCCTTCTTTTGTATTAACTTAAGCCAAAACTCTTGTATTCCCTCAGCTAGCCTCCTCCCACGGTAATGTCTGACACAAGTGGAAACAGCACGCTGGTGAAAGAAGGAAGCTGACTGTGTTGTCTGAACTGTAGGCTTGTTTAGATGCCATTCATGTGTATATGCGTACTGCTCTCTTGGTATCTAGCAGTATGGAATTTCACCACCTATACTGAAGTTCTTTCATTTCCATATCAGGGTATCTTGTTTCTTTTTAATGATGTTTTTAAACCTAGAATTCTCCTCTTTAGTTTACATGTTTTTGTTATAGAAAGATTCACTGTGTAGCTAAATTAAACTTTTTCTAAGTTTATTAACTGTCTCACTAAAATTCTTTCTCTAGACACAGATGTACCTTGCCATAACATGCCTGTGTCCTACTTCCAATAAAAAGAGCATTGTTATTATATTATTTCCTTTCACAGTTTCTCCTCCAGAAATCCCCTATATCATACCCTATTCCCCTGCTTCTATGATAGTGCTCCCAGATCCACCCATCCGCTCCCTACTGGCTCCCTCCTCTGGCATTCCTATTAAAAAAAAATTGGTACAGAGATAAAAAGGGAATTCTCAACTGAGGAATACCAAATGGCTGAAAAGCACCTAAAGAAATGCTCAACATGCCTAATCATAAGGAAAATGCAAATCAAAACAACCTGAGATTCCATCTCACACCAGACAGGATGGCTAAGATCAAAAACTCAGGTGACAGCAGATGCTGGTGAGGATGTGGAGAAAGAGGAGCACTTCCCCATTTTTGATGCCATTGCAAGCTGGTCCAACCACTCTGAAAATTAGTCTGGCTGTTCCTCAGAAAATTGGACATAGTCCTACCTGAGTACTTAGCTATATCACTCCTGGGCATATACCCAAAACTGCTCCAACATATAACAAGGACACATGCTCTCCTATGTTCATAGCAGCCTTATTTATAATAGTCAGAAGCTGGAAAGAAACCAGATGTCCTTCAACAGAGGAATGGATACAGAAAACAAAAAACTTTTAAACAAGTCCATCGTTGAGATTTGAAAAATGCTGAAATTCTAAAATTCCTAATGTTTTCTTGGCTATTATTATTAAAATTTCTTTTACTGCAATCAATGGTAGAAGATGAGATAAAGGAGATTATCCAGTTTACTTCATTCTGATAGGAGGAATGTTTAGGGCTGGTATTATGGAGTACTTGGGATTCCTGTAGACTCTGACATGTCTTGAACAGACGTATAGTCATGCAAAGAGCTGTTATAAAAATGAAGCTTGAAGAAAAGTTCCAGGCTTTCTTTCCTGATGAAACTGCCACTTGTTTCCCCCAAATTCCTGAAATCTCCATTTCTGATTCAGCCTAGACTATTACCATACCAGGACCAAGGATTTAAGCAAATCAGTTAAAACACTATCTTAATTCTCCTCAGCACATACACACCCCTGGCAGTCAAGTAGACACATTAAGCTCAGAGGAAATTGTAATACAAAATATCCACTTAGGCTGCCATTCAGTTGGCAAAGGGTTATACAAAATAGTTCTCTTACACTCCTTACATTTACTAACCAGAATCTTGGCAGGAAAAGAGGAGTGACGGGCATCCAAAAATTAGATAACCAGAATAAAACCAAATCTTTTCCTCACATCAATTTCTTATGTACATAAGAAATACACAGACATTATCTTCTGTGCCAAATAGTTTGCCTACCCTGACCTGGCTAAGCTCATGGAAACTGGGAAAAACAAAAACGAAAACAACAAAACCAAAACCAGAGCCTTGGCCCTTTCTTACATGACTCTCAATGATAACCTCCTCTGAGAAGGCAGGGGTTATTTTATTTTGTGTCCTTTTACAGGCCAAGTAGGTTTTTAGGATTTGGTGCTCTTGAAACAGATATGATGACAAAGTCTGAGGATTAGCCTCAGGCCATGTTACCCAGATCAAATCACCAGCAAACCTAACAGCCTGCCTGTATGAGATTTGAGGGGAATCAAATCACTTCGGATGGTATCATAAATGTAACAATATTTTTTCACAGTTAATCACTAACCAAAAATGGCAGATTGTAGCCTAGGGAGCAGCAGATCCTCCTAATTAGTTTTGGATGATTGACTACACAGGCCATATTTGCTATACATACTAGAATGAATTGCACTTAATTGAGAATAGTAATGAAACTTATATTGACCGAACAGAAAAATATCAGAAGCAAAAATCAAAGGTATTTCAAGAAAATGTTTAAATGGTACTGAAGGCTAATAAGCAGCTGTTCATAGATTTTTCAAATGAATATTCATGTTGATAAAATTATTTTCTATAGCTTAGCTTTACAAATAGATTAAGCATGTACCTTTGAGTTCCTGAAGTCTGAATTTGAAAAGTTAGGGTCATATTTAGATAAATAAACTTGCAACTTATTTTGGCATAAATACAAACAAAATCAATTTGATTTTTATTAAATAAATTCAAAAGATTAATATTAATGTTACAATTAATATAATCATATTCCGAATGTTAATGAAAACCCAGAGAAGAAAATTCATCCTTAAAAACTTCATCTTTAAAACCTGATCATAAAACTCCAAGCAATGTATGAAGAACAGATGGTGCCACATCAAATTCCAGTTAAACTGTCTGCAGACTACCATTATTTATGAGAAGATCACCTTTGTTATAAATTCTCAGCTTGCCTTGAGGTACAGCTTGGTGAAGATCTGAGAAATCATAAAATTTAACTCTTTTATTTTAAAGCTTTGAAACTAGTGTCTAGGAACTTAGAATAATAAAACATTGAAACGAACTAGTAAGCATCAGTAAAATTTCTGTGTCATTTACACTGTCCATTTATCCAAATCTGTCATAAATTTTGAAGGTCACTTGTTTCTGATTCCAGAGCATAGATGAGGAAACAAAGGCTGGGGAAACAGAACAAGAGCACCTGACTCAGTTCACTACAGTTTTTCTGGCAAGAACCTAGAACCAGCTGATTTGGTGAATGCATTGGACTCCTACTTTGAAGTCTTATTTATTTATTTTCTTAGATAGTTTTATGTCTGTTTATATATCATCTTTGTATGTATGCATATATCTGTGAGTGTATATACAAATCTCTCTCTACCATTTATTTATTTTATTTTTTGTTTATTGTTTGTTTTTGAGACAGGGTTTCTCTGTTTAGCCATGGCTGTCCTGGAACTTCCTCTGCAGACCATGCTAGTCTTGAACTCTGCCTCCCAAATGCTGGGATTAAGACTGTGTGCCATTACTGGCTGGAGTTTACTCTTAATTCAGAAAGTAACTCTGGGCAGACACTTACCACTGTCTCATTCAGATCAGTCTCCTTGTTTTTTCCTGCCTCCTTGACAAGCTTTCTTAACCAATTGCTCTAATACAAAACAATCAGATGGTGTATGAGCTAAATTCAAACATTATCTTCCTCACTCATTACTGGGAGAAATGAGTAAATTAATCAAATTCCTTAAGCCTCAATTTCTGGCCTGTGAAATAGAAAGAATATGAAGAGCTAAGTTATTTAAGTATTAAGATGATCAAATTATGTAACAGCCAAGAGCAAGTTATCCATAATGGTAAGTGTTGAAAGGAGGTGGAAAATTGAATTTATCTCTCTCAAACAGGTTGAATTGTGATACAATGCATTAGGAAATTATTTTACAATGAAATCATTTCACATCTCTTTTACTAAATTATAAGTTATTAATTTTCACCTGCAAATTTTCTTCTAGTTTATTATAAAGGGAAACCTATTTTTTTAAAGATATATTTTTATTTCATGTTTTTTAGTGTTTTGTATGCATATCTGAATATACACATTATGTGTGCAATGGCCACTACATCCCAAAGAAGGCATCAGATATTTTAAAAATAATCTTACTGAGGGTTATTTGTCACCATTTAGATATGAAAAATGAGAAATAAATGTGAAGCAAGAGTAATGAGGACTGTTAAACATAGAGCTATTTTTCCACTCCAGCCAATATATTTTCGGTAGAAATAATTATCAGAGATGCTAAGAAAGAAGTAGAGTAAAAGTAGTGACTATTAACTGTGTAAAATTTCATTTTACACATTTACAACTTAAAGCTACATCTCAGTATGAAAAAGAAACATGTAAGAATTGACTGAAGGAAAGGCCATCCAGAGACTTTGGGATGCATCCCATATTGTCACCAAACCCAGAAAGTATTGTAGATGCCAAGAACTGCATGCTGACAGGAGCCTGATATAGCTGTCTCCTGAGAGTCTCTGGCAGAGCCTGACAAATACAGAAGCAGAAGCTTGCAGCCAACCATAGGATTGATAACAGGGTCCCAAATAAAGCAGATAGAGAAAGGGCATAAGGAGCTAAAGGGATTTGCAACTCCACAGGACTTACAAAAATATCAACCAAACGGACAACCCAGAACTCCCAGAGACTAAACTGCCAACCAAAAAATACACATGGAGGAACACATGGCTCCAGCAACATATGTAGCAGAGAATAACTTATAAGGCATCAATGCATGGAGAGGTTCTTGGCCCTGTGAAGGCTCAATACCCTAGTGTAGGGGTATGCCAGGGCAAGGAGATGGGAGGTAGTGGGTGGATGGGGGAAAAACTTTCAAAGAGTCAGGAGGAGGGGAAAGGGATAGGGGAATTTCAGAGGAAAAACCAAGGGGACAGCATTTAAAAGGTAAGTAAATAAAATATCTGAGAGAGAGTAAGAGAGAGAAATAGAGAGAGAGAGAGAGAGAGAGAGAGAGAGAGAGAGAGAGAGAGAGAGAGCAAGTGATGGCTGCTGCTTCTAGGTATGAGTTAGGAGGTTCTCAAATATTTTAGAAATACTTAAAGCACTGGTTGTTAGATTTTTGAAAATTTTACATATGAGAGAAGTTGCATATATGTATATCTGTATTGTATGTTTATGCATATTTAGTATTGTTATCTTTTTCTGATCATCTCTTACCACTTTTTTGAATGCTTAAGAAACTATGATACTTTTCTAAAGTATTGCCTGTGTGTATTTAGAGACTAGAGACTGATATATTCCCATGTCAGTGATTTCTGTGTTCTGCCTAGATACTTTCTGAGATTTCTGCTTATGACTAGAATACTCCTAATTCACTGTTTATTTTTGTAAAATTTTAATACTTTTATAGGCCTTGACTTTCTCGCGTGGAAATTACAGAAAAGCAATCAAGCAAAGAAATACTATTCCTGAGAGGCACAGTGGTCTCTATTTGCCCATAAAATGGGAGAAAGAAACACAGTACTACCAGTTCGGGGACAACTTGAAGCAGATGGTGATAAATTAATAAATAGCTAACAACTAAATAAATAATATAAAAATATCAAACCCATAATTTTTGGCATGATTAAATACAAGTGAATTGTTCTCTTGAAGATAATTTAATATTGATAGACTCCAGCTGATTATAATAAATTATTTAAATATGTAATAAATTGACATGTGAACTTAAAAATAGTTATTACTTTAGAAATTTGAATGTGTATATCTCACACCATAGAGAATATGCAGCTGCCCAGATATTGTGTTGTATATGGCTATTTAAATATAGTAATTAAAGAGAGAGAGAGAGTCAGGTCTTTGTCATTGAGAGTCAGGATCTGTCTGCAGAAGGCTGAATTCCCAGGATCTGCCTGCAGAAGGCTGAATTTCCAGAAAGCCCTAACCACATGGGCCTGCCAGGTGTCTGGGGAGAGAACCCCAGGAGTTCTCAGAGTGCAGAGAACATGGTGCTCTCTGAGTAAGGATCCTTTCTGGCTCAGAGAGTGGGCCAGGTCTCCATCACTGTGACTCTGCCCACAGAAAGCTGAGCTCCCAGAGTCGAACAAACACTCTTCCAACGGAGCCAAAAGTGAGCCTAACACAGAGGCCCACCAGCTGTCCAGAGAGGGAACATGGGGATTTCTCGGGGCACAGGAAACATGGTGCTCTCTGGAAAAGGGTCCTTTCTGGCCCAGAGTGAAAGAGCCAGGTCTTCACCATTAGGTCTCAGGAACTGTGGGCAGAGAACTGAGCTCCCAGAACAGCCTCACAAGAGCTCTCACACTTGAGCTCACTGAACTGAGTCACTGTCATCAGAACTCAATGCCTGCCCACAAAGAACCAAACAACCAGGAACAATCTCCTCCTGAGCCCATGGGCTATTAGACCCACAGAAGAGACAAGTACCAGTCAGAAACAAAAATATCACCTATTATCACAGAAAACAAGATGACAAGAGGAAAGTGCAAGAACCCAAGCAATGGAAACCAAGACAACCTGGCAACATCAGAACCCAGTACTGCCACCACATATAGTAGTAAATTTTCCAACACACGAAAAAACAAGATTTAGACTTAAAATCATACTTCATGATGATGATGGAAACCTGCGAGAAGCACAAGGAAAGCTCCCTTAAACAGTTACAGAAGAACCAAGAGAAATCACTCAAAAAGCTACAGGGAAACACAACCAAACAGCTGAAGGAACTGAAAATAGAAATAGAAACAATAAAGAAATCACAAAAAGAGACAACTCTTGGAGATAGAAAACCTAAAAAACAAATGAGGAGTCACAAATAAAAGCATCACCAAGAGACTACAAGAGATGGAAAAGAGAATGTCAGTAGGAGAAGATAACGTTGAAAACATAGGCAAAACAGTCAAAGAAGATGCAAAAACCAAAAAGCTCCCAACCCAAAATGTTGAGGAGATCCAGGACAAATTGGAAACACCAAACCTAAGGATAATAGGTGTAGAAGAAGGAGAAGAATATCAAATAAAAGGCACAGTAAATATCTTCAAAACATCATAGAAAGAAACTTCCCTACCCTTAAGAATGACATGACCATGAACATAAAAGAAGCCTACAGAACTCGAAATAGATAGCACTAAAAAAGAAACTCCTCCTGACACATAATAGTCAACACCCAATATTCAAAACGAAGAACTAATCCTAAAAACTGTAAAGGAAAAAAGACATGTAACATATAAAGGCAGACCAATCAGAATTATACCAGACTTCTCAACAGAAACTATGAAAGGTAGAAGATCCTGAACAGACATCATACGGACTCAAAGAGAACACAAATGCCAGCTCAGGTTACTATATCCAGTAAAACTTTCAATTATCATAGATGGTGAGATGAAGATATTCTGGAACAAAACCAAATTTACACAGTATCTGACAACAAATCCAGCTTTACAAAAGATAATAGATGGAAAATTCAACACAAAGATGGAAACTAGACCCTAGAAAAAGCAAGAAAATAATTATGCAAGAAACCAAAAAGAAAAAGAAAAAGAAAAAACAAAAACATAATTTTACCTCTAACAACAAGTATAACAGGAAACAACAAATAGTATTCCTTAATATCTCTTAACATCAATAGAATCAGTTCCCTAATAAAGAGGCATAGACTATCAGACTGGATATGTAAACAAGATCCAGCACTTTGCTGCAAACAGAAAGCTCATTTCAGAAACCAAAACAGACACTGCCTTGAGTAAAAGACTGGAAAAAAATAAACCTTCCAAGCAGGTGGCCCCAAGAAACAAGCTGGAGTGATTAAAATAGATTTTCAACCAAATATTATCAAAAAAGGTTAAGGAAGGACATTTTTTACTCATTACTAGAAAAATCTATTAAGAAAATTCTCAATCCTATACATCTATGGTTCAAATACAGAAGCAGACACATTGATAAAAGAAACAATACTAAAGCTCAAAGCATATATTGCACCACACACAAAAATAGAAAGATTTCAACACCCAACTCTCATCAATGGACAGATCATAGAAGCAGAAACTGAATAGAGACACAGCGAAACTAGCAGAGGTTATGAACCAATTAGACTTAACAAACATCTACAGAACATTTCATCCTAAAAAAATATACCTTCTTCTCAGCACCTCACAGTATCTTCTATAAAACTGATTGTATAGTTAATCACAAACAAGCCTCAAAAGATAAAAGAAGTTTGAAATTCTCCTATGCATCCTATCAGATAACCATAGACTAAGGCTGGTCTTTAATAACAACCAAAACAACAAGAAGACCACAAGAAACTGGAGAGCATGCACAAGTAGTTTGACAGCACAGCAGAAAGCTCTAGAAAAAAAAAAGAAGAGATACACCAAAGTGCAATAGACAGCAGGAAACAAACTCAGAGCAGAAATCAACAAAGTAGAAACAAAAAGTACTATACAAAGAATGAACAAAACTAATAGCTGGTTCTTTAAGAAAATCAACAAGATTGATAAACCCTTAGCCAGACTAAGTAGAGGACAGAGAGAAGGTATAAACATTAAAAAAATCAGAAATGAAAGGGAAGACATAACAACTGAAACTAAGGAAATTCAAGAAATCATCAGATCCTACTACAAAAGTATACACAACAAAGTATACTCAAAAAACTAGAAAATCAAGAGGAAATGGATGAATTTCTGAACAGATACCAGATATTAAAGTTAAATCAGGATCATATAAACCATCTAAACTGTCCCACAACCCCTAATTAAATAGAAGCAGTCATAAAAGCCTCCCAAACAATAAAACGCCGAAGACCACAAGGGTTCAGTGCAGAATTCTATCAGCCTTTCATAAAAGATCTAATATCAATACTCTACAAATTATTCCACTAAATAGAAACAGAATGAACACTACCAAACACATTGTTTGAAGTCACAATTACACTCATTCCTAAACAATACAAACCCTATAAAGATAAAGAACTTCAGAACAATTTCTTTATAAAGTTGATGCAGAAATATTAAATAAAATTCTTGAAAACCAAATTCAAAAACACATCAAAATTATCATTCACCATGATCAAGTAGGCTTCATTACAGAGGCACAAGGATGGTTCAATAGACAAAAATCCATCAACATAATCCACCATATAAACAAACTCAAATAAAAAAAAAGAAACATGATCAAATCTCTAGATGCTGAGAAAACATTTGACACAGTTCAGCACAACTTCATGTTAAAAGTCTTGGAAAGAGCAAGAATCCAAGGCCCATACCTAAACATAGTAAAAGCAATATACAGCAAACCAGTAGCCATGTCAAACTAAATGTCAGAAACTTGAAGCAATCCCACTAAAATTAGAGACTAGAAAAGGCTGCCCACTCTCCCCCTACCTATTCAATACAGTCCTGGAAGTCTGGCCAGAGTAATTACAAACCAAAAGAAAATCAAAGGGATTCAATTAAGAAAGAAAAATGTCAAAATATCACTATTTTTCGATGATATGGTAGTATACTTAAGTGACCCCAGAGAATTTTACATCTGATAAACGACTTCAGCAAAGTGACTAGATATAACATTAACTCAAACAAATCAGTAGCTTTCCTCTACTCAAAGGTTAATCATAATGAGAAAGAAATTAGGAAAAAATACCCTTCACAATAGTCACAAAATATATGAAATGCCTTGGTTTGACCCTAACTAAGCAAGTGAAATTTTGTATGACAAGAACTTCAAATCTCTGAAGAAGAAAAATGAAGAAGATCTCAGAAGATGGAAAAATCTTTCATGCTCATGGATTGCAAGGATCAACATTGTAAAAATGGTCATTTTTCCAAAAGAAATCTACAGATTCAATGCAATCAACATCAAAATTCCAACTCAATTCTTCATAGAGTTGGAAAGAGCAATTTGCAAATTCATCCGGAATAACAAAAAATCTAGGATAGCGAAATCATTCTTAAGAAAATAAAAACTTCTGTAGGACTCACCATTGTAGGGAGCCGTTTGTGCCACACCCAAACATGGCGCCGGCTTCCTGCCGAGAACTCAGCAAACAGAGCTGTTGCCCAGCCAAGAGACTTAATGCGCATGCGCCACATACATCATAGTCCGCTCTCCGGGCATACTATTGAGTTACTGGAGGGCGCACCAATCAGGTAGCGACACGAGTCTCCTAGGCATATATAGCAGTGCATTTCTCCCCCACGTGAGGGGAAGAGAAGAAGTCAGTGGGGAGATTGCGGGAGACCCCACGTGGAGGGATGGCAGAGAGATACCACGTGAAGAGAGACCCTATAGGAGAGATTGCGGGAGATCCCACATGGAGAGAGACTGGACAGAGAGATCGCACGTGGGGGACTGCGCGTGAGAGGTCGCCTAGACAGTAGAACCCGGTAGGGAGTGCCCGGCTCAGAGAGAAGTTTCCTGCTCAAGAAGCCCCCTGCTCAAAGTGCTGTACAATAAAGGTTATCCGCAGAAGAATCTGTTTGTTTGTTGCATGCCTGTTCCTAGCGGCAGGAAGCATGGGCGCGTGCCACACCATCTCTGACCTCAAGCTATATTACAAGACAATTGTGTTAAAAACTGCACAGTATTGATACAGAGAGAGGCAAGTAAATCAATGGAACAGAATTTAAGAACCAAAAATGAACCCTCACATCTATAGCCACTCGATCTTTGACCAAGAAACTAAAAACATTCAATAGAAAAATTACAGCCCTTTTTGAAAAACGGTATTGTTTCAACTGGTAGTCAGCATGAAGCAGAATGCAAATCGGTCTTTTCATATCTCCTTGTACAAAGCTCAAGTGTAAGTGGATCAAAGATTGCCACATAAAATCAGTTATACTAAAACTCTTAGAAGAGAAAGTGTGGCAAAGCTTAGAACACATAGGGACAGGAGGAATTTTACTGAACAGAACACCAATGGCCTGTGCTCTAAGATTAAGAATCAACAAATATTCATATAGCATTATGCCAAAATGCTTTTAAAAATCTGTATATGTAAAAACCCTCTTTTTAAAAAAGAAAGTTGTAAGAGAGAAAACAATTTAAAAAATTAAAAAAGAATCAACAAATTGGTCCTCATAAAATTGCAAAGGTTCTGTAAGGCTAAGAGCACTGTTAAGTAAACAAAATGACAGTTAACCAACTGGGAAAGGATCTTTATCAATCCCACATCTGCTACAGGGATAATATTTAGTATATACAAAGAACTCAAGGTGGACTCCAGAGAATCAAACAATCCTGTTAAAAATGGGGTTTGGAACTAAAAAAAGAATTCTCAACTGAGGAATACCAGATACCTAAAGAAATGCTCAACATTCCTAGTCATTAAGGAAATGCAAATCAAAACAACCCTGAGATTCCACTTCACACCAGTTAGAATGACTAAGATCAAAAACTCAGGTGACCACAGATGCTAGAGAGGATGTGGAGAAAGAGGAACACTCCTCAACTGTTGGTGAGGATATAAGCTGCTACAACTACTCTGGAAATCAGTCTGGCAGTTCCTCAGAAAACTGGACCTGAATTTCCAGCTATTCCACTCCTGGGCATATACCCCAAGATCCTCCAATATATAATAAGGATAAATGTTCCATGATAATCGTAGCAGCCTTATTTATAACAGGCAGAACCTGCAAAGAACCCAGATGTCCTTTAACAAAAGAATAGATACAGAAAGTATGGTACATTTATACAATGGAGTACTACTCAGCTGTTGGGAATAATGATTTTATGAAATTCCTAGGCAAACAGATGGGACTACGGAATATCATCCTGAACGAGGTAACCCAGTCACAATAGAACACACATTAGGTGCAGTCACTGATAATTGGATACTAGCCCCAGAAAGCTTTGAAAAACTCAAGAAACAATGCATAGACTTATGAAACTCAAAAAGAAAGAAGGCCAAAATGTGGAAGCCTCAGATCTCCTTAAGTAAGAAAAAAGAAAAGAAAAAGAAAAAATATTGTATTTATTGTATAACATTATGTAACGAATTTTGGGAGATATAATAGAATTTTATAAAATAAAAACATAGTAATTTAAAAAAGAATTCTGAATGTTGTAGTTGTAAATAATGGTTTCCCCCATCACAAAAGATTTTCAGATTAGTTAGAAGTCCATTCCAGTAATGCATTTATTGAAAATACAGAAAATATGTGAACTAGAATGTGTTTAACCATATTAGCATATTTTTTACATTAGAACCCTGGTTTACAGACCCATTGTGTTTGTCTGAGAAATAGGCATGTATAGTCACACTGACAGAGAAATATACCTGTTTCTTCTTTGAAAATGATGTTCTTAGTGAAAAGCTAAGCATCATAAAAATCATAGATTATCTCTTGATCTTTTTATTTGTTCAAATAAAAAAATAACACTCTCTTCTAACCTCACCACTGGAAGAACTGTAATCAAACAATTCATCTAAGTGTGGATTGCTTAGACACTTCAGAGTCACAAATATACTTAAACTATGTTGTGTCCAAAGACAGACTCTTTACTTTCAGAAAGTTCGACACTTTAGGGTCCATTCTCTGGCATAGTTAGAATTGCAAAAACTGAAATTTAGAAGCTGACATTAGGAATAATGAATGTGCCAACTTATGTAGGTAAAAATCCTGTGCCCTGGGGAATGTGAGGATAAGCATAGTTACAGCAAACGAATGCCAAAGATGTTAACATACTACGCCAGGTAATAGCTAAAGGCTCTTTACTGGTATTAATTATTTACTGGAAGAAAATCTATAAAAATTTTGAATTTAGGTAACAGAGATAATATATCATTTCTTTTTTTAATTGAACAACTTAAGTTAAAAACAAAGATAAATGTACAGATTTTAAGCATTTTTTGCATAAAAGTATACGAATACAATTTTGCCAGTACTTGGACTTTTTAAAGGTTTCATAGTGTGCATTAAGATCTTACTAGTTACAATGAGCTTAAAGTACATGTAAAACAAGCTGTAACCTGGAATTAGTCAAAGTTTTCTTGGTGTATAAATATTAAGCATAAAGATTTTTCATTTTTTCCCCTTGAACTTCATATAGTCTGTGAGTTGTTTCTGGGGTGTTCAGAGCTTTCTGGGGCTAGTAACCAATTATCAGTGACTGCATATTATGTCTGTTCTTTTGTGACTAGGTTATCTCACTCAGGATGATATTCTCTAGATGTATCTATTTTCTTAAGAATTTTATAACGTCATTGTTTCTGATAGCTGAGTAGTACTCAATTGTGTAAATGTACCACAATTTTTGTGTGTATTCATCTACTGAAGGACATCTGGGTTCTTTCCAGATTCTGGCTATTATAAATACAGCTGCTAGAAACATTGTGGTGCATGTGTCTTTGTTGTATGTTGGAGCATCTCTGGGGTAAATGCCCAGAAGTGGAATAACTGGGTCTTCAGTTAGGACTATGTCCATTTTTCTGAGGAACTGCCAGACTGATTTCCAGAGTGATTGTATCAGTTCACAACCTCAACAGCAGTGGAGAAGTTTTCCTCTTTCTCCACATCCTGGCAAGCATCTGCTGTCATCTGAATTTTTGATCTTGGCCAATTTGAATGGTGTGAGGTGGAATCTCAGGGTTGTTTTGATTTGCATTTCCATGATGGCTAAGGATGTGGAGCACTTCCTTAGATGCTTCTCAGTCATTCCATATTCCTCAATTGAGAACATTTTGTTTAGCTCTGTACCCCATTTTTTAATAGGGTTGTTTGATTCTCTGGTATCTAACTTCTTGAGTTCTTTGTATACCTTGGATATTAGGCCTCTATCTGATGTGGGGTTGGTAAAGATCTTTTCCCACTCTGCTGCCTGCTGTTTTGTTTTCTTGACAGTATCCTTAGCCTTACAGAAATTTTGCAATCTCATTAAGTCCCATTTGTCAATCCTTGGCCTTAGAGAATGAATCATTGGTGTTCTGTTCAGGAAATTTTCTCCTGTGCCTATGTCTTCTAAGGTTTCCCTACTTTCTCTTCTAATAATTTCAGTGTACCCATTTTAATGGGGAGATCTTTGATCCACTTACACTTGAGCTTTGTACAAGGAGATAACAAAGGGACTATTTTCATTCTTCTGCATGCTGAGTGCCAAATGGACCAACACCATTTGTTGAATAGGCTGTCCTTTTTCCATTGAATGTTTACAGCTCCTTTGTTAAAATTCAAGTGACCATATACATGAGGACTAATTTCTGTATCTTCTATTCTATTCCATTGATCCACATGCCTATCTCTATATTATTTCAAGAGCAAATGTTTGTAGTCTTTGTAACTTCTCCTAAAGAATACTGATTTTCTGAAAAATCAGTTTAGAAAATTTTATCTCCTATGTATATAAAAATAAGTGAATAATGCTGTCAATATCCTTGGTTCTCTCTAACAAATTTATAATTTGAAATAACTATTAGGCATGAGTGATCATCTTTGAAATATTTTCTTTTCTTGCCAGCATCCTAGTTTACATATTACAAGTTGACTCCCGGATAAATGCTCTAAAGCTTCTATCAGTGGACAGATATTTAATATAAAGGCCTACAATATAATCTGTGCTTTTCATTACCTAAGTATTGCACATATACACTAATATACTGAGATTAGAGTTCATTTGGGAGATATTCAAATGTTCTTTCCTTTGATTATATAAATGAAATGGTAAATAAATAAAACCCTAGGTATGACAATTTCTAATATTATGTTGTAAACTAAGGAGAGTTATATACTTCATCATTGTAATTTAACTTTGTCTTTGGAAGTTGCTGTACAATGTAAAAAATAAATAACCATGAAAAAGACACATATTGTTTTACTCACTATATAACACAATATAAATTATGTGCAATGAAACATATCTTGCATATTAATGAGCAATATATTATATACTCCCTATCCTAAGATCAGAAAATTTTAAGTTAAGATAATAAAAATCCCTGAAGAATAGGTAAAAAAAAGAAAAGACAGAAAATATCCTTTATCACATACAGGAAATACTCTATAGGAAAATCAGCATTCTTTAATTCTCTGGTACTTTTATATATAAATATAATTTATTTAGACCATAAACCCTATTTATATCTCCATCCCTCTCAGAAACCCTTCCACAATATTATTTTATATAATTGTTGAGTGTGCTATTGCTGCACATGTGTACTCTATGGAAAGCTGTCCACTGTAACATGAACAACCTAATATAAATCACCCTTTTTCATAGACATTTTGTGAAAAGGAGTAGTGATTCAATTTATTCAAAGTGCTAATAAACCCAAAAATGAATTATGAAGTCAATGAAATGTTTTCCAAAAAGAAGAGATAAAGAATTTTCAAATTGATACATTGTAAGGGGATTCATCACAGACAGACTTACCCTACAAAAGCTTAAGGAAGTCCTATAGGCTCTGGTAAGAAATGAGACCAGGTAATACCTTCAAGTAATAAAAAACTTTATATCTCAGTAAATGTAAATAGGCAGGAGATTATTTAAGTAAATAGCATGGAAACAGGAGTTTTGAAATCTACCAGTTGTTTTAATATGATTTAATTATTATGATCAATTGCTAAAAGAAAATTAAAAATGTAGAAGCTAATAAAAATTTAACTTTGGCTAAAAATTCCATTTTGTGTTTTCTTTGACAATTTAAGAGACCAATATATTGAACCTACAATGTTGACTAAACATAAGGAAAACATCAAGATCACCTGAATTTGGGGACATAAAATAAAATATCAGATTTACACGTATAGAAATGTCAAGGTACGGTACAGGCTCTTTTCCACCTAGACCAGCAGAGAACCTGAGGCTCAGGCCTGGTGAGGTTGCTCCATGAGTACCCAGAGGGCAGAGAATGCTTGGCATTGCTTGTGGAAAAGGTTCTTTTCAGGCCTACACTAAGGGCCGGGCCTCTGTAAGAGGAAATCATGATCTGCCCAGAAAGGCTGTGCTTGAAGATTAAACACTCAGGCTCTTTTCTACCTGGACCAGCAGAGAACCTGGGGCACAGGCCTGTTGAGGTTGTACCATGAGTAAGAAGAACACATAGAGTGCATGGCGGTGCTTGTGGAAAAGGTTTCTTTCCAGCCCACAGTAAGAGCCAGGCCTCTATCAGAGGGAATCACGATCTACCCTGAAAAGCTGTGCTTTCGGACCAGATGCCCAGGCTCAAAGATAAACTCCATAGGCGCTTTTTCACACGGACCAGAGGTGATGGGGGGGAGTTGGGGGGTTGGGGGGGCGCACACCAGGAGTTATCAGAGAGCAGAAAGTGCTGTGCTCTCTGTAAAAGAGTCCTTTTCAGCCTAGAGAAACAGCGAGGCCCCCTTCAGGAGTACTCAGCACCTTTGGACAGAGAGCTGAGCTGCCAGAACAGCCTCACAAGAGCTCCCGAACCTGAGCCCACAAAGACAGAGCTGAGTTACTGCCACCAGAACTCACTGCTTGCCCACAAAAGCCAAACACTCAGATTTTTTTTTTTTTCCTGAGTCCATGGGCCCTCAGGTCCACAGGAGAGACAGATGCCAGTCACTGACAATAGACCATGTATAATCACAGACAACAAGATAACATATAATTAGGACACACTTCACCATGTTCATAGCAGTCTTATTTATAACAGACAGAAACTAGAAAGAACCCAGATGTTCTCTGTAGATGAATGGATACAGAAATTGTGGTATATTTGCACAATGGAGTATTACTCAGCTATTAAAAATAATAACTTTATGAAATTCCCAGGAATATGTATATTTAATCCTTACACACCATGAAAATTTTGACTATTTCCATATTATGTTTTTGTTCCATATACTTTATGTTCATTGAAACTAGTAAGATTTCAATGCATACTATCACAACATTAAAAAAATCAAGTACTGACAAAAATATATTCATATAGTTTTATGCCAAAATGCTTTTAAAAATCTGTATCTCTGTTTTTTTAAGTAAAGTTGTAAAAAAAAAAATGAAAGCAGTAAACCTATCATCACTTTGGAAGTTGCTTTAGAAGAAATGATTTAGCCAAAATTTCCCTATGTCAATATGATGTTGAGATTAAAATAAATAATTCTGTGCTAAAAAATTGTCAAGGTAATAAAGCAAAAGTAAAGTGTGAAAAAGTGTCATAGGCAAGAGGAGTGTGAAGTAATATGTTTACTCAGTGTAAATTGGTAACTTGTGGATACTAGATCATAAAAAAAATTACAAAACACTATGTAGAGTTCAATGCACTATGATTTCCCTTAATAACTATATCAATATTGTTTATTTGACAAATATGCTGTCTTAATATCATATGTTAATTATTGAGAACCATACTAGAATGAATAAACTAATATCAGAACTCTAAGCACTACCAAAATTTTATTAAATATAACACTGTTCAAAATTTAAATTGTGTTCACAAAAACAATAGATGTTTTAATTTTATCTTTTATTTACTTGCTATCACTGATAGATTATTTTGTGTGTGTATTTGTGCATGCATACTGATAGCAGATATTATGTTGACTTGGTTCTATATTTATTTTATTACTTCTCCAATATGGTATATGTTACAAAAACTAAACAGAATTTTTCAAAAAATAAAGTATGGAGGAGTCAGTGAGGATCAATTCCTACCCCTACCAATGACACTATTTACAACTGAAAAGTTCCAGGAATGGACAAACCACTTTGTTAATGAACTGACAGGGGATCTGTTATTAAAGAGTCAGGCAGGCTCTGTGCTCAGAAGAAGCTGGCCAGCACAAACTGAATTCCATCTTGTTTTATTTTCTTAAGAGAGATAAATAATAGAAAGAAGATGAGAAAGTAGAGAGATGTGCAATCATCTGAGAAGAGTTGGGAAAGTGAAGACTGTGGTTATGATTTTTGTCAATAAAAATGTATTTTATGAAATTCTCAAAGAATAAATAAAAATGTTACTAAAATAAATGAATCAAAATGTATAGATAAAGAAGCCTGAATGTGGAAGAAGTGAATTAAATTTCAAAAAACTCCCTAGGATTCACTTTTTACACTGGAAATTACTCTCTAATAAATCAAATGGCATGGCTAGATGATTTTAGAAACCAGCATTTTAAAATATTAGAGAAAAAATTTCTTCATATAAAATATGTTCAGATAGTAGAATTCAATGTTTTATATTTAGGACATCAAACAATTAAAATTTATTATAACATATAATTTAGAATTTGTCAGAATGTTAAGTTAGATATAATCATGCTTTAATATATTAAATTCAGTTTTATGAGAATAACAGAGAGATATGTGATGCTTAGCTTCTAAATGAATTCTTTAGATTTTACAGTGATATAAGCATATTATCACTCCTCTGTAGCAAACAACTTGACCTATTTTTTTCACTTTTAACTCAGATAAATTATAAATCTACCATTTAATAAATGATAAAGCTATGTGTTTGTGAAGAATAGAAATTAACAGTACTAGAGAAACAAATTAATTAAAATGAATTTAATGTCATTGAAAATTGGATTAAAAAAATCAGGTTTTTGTTTGATTAGGAATTTTAAACATGGGGGTGACTGGTTGTTTGACATAGGCCAGTGTGAATTACAATATACTGTAAATATAAAATCAGCTCATCATTTTTAATCTTAGTTCCACATAAAATAAGAAAACCCAGTAATTCAGTAAATTTCTATTTGTTACATATTGAACAGTTTATATATCATATATGTGATACATATACATGTTTATCACATATATGTGAAATATATACATGCATGTGAGTATGTATATGAAATGTATATGTGTGTATAAGTGAGATATGTTTTTGCTTACAGGTTCTCTGCAGTAGAGAAATAAAAGTAACCTCCATTCATCCAGTGCTTTTGTTACCTAGAGTTTTGTTCCAATATCTTTCATAAACAGCACGCATAATGCATTATTTATTTCTACAAATATTTTCACTGGTTAAGAATGAAATGTCTAGAGAGCTGTAAGCTTATGCAATTGCTCAAGTAAGAAAGCAGTAGCCATGGAACTGTCATGGAGTGCAAGAGTACTGCTCTTCACCGCTTCCTGAATACACCAAGAAATTTGTGTAAGCGGAGAAACTATACATTCAAAACTGCAGTTTAGCCTGTCATATCCATTGGAACTATCTGGCTGAAGAAGTTCCTTCATCCAGCAAACCTGACCGTGAACATGGATGCTATAAGAAGCAGAATATCTACTGTTTTTAATTCTGCTGTATATTGAATACATCATACTTTCCTCCATACAAAGTATCAAACTACCACAGGGTTAAAAAAAAAGATTAGCTTGTTGAATCAGGAGAATAAAACAGTTTTCCAGCTATTTAGCAACTTTCTATTATACAAAGATTTTATAACAAGATTTTGTTTTGTGTTCTTTCAGGAGAAGGAAATGACATAAAAGATTTCTAATGTCAGAAATAGAGAAATGTAGATAAATGTATATCCTTCCACATACACCCTCATTCATTACCAGACCACCAGAGGATTCAGCACCCTTGCTTCATACTTTCTGTCTTTCAACTAATTTTGTTTTTTAGATTCTCAGTCACCATGCAGAAAACAACACATGTCATCTGATTCAAACAAAACTTCAATTTGCACAACACTGCCGATAAGATCCATTAACTCTGACTCTAAAAATGTCTCCTGAATGGTTTTTATTCTTCATCGTGCCAGCTGCCCAGTCACCAACCATCCCTTTCCGTGGAATATCTACTTTCCACTACACATCCCACAGACTGTGGATTGCTTTCATTATCTTGGAAACCAGATGTTGTGCTCTTTGCCTGGAGTATTCTCCTACCCCTCATTTCCTCACCTAATTGCTACACATTCTTTAGATACCATTTCCTCTAAGAACACTTTCTCAATCTCCTCAGCAGAAGGGGCTTTTGTATAGCTCTCCAACATTCCCTCTCCTTGTGTCACTACAATGAGAACAGCTTGTTCAATTATATTTGTTTTACCTATTAATTCTGGGGTGTTCTTAAGTGTTCTGCTGTTACATTCTTACCATTCTTCTATCATTTCTAATAAAAATTTTTTTTTCATTTTTCCCATGGACCATGCATGATACTTTTCTAAAAATGTAGCCAAAAAAACACAAACAAACAAACAAAAAAACCTAACACAAAAAAAAAAAACCCACAAAAAAACCCAACATTTATTTATTCTTACTTTTTGATGGTGAAGAGTATCGAATTTATACTTATGGTTTTAAATTATTTTTAGCCTTTCCCTATAGAATTAAAATAAGCTACTTTGTCATGTTATGGTATTATATTTCATGAGTTTCTAATAATTTTTTAAATGTTTTTTTATGTTTGATTGTTTATATTAAAATGGTAGTGATGCTATCTTTAGACAATAGAATTCTAAGAGGTGATAATTAATTTAGATGAGAATTATACACTTAGTGTTGGTGAATAGTTTGCATTTTAGAAATGTCTACAGAAAAGATACCCTTCACAATAGTCACAAAAACGATGAAATACCTTGGTGTGACTCTAAGTAAGTGAAGGACCTGTATGGCAAGAACTTCAAACCTCTAAAAAAAGAAATTGAGGAGGATCTCAGAAAATGGAAAGATCTCCCATGCTCATGGATTGGAAAAATCAACATTTTAAAAATGGCCATCCTACCAAGAGCAATCTACAGATTCAATGCAATCCCCATCAAAATTCTAACCCAGTTCTTCATTGAGTTGGAAAGATAAATGTGCAATTTCATCTGGAATAACCAAAGACCTAGAATAGCAAAATCCATCCTCAACAACAAGAAAATATCTGCGAGAATCACTGTCCCTGACCTCAAGCTATATTACAAGGCAATTGTGCTGAAAACTGTATGGTACTGGTACAGAAATAGGCACGAGGATCAATGAAATAGAATAGAAGATCCAGAAATGATCCCTCATGTATATGGTCACCTGATTTTTGAATAAGGAGCTGTAAACATTCAATGGAAAAAGGACAGCCTATTCAACAAATGGTGCTGGTACAACTGACAGCATGCAGAAGAATGAAAATAGATCCTTTCTTATCTCCTTGTACAAAGCTCAAGTGTAAGTGGATCAAAGATCTCTACATTAAACCAGATACACTGAAACTATTAGAAGAGAAAGTAGGGAAAACCTTAGAATACATAGGCACAGGAGAAAATTTTCTGAACAAAACACCAATGGCTCAAGCTCTAAGGTCAAAGATTAACAAATGGGACTTAATGAGATTGCAAAGGTAAGGACATTGTAGCCTAAGGACATTGTCAAGAAAACAAAACGGCAGCCAAAAGAATGGGAAAAGATCTTTACCAACTCCACATCAGATAGAGGCCTAATATCCAAGGTATACAAAGAACTCAAAAAGCTAGACACCAGAGAATCAAACAAACCTATTAAAAAATGGGGTACAGAGCTAAACAAAATGTTCTCAATTGAGGAATATGGAATTGCTGAGAAACATCTAAGGAAGTGCTCAACATCTGTAGCCATTAGGGAAATGCAAATCCAAACAACCCTGAGATTCCACCTCACATCAGTCAGATTGGCCAAGATCCAAAGCTCAGATAACAGCAGATACTGGCAAGGTTGCAGAGAAACAGGAACACTTCTCCACTGTTGGTGGGGTTGTAAACTGATGCAACCACTCTGGAAATCAGTCTGGCGATTCCTCAGAAAATTGGACATAGTACTACCTGAAGATCTAGTTATTTCACTTCTGGGCATATACCCCAGAGACACTCCAATATACAACAAAGATACATGCACCACAATGTTTATAGCAGCTCTATTTATAATAGCCAGAAGCTGGAAAGAACCCAGATGTCCTTCAATAGATGAATGGATACAAAATTGTGGTACATTTACACAATGAAGTACTGCTCAGCTATCAGAAACAATGACTTAACCAAATTCTTTTTTTTTAAACAACTTTATTTTACAAAACAAAGATAAATGTACAGATTTTAAACATTTTTTGCTTAAAATTATACATTTTTTTCAGTACTTTTTTTTCAGATTTTAACATAATTTTTATATAAAACTATATGAATATATTTTTTAGTCAGTACTTGATTTTTTTCAAGGTTTGATTGTATGCCTTGAAAACTTCATAGTTACAATGAGCTAAAGTACATGTAAAACAAAATGTAACATGGAAATAGTTAAAGTTTTCTTGTTTTGTAAATATTTTTTGTTTTGTTTTGTTTTCTTTATTTCTTGGACTTCATACACTCTGTGAGTTGTTTCTGGGGGAGTGCAAGCCTCTGGGGTTAGCATCCCAATATCAGTGACTGCATATTATGTCTGTTCTTTTGTTACTGGGTTATCTCACTCAGAAAGATATTCTCTAGATGCAGCCATTTTCTTAAGAATTTGGTTAAGTCATTGTTTCTGGTGGCTGAGTAGTATTCCATTGTGTATATGTACCACAATTTTTGTATCCATTCGTCTTCTGAAGGACATCTGGGTTCCTTCCAGCTTCTGGCTATTATAAATAGAGCCGCTATGAACATTGTGGTGCATATATCTTTGTTCTGTATTAAAGTGTCTCTGGGGTATATGCTCAGAAGTGGAATAGCTGGGTCTTCAGGTAGTACTATATCCAATTTTCTGAGGTATCGCCAGACAGATTTCCAGAGTGGTTGTATTAGCTTGCAACCCCACCAACAGTGAAGAAGTGTTCCTCTTTCTCCGCAGCCTCGCCAGCATCTGCTGTCATCTGAGTTTTGGATCTTGGCCAATCTGACTGGTGTGAGGTGGAATCTCAGGGTTGTTTTGATTTGCATTTTCTGATGGCTAAGGATGTGGAGCACTTCCTCAGATGTTTCTTGGCAATTCTGTGTTCCTCAACTGAAAACGTTTTGTTTAGCTCTGTACCCCATTTTTAATAGGGTTATTTGATTCTCTGATGTCTAGCTTCTTGAGTTCTTTGTACACCTTGGAGACTTAACCAAATTCTTAAGAAAATGGTTGCATCTAGAGAATATCATCCTGAGTGAGATAACCCAATCACAAAAGTATAGACATAATATGCAATCACTGATAGTGGAATGCTAACCCCAGAGGCTCGGACTGTCCCAGTAACAACTCACAGACTGTGTGAAGTTCAAGAAAAAAACAAAACAAAACAAAACCACAACAACAAAAAGTCATGCTTAATCCTTCCACACCAAGGAAACTTTGACTAATTCGAGGTTACATCCTGTTTTACATGTACCTTTTGCTCATTATAACTAGTAAGACCTTAATGCAGAGTATCAAACTTTAAAAAAAAGAAAAAAAAAAAAGCCAAGCACTGACACAATTGTATTTGTATACATTTATGCAAAAATGTTTAAATTTTTTCTTTTATTTTTGTTTTTTAAAATAAAGTTAAAAATAAAGAAATGTCTACATATTTGGCCTTAATATGAAGTATTCAATAAATCATTCAGAAAAGCATGTTTCATTAACTATTGAAGAGGTGTCAAGAATGTAGGAAAATGCATTCTCAACTGATACATTCACAAACATCATTTCCAAAGTCATCAAGACACATTGATATTTTCCATTAGGCAATTTTACAATTTGATGTTGGCAAGCATAGTAGACTATCAACCTGAAACTCCACTTGATTTGAGCTATATTTACTCCTTTTCTAAAGGAAAGCCTGTATGCTAGGGACTCAGCTGAAGGCAGGTACTTCTTGATCTTAGAGCATATGCCATTGGTGTCTGTTCAGAAACTTTTCTCCTGTGCCTATGTGTTCTATGCTCTTCCCCACTTTCTCTTCTATTAGTTTCAGGATGTCTGTGATCCTTGAAGTTTGTACAAGTAGTTAAGAATGGATCAATTTACATTTTTCTGCATACTGACTGCTAGTTGAACTAACACCATTTGTTAAAGATAATGTCCTTTATTAATTGAATGTTTTTAGCTACTTTGTCAAAGATCAAGTGACAATATGTGTATGGGTTTATTTCTGGGCTTTCAATTCTGTTAGTTTAAACCACCTACCTGTCTCTGCATCAATACAATTCAGTTTTTTTTTTTTTAAACAAGAGACATCTGTTTCTTTTAATAGTTAAACAGATATGGCTGTCTTAGGTTCACTCTTGTTGCTGTGATAAAACACCCTGACAAAAGCAACTTAAGGGACAAAGACCTTACTGAGCTTAAATTGCAGGTTACATTTCTCACTGCAGGAAGGCAGGCTGCAGGGTCACATTACATATCCAGTGAAGACCAGAAAACAGTGAGCTGGAGTTCCCAGTGAGTCTACAGTCTGTCAGCTTGACAGCTGAAGCCACCCATCACAACCCTACTTCCTCTCTACTTGGCACACAAACACATCACTGTAAGCAGCACTCTTCATTCTACCCTTTGTCCCCAAGGGCTTGACATTATTGTCTAATGTAGAATACAGGCCACCTTTAAAACAATTCAGTTTAGATCTGTATTATAGCTTGAAGTTAGAAATGTTGATTCCCCTGGAACTTCTTTTATTCTTTAGAATATTTTTTCACTATACTGGGATTTTTGTTATTCCAAATGAATTTTCAAATTGCTTTTTCTAAACCTATACAGAATATAGTTGGAAATTTGATGGGGATTACATTGAATCTGTAGATTGTTGTCAGCATGATGTTACTTTTTACTATGTTGACACTCCTGATCTATGGGTATGGGAGATCATTCCATCTGGGGAAATCTTCATTTTTTTTTCTACAGAGACATGAAGTTCTTGTCATAAAAATCTTTCACTTGCTTGCTTAGGTTCACACCAGGATATTTTTTATTGTTTTGTAACTATTGTGAAGGGTGTCATTTCCATAATTTCTTTCTTGGAATATTGATGTTTTGAATAAAATGACACTGCTTTGTTTGAGTTAATTTTATATTTAGCCACTTTACTGAAGTTGTTTATCAGCTGAAGAAGTTCTCTAGTGCAATTTTTTTGAGGTCACTTAAGTATACACTCATATCTGACTTCCCTTTGCTGTCTAATTGCTCCCTAACCCTAACCCTAACCCTAACCCGAAGCCCAACCCCAACCCCAACCCCAACCCCAACCCCAACCCCAACCCCAACCCCAACCCTAACCCTAACCCTAACCATAACCCTAACCCTAACCCTAACCCCAACCCCAACCCCAACCCCAACCCAAACCCCAACCCCAACCCCAACCCCAACCCTAAACTTAACCCTAACCCTAACCCTAACCCTAACCCTAACCCTAACCCTAACCCTAACCCTAACCCTAACCTAATTGCTCTGTAGTATATTGATTAGGCAAGGGGAGAGAAGAGAGGTGGAGAGGCGGCAGGGGGAGAGACAGCAGCCTTTTTTTCCCACTGATTTTAGTGAGATTGCTTCAAGTTTCTGACCATTTACTTTGATGTTGGCTACTGGTTTGCTGTAAATTGCTTTTACCATGTTCAGTATGGGCCTTGAATTCATTATCTTTTTAAGATTGTTACAGGGATGGGTGCTGAATTATGTGAAATGCCTTTTCAGTGTCTAATGTGATGATTCTTGGTTTTTTATTTTGAATTTATTTATCTGATGGATTATATTAATGGATTTCCATATCTTGAACCACCCCTGCATCCTTGGAATAAAACCTACTTGATCATGGTGAATGATCATTTTGATGTGTTCTTACATTTGTTTTCCAAAAATTTTATTGAGTATTTTTCCATTTAGGTTCATGAAAGAAAATGGTCTGAAGTTCTCTTTCTTTGTAGGGTCTTTGTGTGGTTTAGGTATGAGTATAAATGTGACTTTGAAGAATGAGTTGTGTAGTCTTTTTTCTAATTTTCTTTTGTGGGATAATTTGGTGAGTTTTGGTATTAGGTCTTCTATGAAGGTCTGATAGAATTCTGCACTGAATCTATCTGGTCCTGGGCTTTCTTTTTGGTTTGGAGGCTTTTGATGACTGATTCTATTTATTTAGCAGTAATGTGACTATTTTGATGGTTTATCTGATCCTGATTTATCTTTAGTACCTGGTCCATTTCTTATAGACATTTCAGTTTATTGAGTATATGCTTTTGTAGTAAGATCTACTGATTTCTTGAGTTTGCTCAATTTCTGTTGTTATGTCTTACCTTTCCCTTCTGATTTTATTATTTTGGATACTCTCTTTGTGCCCTGTAGTTAGTCTGGCTAAGAGTTTATCATTCTTCATGATTTTCTCAATAAACCAGCTCCTGGTTTTGTTGATTCTTTGTATAGTTTTTGTTGTTGTTGTTTATACTTGGTTAATTTCAGCTCTGAGTTTATTATTTTCTGCCATTTACTACTCTAGGGTGTATCTGTTTCTTTTTGTTCTAGAGCCTTCAGGTGTGTTGTCAAGCTGCTAGTGTATGTTCTCTCCAGTTTCTTTTTGAAGGAACTTAGAACTATGAGTTTTCCTCTTAGGATTGCTTTCATTGCATCCCATAAGTTTGGTTATGTTGTGCCTTCATTTTTGTTAACTTCTAAAGTGTCTTTTATTTCTTTTTTTTATTTCTTCTTTGCCAAGTTATCACTGAGTAGAGCATTGTTCAGCTTCCATGTATATGTGTGCTTTTTGTTGATTTTGTTGAAATTGAAAATTATCCTTAGTTACTGGTGATCTGATAGGTTGCAAGGGAGTATTTCAGTCTTCTTGTATCTCTTGCAGCCTGTTTTGTGACTGACTATATGGTCAATTTTGAAAAAGGTACCTTAGTGGTGCTGAGAAGAAGGTATCTTCTTTTGATCTAGGCTAAATGTTTAATCGATGTCTATTAAATCAATTTGGTTCATAGCTTCTCTTAGTTTCATAGTGTCTTTGTTTATTTTCTGTTTCGATGGTCTATTCATTGATAAGAGTGGGGTGTTGAAGTCTCTCACTATTATTGTCTGTGGTACAATATATGCTTTTGCTTTTGTAGAGTGTCATTTATAAATGTAGGTACCCTTGTATTATGTTTAGGATTAAGAGTTTTCTTGATAAATGTTTCATGTGATGAGTAAAAAGTGTTCTTGTCTTTTTTTGATAACTATTGGTTGAAAATCTATGTTATTCAATAGTAAAATGGTTACTCCAGCTTTATTCTTGGGACCATTTGCTTAGAAAGTTTTTTTCCCTGTCTTGTACTCTGACGTAGTGTCTGTCTTTGTCACTGAGATGAGTTTCCTGGATTCAGCAAATAGACTGTTTACACATCCACTCCAATAGTCTATATTTTTATTGGGGATCTTAGTCCATTGATGTTAAGAGATATTAAGGAATAGTGATTGTTGTTTCCTGTTATTGTTTGTGTACTTTTCTTCTTTTGGTTTTGTTGCAAGAAGATTATTTTCTTGCTTTTTCTATGGTTAGTTCCCCTCTTAGTGTCGGAGTTTTTCATCTGTTACATTTTGTAGGGCTGGGTATATAAACAGATATTGTGTAAATTTGGTTTTGTCCTGGAATATCTTGGTCTCTCCATTCATGGTGATTGGGAGTGTTACTGGATTTTATGGTGTTTGAGAGTTAACCTGTGCTGGCATTTATGTTCTCTTATGGTCTGTATGACTTCTGTGCAGGATCTAGCTTTCCTAGTCTGTTGAGAAGTCTGGTGTAATTTTGATAGGTCTGCCTTTATATAATATTGTCTTTTTTTTTTTTTTTTTTTTTTTTTTGGAGTTCTGAGTCTTCTTGTATTTTCATGGCTATCTCTTTTTTTAGGTTAGAGAAATTTTCATCTATGATTTTGTTGAAGATAGTTAGTGACCCTTTTATTTGTGATTCTTCACTATTTTCTACAACTGTTATCTTTAGATTTGGTCTTCTCATTGTGTCCCAGAGATTCTTCATGTTTTGGGTTAAAGGTTTTCTGATGTTTGCATTTTCTCTGACTGATGTTTCAGTGTTTTCTATGTTATCTTCTGTCACTGAGATTCTCTTTTCCATCTCTTTTATTCTGTTGGTGATGGTTGCATTTATGACCTCTGATCTTTTTCCTAGATTTTCTATCTCTCGGTTTGTCTCCTTTTATGATGTCTTTATATTTTCTCTTTTCATTTTCAATTCCCTCACCTGTTTTGCCATGTTTTCGTATAGCTCCCTGGATAGTCAGTTAGGAGGAAGTGAGGCCTCACCCTTGGGTTCAGGATGGAGAGCCTCCTCGGGCTCTTCTGGGTACTCAACAATCTCCTCACAGGTAGTGAGTCCTTATGGCATTGGTCCCTCTGTTCTCGTCTGAAACAGACCTTTTCAGTCAGCCTACTTTTTATCTTCAAACTGAATAAATGCCTTTAACACTCATGGATTTTGGAACTTGATATTTGTCAGTACTTAAAAAACAACTTACACATTGACACATTGAAAATACTACTTTTTATTTATACAATGTATCTTTGATCCAGAACATATTCTAGAAGTATGCTCTCCTATTCACAAAAGAAAAAAAATACCATTATCTGTAGAGAGTTGCTGGCAGCTTGTGGCCTGCTTACAGATGTCAATTATGGAAATTTCTTTTAAATACCTCATAGTGATGCATATTAAGATCCTCTGTGCCCTTGTTTCTTTACAGAAAAAAATATTGCTATAATTTTCCAGTACAGCACTGTGGCCATAATTTGCCATTTACATTCTTCATCCATGGAAGTTTTATAGTAGTAAATGGCTGGTTGCAAGGAAACCAGTAGAAAAAATATGTCTCCTGTTTGCCTCAGCGACAGACTCATGCCCTGCCATGTTTCAGTAATAAGCTATAATGCCTAATCTGCTGACACATGGGACCTTCTTAGTGTAAATATCTGTCATTTTAGAGTTATAAGTTCAAAGTGTACCTTTCTCTTAGTTTCTCTCACACTCAGTTCAGGAATAACTAGTTGCATATTCACTTACCCTTGAACCTACCATTCTTAGGTACTATGGTTGTATTAGGTTCTTTTATTATAAATAAGATTTGATCTTTGAAGTATTTTTTTTTTTTTTTTTTTTTTTTTTTTTTTTTTTTTTTTTTTTTTGTGGAAAGCATCAGGTGCTTAGCAACAAATACAGAAGAGAAAGTTAGAATAAGCTCATAACCTGATGTGACAACTGGAGTGTTAGAGCTAGTAATTTTACAACAGACCCCAAACATTGTTCACTGGGCCCAATCTGTTATATCACCTTCTGCCTCTGCTGAAGAAAGTGTTCTCATGATTGGATATAACTGTACCATAAGAAAATTAAGGACTTTTTAAATGATTTGGTAGGTGCTGAATTCCAGTTCTCTGTACAGAAAGATAGAAACCCCAACAAGAAAGCAAAACCAATAAAGGTTATTAACATATGAAGGGTTGTCTATTTGGAAAATGTTAAGTCCTGGTCACATGTTGCAGATATTTACCCAGTGCTTCCATGGCATAATATTTGTTGATAACTTTATATCGAGATATATTGATTATATTACCTATAACATTTAGACCAAGGAAACCTACTTTATCCAACAGTTTAAAATCAGCCTCAAGACCATTATATGTAAAATCCTATACTCAGTTTAACATGTGTTGATAACACACACACACACACACACGTACACACACACATACACAAGGACATTTAGATTACTAGAATTAAGCAGAGATTTTAAACTCTTCCAAATATATTTAACAAAAGATTGTCAGTGGAGCTGGAGGGCTCAGGATTATTTTTCTATCTCAGCTGAAATGATTCCATGGTAAGGACTCTGTTACTTAGTAACATTAACAATGCAATGAAGTTCCCTTGTAAGATCTTCAAATAAATAGTTTTGTGAACCAATTACATACTTCACTAGAATTTCATTCCTTTTTAGCAATTATTTCACCCAACTTCAAAATGCAGGAGCATTATCTTTTTCTCTAAATGCGTTTCTAGATTATAAATAAAGTCACCTTATTCTAAAGTTCAATTCAGAGATAAACACTGATTAAGGAAAGGGAGACACAGGGACTTAAACGACAAATTCATACATGAGGTCAAGAGATTAAATCATGTTCCGTTTGACTACAAATATTTATACATAAGTTAAAAAATTGAAGCAACTTAAAAATTTTATCTGAACGTGTTTTTGTAGCTATGTTGCTCAGATAATAGTGTAGTGAATGATAGATTGCTCTTGGACATATTGGGAAGTAAATATATTCGGAATAGGTATTATTTCCTATATGTGTTTACAAACACGTTTTCAGTAAAGCTTGTTATAACTGTTAAAATAATGACTCAAGATTCTAATACAACTTCTAACATTTTAGAAGTTAGGGAAAACTATAGCTGTTTTAATTTGCATTTTCATGATGACTAAGGATGTTGAACATTTCTTTAGGTGCTTCTCAGACATTCTATATTCTTAGTTGAGAAGTCTTTGTTTATCTTCATACCCCAATTTTTAGTACAGTTATTGGGTTACTTCTTGAGTGATTTGTATATATTTGATATTAGCACTCTATCAGATGTAGGATTGGTAAATATCCTTTCAGAACCTGTTGGTTGTCATTTTGTCCCTTTAACAGTGTCCTTTGCCTTACAGAAGCTTAGCAATTTTATGAGGTCCCATTTATAAATTCTTGATCTTTGAACATAAACCATCATGTCTTGTTCATAAAAATTTCTCCAGTGACCATGTGTTTGAGGCTCTTCCCCACTTTCTGTTCTGTTAGTTTTAGAGTATCTGGTTTTATGTGTAGGTCTTTGATTCACTTGGACTTGAGCTTTGTATAAGAAGATAAGAATGGATCTATTTGTATTTTCCTGAATGCTAACCTCCAGTTGAACCCACACAAATTGTTGAAAAGGCTGCCTTTTTTCCCACTGAGTGGCTTTAGCTCCTTTATCAAAGATCAAGTGATTGTAGGTGTGTAGTTTCATTTCTGGGTCTCCAATTCTTTTCCGTTAATTTATCTGCCTGTCTCTGCACCAATACCATGCACATTTCTTTTTTTCTTTTGGCAATTGCTCTGCAATACAGCTTAAGGTCAGGGATGGTGATTTCCCCAGATTTTTTTTATTGTTCAGAAATGGTTTCACTATCCTGGTTTTCTGGGTATTCTAAATGAATTTGAAAATTGCTATTTCTAACTCTACGAAGGTTTGGGTGGGAATTTTCATGGGGATTGCATTGAATCTGTAGAATACTTTTGGCAAGATGGCCATTTTTACTATATTAATCCTGCCAATCTCTGAGCATGAGAGATCTTTCCATCTTGTGAGATCTTCTGTTTCTTTCTTCAGGGACTCGAAGTTCCTGTCATACAGATCTTTTTCACTTGCTTAGAGTTACACCAAGATATTTTATTTTCACTTGTGACTATTGTGAAGGATGTCAATTCTCTAATTTCTTTCTCACCCTGTTTATACTTTGAGTAGGGACAGGCTACTGATTTTTGAGTTAATTTTATATTCAGCAACTTTGCTGACATTATTTATCAGGTTTAGAAGTTCTCTGGTGTAATTTTTGCAGTCACTTAAGTATACTATCATACCATATGCAAATAACGATATTTTGACTTCTTTCCAATTGGTATTCTTTGACCTTCTTTGGTTGTGTATTTGCTCTGGCTAGAACTTCCCATATTACATTGAATAGAATGGGGTAGAGTGGGCAGCTGTGTCTAGACTCTGCTTTTAATGGGATCAAGTTTCTCTCCATTTACTTTGATTTTGGCCACAGATTTGCTCTCTAGTACCATTATTGTTTAGGTATGGGCCTTTAATTCCTCATCTTTTCAAGACTTTTAACATGAAAAGATGTTGAATTTTTTCAAATACTTTCTCAATATCTAATGAGATGATCGTGTGGCTTTTTTTTTTTTTTTTTTAGTTTGTTTATAGAGTGTATTCCACCTCACACCACTCAGAATGACTAAGTTCAAAATCTCGGATAACAGCAGATGCTGGTGAGGATGTAGAGAAAGAGGAACACTACTCCATTATTGCTGGGATTTTAAGCTGGTACAAACACTCTGGAAATCAGTAGGATGTTTCCTCAGAAAAGTAGACATAGTGCTGCTTGAGGACTCAATGGACCTTAATAGGCATATATCCAAAAGACACTCCAAGGACATATATAACAAGAAAATATTTTCCACTATTTTCATAGCAGCCTTATTTATAATAGCTAGAAGCAGGGAAGAACCCAGATGTCCTTAAACAAAGGAATGGATATATAAAATGTGGTACATTTACACAATGAAGAACTATTCAGCTATTAAAAACAATGACTTTATAAAACATATATGGTATACACTCACTCATAAGTGGAATCCAGAAGCTCAGAATAGCCAAGATACAATTCACAGACCATATGATTCTCAAGAAGAAGGAATATCAAAATGCGGATGCTGAGTTCTTCCTAGAAGGGGGAACAAAATACTCATGGGAGGTTTAAGTTGTGAGAGACGTGGGAGGAAGAGAGGAAGAGGAGGTGAAAAGGGGGACAGGATCTAGTATTGGAGGAGAGTGGTGTCAGGAATTTGGACAGAGTATGTAGCAATGGGGAATGAGGACCTGGGGGTATCCACCAGCAAGTCCCAGATGCCAGAAAAGCAAGATGCCCTCAGAACTCTATGGAAATCAGATTACCTAAAATGCTCAACAAAGAAGAGGAATCCTATAGAGACCATATCCAGAGGTTAGTCAAGGTCCCAGTTAGGGAATGGGGTCACCCACTAATCTCCAACTTTTTCACTCATAATGGCTCGATTCTAAAGGAAATACAAGGACAAAGTGTGGAGCAGAGACTGAATGAAAGTCCATCTCACATACAGCTATCAAACCCAGACACTGTTGAGGATGTCAAAAATATTGCTGACAAGAGCCTGACTCCTAAAAGTTTCTGTCAGAGCCTGACAGATACAAAAGTGAATGTTCACAGCCTGCCATCAGACATAGCACTGGAACCCCAATGGAGGAGTTAGAGATAGGAAGAAGGGATGGAAGGGTTTTCAACACCATCGGAAGAACAACAGTAGCAACCACCCATAAGCCTCAGAGCTCCCAGGAACAAAACCATCAACCAAAGAGCACACATGGAGGAAAATATGGCTCCAGCTGCACATACAGTAGAGGACGGCATTGTCTGGCATTAATGGGAGGAGAGGTCCTTGGTCCTGTGAAGGCTCGATTTCTCAGTGTAGGGGAATGCCAGGGTAGGACATGGTGAGTAGGAGGGGGAACACCCTCATAGAAGCATGGGGAGGGGATATGGGATGGGAATGTTCTGGAGGGGAAACTCAGAAAGGGGATAACATTTGAAATGCAGTGCAAATACATGGAATATACAACAGGGCAAATGAAGTTAGGGCACAAATTTTGTTATCCTGTTTCAGCATTTCTGGCACAACTTGATGGTGATAGTTAACAGAAAACATAGCATTACACAAAGAATCTAAGTAACTATTATATCTTAAATAGTTATCCTGCCCGTGTTACCAGCATGCTAATCTTTTGTTCTCATACTGATATACATTGGAAGCAAACAAAGGTCTTCCATGCTCCAGGAAAGCTACGAGTTCTTTCAAGAAGACATTGCCTCCTTGTCTTCTGAGACATACAGTGTGAATTTGAAGAGATAACTGAGAGAGCTCAAAATAGTTAGTTCAACACACTGTTACTGTTGTAAGTTGATTTAAGCAAATTCTCACACACACACACAAACACGTGACATTTCCTGTCTTCCTTGGTATAATCACTGTTTATTTCCTTCCCTCTCCTCATAAAACTATAGCCTGTGAAGACATAACTTCAAATTATTTTTATTCACAGAACTCACAGAAAGCATGCTAGTACTGTAGGGTCAATTCAACTTGAAATAATAACATCATTTATTTAGAATACATGTTAAGTGCATGCAGTGTTTAAGATGCCCTTTGGAGACATCTTTAATTAGAAAGAACTGCAAATGTACAAACAGGAGTAAATTAAAAAAACTAAATACAGATTATAATTAATGCAATGAAGGAAATAAACAGATTTTATTAAAAAATATGATGCATGTTCACACATATGGATTTTAATCAGGGCAGTTGGGATGCTATTTTAGTGGGAACCTGATGTCTAAGAGCATATTTTTAGTGCCTGCAAAGAAGGAGCAGTAGAATAATCTGTGGGGAATAACGCAAATAGTTGACAATGTTCAGAAACTAGTTTGTTACTTATTTGTTTTGTTTATTTTCCAGTGGGATGCTTTTAAATGCTAATATAATTCTAATCATGTAATCTTTCTAAAGGTGAGATTTACTTGAAGAGAAGTTATTGTGTAATGCTTGAAAATTAAAAATTATGTATGTTTCATTAACGTTGAACTGTATTCTGGCACTTGATGATGGATGGATTAGAGAAGTATAATATATATTATATAATGTTATATAATCATTATATATTACAGAAGGCTCCTATGGTGGTCTCAGATATTGTGTCTACAGTTAGAAAGATAAGAGAGAAGATAGAGAAAATTAATTATGATTAACTTACCTTTGTGCTGTCAGGTACCTCAGATAGATTGAGTTTTGGATGTGAAGAAAAGAAAGAGAACAGAGATGAATTTCCATGTATTGGCTTTTGGTACGTAAATCATTTGATTATTAAAGAGAGAATCTTAAGAAATTATACCATTAGAGAAGCAGAGTAGAAATCAAGGTTTTTCTTGATAGTGTGAAGACAGAGGCCTGTGTTGTTTGAGTCAGGAGGGTAATAGACTATTAGATTTGTCAGTTGGACCTATGCCTATCTTGACTATTACCTTAAAATTTAAGAGATGTCTTATTTATCTTATTTTAGAAGTCACAAAGTAGGAATTTTATAAATGTTGACTGTTTTCTATAGCCTAATAATAGCCTACCAACTAGATATTGTTACATTTCATTGTATATAGAAAGAACTCCTTGTTATTCTTTAGGCCAGAATAGTGTACTATGAAGGGTTGATATTTGAAATAATATATTTAGTTTTGAAATAAGTTAAGTAGGCACTTTGGGTATATAATAATATACCTGATAGTATGTATTTAGTAGAAATAAAGTGTGTCAAACATAACAGTAACATATTTGGAAATTTAGAGTAAGAAATCCCATAATGGACTTGAAGAAAGTGAGAAGAGGGGGTTAGGAAAAGCTAGGGCCATGTGACGCTCTAAAGAGAGGGCAAGAACTTCACATGGAAGGTAGGGAAATTTGTCATGTACAAGTTGTTTTCATATAATCCCTTATCGCAAAGATAAAAATTATGATTTTACACGATTACCTACAAAAACTGTATTTCACTTAGCAGCACTTGTAAGTGAACAGCAAGAAGCATGGAAAATACTGTTTTAGAGACTAAGAGAGTGGGTGGGATGGAGGGTTTGCAGAGGGGAGACTGGGAAGGTGTTTTAGAGACTAAGAGAGTGGGAGGGATGGAGGGTTTGCAGAGGGGAGACTGGGAAGGTGTTTTAGAGACTAAGAGAGTGGGTGGGATGGAGGGTTTGCAGAGGGGAGACTGGGAAGGTGTTTTAGAGACTAAGAGAGTGGGTGGGATGGAGGGTTTGCAGAGGGGAGACTGGGAAGGTGTTTTAGAGACTAAGAGAGTGGGTGGGATGGAGGGTTTGCAGAGGGGAGACTGGGAAGGTGTTTTAGAGACTAAGAGAGTGGGTGGGATGGAGGGTTTGCAGAGGGGAGACTGGGAAGGGAAACAGTTCAACATGTAAATAAGTAAAATAATAAATAAACCACAAGAATAAGCATATCCACATCTGAAGTCAAAAGTTGCCATAAATTACTAAAAGTATATCATCATTACTTGAGAGCTTCAATAATGAAAACAATGTTTTCATGTGCTGTATAGAAGTAATTATTTGCAAAAACAATTCTCATAAAGTTCCGGTTATGTCTATGTCAATGATGATGTTCTTAAATTTTGGCAGTTGCTAAGGAAGTTGGAAGGGGTGATGAAACTATACAGAGAAGGCAATATTACAAAATAAATGCGATGAAATAATATAGAAGTTAATCATAATTTCATATATGATGAAGATATGGGAAAACCTTAGAGAAGGATGAAAGCTTCAATTGGTAGTTTCTGTAATGATTGAGACATAAAATATTTTCTGGACACTCATTTTCTATGTTCAAATGGGATTCTTGTGGAATGCATGAAAATAAATGGAAAACAATTTTAGGAAAAGCCAAGATCTGCTGAAATCAGTTACATAATTTGAAGTTACTATGGTAACAAATAAATACAGCCTTGTTAGAGAACGGATCTCAATGATACCTTAGAGAAGTGGTTTATGGATCCAATGTCCAGACAGTACAGAATACGGGACAACTAACTGGTGTAGTTTCTTATATAATGATACCAGTGAACAATGAATGACAATTATAAAAGTAGAGGTGGATTGAAATTTAACAGGAAGAAAATTGTCAATATGTGCAATAAACTGTCAATATTTAGATATTTATATTAATGGATTAAATATGAATATATGAATATTTATATATATCCTTAATGACATATGTGCACATTTGTATATAGTTTTAGAAAAAATATATGAGTCATTCAATTTAGTTTTATTTAAATTATATATGACAATAAATGCTTCATTTTATCATAATTTGAAACATTTTATTATGCTCACTGCACATATAGTATATATAATATATGTAAAATTATGTACATATATTAGATAAATTAATAATAAACTATGAACATTAATCTTTATATATCTTAACATTTGGAACTGTATAAATTTCTTCATCAAGTTTTTTTTATGCCACATAAAAATATTAGAAGACATTTTTTCATTATCCACATATATTATAGTGTCATTTTAGAGTCTATAGAACAGCTGTTAAAGAATAAAGTTAATGTATTCTTTTAAGAATAATATACTGTAAAAATATCAATTTATTTTCTGCTTCTTATATCACTACCTGTACATGCAAAATATTTTCAAATTTTCTTTTTGTATTTAAATTTAAAACTTATATGTCCTTCAAGATTTACTCAGTGCTATATCAAATGATGCTTCCTTTCAGCCTATATAAACAAAAAATGAATACATACAATTTATTTATTCAATACTCATTATATACTATGTGTCATACTTGTAAATATTCTTCCAGATTCCACTAATATTTATTATAACTATATTTTCATGTAGTTACCTATTAATTAATTTTCAATACATGATTTCTATTATTTATGTAAAAATATTAAACAGCTCTGTACATATATATCCATATTTTACCAAACTATACATTTCTTAAATTTATAGGTTCATTTCTATATGATAACAAAAAACCAGCAGAAATTTTAAATCACAATGTTGCCACTTTATAGATATTTAATAAAATTAATTTTATCAAAATATTTACTCCTTGAATAAGAGACAATATTACATGATATACAAAAATTCTGTTTAAAATATAAAATCTCACTAATGTAGTGAAAATAGATTATTATACATGTTATACAGAGAGAATGGAGGCTGAATAAATGTGGATTGCATGCTGAATTTTTGAAATTGTAGAAGAGGGACAAGAATGCCTACAATAGACTGAGGGAGGGTTATGCATCAATTAAGGTTTGAACACATATGCAACATGATAATAATCTTCATACACGAAATAACACAGTATATTTCAAAAAGCTAGACCCAAGAACACTTAGAATGAGGAAAGAACACAGCAGAAGCTCATTTATAAAGAAATTCAAGGTTGTGCATATGGAAAAGATTCAGAGTAGTGCTATTAACTATTAGTAATTAATATTAACTATTAATTATTATTTTAAGTTTATATTAACTATCAATAATGAAGCCTTAGCTAGAACAATAAGAACACTGATGGACATTAAGGAGATACAAATAGGAAAAAAAGGAGTTAAAGCATCATTATTTGTAGATAATATGATATTATGAATAAAGGAAATTTAAAATCCCACCAACAAACTCTTATAACTGATTAACCCTTTCTGCAAAGAGTCTGGATAGAAAATTAACACAAAAAAAAAATCAGTAGACTTTCTATATACTAATGACAAATGGGATACAGCCAATAGTAGACTAATACCAAAATAGTAAATAACTCACACACCTAGACATAAGAGAAAACCCAAATTAAAAATTAGATACAGATCTAAGCAGAGAATTCTCAAGGAGGTAACTCAAATGATTAAGAAGCACTTAAAGAAATAACTAAGATAGTATCAGGAAGGTGCAAACTAAAACTTCATTGAAATTTCATGTAGCATCAATCAGAATGACGATAATTAATAGAAAAAAGGACAGCACATGCTGTGAAAATATAGAATAGGGAGAACACACATCCGTTGCTGGTGGGAGTATAAACTTGTAGAGCCAGTATGGTTATCAGTGTGATAATTCCTCAGTGAGGTGGGAATAAGTTTACCTCAATTTACAGCTCCACCACTTTTGGGCATATATCCAAAAGATGCTTTATCCTACCATAGAGACACTGGTTCTGCTATGGTTATTACTTCTGTGTTTATAATAGCTAGAGTTTAAAAACAACTTAGATTTCCATAAACAAATTAATAAATAAGTACAAAGTGATAATTTATACAACAGAATGTCACTGAATTAAAAAATAAAATTTATGGATTAAAGTTGGAATTAGAAAAATTGTGATGTGAACTTTACATATATATACATGTATATACATATACTGGTATATAGTGTATTATATATATTTAAGTAAACTTGAATATAGTATGTTTTTCCTTAAATTCATGTTAGCTGTAAATTCATTGAGAAATAATTTATAAACCATATAACCACAAAAGTTTGTTTAAGAGTAAGAACATAGTAGGTGATGATCTTCATTGAAACGGGAAATAGAATAATCTGTTATTGATAGACTAGAGAATAGAATAAAATGATCAAACAAGAAGGAGAAGGGGAAAGGGGTGTGAAGGGAAGAATAAAGAAAAGAACAGATAAACTAAGGGCAATTTGAAGGCTTATATGGAAACTTAATACAAAAGAAATTTTATATAATGTATACATATTTAAATGCACTCTAAATAAAATCTTCAAATAATGGAAAAGACAGACCCCACTTAACATTTATATAATGGAGTTGAAGGCCAAAGGGATCCCACTGGAACCCCAAAACCACCCAGGCTACCTTGGCTCTATAAACTGATGGTAAAGCTACATTACCAAAGATAACAACTCACTGAACCTCAGAACGTTCATCTTGTGCTTACCTAGATCCTTCAGCCTCTGGACAAGTTTTCATGGTAATGGAAGGTACTCTGTATGTCACCAAAAGAGAAAAATAAACTTCAACTAATCTATAAAACCTTTATTCTGTATGAGTGAACTTTCTTCAAGACATGCTGGTGTGATAGTGGCATACAGTGCAATATAGAACCTGGCTCATGCATTTTCAGGGGAATGTTCTCCTGTAGAAAATTTAAACAAATTCAGAGAGCCATAGCCAGGCAATAGTCATAGCCTTTTAAATACTCAGTTCTAAATGATAATGTCTCTTGTATTCATCAAATCCATGCCCCTAGGGCTCAGAGGAGCCCTGTAAGAAAAGAGTTAGAAGGTACTCAGGCAATCTGCCACCAGGAACAGTGGAGATCCAGGGACAGAAGCCTGGTGAAACAGTGCTCCAGAGTAGCCAGGGAGCAGAGAGGTCTGTGCCAAGCACTCAGAACCTGTGCCACTCCCTCTGCTGATTGGTTCACAGGAGCAGGAACCCTGCCTTAGGGCGTCTGTTTCCACCTGGCATCCCATGTGTGCAGAACAGGCTCTCAGGCCATCTACCACTAGGAACACTGGAGATCCAGGGACACAGCCCAGGTACAAGGGAGAGAGGAGAACCAATCACTGACAACAAGACCACTTATAATCCCAGACACCAAGATGGCAAGAGGAAAGCAAAAGAACGTACCCCAGGGAAACCAAGACAACCTGGCAACACCAGAACCCAGCTCTCCCATCATAGCAAAGAGCAGAAGGTCAAACACTCCAGAAAAAGAAGACTCAGACCCGAAATGATACTTCAAGATGATGATAGAGATCCTTAAACAAGAATGAGAGGAAAAGCATGAAAAAATAAAAGCTTTTAAAGAGGAAATAAGAAAAACACTCAAAGAACTCAAAGAACTAGAGGAAAACAAAACCAAAGAGATGAAGGAATGGAAGAAGGAATTTAAAACAGAAATGAAAACAATTAAAAAAAAAAAAACCACTAAAAAAGACACCCTAGAGGTAGAAAACCTAAAAAACGAAATCAGGAGTCACAGATGCAAGCATCTCCAACAGACTACAAAAGATGGAAGAGAGAATCTCAGGGGACGAAGACAACATTAAAAAAATAAACAAAACAGTCAGAGAAGATGCAAAAACCGAAAAGAACCTAACCAAAAATGTTCAGGAGATCCAGGACACAATGAAAAGACCAAACCTAAGGATAAGAGGAAGAGAGGAGGGCAAACAGAGTGAAAAAAGATTTTTACCAACCGCACATCTGATAGATGCCTAATATCCAAGGTATACAAAAAACTCAAGAAGCTAGACAACAGAGAACCAAACAACCCTATTAAAAAATGGGGTACAGAGCTAAATATAAAGTTCTCCATTGTAGAATATTGAATCTCTGAGAAGCATCTAAGTAAGTGCTCAACATCATTTGTCATCAGGGAAATGCAAATCAAAACAACCCTGAGATTCCACCTCACACCAGTCAGAGTGGCTAAGATCAAAAATTCAGATGACAGCAGATGCTGGGGAGGATGTGGAGAAAGAGGAACACTTGTCCACTGTGGTGGGCTTGTAAACTGGTACAACCACTCTGGAAACTAGTCTAGTGATTCCTCAAAAAATTGGACATAGTACTACCTGAAGATCCAGCTATTCCACGTCTGGGCATTTACCCCAGAGAGGAACCAACGTACAACAAGGACACATGCACCACAAAGTTCATAGCAGCCCTATTTATAATAGCCAGAAGCTGGAAAGATCCCAGATGTCCTTCAGTAGATGAATGGATACAAAAATTGTGGTATATTTACACAATGGAGTACTACTCAGCTATCAGAAACAATGACTTTACAAAATTCTTAAGAAAATGGATGCATCTAGAGAATATCATCCTGAGTGAGATAACCCAGTCACAAAAGAACAGACATAATATGCAGTCACTGATAATGGAATACTAACTCCAGAAAGCTCGGAACACCCCAGAAACAACTCACAGACTCTATGAAGTTCAAGGAAAAAAAATGAAAAACCATTATGCTTAATCTTTACACACCAAGAAAACTTTGAATAATTCCAGATTACATCTTATTTTACATGTACTTTACACTCATTGTAACTAGTAAAATCTTAATGCATACTATCAAACCTTAAAAAAAAACCAAGTACTGATAAAAATATATTCATATACTTTTATGCAAAAATGCTTAAAATCTGTACATTTATCTTTGTTTTTAAAAATAAAGTTGTTCATTTAAAAAAAAAGGAGGCAGAAAGGGTATTAGGGCCAGATGTGTTAGAGAATATCAAGACATCAAGGCCTTCTAGACTTAAGAGCTGTTGTCCATATAAAATCACAGGCACTGTGCCAACATGAATAGGGTCTGCGTGGGTCTGTACCAGATAGGATGCTTGATCTTGAAGGAGAAGTGTACACACATTCATCCCTAACTGAGAAGCTATCTCCAATTAATATCTACTTGCAAAGAAAACTTTATTTTTCTGCAAGGGCGTCTTACTGGGGAAACAAACTACTCTTAAGAGTAGAGTGCATGCCGAGCAAGAGATGGCCAGCAAAATGTGAACTCAAAGGTATCTTTGGGTGATTTTTGTTTCATAATGTGAAGTTAGAATATTTTTGTTTTCATGTTGTGTGCTTGTTTTACATGATTACAAGTACTTTGCATCAGATTCCATTAAAAATGGTTGTGAGTTACCATGTAGATGCTGGAAACTGAACTCAGGATCTCTGGATAAGCAATGAATGATCTGAACTGTTGAGCCTTCTCTTCATTCCAAAAGCTTAGAATACCCAAGATACAATTCACAAACCACATGAAGTTCAACAAGAAGGAAGGCAAAAATGTAAATGCTTCAGTCCTTTTTTTCCTAGTTTTAAAATGATATTTACTTATGATGTATACAGTATTCTGCCTGGACACATCCTTGCATACACTATAATGATGCAAGCCTTTATAAAATGCTTTTAATATTTTTCTCACAAACAGGAAATATTACTTACCAGTAACAGAAAAAAACCTTATTTTCCAGAATGAAAGAGCACCAAGAAGCACAGGGCACCATAACTTCTGGGTGCCAGGACCACTAGCTTCAGAAATTCTCATTTCCACATCACCTGAAACCAAAGCTTTCACAAATTGAAAATCCAGGAAGGACACGCAGCAAGCATCCCCACTCCTGCTCTGGGAACTTACACATACCTGTAGCTCATCATATAGATCCTATCTTCCCTTGCAACAGACAAATTTTAAATATACAGCACTACATAAAGTAAGATTATTAATCTTTTTTTCTGTTTTCTTCTTTTTTTAATTGAACAACTTTATTTTTTAAAAAGGATAAATGTACAGATCTTAAGCATTTATACATTAAAGTATACGAATATATTTTTGACAGTGCTTGGTTTTTTTTAAAGGTTTGATAGTGAGCATTAAGATCTTACTTGTTACAATGAGCATAAAGCACATGTAAAACAAGATGGAACCTGAAATTAGTCAAAGTTTTCTTGGTGTGTAAAGATTAAGCATAATGGTTTTTCATTTTCATTTTCATTTTTTTCTTTTCTTGAACTTCATATGGTGAGGCTGTAAACTAGTATAACCACTCTGAAAATCAATCTGGCAATTCCTCAGAAAATTAGACATAGTACTACTTGAATTATAGTTGTTATTCCACTTCTGGGCATATACCCCAGAGATGCTCCAACATACAATTAGGGCACGTGCAACACAATGTTCATAGCAGCCCTATTTATAATAACCAGAATCTGGAAAGAACCCAGATGTTCTTCAGTAGATGAATGCATACAAAAAATTGTGGCAGATTTTCATAATGGTGTACTACTCAGCATTCAGAAACAGTGATTTTATAAAATTATTTTTGTTTTTGAAATTTTAAAAGCATGCATTTTTAATTGAACATGTCAGCCAGGGCATTACAATTTTGTTTATACATTTTTCAAAGCATCCCTGTATTTTTTTGAACAACTTTATTTTAATAAACAAAGATAAATGTGCAAATTTTAAGCATTTTTGCATAAAAGTATATGAATCCATTTTTGTAAGTGCTTGGCTGAGGAACCTCCAGACTGATTTCCACAGTGGTTGTATCAGTTTACAACCCTACCAACAGTGGAGAAGTGTTCCTCTTTCTCCGCAGCCTCGCCAGCATCTGCTGTCATCTGAGTTTTGGATCTTGGCCAATCTGACTGGTGTGAGGTGGAATCTCAGGGTTGTTTTGATTTGCATTTCCCTGATGGCTAAGGATGTCAAGAACATCCTTAGATGCTTCTCAGCCATTCAATATTTCTCAATTGAGAAGTTTTTGTTTAAGTCTGTACCCCATTTTTAATAAGATTGATTCTCTGGTGTCTAGCTTCTTGAGTTCTTTGTATACCTTGGATATTAGGCCTCTATCTGATGTAAAATTGGTGAAGAACTTTTCCCACTCTGTTGGCTGCCGTTTTGTTTTCTTGACAGTGTCTTTAGCCTTATAATAACTTTGCAATCTCATTAAGTCTCATTTGTTAATCTTTGACCTTAGAGCATGAACCACTGGATTTTTGTTCAGAATATTTTCTTCTGTGTCTTCTAAGGTTTTCCCTACTTTCTCATCTAATAGTTTCAGTGTACCTGGTTTAATGTGGAGATCTTTGATCCACTTGCACTTGAGCTTTGTGCAGGGAGATAAGAAAGGGTCTACATTAATTCTTCTGCATGCTGAGTGCCAGTTAAACCAGCACCATTTGTTGAATAGGCTGTCCTTTTTCCACTGAATGTTTACAGCTTCTTTGTCTAAAATCAGGTGACCATATATGTGAGAGCTCATTTCTGGATCTTCTATTCTATTCCATTGATCTAAGTGCCTATTTCTGTACCAGTACCATGCAGTTTTAGCACAATTGCCTTGTAATATAGCTTGAAGTCAGGAATTGTGATAACTGCAGATGTTTTCTTGTTGTTGAGGACTGATTTAGCTATTATAGGTCTTTTGTTAATCCAAATGAAATTGCATATTGCTTTTCCCAACTCAGTGAAGAACTGGGTTTGAATTTGATGGGGATTGCATTGAATCTATAGATTGCTTTTGGTAAGATGGCCATTTTTAAAATGTTGATCCTTCCAATCCATGAGCATGGTAGATCTTTCCATTTACTGAGATCTTCCTCAATTTTCTTCTTTTGAAGTTTGAAGTTCTTGTCATACAGGTCCTTCACTTACTTAGTTAGAGTCACACCAAGGTATTTCACATTTTTTGTGACTATTTTGAAGCATATCTTTTCCTTAATTTCTTTCTCCACGTTTGTCCTTTGAGTATAGGAAGGCTACTGAATTGTTTGAGTTAATTTTATATCCAGCCACTTTTCTGAACTTGTTTATCAGCTGTAGGAGTTCTCTGGTGGAATTTGTTGGGTCTCTTAAGTACACTATCATGTCATCTGCAAATAGTGATGTTTTTACTTTTTCCTTTCCAATTTGTATCCCTTTGATTTCCTTTTACTGTCTAATTGTTCCAGTAAGGACTTCCAGTTCTATGTTGAATAGGTAGGGGAAGAGTGGGCAGCCTTTTCAAGTCCCTGATTTTAGTAGAATTGCTTCAATTTTCTCACCGTTAAGTTTGATGTTGGCTGTTAGTTTTCTGTATATTGCTTTTATTATGTTTAGGTATGGGCCTTGGATACTTGTTCTTTCTAAGACTTTTAACATGAAGGGGTGATGAACCTTGTCAAATGCTTTCTCATCATCTCTTGATGTAAAAATTGGCATCTTGCCAAAACCAATCTACAGATTCAATGAAATCCTCATCAAAATTCCAACTCAATTCTTCATGATCTTAGAAGAAGAAATTTGTAATTTCATCTGGAATTAGAAAAAAAAAGCTAGAATATTGATATCTCTTCTCAAGATTAAAAACACTTCTGGGGAATCACCATCCCTGACCTCACATTATATTACAAAGCAATTGTGATCAAAACTTCATGGTATTGGTACAGAGACAGGCAAGTATATCAATGGAACAGAATTGTGGACCCAGAAATGAACCCACACACCTATGGTCACTTGATCCTTGACAAATGACCTAAAAATATTCAATGGAAAAAGACAGCCTCTTTAACAAATGGTTTTGGTTTAACTGGCAGTCAGCATGCAGAAGAATGAAATTAGATCCTTTTCTATCCCCTTGTACAAAGCTCAAATCCAAGTGGATCAAAGATCTCCACATAAAAACAAATACACTGAAATATTAGAAGAGAAAATGGGGAAGTGTTTAGAGTATATAGACACAGGGGAACGTTTCCTGAACAGAACACCAATGGCTTATGCTGTAAAATCAAGTATCGACAAATGAGACCTCATGAAATTGCATAGCTTCTGTTAGGCTAAGTACACTGTTTAAAGACAAAACTGCAGCATACAGATTTGAGAGGACCCTTACCAATTGTACATATGATAGAGGGTTATTATCCAATATATACAAAGAATTCAGAAAGCTAGACTATAGAGAATTATATAATCTTATTAAAATGGGGTATAGAGCTAAACAAAGAATTCTCAACTGAGGAACATTGAATGGCTGAGAAACACCTAAAGAAATGCTCAATATCCCTAATCATCAGGGAAATGCAAATCAAAAAACCCCTGAGATTTTACCTCACACCAGTCAGCATGACTAAGATAAAAAATTCAGGTTACAGCACATGCTGGCGAGGATGTGGAGAAAAAGAAACACTCCTTGTTGGTGGGGTTGTAAGCTGGTACATCTACTCTAGAAATCAACCTTGAAGTTTCTCAGAAAACTGAACATAGTACTATCTAAAAATCCAGCCACTCCACTACTGGGCATATACCCCAAAGATGTTCCAACATATAACAAGGACACATGCTCCACTATGTTTATAAGAGCCTTATTTATAGTAGCCAGATTCTGGGAAAGAAACCCACATCTTGTAAAGAGAGAGTATTTTGTACATAAACTTAGACTGCATTTTATAAAGTCTACCTGTGTTTAAGATCCAGTCTACTATAAGTCTGTTATAATTAAGAATAAATCATTTTGAGACATAGCTTTTGTCTGTTGTCACAAATATAAGAACACTGTTTTACCACATATTTTTCTGTTATACAAATGTACCACTCTAGCCTTCTTTTTGAATACTCAGGATTGTATATAACTATTCATATAGAAAAGCACACTCCAAAGTAAACTGCATCTTCATATAAAAAATTTCAAATTTCCATGACTGGGTTTATTTAAATGGAAACATGAATATTCTTGAGGGCTACAAATTGCAGAGTCTGGCCTCCCATGCTCAGGAACACAAAGCACCTGAATATTGACCCACAGGATTCTTGTTTTAGTCCTTCTTGGAAGGAATGGAATACAAAGACAAAGAGTGAAGCAGAGACTGAAGGAAAGGCCACACAGAGACTTTCCCACCTAAGGATTCACCCCATATTCAGCCACCAAACATAGACACTATTGCTGATAACACAAAGTGCTTGCTGACAGGATCCTGATATGGATGTCTTCTGAAAGGCTGTACTAGAACCTTACTGATACAGATTAAGATGCTTGCAGCTAGCTATCAGACCATGGGGACCAGAATGGAGGAGTGAGAGAAAGAACTGAAGGAGCTAGAGGGGTTTGCAACCCCATAGGAAGAATAACAATATCAACAGACCAGACCATCCAGAGCTCCAAGGAACTAAACCACCAACCAAAGGGTACAGAGTTCCAGCTGTATATGTAGCAGAGCGTGGCGTTGCCTGGCATCAATAGGAAGAAAAGGCCTTAGTCCTCTGAAAACTCAATTTGCCAGTGTCGGGAAATACCAGGGTGGTGAAGAGGGAGTGGGTGGGTGAGAGAGGAAGTATCTTTATATAAGTAGATGAAGGGGGGATAGGAGGAGAAGACCAGAAAAAGAGATAAAATTTGAAATGTAAATCTTATTTTATTATTATTCCTTATATGTATGTTTACAAAGGAGAGAAAAAAAGGGTGTGGATCCAGATGGGTGAAGCTATGAGAAGCCAGGAGACAGACAGCAAGCAGAAACTGTAATCAAGGCATTTTGAATAAAAAATCTATTTTTAATAGAAGAAGAAAATAAAGCTGTGAATAAATGTTGAAAATAGAATTCCTATGTGGTAGCAATGTGATACATTTTAAGAGAAGGGGATGAAGCAGGGAAAGAGCAAAGTACAAATGGTGATAGCAAGACCAAATGCTGGAAAGAGTCTTAAGGGCAAAAAGATGGACATACACGCAGCATTCAAGCCACCAAAAGCCTCAAGATTAAGTCCCCAAGTAGATTGGAATACTGAGGCTTGAAGAAGCTTCTATAACGACTTTTTCTTTTCAGGACTAAAACCTTTGAATGGCTAGCTGGAGTTTTAGCTGACAGACCAGATCTCAGTGTACTGGTCTGAAGAACTTATGAAGAGTTCATTTAAGAATTTGATGAAAGGGGGGACGCATTAGGACAAAAAGAACCATAGATTTTAGTTATTAAGAATACTTAAAAATGTTTTTTTTAAAATTGTTTCAAGATTTTCTTTTTTTCTTTCTTCCTTTTTTTTTTTTTTTTTTTTTTTTTTTTTTTTTTTTTTTTTTTTTTTTTACTAGAGTTTGTCTTCAAAACATGGAAATACTAACTTGTTGCTACTACAAACATTCCATGCTGTGTAATTAGAAAATGAGCATTTTGATTGGTGATTTAGTCCCTGGGAGAGATCTGTGAGTCTGTTTGGTTGATACTGTTGTTCTTCCTATGGGGCTGCAAACCCCTTCAGCTTATTTAACTCCTCCTCCCTTGGGGTCTGCTGGTTAGCTGCAAGCATCTTAATCTGTATCAATATGTCTCGGGAAGAGCCTGTCAGGAGATATTCATATCAGGCTCCTCTCAGCATGCACTTCTAGACATCAGCAGTAGTGTTTGGGTTTGGTGGCTTCATAAATCCCCAGGTGGATCAGTCTCTGGGAGACCATTGCTTCAGTCTCTTCTCCACTCTTTGTCTTTGTATTTCCTTCCTTCTAAGAAGGACTAAAGCAGGAAGGCTGTGGGTCAACAGTCAGGTGCTACAGCTTCCTGGGCATGGGAGGCCAGACTCTGCTCCTTTCTTTGTCCCTGTATTTTCTCCTGTAAACATTTTATTCCCACTTTTAAGAATGACTGAAGCATCTTCATTTTGGTTTTTCTTCCTCTTGAGTTTCTTGAGTCTGTGAGTATCCCGAGCTTTTTGACTAGTATCCACTTTACCATGTGTGTTATTTTCTGATTGGGTTGCCTCAAAGAGAATGATATTTCCTAATTCCAACCATTTGCCTAAGAATTTCATGTAGTCATTGTTTTTAATAGCTGATCGTACTTCACCAGCTAAAGAATACCCATGGCTCCAACTGCATATGTAGCAGAGGATTGCATTGTCTGGCATCAATAGGAGGAGAAGCCCTTGGTCCTGTAAAGGCTGCCCCAGTGTAGGGAAAAGTCAAGGATGTGGAGTTACAGGTGGTTTGGTGGGAAGGGGAGCATCTCCAAAGAAGCAGGGGGGGAAGGGTATGGGAGACAAGGGTGCAGGGACCTGGAAAGAGGATAACATTTGAAATGTCTAGTAAAAAATTTTTACATTGATCACAGGAAAAAAAGGAAATGAGCACTTTATAGTCTCTTGGCACAAATTAGGGATATAATGATTGACAATCCCATCATTGATTTGCATAGATGCAGTGTTAATAGTTTTTAAAAGTCTATGTAACAGTATTATAAAATATTAATACACAATACATTCTCAGAATTTCTCCATATCTGGAGCTACATGGGTCCCAGAACAAATGAAGGAGCCTTAAACTAGTCTTAGAAATCATTTTCATATATTTAAAGCTTAACATTTTAGCATAGTCAGAATTAAAATAGAAACTATGCTAATTCATGTTTAACTTCTGCCAGAAGTTTGAATTTCTTTGCTTCATCTATGTTTACTTTGCATTCTGTCACCCCGTTTGTTTCCTGCTGGGCTTTTGTCATTTATTATTTCTATTCAATTATTTGGAAAACTGTTACAGCTAGGCTGAAAAGACAGTGCCATGAGTTTCCTAGTGTGGATCAGTCAGTCCTATGCCAAGCTGATGTGAAAGTACATTTTCAGAAGGAAGCATATTGAAGAAGCATACCACACAGGTTGTCGAATCCCAGGATGAGGTATTGGGGTGAGTTCAGGAGAGAAGCTCAGTGGAATACGAGAATGAATAAAGAATGAATGGAAACAAGCAGCATGGGGGATGGGAGGTGAGAGACCCTCTAGAGAGTACCAGAGACCTGAAAGGTGAAAGACTAAGGACTCAATTGGATGACTTTCCTTAAAATACCAAACACTGGAGAGCAAGAACAGAAGGAGTGTACCTCTAGTAGATAGTCAGGACTTCAAGTGGAAGGACAGGTTACTAATCTACAGTCACAATTTCTGACTCAGAACTGTTCCAGTCTAAAAGAACTGAAGAGACAAAATTGGAGAAGAGACTGAAAGGAATGGGGATTCCAATGACCAGCCTAACTGGGGATCCATCTTATGGGGCAAGGAACAGAGGCCTGGCACTATCTCTGATCCTCTGATGTGCTTACAGAAGGGAGTCTGGCATGGCTATTCTCTAGATGCCTTACCATCAGCTGACTGAGTCAGAAGCAGATACTTGCACCCAACCATTGGACTGAAGTCAGAGATCCCAGAGACTGAGCTACCAATCAAGAGCATACACAGGCCTGTCCAAGGCCCTGGCGCAAATATAGTAGAGGTCTGCCTGGTCAGGCCTCAGTGGAAGAAGATGTGTTTAATTCTCAAGACATTTGATGCCCTAGTGTACAGTGGGTAGGTGTAGGCCTTTTGGAGTTTTTGGTCACCCTCTATAAGGCAAGGGGCTGGATGAATGGGATGAGAAACTGTTGTAGAGGGTGAGAGAATGTGCAACAACTAGAATGTAAATAAATAAAAGAAAAAATTAAAAAGGAGTTGCAATGGAAGTTGTTTCTTTTCATCATGACATTTCATGTGACTTTGTGACATGCACACGCACATATTCACATCTGCCGATAGTTTGTGAATCTACTGAGTTCTGTCTACATGTGCAGGGGTACTCGGCATTCTACTGGAATGTAGATACTTTCTCAGGGCATACATCTTTCTACCAGATGTTACCAACCTCCAATACCTACTGAGATAAGGCGTAAGACGTCAAGAGAACCTCTTACATCCAAGCTAGGACTCTAAGTTGCCTAACAGTGGTTCAGACACAGTCAGTCTATGGGTATAATAATAACTACTTAGGCAGCTAGTTGTCATGGACATTTAACAGGATAATAGTAACCATTGTCTTACAAACATCACAAATGTGGCATCAGTGTTGTGGTCATCTCGGTGATGGCAAGAGGAGAAGGTCTGTATTAAATGAACAGATATAAAAGAAAGTTGTTCTTGAATATTCTAAGAACAGAGTAAATATTAAAGGTAGTTAAAATGTTTCTCATTTGAAAACAACCATGAAGTCATTAGAAACAGCTAATTACTGTTAATCAAAGTAATAACATTTATGGTATTAAAAAGCTAATTTGTACAAGGTACACTTACAAGTCTTAAACCTGAATGTTACTGCTTATATAACCACATAATTAATTTTATATTTTGATTTTCATCTATTTTACAAATGAGTAAGTACAGTCTGATGGAGATATAAATTTTAGCCACAGTCATTGTTCCAGCAAATTGATGAACTAGGTCTTGGAACATGAGTCTATTCTCCACCATGTTGGTACATTGTACAGATAGTTATTCTAACAGGGCTATGAGTATGAGTAGAAATTGGACCTATTAACTGCTAATAGCATCCACATAGACCTATCCTAAGAGTCTTGGTTAAAAGGAAAAAAGAAAAGAAATAACAAAAACAATTAGCTAATCTTCCAGATTGTTACTTATTTAATCAAATGTATTAGTAATTTGAAATGGACTACAATGAATTACTCAGAGAAAATGGGCTCAACTAATTAGTCCAGAAAGCCATCTTAAGGATGTAATTAAATTGCCTAGTGTACTATTACTGCAAGCCTAAACACTATCAACAATCTTCAGTGCAGCTTGAATTTCCAGAATAATTTTAAAAAAGTGGTGGAAAAGACAAAATCCTTTAACAATGTCATTTGGAAAAATCAGTATTGTGATTACATAGTGAAGGCAGAGAGGGGCAGGTACTGAGAAGTCACATTGCCCACTCTACCTCCATCCTCAGTAACTGGAATTTCATATGGAATGTCTCCAGACTTTGTTTTACTTTTAAGTTTTTATATTCATTAATAAAAAATAACTAAGCTTGTTTATAATAAGGCCAATATTTCTGGATTTTGGTAACGTATTTCATACAAAACTGCTGAGTTAATAAAAGGATCATTAAAAGTTAATTATTATAGCTGAATAAATCAAATTTAAGGTTTGTAAAAAACAGTAACACTTTCTTCCAGATTTTATTTAAAAAACCATTTAAATAACACACAGGAAACATTCTGAGTGAATTATAATGATATTATGTTTATATAGAGAATTATTATCACAAACAGAGTATCATCCATTGCTCTAATTCAGAACTGTTATTTCTAAAATAATATTATGGCAATGAAAAAGAACAAACAAATAGTGGGAGATTTAATTATTAAATGCCAAGCTATTTATATGACTAAGCCTTATTACTCATGAGAAGTTACAAAGAAGGGACTGCTCATATGTACCAAGGGTTCATGTATTATTTATACCTTAGTCATAGCCTAACAAAAGAAAACAATTAGAATTTGGTAAGTAAATAATAAAGTTCTTGAAAGTGAAGTTAGGTAGTTCAGCTCTTTTTCCTTTGTCATAAGTTATCATTTGCAAATAGGTAGCAATAGACCATACTCTATACTTCTGTGTTTTCTGTGATCATATGAAATCCTAAAAATCATACAAACCACACGAGTTTCATAAAGGGATCACTGAATAGCCAGCCATCTGTTTAAAATTTCCATGTGTACATTTAGTAAAATACTATAAAGAAGTAGAAAGACTGTTTCGTATGCCTAACCAATTCTCTGTCTGGCAAAGATGTAATGAGTGCCCCATCTCTCTCTCTCTCTCTCTCTCTCTCTCTCTCTCTGTCTGTCTCTCTCTGTCTCTCTCTGTTGTGTGTGTGTGTGTGTGTATAACTGCTCTAGTTCTGCACATGTCTTTTTTACTTATGCCAACTGCTGTTTAAGGCTTAGAATAAAAGTATCTCTATATTTTCATGTAAGAGATTTGAATGCATTGCTACTTAGCTCAGTAAAATTAGATGTAGCTTCAATTTTCATTATCGATTTTATAAATAATTTATGGCTTAATAATGTGAATATTAATCTCATTAAATTTAAAGATTTTGCGCTTAAACATAAAAATTCACTAGCAATAATTAGCTTAAAATGATAAAATTCTATGTATTGTAATATTTCTCTTTTTAAAATTTTTATTTTTTCTCTTTGGGAACAAGAATTAGAAAGGTAGATGTGTATTTAAATACTATAATATATAAACATATACAAAAAGAAGCACTGAAAAGTATGTATTAAACCACCAGTCTTGTTAAGAGTGAGGAGAGAGAGTTATGGAAAAGTTGCAAATAAAGAAAACAGAAATACAACTGCATACACAAATATTTTGAACTTAAAATATGACAGTCAGTAGCCATAGGGAAAAGTGTCTGTTTAGTCTCAGTTTGATACACACACACAGTTTCCTAGTTTGGGTGTCCTGATGCAATGAAACAATGTCAGATTGTTGTCGTTTTATTTTTTGTTTTGTGTGCTTTCTTGTGTGTGTGTATTTAAGATTACAACTATAAGATGCTTATTGTCACAAGATGCTTCCATCTTCCTCACCATCACTTAGAGAAATGACAGTGGAAGAAATGGTTTAGTAGTGACTTATTTCAAAATAAATGATAGATAAGTCAGTGAAGCACATATCAATATTTTTAGTTGAAGCAGCCTGGGCTCCATTCCAGGTTTGTTGATAGCTGTCATCTCTGAACAGATTGCTGGACAGTAGTGTCCAGAACTAATCCTCTAAAGCATGAGAAATTGACATTACAAATAAGTATCTAACATGAGGGAAAACCCGAGAAACAGTTTTTGAAACAGGTTGGTTCCGTTCATATATATGAAATGAGTGTTTGAAATTAAATGGCTTGGATGAAGAGCTGGCAAATTGGTTCAGAGCTCTCACACACTTATGATTGAAAATGAATTTCAATCTCATAAACGTCTGGATTCCCTAACACTGTTCTGTCTACCTTGCGTAAGTTCAAATTTTCCTGTCTTTTTTTTTTTTGTAACTATATAACTTTCTTGATAGAGATATATTGCTATATAAGCCCATTCCAGATCATCAAAGCTAGTTTTCTAGTGGTTTGTGATTCAATGGTTTTGCTTTTTAGTGTTGACTGATTACTTGACAGACAATATAAAACTCTTGTTTATTTGTCTACTATTGTAATTGTGTTGCTAAATGAAAAAATATTTTGTTCACTTTTAATTCTAAGTGTCCATTACATTGCCCAGAACATAGTAGGCATGAAGAAATATTTAAAAAAATAAAAGCATTATGGAAGCTACTCTACATGTTTCATGTGATGATGAGGCAACTGGACACAGGAATGATATGACACACTGAAAAGATTTGAGCATGGAATTTAAAAATAGCTGTGTTTTGGGAATAGATGGCTAAGAATCTAAGGTCTCTTAGAAAGGACCCAAGTTTGGTTCCTTGTGCCCATATTGAGTGGCAGCCGACTGCCACTCCAGTTCCAGGGAATCTGACACCTCAGGCTTCCGCAGTACTCACATCCATGTGTATATACCAACCACTGACTCCCACACACTAATCAAAATAAAAATAAATAAGAAATAGTCAGGGAATGCCTACCGTTTCCACTTCCATAAGTTTCTAATCTAAAGGTAAGATCCTTTTGAGCACTGGGCAAAATACAATTCTCTGAGTAAGCAGTATACCTGCCAGTGCATTTTCCAGCATGTCCATTAGAATCAAGTGTGATATAAGTTAAAGTAAGAACAATAATATTCTTATACACATATAGAAATATTTCTATATGGCTTGTAACCATAATCTTTTTTCTCACAGCATAAATAGACTGTCCACTACAATTAAATAAAATATATAGAGAGCTATTTCTAGTGCCATATAAAATCCAAGAATAAATCACCACAAAGTATACCAATAATGTTTTTACATTTGAAAGGCACATTTTCACATATGCACATGTGTGCACCTCCAACCACACACAAGCACTCCAAAACTTGTGAACTTCTAAAAATGTGAAATTGTCATTTCTGTCTAACTGTGCTTTCTAACATTGGAAGTTTTTTTTTCTCTTTGATTTAAGTGTATCCTCTGTGACCTTTTTTTCCCTCACCACTTTATTTAGAAAAAAAAGAGGGATACATTTACATATTTTAAAGGCATTTTGGCATAACATTATATGAATAATTTTGTCAGTACTTAATTCTTTTAGAGGTTTGATAGCATCCATAGAAATCCCACTAGTTACCATAAGCATGAAGTACATGTAGGACAGAAGATAACATGGAAATAGATTTCATGTTGGGTATAGATTAAGCATAATGATCTATGAATACAAAAATTTGCCACAGAGCAATTATCTTAGCTCTTGGATTACTTTTGACCTTCCTCTAACAATCTATATCTCATCTCTTTTTTTCTAGTTTCCAGTAACACTAGTCTACACTTTTTTGTGTGATTAGTTTCTTTGGCTTATATGCATATGACTCTATGCTATTGGGGATTTTTATTTATTTGTGTGTGTGTGTGTGTGTGTGTGTGTGTGTGTGTGTGTGTGTGTTTGTGTACCCACATGAGGTTGCATCTAGGTCTTTATCTGTGACTGCGTGTGCATACACACACACCTCAATTATTCAATTAAATATCTATCTCCAGTTTTTAACAAAAAGCCTTCTATTCCGTCTATATTGCCTAATAACGTAAAGAACTCCACTTTGTAATAGTCAAACAATTTTTTATTACTATATCTTAATCCAATTATCTTTCATCAATTGTCACCTTCAGTAATTTCCTATCTTGGTTAATGTGAATATTGCTGTAGTAAATTTGAGAATATAATCATCTGTTATTTAGTCGCTCATGATTGTCAAGGGTATCTGTTTTAAAATCTATTCACCACTAATAACATCAGTAAATTTTTACTGAAATTTTTCTTCTAAAAATGTGTCAGTAGGACTGGTCAGTGGCTCAGTGGGAAAGTGCTTCATATTCTAGCATTAGGATTTCAGTTCAGCTTTTTAGAAATCAAGCAATGTAAGGTGTGATGGCGTATATCTGTAATTCCAGTACCCTATGACAAGGCTGGAGGCAGGATTTGGTGATAGGAGAAATTTTCTGGATAGTTAGCTGGGCATATGTAGTACAGAATAACAAACAGATCTTGTGTCAAAGTAGAAACAAGAACTGACATCCAGAGATGTCCTGTGATTTCACAAGTACTTCATGGCAACTATGTGCCTCCCTACAGATATGTACATAAACATATTATAATACACACACAAATTAGATCATCAAAGATTTAAGTTGCTTAGTAAAAGATGCTGTGTCTATGCAGCCTAGCATATATTTATCTAGGCAGACTAAACTTCTAGGCAAGTTATGAGTGTGCAGTGCCAGCCATTACAATGAAGATAGATAATGTTATGCTGAGAAATGCCTTCAAAATATATCCTATTTCAATAAATAGGCATTGTAGAATGGATTGTGAATCATAGTGATAAATAAAGTTAGTACACTGTAATTCAGATAAAAAGAAATTAGAACAAGAATTCAAAGAAAGTGACTAAAGAAAATTATAGGAATGTGTTAAAGTGTAATTTACAAACAAATACACAATGTATATGAATATGTAGAGAATTCAAAGAGTATTCCAAACATGGAAAATATGTAAAAAGCCAGGACGTGAACAAATTTTATATAGCATATACTGACATTGACCTTCACTAAAAGAAAAGTTGAAAACAGTACACTATGAAGGCAGAAAAGGAAACTTTAAAGAATAAATTCTACTTTAGAAAATTATTTTGTCTTCTGTGAGGATTCGATGAGAAATTAGAAAAGATAAGGAAGGAGAAATCAGGAGATTTTGTTGTTGTTGCTGTTCTTTTCAGAAGTCATTTGTGTAGAGGCTGGTGCAGTAAAAAGGCAAATAGTCCTGCATCCCACGTGTCCCTGCCACGCGGAGAAGTCACTCCCAATCCACAAACCTACATATATGTATATTTCCCATAGGTTCCTGATGTGTTTCAAAGTAATGAAATCTCTGTCACTCTATTTATGTGAAGCTTCTTTCTGTTTAACTAAGAGTTAATGTGTCAGTTAATATTGACCGTTTCTATGCCCAAATATAGCAGAGAGCCTAATTGTTCACTGCTGGTTCCAGAGAGCCAGTAATGACTGGAACACCTCAATGAGCTTTAGAAATCTAAATACTGTAAATCATCCTTAGCTACCAGATTATTAACAAATCTGACACCGAAGGAGAGATCTATTTCATAAATAACATGTATTGTTTAACAAATAGATAATAGCCATGAGTTGGACACATACATATACCATATATATGCCTATGTATATGATTATATAATATATACACACATACAGTTATAGAAACATATTTTGCTTATGTCTCAGAAATGTATATATGTGCGTCATCTGGAAGGGTGCACATGTATGTGTGTGTATATCATTCCCTATGTGCTTTCTTTCTTGTTTTTTTTAAAGACTTATCCTAGCAATCACTTAGGGTAGAAAGGCTGGAACAATGTCAAGGCTCATCTGTCTTGGATCTCCCAAACTGAAATTCTAGATATATTTCACAATGCCTGGCACATAGATTTTTAAGATTGTACCCAGGTCTCTAGGCCTCATGGCAAGCCTTTTACTAACTAAATCATCTTCTTCTTTTTTTTTTTAAACAACTTTATTTTAAAAAACAAAGATAAATGTACAGATTTTAAACATTTTTTGCTTAAAATTATACATTTTTTTTCAGTACGTTTTTTCAGATTTTAACATAATTTTTATATAAAACTATATGAATATATTTTTTAGTCAGTACTTGTTTTTTTTCAAGGTTTGGTTGTATGCCTTGAAAACTTAATAGTTACAATGAGCTAAAGTACATGTAAAACAAAATGTAACATGGAAATAGTTAAAGTTTTCTTGTTTTGTAAATTTTTTTTGTTTTGTTTTTTTTATTTCTTGGACTTCATACAGTCTGTGAGTTGTTTCTGAGAGAGTGCAAGCCTCTGGGGTTAGCATCCCACTATCAGTGACTGCATATTATATCTGTTCTTTTGTGACTGGGTTATCTCACTCAGAATGATATTCTCTAGATGCAGCCATTTTCTTAAGAATTTGGTTAAGTCATTGTTTCTGGTGGCTGAGTAGTATTCCATTGTGTATATGTACCACAATTTTTGTATACATTCATCTTATGAAGGACATCTGGGTTTCTTCCAGCTTCTGGCTATTATAAATAGAGCCGCTATGAACATTGTGGTGCATATATCTTTGTTGTGTATTAAAGTATCTCTGGGGTATATGCCAAGAAGTGGAATAGCTGGGTCTTCAGGTAGTACTATATCCAATTTTCTGAGGTATCGCCAGACAGATTTCCAGAGTGGTTGTATTAGCTTGCAACCCCACCAACAGTGGAGAAGTGTTCCTCTTTCACCACAGCCTCGCCAGCATCTGCTGTCATCTGAGTTTTGGATCTTGGCCAATCTGACTGGTGTGAGGTAGAATCTCAGGGTTGTTTTGATTTGCATTTCCCTGATGGCTAAGGATGTTGAGTACTTCCTCAGATGTTTCTCAGCCATTCGGTGTTCCTCAACTGAAAACGTTTTGTTTAGCTCTGTACCCCATTTTTTAATAGGGTTATTTGATTCTCTGGTGTCTAGTTTTTGAGTTCCTTGTACACCTTGGATATTAGGCCTCTATCTGATGTGGTGTTGGTAAAGATCTTTTCCCATTCTGTTGGTTGCCATTTTGTTTTCTTGACTATGTCCTTAGCCTTACAGAAACTTTGCAATCTCATTAAGTCCCATTTGTTAATCTTTGACCTTAGAGCTTGAGCCATTGGTGTTTTGTTTAGGAAATTTTCTCCTGTGCCTATGTGTTCTAAGGTTTTCCCTACTTTCTCATCTAATAGTTTCAGTATATCTGGTTTAATGTGGAGATCTTTGATCCACTTACACTTGAGCTTTGTACAAGGAGATAAGAAAGGGTCTATTTTCATTCTTTTGCATGCTGAGTGCCAGTTGTACCAGCACCATTTGTTGAATAGGCTGTCCTTTTTCCATTGAATGTTTACTGCTCCTTTGTCAAAAATCAGGTGACCATATACATGAGGGCTCATTTCTGGATCTTCTATTCTATTCCATTGATCTAAGTGCCTATTTCTGTACAAGTACCATGCAGTTTTCAGCACAATTGCCTTGTAATATAGCTTGAGGTCAGGGATAGTGATTCCCGCAGATGGATTTTTTTGTTGTTGAGGATGGATTTCGCTATTCTAGGTCTTTTGTTATTCCATATGAAATTGCACATTGATCTTTCCAATTCCATGAAGAACTAGGTTGGAATTTTGATGGGGATTGCATTGAATCTGTAGATTGCTTTTGGTAGGATGGCCATTTTTAAGATGTTGATTTTTCCAATCCATGAGCATGGCAGATCTTTCCATTTTCTGAGATCCTCCTCAATTTCTTTCTTTAGAGGTTTGAAGTTCTTGTCATACAGGTCCTTCACTTGCTTAGTTAGAGTCACAACAAGGTATTTCATAGTTTTTGTAACGATTGTGAAGTGTACCTTTTCCCTAATTTCTTTCTTCACATGTTTGTCCTTTGAGTACAGGAAGGCTACTGATTTGTTTGAGTTAATTTTGTATCCAGCCACTTTGCTGAACTTGTTTATCAGCTGTAGGAGTTCTCTGGTGGAATTTTTGGGGTCACTCAAGTACACTATCATGTCATCAGCAAAGAGTTATGTTTTTATCTCTTCCTTTCCGATTTGTATTCCCTTGATCTCCTTTTGCTGTCTAATTGCTCCAGCCAGGACTTCCAGTACTATGTTCAATAGGTAGGGGGAGAGTGGGCAGCCTTGTTGAGTCCCGGATTTTACTGGGATTGCTTCAAGTTTCTCTCCATTGTTTGATGTTGGCTGTTGGTTTGCTGTATATTGCTTTTATTATGTTTAAGTATGGGCCTTGGATTCCTGTTCTTTCCAGGACTTTTAACATGAAGGGGTGTTGGATTATGTCGAATGCTTTCTCAGCGTCTAGTGAGATGACCATGTGATTTTGATCTTTGAGTTTGTTTATATGATGGATTACGTTGATGGATTTCTTTATGTTACACCATCCCTGCATCCCAGGGATGAAGCCTACTTGGTCATGATGAATGATCGTTTTGATGTGTTCTTGAATTCGGTTTGCAAGGATTTTGTTGAGTATTTTTGCATCAATGTTCATAAGTGAGATTGGTCTGAAGTTCTCTTTCCTTGTAGGGTCTTTGTGTGGCTTAGGTATGAGGGTTATTGTAGCCTCAAAAATGAGTTGGGTAATAATCCATCTGATTCTATCTTTTGGAATATTTTGGCGATTATTGGTGTTATATCCCCAATAAATGTCTGATAAAATTCTGCACTTAAATCGTCTGGTCCTGGGTTTTTCTTGTTTGGGAGGCTTTTGATGACTTCTTCTATTTCTTTAGGTGTTATAGGGTTATTTAGATGGTTTACTTGGTCCTGGTTTAACTTTGGGACCTTGTATCTGTCTAGGAAAATGTCAATTTTCTCCAGATTTTCCAATTTTGTGGAGTATAAGTTTTGTTAGTAGGATCTAATGATTTCTTGAATTTCCTCAGTTTCAGTTATTTCTCCACTTTCCTTTCTGATTTTGTTAATTTGGATACTCTCTCTTTGCCCTCTAGTTAGTCTGGCTAGGGGTTTATCAATCTTCTTGATTTTCTCAAAGAACCAGCTCTTGGTTTTGTTGATTTTTTAAATGGTTCTTTTTGTTTCTATTTGGTCTATTTCTGCCCTAATTTTGATTATTTCTTGCCGTCTACTCTTTTTGGGTATATCTGCTTCCTTGTGTTCTAGGGCTTTTAGCTGTGCTGTCAGGTTGCTGATGTGAGTTCTCTCCAGCTTCTTTTTGGAAGCACTTAGGGTTATGAGTTTTCCTCTAAATAATGCTTTCATTGCATCCCATAGGTTTGGGTATGTTGTGTTTTCATTTTCGTTGAATTCTAGAAAATCCTTTATTTCTTTCTTTATTTCTTCTTTGAACCTGCTATCCTTTAAGAGAGCGTTGTTTAGTTTCCATGTGTATGTGGGCTTTTTGTTGTCTTTGTTGCTGTCAAAGACCAGCCGTAGACCATGGTGATCTGAGAGGATGCATGGGAGTATTTCAATCTTCTTATTCGATGGAGGCTCGTTCTGTGTCCAATTATGTGGTCAATTTTTGAGAAGGTGCCATGGGGTGGTGAGAATAAGGTGCATTTTTTTACTTTAGGATAGTATGTTCTGTATATATCTATTAATTCTAGTTGCTTCAAAGTCTCTGCTAGTTTTGCAGTGTCCTTGTTCAGTTTCTGTTTCCTGGATCTGTCCATTGGTGAGAGTTGGGTATTAAAGTCTCCCACTATTATTGTGTGCGGTAATATTTATTTTTTGAGCTTTAGTAGGGTTTCTTTTATGAATGTGGGTGATTTTTTATTTGGAGCATATATGTTAAGGATTGAGAGTTCCTCCTGACAGATTTCCCCGGTAATGAGTAAAAATGTCCTTCCTTATCTTTTTTGATAACTTTTGGTTGGAAATTTACTTTATTCCATATTAGAATAGCCACTCCAGCTTGTTTCTTGGAGCTGTTTGCTTGGAAGTTTTTTTTCCACCCTTATACTCTGAGATAGTGTCTGTCTCTGTCTCTGAGATGAGTTTTTTATATGCAGCAAAAGTCTGGATTTTGTTTATGTATCCAGTCTGATAGTCTATGTCTCTTTATTGGGGAGTTGAGACCATTTATGTTAATAGATATCAAGGAATAGTTGTTTCTGTTTCCTGCTATTATTGCTTTTTTGGGTTGAGTTGTGTCTGTGTTTTTTTCTTCTTTTAGTTTTTTGTTTAGGAGTTTTCTTGTTTTTACTAGGCTGTATTTTCCCTCATTGTATTGGGTTTTCCACCTATAATTCATTGTAGTGCTGGGTTTGTTGTCAGATATTGTGTGAATTTTGACTTTCCTTGAAATATCTTCGTCTCTCCATCGATGGTGATTGATAGTTTTGCTTGGTATAGCAGCTTGGGCTGGCACCTGTGCTCTCTTAAGGAGTGCATGACGTCTGTCCAGGCTCTTCTAGCTTTCATAGTCTCTGTTGAGAAATCGGGTGTGAGTCGGATTGGTCTGCTTTTATATGTTACCTGACCTTTTTCCCTTACTGCTTTTAGTATTCTTTCTTTATTTTGGGCACTTGATGTTTTTACTATTATGTGTCGGGAGGTATTTCTTTTCTGGTCCAACCTATTTGGAGTTCTGAAGGCTTCTTTTATGCTCGTGGTCATCTCATTCTTGAGGGTAGGGAAGTTTTCTTATATGATTTTGTTGAAGATATTTACTGTGCCTCTTAGTTGATACTCTTCTCCCTCTTCCATTCCTATTATCCTTAGGTTTGGTCTTGTAATTGTGTCTTGGATTTCCTGGACATTTTGGGTTAGGAGCTTTTTGTTTTTTGCTTCTTCTCTGCTGTTTTGTCTATGTTTGCAATGTTGTCTTCTGCCCCCGAGATTCTCTCTTCGATCTCTTGTAATCTATTGGAAATGCTTCCTTCTGTGACTCCTGATTTTTTTTTTTTTTTTGGTGTTCTGACACTAGGGTTATCTCTTTTAGCGTTTTCTTTATTGTGTCAATTTCTGTTTTAATTTCCCTCTTCCATTCCTTTATTTCTTTGGTTCTGTTTTCCTCTAGTTCTTTGAGTTCTTTGAGTGTTTTTCTTGTTTCTTCTTTAAAAGCTTCTGAATCTTTTTGCTTTTCCTCCCTTTCTTGTTTAAGTAACTCTATCAGCGTCTTGAGGTATGATTTCAGGTCTGTGTCTTCTTTTTCTGGAGTGTTTGGAATTCCGATGTTTGCTGTTATGGGAGAGCTGGGTTCTGGTGTTGCTAGATTGTCTTGGTTTCCTTGGGATATACTCTTTCTCTTTCCTCTTGCCATTTTCTTGTCAGTGATATGTTCTCGTCTTTCACTTGTCTCTGGTCTGTGTCCCTGGTTCTCTACTGGTCCAGGTGTCAGATGGGTCGAGCCCTGTTTTATGCCTCAGAGTCGTCGGGTGTGAGCAGAAGTTCCAAAGTTCTGTTTTTTGGTTGCTGGATCAGGCACGGCAGGGCAGGGGAAGGCAGGGAGTGCACTTTCCTTGTGTACTCTGCAGAGATCTCTCTGCTCCCGGCAGCCCAGGTCTCCCACCCACCAGTTGCTCAGCCTCTACGAGCCTCCGTTCCGGGTGGCAGAAAGGCCAGGCTCTGCTCTGCATCCTGAAGTCGCCTCCGGGTGGAAACAGAAGTTCTAATTTTCTGTTACCAATTGCTGGATCGGGCAAGGCTGGGCAGGGAAAAGTTAGGGTGTGCACTTTCCGTGTGCACTCCGCAGAGATCTCTCTGCTCCCCTGCTGTCTAGGTCTCCCACTCACCAATTGCTCAGCCTCTATGAGCCGCCGTTCCGGATGGCAGATGGGCCAGGCTCTGCTCTGTGTCCGGAAGTCGCCTCAGTTGCTCAGCCTCTATCCTGAATCATCTTCTAAGACAACAGGCTGAAGTTGTGAAATGATGTCAAAGAAGAACTTTTTACTTCTTAAACACAGTATGCTCAGAAGAATTGACAATAATGACAACCTAATTGATACATGGTTTCATACTCATTAGCAGTGTTATATCCCTTCAACATTTTTCTAGTATTTATCATTTATAGACTGTTTCTAAAGAGGCACAATAAATCTTTTAGGGAATATGCTTTGGTGAAATACCCAATTATAAATTTCTAAATTTTGGTCAGCCCATTATGCAATGTGTACAATTAACATAGAATAATCGCTGTACTACATTTAACTGTAGTACAGGAAGTGGTAAAATATTATATATACATACTGTATACTAGCAAATATGTTATAAACATATTTTACACAGTGCATAAATTAACAGGTAAGTGTGCTTAAGCTTTTTAAGGTGATGTGTTTTTTACTCTATGTAAAATGTAAATACATTCTTTTCTAATTTCTAATTTACAGTTAGATAAAGTATAAACTGAATATAAGAAAGTCCAGGAATTCTTCAAAATTGTGGGTGTTACCTTCCTGTCTATGAAATTTTATATGTCATATACAGGATGCAAATTAACATCTGAAAAAATCTGATGTAGACAGACAGAATTAAGCACACATGCTAAGGTTATGGGGATGATATGATTTCTGTGCTATAAAATAAAAATAAAAAGAGATAATTTTACTGAATTGGAATGTGTAATTTAAAAGCTTGCATTTTTGGGAAAACAGCTTTAGTGTACTGAAACTGTCTTTCTACAGAGCTTTTGTGAGGTTGGTAGGTTCTTAGGCAAATGCCTTACACACAGACTCTGGGCACACACTGCACACATGCGCACACACCCACACACATACTCACATACATATTTTACATGGTACTCATGGCTGGTGTCACTGATAGGAATTGATGGGGGTATTGGAATGTCTGACACTGTTGTGAGAGAGACAATAGAAGTTTAATAAGAGCAACACACTTTGGAGAAACCCCTCTGGCACCAGGAAGATACACTTCTATTCCTCAATAAATACTTACTTGCCTTTAAATAAATAAGAAAGGTAATAAATCCAACCTAATCAATCAGTGACTTTAGGAGCTTCTCATTTTCAGTTTTCCAGTCTTCTCGAGTAGACTGCATGTTTGATAGAAATCTAAATTTTGCTGATTCTAGCTTCATGAATATTAATCATGCACCTTGAAATATGATCTTTGAATATAATTTTAATATGCTTGGCAGGCTTATTTTGATTTATCATATTTCACAGGATTTTTAAAAATAAAAATTCTCTGATAATTGTGACATCTTGTTTTACTAATTAATCTCTTATATACACATATGGGAGCATAAACATAATTTTGGAATCCACTTTCTTAACCTTTTAGTTTACTCCGTTGTGAAAACTGATAATTTGTTTATCAGAATGCTTTGAGATTATTGAATTTATGTTTCCTGATTGTGAGAAAAATAAACAAAGAAAACTGAACCAAATTAAGAAAAGAATGATATCTTTCTGTGTTTATCCCTCACTCTGCTCGAAACAGGGTCTCCCTGTGTAACTTTGTGTGGCCATAAAATTGCTATGTAGACCAGGTTGGATGCAAAATCAGAGAAATCCATCTGCTCCGGTCTCTGAAGTGTTGGGATTAAATGCATGCATTACCACATCTGACACCATGCACTAACTTGAATGTATGAACCAACTAGAAATTATTCTTATTGTGAGCATAGATTGTCAAGATATGGGGAGGTGTTGGAGTGTATTTTTGTAATCTTACACCAGACTTTCTCTGTGAGGGCATATTTTAAAATGTCTTTAACTGTAACTACTAGCCAATTGGAAGTTTAATCCCTGATCTCAGCAAGTCTTAACCTCCTGACAATCAGTGTGGTTGGTGAGGAGTATAGGTGTTCTATCAGTACCCATAATCAACTATTTTAATTTATATTTGCAGAAGTTGAGAGGGAACTTGTCGCTTTTGACAAGGGAAACATGAGGAAATGATTGATTAAAGTGGACACGTTATAAACGATGGAAGCGTAGAAGATAAAGAGCAACCTGTGACCTTTTTTTTCCATTTTTATGGAACATTAATGCATCATTTGTGGGTAATCACAGCTGATGAGAATCATGATGGTATGCCCAGTCATGCAGTGTTCCAACACATCCAATATCTTCTTAAATACTTATAATAAATCTATTGTCAAGTATAAATATAAATGTTAGTATAAGCGTGATCAACTTTTATCATGTTCATTGAATGCAGAAAATCATACATACTAAATCAGATAATTTTGGGGCGAAAATGATATCACCTCTAATATTTTATATTCTTTGTTTCAAAGGAGCCATTAATCTTGGAAAAAACATCCTTTCTACTGTAGAGGTACAGTAGCATTAACAGAGCTTGGACATAGATTACTTATAAGGACAACAATTAAATTTATGCAAATGATGTCTCCAGCAGGTCACTGATTGAGATGATATTGCTAAGAACAGAAAGCAGAGCTTTGGTGACATTTTTCTTAAAACATTATGTAAGCTGGTGACTGGCAAAAGAGAATGGCTAGCAAAAAATAATTTGACATGAACTGTTATCTAATACAAAGCCACCAAACCCAGACAGTATTGCAGATACAAAGAAGAGTATGCTGACATACCTCTTATAGCTGTCTCCTGAGAGGCTCAGCCAGAGCCTGACAAATACAGAGGTGGATTCTCACAGCCAACCATAGAACTGAAAACTGGGTCCCCAGTAGAAGAGTTACAGAAATGACTGATGGAACTCAAGTGGTTTGCAATCCCATAAGAACAGCAATATCAATGAACCAGAGTTTCCATGGACTAAACCACCATCCATTAGGTATACATAGAGACACAGGGATGGTGGATGTGATATGTAGCTTGCAGAGGGGAAACTGGGAAGGAGGGACAACACTTGAAATGTAAACAAACAAAATAACCAATAAAATTCATGATTATTTTGTACTGTGTTATATATTCCTGACAAAACATGGAAATATCTACATGATGTTCTATAATAAAAACTATTATGTCTCATGTACACAAATATGTTTACATTAGAAAACATATCAACTTAGCTAAATTCGTAAAACTGCAAGAAATTATTTAAAAATTTCAGCTATATCATTTTATTTTGGGAAATCTAATACAAAGCCATGTCTTTCACAGCTACTTTAAAAAAATTACATGAGGAAACAATTAAGTAATTAGTAAATATTCTGTTAATGGGAGTCTCAAATGTTGAAAGCATATAGCAGGTTGTCATTGTCATTCTGGCTTTTAGTGAGCTGCAGAAAATTCTAGTAAAGACATGGTAATAGGTAAGTTAAACTCAGGATGTATAACTATGTTATAAACCTCAGGTCTTACTGTATTTATAGAAACTTTTCAAAACTGGATATTACAGAGTTAAAAATGTCCTGGTTGATGTGTTGTCTTTGTTACCACCATGCACTTAGCAAGGTGTCCCCGTACCTGAAAGTTACAAGGTAAAAATTATGCAAAAAAAATGTCCACAGTGTGCTGAAAGATTAGAAGATAGTATATCACAAATGTTTTTTTCAATACGAGTTTTATAAAAGTCACTGATTTTCTCGGCAAAAAGAAATGGGAGGTTGAAATATAAAAATGTTAAATTAATACATTTTAGCAGGAAAACCGAATAATATTAATATGGGAAAATGCACTTTATATGCTATAATTAAGACTTAGTTTTTAAAATCCTCCATAAAAATAGACCAAATAAGTAGATAAATTATAATTTAAAACAGAAAAGGCAAGCTGCCATTTCATGGTAAGAAAGGAAGAAGAAAATGGGAAAAATGCATTATTAGATGTTCAGTGTTTACAACTGTAGCTTTTTTTCATCTCTGAAATAGTTTCATGAAACATTTGTTATATCAGGGTTTCAGTTTTTCTATAAACAAGGTGTTAATTTTTCTATTGTAGACTGAGAATAGGATAATTCTTCTAATTCTTTTTTTCCCTCTAAACCCCAAGATTAGAAATATGTGTGTGTGTGTGTGTGTGTGTGTGTGTGTGTGTTACCTAGATTTTATAGACCCTTTGCATTTCTTTATAAAGACATTCAGAACGGAGATTTAGGATGACCATTCTTCGGACCAATAAATGCTTTCTGATGGAACAAAAGGCCTGTTTCAGAACTGTAACCTCAATTTATAGAGCAGCAGAAAGCAGACAATGTAACATTTCCATGTTTCCGTTGTCTTATCTTCCAGTGACTGCAGATTATGAAAGAGCTTCTCAGGCTGATACATTCTGTGCGTGTCTTACTCATACATAATGGAACAGCTCTCATGAATGTAGCTTTGGGGGTTGATGTATTACCTGTAATTATCTCAAGTTTGTGGGGGCTCTTCAGAGCTTCATATTTGATAGTTCTTCCTGCTGAGCTAACTGCCGTACGTATGTATATTAGAATGATTTCTTTTGGATATTTATGAAATTACTATTGAAGTACAACTTTGATTTTGGCAGAAAATGGGTAAAATTTTATGTAGGTTATCATTATATGATACCCTTTAGACTTCTAAAATATATAACCCGAATCAAGGGAAATTAACTTCACCTTTCTCCTGTTACCACTTGAAACCAATAACATTAACAATATCAGCAGAGTGGCCCACAGTGTACACAGTTAATGTGTGTCTTATATAACTGACCTATTTCTTTCTTTACACTCAAAAGAGATTTTTTTATTCAGGGAAGGTATCATGCCGTTGCTGGATATTATTCTGCATATGAGATAAAAATTGGTCCTCTTTGGCTCTGCATTATAGACCCTGCAAAGAGGCAGAAACTGGGCCTCATAAGATGAATATGACATATAAAGGAAGCCTCCACTGATCATGCTTTTGTGACAAGCAGTATATGCAGTATCACATCAAACTACACATCCTGTTTACTTTCATTTTATCAAGCATGTACATTATCCTACAGGTATCATATCAGGAAGAATGCCTCTATAAACCTCAACATCCTTTGTGCTTTCATGAATTAACATGGAGAAGGGCCACACAATGTGTGAGAAAGCCATCAATGCTGCCATCAACCTTGTAAGTCTATGGTAAATCTCTAGAGTTCTTTTCTTTATATGTCTGGAATGGAACAGGATATATTATATATACAGAATACTGAGAAGTACTATAGATTCTACCAATGGTATCTACAAAATGCTCATACTAAATTTATCATTATGTTTTTACTGTTTCAAAAACTATTTTTAAAATTTTTAAATGTATTTTAATCAAAACATAATTATATCAGTTCTTTATTTCTTTTTCCTCTAAACTTCACCCACACAAGTGCTCCATTTCAAGTGGAAATGCTCTTTTATTTTAAATATTGTTGTTGATTATATATGAGCAAATACGTAAATCTAATATCTTTTGTGAAGTCAAAGACATGTTAACAACTTTATCGATGTTCTAGAGAAGACCTTGTAATATATATATATATATATATAATGAGGACATTTGGAAGAATAATCACACTGGGGGGGGGGGGGATCCAAAAGGACAACAAAGAGGCTTTAAAAACAACCTTTTGCATAACTAATATAAGATTCATGAAAAGCATATTAATTACTACCAAGGGCATTTCAGTGGCATATATCCTACCACGACCTGCCTCTTAAAGGTCAACTGCCTCATAAACTTTCAGCAGTACACCAAAGTTGCATTACATGGTCTTCTGGCCAAGCGATAAAGATACAGCCAATTTTAGCTTTCTAGCTTATGTTTAACTTTCAGTCAGATTTTTTTTATTTTTTCTTCTATTATTTTATTTCCCTTCTATTCCATTATTTATTATTCTATTAGTCATAAGAACTGAAGGTATCTGTTGCTGAAGGACAATAGGTAATACCATCAGTTGTGGATATTCAACACTGGTGTTTATGTTTCTGCAGTTTAAGAGGAAGTCCTAGTGGAGTGGAGAGGGCAGAGATCTTAAAATCCAAACAACTGGCTTTGACGTTTCATGTAGTTTCTGAGCCTGTGTCCTTGAAAAAATATCATAGCACTGGGAGTCCTAGTTTTCTTGAATAGAGTAAAACTAATACACCAAAATATGAAAATACTTTTTCAACTACAAATAATTGTATATATTTACAAATGTGCTTACATTGCTCAGTATATGCACAGGATATGTGTTTTAAACTTTCACTTAAGTACAAGTAATAAGTAAATAGAAAATATATACCCCACCTCTCAATTACCTAGCAGTGGTCAGGTATGCTCCGCCCCAGTGACCTGACACTATAAAAGGAGCTGCTTGACCCCTCCTCTCTCTCTTGGCCTCTCTTGCCCTTGTGCTCTTGCAGCCTTGCTCTCCCCTTTCCCTTCCCCCCCTCTGTCCCACGTGCTCATGGCCGGCCTCTACTCCTCTACTTCTCTCTCTCTCTCTGCCTCTACCACCCTCTTAACCCTCCCATGACCCGAATAAACTCTATTCCGTACTAAAAAAAAAAAAAAAAAAAAAAAAAAAGAAAAGATATAAATTTGTATTTAATTACAAATGTATTTAAATTAATTTTCATTACCAGAAATGACAAATGCATACTGTTTGTAAGATATTATGCTAAGTTCACATCTTTTATCAGTCATGTCTCAATAATGAGATAATTTTTTGTGATAAGGCTTTTCGTAATTTGCTATTCAGTCTTATGAGGAGTGGAAAGGTTATGAAAAGCAAGATGGCCCAGTGAGGGAAAGTATTTACCAACAAGCCTGGTGTCTTAAATTTAATTCCCCAGAGTGCACATAGAAGAAGAAGGGAACCAACTCCACACATTGTCTTCTGACATATACATAGATACCATTGACACAGGCTTACATTCATATTAAGTAAAATAATGTCAAAATGAGTGAAATTTATTGAAAATAAAAGCAATGAAAAGAATGTTTGCTTAAGCCATCCTACATAAATACACATGGATTCTTGTGGATTCTTTAATTCTTTTTTAGTACCCCCCACAACCAGAATGAAATGCATATGTGCATAGTCATAAAGATTTGTTTCCTTGATATTTTGATCTTTTCTGTTCCAACCCTGTATGTTTTAAAATGACAAATTTGACTGGTCAATTGATTTCTTTGCACAAAAAGATTAGAGAAAATGCTACAGCATGAAAAATGTTATTTATTCCTGCTTCTAAGATTTAACCCAAGATGTAAGCCAAGTAGCCTTTTCTTTTGCACATTGAATAGCTTACTACTGAAATGCAGAAAATAGATTTTGATTTGCTGACTTGTTGAGAAAATAAGAAAACATGTACTATATTAAGTTAATGTTAGATCAATACCCACTGCTATTCCCACTCTATTCTGTCCTCTTACCATCTCTTTTTCCTCTCTAAAGTAGTATGAAGTATTTTTACACATATCTTTTCTAGTCATGAATCTCTAAATATATACTTAGCTTGAAAAATTAGTCAAAAATAAGAAGCAAGGGGTTGGTGCTGTCCTGTCAGCAGTATTGTTCTTGCCATACTGAACAATACAATTTCTTACAAAGGAGGCAGAATTATCTTCATCCTATACATATGAATCATTTTAGAAATAAACAGAAATAGTTGAGACTTCCTGCAGATACATATTAGTGTACAAAGGGAGTTTCTCAGTACAGGCAATGATCTGATGACCTTAGCTATGGTCAGGTTCGTCAAAGGTCTATCACATCACTTTTAAAATGGCCATAAATACCAAGGCAATTAAGTGTCTATCTCAAAGATATGTTTAAGATAGATATATGAAAGAGATGTTCTACATCTCTGAAAGCAAGTCCTCTGAGGGAGAGAGAGACAGAGACAGAGAGACAGAGAGAGACAGAGTCAGAGACAGAGAGATAGAGAGACAGATGATGGAAGGAGGGATAAAGAGAGGGAGAGAGAGCTTAGACTTTTAATTTACTGGCATGTTATCTGTGGTATTAAAAATCATTATGTTTAATGTATACACACCAACAAAACTTTGACTATTTCCATGTTACATTTTTTTTTACAAGTACTTTTTGCTTATGGTAACTAGTAAGATGTCAATGCATACTATCAAACCTCTAAAAGAATCAAGTACTGACAAAAATATACTCATATAATTTTATACCAAAATGCTTTTAAAAAAATCTGTATATGTATCTCTCTTTTAAAAATAAAGTTGTCAAAAAAAAAAAAAAAAAAAAAAAAAAAAAAAAAAAAAACCAAAGAACAAAGCTTCAGTAAAAAAAAAAAAAAATCAAAAGAACAAAAACAAACAAAACTGACATTTTAGGATTAAGGTGTAACTCAGAGATAGAAAAATAAATAAAAAGGATATGCACAAATCTTCAATTTTCTTGTGATTTCTGTATTTTGGGATTTTCTGAGGAGCCAAAGGAAAGAGAGTATGGGAGAAGAGAGCCGCTTGGTAGTAAATTTATTGACCAAGGGCTATAGAAATGCTGGAGCACTGACCTTTCATTCCCTTGTCCTCCGCAGTGTGGGAATTGCATCCTGAGTTACTCCATTCACCCTCCAGTAGTAACTTTAAATTTTGTTGCTCTTCCCCAGGTTACTGTAATGATAGCTCAAGTGAATAGCTGCCTCCTTTTATATCCTCGAATGAACTTCAGTGTTCTGGTTTTGCTACTGATTCCCTGTTTGATATCTGCTGTGACCCTTACTTTCAGGTTAAAATTGAGCCTGACAACAAATGGACTCAGTTTCGCATTCATGGAAACAGAGTGTTCTCCAAAGCAGAGAATCCAAACATGAAGTAGTCTTAATAATTGTATGCACCATGGATGACAGTGTCAGAGTCAGTGTTCCCAATGAAAACGGAAAGAACGGTTCACAGGCACAGTGGGCTAAACACGAATGTCCCTGACCTTATTAAGTGGAGGCTCTATACTTATTAAAATGATCAATAAAGAACTTTAATAACAAAACAATTAAAATAAGACACTGAGGCAGCAAAAGACAGGTGCAATCTTCATGAGATTACTATAGCATCTGCTTAAATGCCCTACCTCTGATTTTTCTACAGTATAAATTTATTTCTCATCCATGGAGACAAAGACCTGTTAAGAAACTGGTTAGTGAATAGCCAATTCCCCAATTGCTACATACATATTATAAAACAACTTATGAAGGTTTTCTCACGGAGATTCATTTGCCTTTTAATGACTCTTTCATGAAAAATTGTTTTAGTGGGAATTATTTTTTAAGCGATAAAAATTGCTCCCTATTTCAGACTTGTAGAAAATTGCTCAAGCAACTTCATATAATACACTTTGTGGGTATACGAAGTACTACATATTGAGAATAAAATAAAAACCAACCAAGTTATGGTTCCAGGAAATTTATTTTAGAAATGGTAGATGCTGTCCTTGTCAGAGAAAATAAAATTTCAATACAGTTTATTAAATTACTTTATAAATTTTTGGTGCTTTAAATTATGTAATATCTTTTATATTTTTGAAGAAATCACCATTAGTACTTTATTGATATATTGATGTTTTCTTATTCTTAAGATTCTACATATTCTTAATAGCCTTTAATGCTGATTGGCATTTTGTTCTGTCTTCGGTGTTAGATGACTTCTCAGATATTTAATGAGAGAAATAGCTTTTCAAATTTCTAGCATAACAACAGAAATTGAAGAAATTTAAGAAATTATAAGAGAGACATCTGGGTTCTTAACAGCTTCTCACTATAACAAATAAGGCTGCTATGAATATGGTGGGGCATATGTTCTTATTATATGTTGAAGCAACTCTGGGGTATATGCCCAGAAGTGGAAAAGCTGCATCTTCAGGTAAGACTATGTCCAATTTTCTGAGGATCCATCAGACTTTTTCTAGAGTGGTTGTACCAGCTTACAGCCCCACCAGCAGTGGAGGAGTGTTCCTCTTTCTCTGCATCCTCTGCAGCATCTGCAATGATCTGAGTTTTTGATCTTAGCCATCCTGACTGATGTGAAGTGAAATATCAGGGTTATTTTGATTTGCATTTTCCTGGTGACTAAGGATGCTGAGCATTTCTTTAGGTGCTTCTCGGCCATTTGGTATTCCTCAGTTAAGAATTTTTTGTTTGGCTCTGTACCCCATTTTTAATAGGATTGTTAGATTCTCTGGGGTTTAACTTCTTGAGTTCTATATATATTTTGGATATTAGACCTCTATCAGATGTGGGAATGGTAAAGATCCTTTCCCAGTCTGTTGGTTGTCACTTTGTTTTGTTGACAGTGTCCTTAGCTTTACAGAAACTTTGCAATTTCATGATGTCCAACATATCAATTCTTGATCTTAGAGCATAGGCCTTTGGTATTGTGTTCAGGAAATTTTCTCCTGTGCCTATGTGTTCTAACCACTTCCCCACTTTCTGTTCTATTAGTTTCAGAGTATCTCGTTTTATATTAAGGTCTTTGATCCACTTGGACTTGAGCTTTGTACAAAGAGGTAAGAAAGAATCGATTTGCATTCTTCTGCATGCTGACTGCCAGTTGAACCAACACCATTTGTTGAAGAGGTTGTCGTTTTTCCATTGAATGTTTCTAGCTCCCTTGTCAAAAATAAAGTCACGGTAGGTGTGAGGGTTCACTTCTGTGTCTTCAATTTTCTTCCATTAATCTGACTGCCTCTATCTATACCGTGCGTTTTTTTTTTTTTTTTTTTTTTTTTTTTTAACAACTACTTTGTAATATAGCTTGAGGTCAGGGATGGTGATTCCCACAGAAGTTTTCTTGTTGTTGAGAACTGATTTCACTATCCTAGGATTTTTTGTTATTCTAGATGAATTTACAAATTCCTCTTTCCAACTTTATGAAGAATTGAGTTAGAATTTTGATGGGGATTGCATTGAATCTGTAGATTGGGTTTGGTAAGATAGCCATTTTAAAAATGTTGATTCTTCTAATTCATGAGCATAGAAAATGTTTCCATCTTCTGAGATTTTCTTCAATTTCCTTCTCTAGAGATTTGCAGGTCTTGTCATACAGATCTTTCACTTGCTTTGTTAGAGTCACACCAAAGGTATTTCATATTTTTTGTGACTATCATGAAGGATTTTTTTTTTCAATTTGTTTTTTCAGCCTGATCCCTTGAATAGAGGATGACTACTGATTTTATATTCAGCCACTTTGCTGAAGTTGTTTATCAGCTGTAAAAGTTCTCTGGTGGAATTTTTGGGATCACTTAAGTATACTATCATGTCATTGGGAAATAGTGATGATTTGACTACTTCCTTTCCGATTTGTATCGATTTGACTTCCTTTTGTTGTCTAATTCTCTGGCCAGGACTTCCAGTACTATATTGAATAGGTAGGGGAACAGTGGTCAGCCTTGTCTAGTTCCTGATTTTAATGGGATTGCTTCCATATTCTCACTGTTTAGCTTAAAGATTGCTACTGGTTTGCTGAATATTGCTTTTACTATATTTAGGTATGGGCCTTGGATTCCTGCTTTTTCTCAATGAACCAGCTCATGGTTTTGTTGATTCTTTGTATGGTTCTTTGTGTTTCTACTTGGTTGATTTCTGCTCTGAGTTTGATTATTTCCTGACTTCTAGTCCTCTTGTGTGTTTCTGTTTCCTCTTGTTCTAGAGCTTTCAGCTGTGCTGTCAAGCTGCAGTATATGCTCTCTCCAGTTTCTTTTTGGAGGCACCCAGAGATACAAGGTTTTCTCTTAGTACTGTTTTCATTGCATCCCATAGGTTTGTGTACATCCTGCTTTCATTTTCATTAAATTCTAAAAAATCCTTAATTTCTTTATTTCTTCCTTCACTGTGTTATTGTTGAGTAGCACATTGTTTAGCTGCTATGTATATGTGGGCATTTTGTTGTCTATTTTGTTATTAAAGACCTGCCTTAGTCTATAGTGATCTAATAGAATACATGAGGGGTATTTCAATCATCTTGTATTTGTTGAGGTTTGTTTTGTGACTGACTATATGGTCCGTTTTGGAGACGTTGCTGTAAGGTGCAGAGAAAAAATTTTATTCTTTTCTTTTAGGATAAAATGTTCGGTACATATCTGTTAATTCCAATTGCTTCATAACCTCTGCTAGTTTAGCTGTGTCTCTTTTTAATTTCTGCTTCCATGATCTGTCCATTGATTAGTGTGGGGTGTTGTAGTCTCCCACTATTTTTGTGTGTGGTGCAATATATGCTTTGAGGGTTTATTTTATGAATGTGGGTACTCATGTATTTGGAGCATACATATTCAGGATTGAGAGTTAGTCTTAATAGATCTTTCCTGTGATGAGTAAAAAGTGTCCTTCCTTGTCTTTTTTGATGACTTTTGGAAGAAAATTTATTTTCTTTGATATTGAAATGGCTACTACTGCTTATTTCTTGGGACTATTTGCGTGGAAGGTTTTTTCCCTGTCTTTTACTCTGAGGTAATGTCTGTCTTTGTCTCTGAGATGAGTATTTTGTATGTATAAAATGTTAGAATCTGTTTATGTACCCAGGCTCTGCCTATATCTCTTTATTGGGGAATTGAGTTTATTGATGTTAAGAGATATTAAGAAATAGTAATATTTGTTCCTGTTATATTTGTTGTTAAAGGTAGAATTATGTTTTTCTTTGTTTTTCTTCTTTTGGTTTTCATGCATGATTATTTTCCTTGTGTTCTGTTTTTCATGTTTTATCCTTTGTAAGTTTGAATTTGTGGTCAGATATTGTGTAAATTTCTCCATCTATGAAAATTAAGAGGTTTTCTGGGTAAAGCAACCTGGGCTGGCATTTGCTTTCTCTTAGAGTCTGTATGATGTCTGTCCAGAATCTTCTAGCTTTCATAGTCTTTTTTGAGACATCTGGTGTAATTCTGATAGTTCTGCCTTTATAAGTTACATGTCCTTTATCCCTTACTACTTTTAATATTCTTTCTTTGATTTGAACATTTGTTGTTTTGACTTTTATGTGTTGTGATGAATTTTTTTTCTGGTCCAATCTATTTGGAATTGTGTACACTTCTTATATGTTCATAGTCATCTCCTGAAGGGTAGGGAAGTTTTCTTCTATGAAGATATTTACTGTGCCTTTTAGTTGACATTCTTTGCCCTCTTTATTTCTATTATCCTTAGGTTTGGTCTTCTCATTGTGTCCTGGATCTCCTGGGCATTTTGGGTTAGGAGCTTTTTGTTTTTTGCATCTTCTCTGACTGTTTTGTTTATGTTTTCTATGTTGTCCCTGGCCCCTGAAATCCTCTTATTCATCTCTTATAGTCTGTTTGTGAAGCTTGTATCTCTGATTCCAGGTTTTCTTCTTAGGTTTTCTATATCCAGGGTTGTCTCTTTTTGTGCTTTCTCTATTCTATTTCCATTTTCAGTTTCATTACCTGTTTGGTTATGTTTTACTGTAGTTCTTTGAGTGATTTTTCCTGGTTCTCCCACAGTTGTTTAGTGGAGTTATTCATGTGCTTCTTGAAGATCTCCATCATCACCATTATGATATTAAGTCTTAATCTTGTTTTGCTGGAGTGTTGGGAAATCTAGTACCTTCTATGGTGGGAAAAGTTGGTTGTAATATTGCCAGGTTGTCTTGGTTTCCATTGATTGGGTTTTTGTGCTTTCTTCTTGCCATCTTGTTGTCAGTGAATGTAGGTGATCTTCTTGTTTCTGACTGTGGGTCTGAAGGCCCATGGGCATAGGAGGGAGAATGCTCTTTGGTTTTCAGCTCTTTGTGAGCAGGTATTGAGTTCTGATGTCAATGACTCAGTTCTGTCTTCTTTGGCTCTTGTGAGGTTGTTCTGGGTGCTCAACTCACAGCCCACATGTCCTGAGTCCTAATGGTAGAGACCACCTCTTTCTGTTGACCAAAAAGGACCATTTTCCAGAGAGCACCAGGCTCCCTACCCTTCAAGAATCTCTGTTGTTCCCTTGCTGGACAGCTGATAATCCTGTGCATCAGGATCACACTTGGTCCAGATTGAAAAATGTCTGTGCAGCTGTTCTGGGAGCTCAGCCCTCTGAGGGCATATCCTGAGTCCTGATGACAAGAGATCTGGCCTTCAGAATCTAAGTTTTTTTAATTTTTTTTTATTTTTTAACTATCAGTTTTAAAAGACCCATTTGCAACTGATTCCCACAATTTCATCACAATCCATTTTAGTGCACCCATTTTTATGTAAAATTTTATTCATTATAATTTGTTTTTCTGTTTGTTTTTGCTAGTTTGAAAAGAGATTCACAAATATATTTTCAAAGAATAAAATTTGATTGAATCTATTACATTGTTCTTTTAGGTTTTATTCTACTACTCAAGTGTTTGTACATTTATCACTTTATGTTTGTGTAATATTTTTTAAAAGGTTATTAGATCATTAGGTCATTTATTTTATATCTCTCTTTTTTATTTTATTTTTAATTAAACAACTTTATTTTAAAAAGCAGAGATAAATGTACAGATTTTAAAAGCATTTTGCATAAAACTATATGAATATATTTTTGTCAGTACTTGATTTTTTTCAAGGTTTGACAGTCTGCATTCAAATCTTATTAGTTACAATAAGCATAAAGTACATGTAAAACAAAACTTCTCATGGAAATAGTCAAAGTTTTCTTGGTGGGTAAAGATTAAACATATTGATCTTTAAATACCAAGAATTGCCACAAGGCTACATTTTTAGCTCTTGTATTATTTATTAATGATTTAAGGTCTAGATGTACCCCACTTTGAGAGCATAATATACACTTTTTTTTTTTCTAAGAAGGACTGGGGCCTCCAATCTCTGGACTTTCTTTTCTTTTCTTTTTTTCTCTCTTTCTTTTCTTTTTTTCTTTTTTCTTTTTTCTTTTTTTCTTTTTTCTTTTTTTTTTTGAGCTTCACATAATCTGTGAGTTGTTTCTGGGGTATTCAGAGCTTTCTGGTTCTAGTATCCAATTACCAGTGACTGCATATTATATCTGTTCTTTTCTGACTGGATTACCTCACTCAGGATGATATTCTTTATATCTCTCTTACTATTTCAGTTTCAATGTTCAAATTTGTAATCTTTCCATACAGAACTTCCCTTTTTATTTCCCAAATGTTCTGGAAAATTATGCTTTTGTTTTCATTTAATTCTGGGATTTTTATTGCTACCCAATTACTTCTGCAACCTACAGTGATCTTGGTAATATATTGTTCTATCTCGATTTACTTACTTGGTTTCTTTTCATATTTATTTCTAGTTTTAATTTACTATGGTCTGATATTATATGTAAAGTTACTTCAGCTCTTTTGTATTTGTGAAGACTTTTTTGTGTCCTAGAATTGTAGCTATTCCAAAAAGTTTCCATGAATTTCTTAGTAAACTAAAACAAAACAAAGCACACACTGCTTTTGCATGTCTTCGATTAGACATGGTAAAACAAATTATTAACTCCACTTGATCAATGTTATACATTAGCTTTGAAGCTTCACTGGCCAATTTCAGTTTGGATCATCTTTATAAGAAAAGTAATTGAGTTGGCCGAATATTGTAACCATTTATTCTTATCATTATATCACAACATATTTTATGTTTGTATTTTTTCCCAAAATATATTATATACATATATAAACATATCAAACTTCATTACATCTCACTAACATAGCTCAATATCATAATACATAATAACAAGTACATCATATGTAGAGTAGTTATATTTTTGATAAATCATATATGCTTTATCTCTTTGACTAATTTATGCATGAATCTGGTGCTTCAGATATGAGAATAGTTCTATACCCTTAATTTTGGTCCATGTTTGCTAAATATACCGATTTACAATTTTTGTTTCTTAATACCTGGTTATTACTGGTTATAGTTTGTTGCTTTGTTTTGCTTTTGTGAGACAAGAGATAGCTGTATTATAGTTTATAATTCAGTTTCTGTATTTTCATGAGTCGGGTCCATTTATAGTGATAATTATTAGAGTTTTGCTTTTTCCTCTAGGTTTGCTGTTTTTCTGGATAGCAAATCAAATTATTATTTATTCTTTTCTTTCACCATTTACAGGGTATTTTAAATTTACTGTTTTTCTGTGCTGGACATTAATGCTTTCTTCCAATTTTCTTATGTGAAACACTTCTTTCTGTGCTCTGATGGCTGAGATAGACTTTCCTACCTCTCTGTGTATACTGTCTGTGTATACTGTCCATTTCAGCATGTTCTTCAGTGCTGCTTTGTGGTCATGAACCATCTTAGTCTGTCTTTCCTTGAATATGCTATTTCCTCTACTGATTTTTATTTTATTTTCAAATATTTTTTTTTACTGTATGTATATGTGTTTAGCTTGCATATGTGTCTGTGTAGCACAGGCATGTAGTACCTACAGAAGTCAGAATGGAGAGGTGGGCCAGTTGAACTAAAGCTGCATTCACTGTGCTACAAGAAGACCAGAGAAAAGCAATACAAATCATCTGCAGCTCTAGTTCAACTAGTGCTTGTAAGCAGGAGTCTGGTATAATTGTTCTCTGCCAAACCAGCAGCTTATAGAAACAGATGCAGAGACCAATAGGCAAACACTAAAAGGAGCTCAGGGAGTCTCACAGAAGCGTTGAGGAAAGAACTGAGGGACCTGGAAGGGATGAGGACTCTACAAGACAAAAAGAGTCGAATAACTTGGTCCTTTGGGGGCTAAAAGATACTGAACTACTACAAGCAAGCATGGGCTAGAACTAGTGCTCCCCAGCACATATAGAGCAGATGTACACTTCATTCCAAACCCCCAAAACTACAGCAGGGTGGAGGCAGGAGACTCTTCCTGATTCTACTGCGTGACTGTTGATCCTGCTCTCCTGAGTCTCTATCTCTGGCCTCAGTGAAAGACTATTTTAGTTCTTCAGTGACATGGTATAATAGAGTGGGTTGATACCTAGTTGGGGACCTCCATTTTGTCAGAGAAAAGGAGGAGGAGAGATGGGAATAAGGACTGTAAGAAGGAGCATTGGAATGAGGAGGGGTACAAACAGGATGTCAAATTAATTAATTAATCAATAAAAAGAGCTCATTACTTCATCATTATATTTTAAAGGAACATTGAAATAAATTAAGGTAGTTTGGAATACAGTACAAATAAGAATTTACATTATCTTGGATATCTTCTGTTACCTTTATATATTGTCTAAAATGCTGCTGTTCTACACTGTGAATTAGAAGCAATGTATATTGTTTGCAAAAATTTATATTTATTATATATAAAAAGTTACTTTATTTTGTTTTTTAGTTTGAACATGTCTTATGTATGACACATTGTGATCATACCCCACTCCCTTTGTGGAGCATTCTTAGTGCTGCTTCAAGAGTATTTTCAAGAAGTCCAGGTTATTATCCATCAAAACTCACAATTATCAAAGACGGAGATACCATGATATTGCAAGACAAATTCAAATTTACACAATATCTGTCACAAACTCATCTCTACAAAAGATATTAGATAGAAAACTCCCATACAAGCACACAAGGAGAAAAACTAACCCTAGGAAAAGCAAGATAATAGTCTTGAAAAAAAAAAAAAAAAAACAAAAGCAAAGGAAGAAAATGACACAAACATAAATCAAACTCTAACTACAAAAAGAAAAAAAAAAACAAAAACCAAAAACAACAGCAAAAAAACCCAGAAAATAATAATCACTATTACTTAATATTTTTTTAACATTAATGGACTCAATTCCTCAATAAAAAGACATAAAGTACCAGACTAGATACATAAAAAGGATCCAGCTTTTTGCTGCATACAGGAAACTTATCTCAGTGACAAAGACAGACCCTACCTCAGAGTAAAAAACTAGGACAAAACTTTCCAAGCAACTGGTCCCAAGACAAAAGCTGGAGAAGCCATTATAATATCAAATAAAATAGATTTTAAACAAAAGTTATCAAGAAATATAAGGAAAGACACATTTTACTCATCACAGGAAAAATATAACAAGATGAACTCTATTTCTGAACATCTATGCTCCAAATACAAGTCCAAACACATTCACAAAAGAAACTCTACTAAAACTCAAAGTATATATTGCACCACACACAATAATAGTTGGAGACTTCAACAACCAACTGTATAGTGGGAAACTTCAACAACTGTCATCAATGGACAGATCACGTGAGGAGGAATTGAACTGAGACACAGTAAAATGACAGGAGTTATTAATCAAAATGTTCTAAAGAACATTTATAGAAATCTTCAGCCTAAAACTATATATATACACCTTTTTTATTGAAAAGCTTTATTTTAAGAAACAAAGATAAATGTACATTTTTTCATAGAAGTATACGAATACATTTTTTAAGGTTGTAATTAAGTATTTGTGGGTACATATACATACATGTATGTATATATGTAACAAAAATATAGGAAAAGAGGGTATTAGTTTGAGGGGATGGGAGAGAAACTGGGAGGGGTTGTAGCAAGGAAAGGGGGATGTGATACAGTTCTATTTTAATTAAATTATATTCTTTTTTTCATGAACTTGACACAGTGTGTGAGTTGTTTCTAGGATGTTCAGAGATTTCTGGGGTTAGTATCCCATTATCAGTGACTGCATATTAGGTCTGTTCTTTTGTGACTGGGTTATCTCACTCAGGATGATATTCTCTAGATGCATCCATTTTCTTAAGACTTTGGTTAAGTCATTGTTTCTGATAGCTGAGTAGTACTCCATTGTGTAAATGTACCACAATTTTTATATCCATTCATCTACTGAAGGACATCTGGATTCTTTCCAGCTTCTGGCTATTATAAATAGCGCTGCTATGAACATTGTGGTGCATGTATCTTTGTTGTATTTTGGAGTGTCTCTGGGATAAATGCCCAGAAGTGGAATAACTGGGTCTTCAGGTAGTACTATGTCTATTTTTCTGAGGAACCTCCAGACAGATTTCCAGAGTGGTTGTATCAGTTTACAACCCCACCAACAGTGGAGAAATGTTCCTCTTTCTCCACATCCTCGCCAGCATCTGTTGTCATCTGAGTTTTGGATCTTGGCCAATCTGACTGGAGTGAGGTGGAATCTCAGGATTGTTTTTATTTGCATTTCCCTGATGGCTAAGGATGTAGAGCACTTACTTAGATGTTTCTCAGCCATTCAATATTCCTCGATTGAGAACTTTTTGTTTAAGTCAGTACCCCATTTTTTAATAGGGTTGTTTAATTCTCTGGTGTTTATCTATTTTAGTTCTTTGTATACCTTGGATATTAGGTCTCTATCTGATGTGGGGTTGGTAAAGATCTTTTCCCACTCTGTTGGTTGCCCTTTTGCTTTCTTGACCTTAGCCTTACAGAAACTCTGCAATCTCATTAAGTCACATTTGTTAATCTTTGAACTTAGAGCTTAAGCTATTGGTGTTCTGTTCAGGAAATTTTCTCCTGTGCCTATGAGTTCTAAGGTTTTCCCTACTTTCTCATCTAATAGTTTCTGTGTACCTGGTTTGACGGTATTTCAATATTTTGAATTGCTAAAATAGTAATCCGGTCGCATCAATTCAATTATAGAAAGGCACTAATACTGTGCAGAATGACTTGGAGATTTTATTAATTGTAAAAAGTTGAGAAAGGAAAAAATTACTGCAGGTGATATAGGAAGACGACTCAGTCATCTTATGTTTATAAACTTATGATGCCAGCAGAGATTACAAAGCTTCCATAGAGAATTATGAATACTAAATAGGGTATATGAATAAAAAATAATCAGTGGATTTCTAGTATATCTTAATTAGAAATGTAAAATTTACTAACAAAAATCATAGTACACTGTAATAATTTAGGACAATACACTTTCCACAAAGCAGGATATCGTTATGGAAAAATAGCAGTATGTGTCAAATACTACTGAAAATTTTAGCCTTTAACATTTTGTATTTAATACTTTGTGAGTTTTCATAACTTAAAAATTTGTACAAATGAGAAGATTATGAAAGCAAGATTACATATTTTATTGATATTATCCACACTCTGAAACAATGAAAGAAAACACTACATCACCATACAAAAAAAGGAGAAAAGACCAAATGTGGAATCATATATGAGTATTCAGAAAAAATTGTGGTAGTATCGCATCAACCACAAACCTGTAGTTTTAAACACAAATTTTAATGTCTGAAGCATGACTGCTATTCAAATAAGAACATATTATGTGGAGATATTGGACTTAAAAGAAATAATATTAAGCTCCCTTAAAGAAAATAAATGATAAACTGAACAAAAATTAAATTTTTAGTATTTTCATAATTTTGAAAATTTAAATGTACTGACTCAAAATAAGACAATTATACAAAACAATTTATGTTCATATAATAAAGAGCAGGGGAGATTTAAACAAATGCCTTACCATAACAAGGAAGTTGAGTTAGAATATACCAGGAGGAGGACAAAGAGGAGCAGGAAGGTGATAATGAGGAGGATCAGGACAAGAACAAGGAAGAAGAAAGAATGGAGGGTAGAAGTAACAGGAATATTTCTCAATAGTGTTTTATGCTTATTTTTCTATTCTTTTTTATTGTTTTTTATTGGATATTCTCTGTATTTACATTTTAGATAGTATCCACTTTCCTCCAATTCCACCCCCCCCACTTGCTTTCATGAAGGTGCTCCCTCTCCAAATCACTCTCTCCACCTCAGAGAGTGGATTTCTCTACACTGGAAAAATGAGCCTTCACTGAGCCAAAGGCCTCTCCTCTAATTAATGCCAGACAATACTCTCCTCTCCTGCATATGTACCTGGAGCCATGGGTCTCTCTATGGAAACTCATTGGTTGGTGTCTTAGTCCCTGGCAGCTATGGTGGGTTTGGTTAGTTGATAATTTTTTCTTTCAATGGAGCCACAGATCCTTCAGCTCCTTCACCTTTCTCTAGCTCCTTCATTGGGGTCCCTGTGTTCAGTCTGATGGTTAGCTGCAAGCATCCTCCTCTGTATCAGTACGGCTCTGACAGAGCCTCTGAGGAGGCATCTATATCAGATTCCTGACAGTAAGCACTACTTGGCATCATCAATAGATAGTGGGTTTAGTGACTCCATATGGGATGGATCCTCAGGTGTTTTATGCTTATAGTCTGAGCACTAGGGTGAGGAGGTCCAGACAAATAAATCCTTGGCACTCACTAGCCAGCTTTCTAGCCTATTTGGTGAGTTCCAGACAAGTTAATAGAGTCATCTGAAGCAGATACAATACAACACAATACAAACAAACAAACAAAAAAAAAAAGGCAAAACAAAACCAAACAATTAAAAAATTGGATATGGCAATCACCTTTGGAATAAAACCTCTGCTTCTCCTCTGGCTTTAAAATACATGTGCACGGTTAAGCATTGGTACTAAGTTAGCAGTTGATTTTGATGTACATCTGTTTCAACCAGGCCTACAACTTCTTAATTGCCATTTTGTAAAGACTTATTTTATGCACATAATTTGGTTGTGTATGTGTCTGCATGCCATGTGAAGGTCTTGGGTTTATAGAGGTCAGAAAAGATCAGTTGATTCCTTGAAACTGAAATTATAGTTGTAAGAAACTATATGGATATCGGGTATAAAATTCTTGTCCTCTGGAAAAAAATATGCTCTTAATTACTAAGTCCTTTCTTCAGACTATCACTAGTTTTTAATTAATTTTGGTCTCATTTTTAATTTAAGTAAAAAAATGATAGGCAGATTTTAGCAGTAGGTCAAAAAAAAAAAAAAAAAAAAAAAAACCAAAAACCAGTGTGTGCCTAATTACAAGGTTCAAAGAGGACACATGGGATAAATTTTATTGCATAAGGTCATCACAATTTATTTTTATATTAACTAACTCTTGGGACAATAAATAAAATGTAAAGAAAAGAAAATATTTACTCTATATCATCAAATCAATGTAATAATAATACTTTCATTAGAAAGACAAATATTTGTACCGAAAGTGTACATTCTTTATTGTACTTAGCACATATTAAGATTCTTTAGATAAAATAAAATATTTAGTGTTGAATGGGGGTCTTTCAGAGGCATTCATTATTCCTGCTGTTTTGAACAATATGTTCCAGGAAGTTGAAGAAAAAAATTAAAAATTCCTTAATTTTGGTCCTCTGACTATTGAGAAACACAGTGCTGAATGTTACATCCTGTTCCTGTGTCTCCTGCAAGCACTCCCACGACTGCTTCTACTGGTGTCAATGAGTCCCTAAATTTCTGAGAGAACAAATATTTAAAACTAGAAGTTACATGCAAATAGCCACGCCTCCTGAGTGAATGCTGAAAGCATCAGTATTAATATTCATATATTAGTAACTAGTGTATAAATAATTGTGAGTTCAGGATCAGTCACCCAGTTTTTACATAGTCAAGAAGAAAATATATTAGGTTTCACAGGACACATGGTTTCTTTTACAACTATTCAACAGTTCATTATGACCATTTAGCCAGAGTCATTATGGAAAAGACTGTGGCTATGTGTAAATAAAACTATACTTAACCTTTTAGATTCCACCAAGCCATATTGGTGGTCTATAAAACCAGAACAAAGCATGTGACTCTGTCCTGCTTTTATCAAATCATCATAGTCTTTTTTTTGTCTTTGGTTATCTATGGATGTTTCTCCAACATGTAAAGTATATTAAAACTTTCACACTGTTTTTCACAGTGATTTTCTGTGGAAATAGTTTGGCTTAAAGTTTCCATGCAGTCACAGATATTTGTTTTTTGTTGGCTTATGTGTTTTGTTTTTTAAATAGTACAATATATTTATTTATACTTAAAAAACTTTTATTGAATAATTTATTTTTTAAAGAGAAAATAGATTATTTTAGATTATGATTGAAGAAGGGAGGAGCCTATCCATGCAGAAAATTGAGAGCAACAGTCATTGAAAGCATGGTGTCAAGAACAGTAAGCTATCTGATCACAGTTTTATCTGTACACAGGAAGCAGTGTGAGAACAGGAAGTGGGCCAAAGCTATTGGACTCTCACAGTCAATATTCTTTGATGTACTTTTTCTTCAACAAGGCTGAATATGTTAAAGTTTTCATACTTCCCAAATCCACTACTGAAGATCAAGTTCCACCAACTAAAGATCACATATTTATATGACATGAACCTATCTGGGACAATTTTCTTTCAAACTGCTACACATCTGATGTTAGCATTAAGGGGTTCAGAGCTGTATTGAAATGGGGTGCAATAACATACACTGAGGCATTGTTTTATGGGATATTAACATTGAAAAAAACTGGAAAAAATTGGAGTTGCTCAGAAAAGACTTGAGGATAGATAATCAAGAACCCATGGAATGGAATACTCTAATATTTGTTATAGATTATTTTCAGGACTCCATGTCACTGAATGACCAGAGCAGATTTCCTGCTATGGAAATAGGTATGCTGCTAATTGATCCTTTTTGTGTTTTTTACTTTTATAATTGTTTTGCTTTTATAATCATAATTTATATTTTAACACAGTGTTGAATTTTATCAATTAGAGAGACTTTAATTATAATGCTACATGAAGACTTTGTGGAGAATTACTTTTCTGATGCCAAATTTTTAAAATTAAACTTTTTTAAGTATTAGTGGAAAAATAATGCTGTCTTAAGTAATCTCTTTTTTATTATTTTGTTGTCTATTCTCTGTATTTACATTTCAAATGTTATTCCATTCTAGTCCTCCCCACATTACCCCCTCTTCATCCACTTGTTTTCATAAAGGTGCTCATTCTCCCAATCACTCTCACCACCACAGTGCCTTGGCATTCCCTTACACTGGGAAAAAGAACCTTCACTGGACCAAGGGTCTCTTATCCCATTGATGCCAGACAATTCCATCCTCTGCTCCATAAGCAATTTGAGCAATGGGTCTCTCCATGTGTGCTCAATGGGTTGGTGTTTTAATCCATAGATTTCTGGAGGGTTTGGTTGGTTGATAATGTTGTTCTTCGCATGAGGTTGCAACCCCTTTCAGCTCCTTCAGTCCTTTCTCTAACTCTTACATTGGGATCACTGGGATCAGTCTGATGGTTAGCTGGAAGCATCCTTAACTGTATCTGTATGACTCTGGCAGAGCATCTGAGTAGGCATTCATATTTGGTTCCTGTCAGTAAGCACATCTTGGGATTATCAATAGGGCTTGAGTTTGGTGACGGCATATACAGTGGATCCCCAGGTGAGGAAGTCTATGAATGATCTTTTCTTCAATCCCTGCTGTTCAATTTGAACTTGTATTTCCTCTTGTGAGTGTTTTGTTCTCTCTTCTAAAAAGGACTGAGGCATCCACCTTTTGTCATTCCTTCTCTTTGAGCTTCATAAGGTCTGTGATTTTTTCTTGGCTAGTGCTTTGAGGTGGCTAGTATCTGTTTGTCAGTGAGTGTATACCATGTGTGTTCTTTTGTGACAGCATTTTCTGTATGCAGTCAAAAGCTGAATCCTGTTTATATCCAGTCTGATAGTCTATGTTTTTTTTTTTTAAATTGGGGAATTGACTTCTTTGATGTTAAGAGATATTAAGGAATAGTGATTGTCACTTCCTGTTATTTTTGGTGTTAGAGATACAATTATGTTTGTATGATTTTCTTCTTTTGGTTTTGTTGCAAGAAGATTATATTCTTGCTTTTCCTAGGGTGCACTTTCCCTCCTTGTGTAGGGATGGGTTTGTGGACAGATATTGTGTAAATTTGGTATTGTCCAGGAATATCTTGGTTTCTTCATCTATGGTAATTGAGACTGGGTATAGTAACCTGGACTGGCATTTGTTTTCTATTAGGGTCAGTATGATGTCTGTCCAGGAGCTCCTAGCTTTCAAAGTCTCTGCTGAGATGCCTTGTATAATTCTCACTGGTTTGCATTTGTATGTTACTTGACCGTTTTCCCTTACCACTGTTCCTATTCTTTTCTTGTTTGAGCATTCAGTGTTTGGACTATATGTGTTGGCAGGAATTTTTTTTTCTGGTCCAATCTATTTGGAGTTCTGTAGGCTTCTTGTACATTCATGAACATCTTCTTCTTGAGGTTAGGGAAGTTTCCTTCTATATATATATATATTTTTTTTTTTGAAGATAGTTGGACGGCCGTTCAGTTGATAATCTTTGATCTCTTCCTTACCGGTTATCCTTAAATTTGGTCTTCTCATTGTGTCCTGGGTAGCCTTGATGTTTTGGGTTAGGAGCTTTTTGATTTGTGTACTTTCTCTGACTGCTGTGTCAATGTTTTCTTTGGTATCCTCCGCCCCTGAGATTCTCTCTTCCATCTCTTGTAGTTTGTTGGTGATGCTTGCATCCATGACTTCTGCTCACTTTCCTAGGCATTTTATCTACATGGTTTTCTCCTTTTATTATTTCTTTATTGTTTCTATTTCAATTTTCAATTCCTTTACCTGTTTGGTTATTTTTTCCTGTAGCAATTTAAGTGACTTTTGTGTTTCTTCCTTAAGGGTTTCTACATGTTTAAGAGTGTTCTTCTCTAATACTTTAAAAGAGTTATTCATGTGCTTCTTGAGAACCTCCATCATCATCATAAAGTATGATTTTATGTCCAGATCTTGTTTTTCTTGTGTGTTGGGAAATCTACTACTTGTTGTGGTATGAAAACTGGGTTCTGATGTTGCCAGGTTGTCTTGGTTTCCATTGCTTAGGTTCTGGCCCTTGCCTCTTCCCATCTGGTTATCTGTGATGTTAGGTGATCTTGTTTTCTCTGACTGGATCTTACCTCTCCTGTGCGTCTGAGGGCCTGAGCGCTCAGGAGGGAGTAGGGTCCAGGGTGCTCAGCTCTCTGTGGACAGACTGTGAGTTCCAATGGTGGTGACCCAGCTCTGTCTTAGAGCTAGAACAGATCCATTTCCAGACAGCACTACACTATCTGTGCCTGGAGAGTTCCAGGTGTCTTACCCTCGATGTCGGGGGGAGCTCACCCATGGGCTCACCTGTGTCCTCAGATGGGAAAGCACTTCTGAGGTCCTTCTGGGTTCTCAGCAGTCTGTGAGCAGAGCCTGAGTCCTTATCTGAAGAACTGAGTTTAATTACCCTATTCCTTGCCATGGTTTCTTTATATGGGCCAAGGCGATAATAATTATTGATATTTAATGCTAGTAAGATTAATTTTATTGCTGAAGGTAAGAGTCATCAAAGCTCTGTTGCTGTTTCACCATCATGGTTAAAAAGAATATACACTTCCTTCCACTGTTCTCTCTGACACTGCTTGCATGATATTGAACAGGGCAGTTATTTCTCTCCCCAGGAATGAAATTATATAAATAATAGCTTCCAAAAATATTTGTTAAAAATAGTCAACGCATTAAAACATAAGTATAATATAAAGCAGCATTTGCTAAGCAAAGCACTATGTGAGTATGTTAGGCACTATTAATATCTAACAATAAAAATATCCTAAATGTACTTTATAAGTATTCATTCCCCAAAGTATCAGAACACTGAGATGGAAATAACAATCCAGTGCAGAAGGAGACTTCAAGGGTCTGCTTGTTTTCTCTCTATTTAAAGATCTTCTCCTTCCAAGCCCTTTGGTATCTTTCTCAGATCTTTCTGGTTTTCAGTCAGACACAACCACATTTCAAGATCATTAGTAATACCAAATTTTAGTCAAACATCTATTGACCTTTCTAGCTAAAGACAAGTTATACATCTGAGTTCAGGTTTTGAATTTTTAATGCCAAGTTAAGATCAGCATCAGATGGGACATTAAAGAGAAATATCCTAGTTTTCAAATTTTAAGTGTTAGAAAGAAGTTTTCTCTGCTTCAGTATTGGAGGGGGTATCTTAAAGTTTGAATTCTTATCTCCTCCTATTCTTAACTCCCCCCTTCTCCAGAAGGAGATTTTGTGTGTGTGTGTGTGTGTGTGTGTGTGTGTGTGTGTGTGTGTGTGTGTTTGTGTTCTTTGTCACTGGCAATGACAATGTAAGATCATCAAGGGACTTTTCTGTGTTCAAACATTAAAAGTATTCCTACAAATGATTATTACTTCTGCTCCAGGCCTGGAGTCAACCTACTCCGCAGCTTACTGTGTTTCCTCTTTTATTTAAATGATTCCTGTTTAAGTATAATGCTGTTAGATAATCACTTTACTAGTTTAATCTTCTGATTTCCCTGGAACCCAAAATTGAATGACTAACTAAATGTATCTCTTCAACAAGTTTTTGAAGGCAATATTCAAATATGGTTCTTATGTAGGTGATTGTGAGAGATTTTAATTTGACATTGTGCAAAATGCTACAAATAGCTTAAAATGAATGACTGACATAAAAGAACATTTTCAACATTTGTTAATAACTTAATTCCCTTATTTTAAAATGAGCCATTAAAATCAATTTAGAAAAGGAAACCAATAAAATTAATTAAGAACATGACTATAGAAGAAATTGGCTGCTTAAAAAACAAAACAGAGATATATGTCAATTATCAGCATAAGAAAAGATGTATATTGCCACTCTTATTTTAAAGCCTCAACTTCAAACATTATGATGACATTTTAACTTAAAAGTTCAACAATTAGCAAATAATCTAATAAGACCTTGTGTAAAAGAAGAAATAGAAATCTCTCAATTATTTACTTTTCTGCATGTTTGTTTCCCACTTGAAATTATTATTCGTGGTTATGAATTACATATGGACAAACAACACTGCTATAACACGTCCTTTACTTTTCTCACGCTCTGTACAAGAGGCATGAAAGTAGTATCTACCAGAATCCTTTACAAATTTGTATTCCATGCATTCTCTATGTTCTCTCTAATTGACCCACATGATCTACACAATTTGATATAGATAAAACTAAACTGGCTGCTCATAGATGTAATTGATCTGGTCTTGTCAACTCAATGTATAAAAATACAAAACATAGCCACTGTGACATAGTTTGACTAGCTTTATTTACATTATAAATTTATTATACATATATCTACAGTGTTCGCAGATTTTTTTTTTTAAAACTAGGATTCTTAAATTTGCAAAAGATTAATCACACAACAGTGAGAATTTCCAAGTGTTGAAACTGTTAGGTCTCAAACCCAGAACAAATTGCTACCTGAGGTGTTCATTAAAGTATCAATGTGAACACTGACCTAAAGTGTTCCCACCATCCATCAGCCCTTACCTTTGGCAGGGTATAAGTGACCTACCTTATTCCTACCGTGAACTTCTTCAGCCCAGAGGCTGGAATGATTACCTCTCCCAAGGTTCCCTTCAATGTATAACCCTCCTGGCCTCCTTATCTAGCTTTTACCTCTTCTCTCCCCCATTTTCTCATATGCATCATGTCTACTGTGGACTCTTTCAGATGTGCCTGCCTCTATCTATATTCTTTTATCTCCAAAAAACTTTCCCCTCCATCATACCCTTTCATAACTAAAACATCTATGTAGCAAAGAGTCTTTGCATTATTTAGAATTGAGTAAGTGATGTCCTTTGTTCCCATTAAAACTATTGAACTATTTTATTTAGATTCTTATATATAAGTGATACTATTAAAAATTATAGGCATCTTAATTCTGACTTGTGTGCTACTACTTAGAACAACAACAAAGTATTGTCTGTCTGTCTATGTTTCTATCCCTGTCTTCTGTACTTCCCAAAACTCTATTAAAAGACACTCTGATCTTACTCTGCAATATAATAGCATCAAATAATCTAGCAGAAGTCAGACATATATGTTTGCAAGTGACTTTGATATGGAATCGAGACTGGTGATGTACAAGGGTAAAGAGGAATATTTATTTAATGAAATTCAATATTTATTATTGTGCTTTACTAGAAGACCTATTTAATAGTATATCTGCAAACAGCTTTGTTAGAATAATTTTATATTCTTTTGCTTCTGAAACGAATGGAGGTCAGGTTACCTAATACTAAAACGTTCTTATAATTTGTAGAGAATTTTTAATCTGGCAACATAGCTGCTCTTGCAAGGGATCACATTCGAAGAGTTTCTACATCTTTGTGATCTAGCAGGAATAGAGATACATCTTTCATTTTAGAAGACAAAGATAAGCACATCTCTGTGGTCAAGACCAGCCTGGTACAGAAATGCTTAGATCCAGGTATGGTGCTACAAGCCTTTAATCTCAACACTCTGGAGACAGACGCTTGCAGATATGTGGGTTCTGTAGTTAGTTAGATTGAATCAGTGAGTAGAGAGGCATTTGTGGCAGTAATACACTTTGTGGAATTCAATGGTAGTTTTTACAAGAACGGTTTTGCAGAGACAGGTGGCAGAGAGTAAGTTAGACACGAGTAAAGACAAAACCAGCCAGAGAATGAGAAGGGGCTAGAAGAGTCGAACAGATTGCCAGTGTTAGCTTAATGACAATCAGAGCAAGCTAATGAGAAGCCAAGAGAAGCCAGTTTGAAACAGCTTGGAGAGGAGTTTGGGGCAGAACAGCTGAGTTAAACAGACATCCAGAGTTCAGACAAACTAGAAAGAATAAGCTGATTTAGCAGTAAACCTCAAGGATGACAATCACATCAGGCAAATAAAAGATTCTTTTACAATAACTTTCAAGTGCTGTTAAAATTTATGTACCTTTTACATAGAATCATTTCAAACAAACATATAGATGTAATCAACAAACAAATCTTTAAGTATTTTATATACATGATCTCATTTCCAACTTCATATTAAATTTTATAACTTTCTAATATTATAACTCTGATAGTACATTTCAAATCTAGAAATTACATACTATATCTAGGCCATGTGTGGTGGCCCAGCTTTAAACCCAGAACCAAGGAGGTAGAAGGAAGAAAATTTCTATGAGAGTCCCTAAAGCTTTAAAGATTCGTGAGTAGGAGATATGGGCAGCCAGGAAGCAGAGAGATATCTGCCGAGTGCACATGGAAACCACTCCCCTGCCCTGCCTAATCCAGGGACCAGGAACAAAACATTGGAACCTCTGTTTCTACCCGGCAAATTTGGGGCACAGAACAGAGCTCGGCCCATCGAACACCTGTACCAGTGGAGATCCAGGGACACAGACCAGATACAAGGGAAAGGTAAGAACATATCACTGACAAGATGGCAAGAAGAAAGCGAAAGAGTATATCCCAAGGAAACCAAGAAAACCTGGCAACACCAGAACCCAGCTCTCCCATAACAGCAAACATTGGAATGCCAAACACTCCAGACAAAGAAGACGCAGACCTGTAATCATACCTCAAGACTCAGATAGAGATACTTAAACAAGAACGGGAGGAAAAGCAAAAAGAATCAGAAGCTTTTAAAGAGGAAACAAAAAAAAACACTCAAAGAACAAGAGGAAAACAGAACCAAAGAGATGTAGGAATGGAAGAGGGAATTTAAAATAGAAATTGACACAATAAAGAAAACACTAAAAGAGATAACCCTAGAAGTAGAACACCTAAAAAAGAAATCAGGAATCACAGAAGCAAGCATTTCCAATAGAATACAAAAGATGGAAGAAAGAATCTTGGGGGCAAAAGACAACATTGTAAACATAGACAAAACAGCCAGAGAAGATGCAAAAAACAAAAAGCTCCTAACCCAAAATGTCCAGGAGATCCAGGACAAAATGAGAAGACCAAACCTAAGGATAATAGGAACAGAAGAGAGAGAAGAGTATCAACTAAGAGACACAGTAAATATCTTCAACAAAATCTTAGAAGAAAACTTCCCTACCCTTAAGAATGAGATGACCACGAGCATAAAAGAATCCTTCAGAACTCCAAATAGGTTGGACCAGAAAATAAATACCTCCCTACACATAATAGTCAAAACAACAAGTGCCCAAAGCAAAGAAAGAATGCTAAAAGCAGTAAGGAAAAAAGGTCAGGTAACATATAAAGGCAGACCAATCAGAATCACACCCGAATTCTCAACAGAGACTATGAAAGCTAGAAGAGCCTGGACAGACATCATGCACACCCTAAGAGAGCACAAGTGCCAGCCTAAGCTGCTATACCCAGCAAAACTATCAATCAACATAGATGGAGAGATGAAACTATTTCAAGACAAATTTAAATTTACACAATATCTGACCACAAACCCAGCACTACAACAAATTATAGGTGGAAAACCCAATACAATGAGAGGAATTACATCCTAGTAAAAACAAGAAAACTCCTAAGTAAGAAAACCAAAAAAAAGAAAAAGACACAGATACAACTCAACCTACAAAAGCAATAATAGCAGGAAACAGAAACAACTATTCCTTGATATCTATTAACATAAATTAACTCAACTCCCCAATAAAGAGACATAGGCTATCAGACTAGATACATAAAAAAAATACAGCCTCTTGCTGCATACAGGAAACTCATCACAGAGACAAAGACAGACACTATCTCAGAGTAAAATGGTGGGAAAAGAACTTTCAAGCAAAGAGCCCCAAGAAGCAAGCTGGAGTGGCTATTCTAATATCAAATAAAATAAATTTCCAACCAAAAGTTATCAAAAAAGATAAGGAAAAACACTTTTTTTCTCATTACTGGGAAAATCTGTAAGGAGGAACTCTCAACCCTTAACATATAAGGTCCAAATAAAAAACCACCCACATTCATAAAAGAAACCCTACTAAAGCTCAAAAAATACATTTCACCACACACAAAAATAGTGGGAGACTTTAATACGCCACTCTTTCAAATGGACAGGTCATGGAAACAGAAACTGAACAAGGACACTGCAAAACTAGCAGAGACTTTGAACCAACTAGAATTAATAGATATCTACAGAACATATCACCCTAAAGTAAAAGAATACACCTTCTTCTCAGCACCCCATGGAACCTTCTCGAAAATTGACCACATAATTGGACACAGAATGAGCCTCAATCAATATCAGACGATTGAAATACTCCCATGCATCCTCTCAGATCACCATGGTCTACGGCTGGACTTTAACCAAAACAAAGAAAACAAAAAGCCCACATACACATGGAAACTAAACAACGCTCTATTAAATGATAGCAGGATCAAAGAAGAAATAAAGAAAGAAATTAAGGATTTTCTAGAATTGAATGAAAATGAAAACACAACATACCCAAACCTATGGGATGCAATGAAAGTAGTACTGAGAGGAAAACTCATAGCCCTAAGTGCTTCCAAAAAGAAACTGGAGAGAGAATACATCAGCAACTTGACAGCACAGCTAAAAGCCCTAGAACAAAAGGAAGCAGATACACCCCAGAGAAATAGCAAGTAATAATCAAAATTAGGGCAGAAATAGACCAAATAAAAATAAAAAGAACCATTGAAAAAATCAACAAAACCAAGAGCTGGTTCTTTGAGAAAATCAACAAGATTAATAAACCCCTAGCCAGACTAACTAGAGGGCATAGAAAGAGTATACAAATTAACAAAATCAAAAAGGAAAGTGGAGACATAACAACTAAAACTGAGGAAATTTAAGAAATCATCAGATCCTACTACAAAAACCTATACTCCACAAAGTTGGAAAATCTGGAGAAAATGGATGAATTCCTAGACAGATACAAGGTCCTAAAGTTAAACCAGGACCAAGTAAACCATCTAAATAATCCCATAACACCTAAAGAAATAGAACAAGTCATCAAAAGCTTACTAACCGAAAAAAGCCCAGGTCCAAATGGGTTCAGTGCAGAATTTTATCAAACATTTATTGCGGACATAACACCAATACTCTCCAAAATATTTCACAAGATAGAATCAGATGGACTACTACCTAACTCATTGATTGAGGCTAAAATAACCCTCGTTCCTAAAGCACACAAAGACCCCACAAGGAAAGAGAACATCAGACCAATCTCACTTATGAACATTAATGCAAAAATACTCAAAAAAAAACTATTGCAAACAGAATCCAAGAACACATGAAAACGATCATTCACCATGATCAAGTAGGCTTAATCTCTGGGATGCAGGGATGGTTTAATATAAGGAAATCCATCAATGTAATCTACCATATAAACAAACTCAAAGAACAAAATCACATGGTCATCTCACTAGATGGTGAGAAAGCATTTGACAAAATTCAACATCCCTTCATGTTAAAAGTCCTGGAAAAAACAGGAATCCAATGTCCATACCTAAACATAATAAACGCAATATACGGCAAACCAACAGCCAACATCAATCTTAATGGCAAGAAACTTGAAGCAATCCCACTAAAATCAGGTACTCCTCAAAGCTGCCCACTTTCGCCATACCTATTCAACATAGTACTGGATGTCCTGGCTGGAGCAATTAGACAGCAAAAGGAAATCAAGGGGATACAAATTGGAAAGGAAGAGATAAAAACATCACTCTTTGCAGATGACATGATAGTGTACTTAAGTGACCCCAAAAATTCCACCAGAGAACTCCTACAGTTGATAAACAAGTTCAGCAAGTGGCTGGATACATATTTAACTCAAACAAATCAGTAGCCTTCCTAAACTCAAAGGACAAACATGTAGAGAAAGAAATTAGGGAAAAGATACCCTTCACAATAGTCACAAAAACTATGAAATTCCTTGGTGTGACTCTCACTAAGCAATGAAGGACCTGTATGACAAGAACTTCAAACCTCTAAAGAAGGACATTTAGGATGATTTCAGAAAATGGAAAGATCTCCCATGGTCATGGATTAGAAGGACCAACATTTTAAAAATGGCCATCCTACCAAAGGCAATCTACATATTCAATGCAATCCCCATCAAAATTCCGACCCAATTCTTCATAGAGTTGGAAAGAGCAATGTGCAATTGCAACAAAAGACCTAAAATAGCGAAATCCATCCTCAACAACAAGAAAATATCTGCGGGAATCACCATCCCTGACCTCAAGCTATATTACAAGACAATTGTCCTGAAAACTGCATAGTACTGGTACAGAAATAGGCATGTGGATCAATGGAATAGAATAGAAGATCCAGAAATGAGCCCTCAGGTATATGGTCACCTGATTTTTGACAAAGGAGCTGTAAACATTCAATGGAAAAAGGACAGCCTATTCAACAAATGGTGCTGGTCCAACTGGCACTCAGCATGCAAAAGAATGAAAATAGACCCTTTCTTATCTCCTTGTACAAAGCTCAAGTGTAAGTGGATTAAAGATCTCCACATTAAACCAGATACACTGAAACTATTAGATGAGAAAGTAGGGAAAACCTTAGAACACATAGGCACAGGAGAAAATTTTCTGAACAATACACCAGTGGCTCAAGCTCTAAGGTTAAAGATTAACAATTGGGACTTAATGAGATTGCAAAGTTTCTGTAAGGCTAAGGACATTGTCAAGAAAACAAAACGGCAGCCAACAAAATGGGAAAAGGTCTTTACCAACTCCACACAAGATAGAGGCCTAATATCCAAGGTCTACAAAGAACTCAAAAAGCTAGATACCAGAGAATCAAACAACCCTATTAAAAAATGGCGTACAGAGCTAAACAAAATGTTCTCAATTGAGGAATATCGAATGACTGAGAAACATCTAAGGATGTGCTGGACATCCTTAGCCATCACGGAAATGCAAATCAGAACAACCCTGAGATTACACCTCACACCAGTCAGATTGGCCAAGATCCAAAACTCAGATGACAGCAGATGCTGGCGAGGTTGAGGAGAAAGAGGGACACTTCTCCACTGTTGGTGGGGTTGTAAACTGATACAACCACTCTGGAATTCAGTCTGGTGATACCTCTGAAAATTGGACATTGCACTACCTGAAGACCCAGCTATTCCACTTCTGGGCATATACCCCAGAGACACTTTAATATACAATGAAGATACATGCACCACAATGTTCATAACAGCTCTATAATAGCCAGAAGCTGGAAAGAACCTAGATGTCCTTTAGTAGATGAATTGATACAAAAATTGTGGTACATCATTTACACAATGGAATACTACTCAGCTACCAGAAACAATGACTTAACCAAATTCTTAAGAAAATGGATGCATCTAGAGAATATCATCCTGAGTGAGATAACCCAGTCACAAAAGAACAGACATAATATGCAGTCACTGATAGTGGGATGCTAATCCCAGAGGCTCACACTGCCCCAGAAACAACTCACAGACTGTGTGAAGTCCAAGAAAAAAAATGAAAACAAAACAAACAAAAAAAGTCATGCTCAATCCTTACCCACCATGAACACTTTGACAAATTCTGGGTTACACCCTGTATTCCATGTACTTTTTGCTCATTGTAAAAAAAAAAAAAGAAAAAAAAAAAGCCAAGCATTGACACAGTTGTATTTGTATACATTTATGCAAAAATGTTTAAAATTTTTTATCTTTTTTTTAAAATAAAGTAAAAAAATAAAAAAAAATTTTGAAAAAAAAAAGAAAATTTCTATGAGCTAAATATCAGTGTCATATACACAGAGCAACCCAGGACAAGTGGCACTGCATAGAAAAACCTTGTCTCAAAACTAGACAGTATATGCTTTCTGGAAAAATAAACATATTTGAAAATATTATTCTTGTTTCAGTTCTGATTTCTTTCTTCTAAAATCACTGAGGTCTTTACCAAGACTCATGGACTCAAACAAGAAAATTTTATTTTCAACAAGACAACAGACTATCTAGAGCTCAAATCCGAAGTCTCGGTGTCTGGGTCTAGGTAATATTCACATTCTGTTGATTTGCAGTCTGACAGAAAAACCTGTTGATGGTTATTGCCTCAATAGTTGAGTTTTCTTAGTCTTGCCAAATATCTTAGTTCAGTGGCATATTAACCATCTCTGACCCTAGCCACCTGGAAAGTACAATATCGGACTTCCTAACAATGGAGGGTTCCCTATACTAAGCTTTGTTTTCTAATTTTTAAGAATCGTGAATTTGAGTATGAATCAAGACACAATAACAGAAATCAGATGAATGGAGAAAGACAAAGTAATTCTTAAAACGTCAGGGATTTATTGGTAATAGGAATTTTGAGGAAATGGCTATGTGGACCATGGATTTGCAATCTGATTAACATACCCCTATGTTATTCTGTAGGACACAGGTTGGTGATAAAACAATAACACACTGGATTGTCAGTCACAGCTCCTGAATTCCTCTGTGTCTTTAAGTCTGCCACCTAACACTTACAGATGTCATTTTCTTCACTTGTTAAAACAAGAAGCAGATGCTTTTGCAATTGCTAAAATTTGATTCTCTTTATGCAATGATAAATATTTTAAAGTTTTAAATTATTTTTCTACAAAAAAGAGATAATTGTGTTGAGCATATCAATTATTCTTATTATATATAAGACAATATTACTGTCCAGGAAACCCATACAAGTAAAAACCATTTTCTGTTTTACCCAAAATTGGGGCCCAGGCATTTTAATTGAAGTAGGCATACAATATTTCTCAAATACATGGTTGCATAAAAATGACAGAGAAAGCATTTAATGCAGTATTTGATTCTGCTCTTATTTGATGAATTATTCTGCAAATTGTTTTATTAACATCCAAAGTGAATTTATGTTAAAACTGTCTGAAGAAATATAAACTTTTCAGTGATGTTAGAGGGGAAATCTGGATCATGTTCTAAATACTTGAAAGATTATTACATATTTTTTCAGAGAAAATAATGAGTAAAAATGATGAAATTTTAATGAAATTTTAAATTTAGAATAAAAAAAATTTGCAGAATTTCTCAAAGACAGAGTGAATCAGACCACAAGTAAATATGAACTTTAGCATAACTAATCAATAAAGAGACTGAACAATCTCTGACAAAAGATAGCCAATCTATTTTCTATCAATTGAATAACTTAAAAAAACCTTCATGTACTTGGTTTATCTTGAATAGAATTTAAAATATCAAATTTTTAATTTTTATTTTGTGGTATAGCAAGAAATACAATTATTTGCTGAAGTTTGCACATATTATAAATATTAATTTTTCAGTCAGAAATACCCACATTATTGCATCTAAAAATGGAAAGAGATTCAAATTGAATCTGAAAAAATGTATCTGGCTTTGTTTTTATATTTTTTATTTACATATTTATTTTTTGTTGTTGTTGTGTTTTTTGCTTTCTCTCAGTATTAACCTTTGGAATATAAATAGTGTCAATCAACATGATCTTGAGCTCTATAAAACTAATTGGTAAATAGCTACTGCTCGTGGAAAAAATTAAGTTATAAAGGATATTTAGAAAATGGTATAACATCTATTTGTTGAATAATGTAATTATTATGTGTGACTTAACAGCCTCATACAAAATAATAATCAAGTTGTGCTAACATTTTAGATGAAAGAATTAGGTAAGTAAAGTGACTGCCATAGAATATACACAGGAAGAAGCTAAATGTCAACGTAGAAGTTTCATTAAGCATTTTGAAAACAAATGAAGTGCAGTTTATTTTTTAAAAGCTATTTATTTGTAACAATTGAGATGACTTCCTGTTGGTAACAAAACTACTGAAAATGGTGGCATTTTTAAAGCACAACATTTTATTAATTATCATGTTTTTCAGAAAGGGTGTATGATACATGACACATTTTAGAATTAAATAGAAGTTTACATATCACTAAACAATGACAATTTCCTATCTCTAGAGAAATCCATTGAAAACTATGGCATTCTGTTGATTTTCTCAAGGAAAAAAATCTTGGTTTCATTGATTCCTTTTGATTCCTTTGTCCCTAAGAGATTGAACTCTTCCCTAACTTTGATTACTTCCACCCATCTATTCCTCTACCATGTTTATGCTTGCTTCTGGGTTTTTTTCTAGAGCTTTCATGTGTACTTTAAAATTGTTGCTATGAGTAGTTTTTTTTTTCTTTTTTCTTTTTTTTTTTTATGGAGACACTTAGAACTATGAAATTTCTTCTTAGCATTACTTTCATTGTGCCCCATAAAGATGGGTATATTTTGCCTTCATTTTCATTGAATTCCACAAATTCTTTAATTTTTTTTCTTAATTCTTCCCTGACTTTAAGATCATTGAGTAGAGAGTTGTTCAATTTCTATGACTTGGTAGGCTTTCTAGTGTTTCTGTTGTTATTGAAGTCCAGATTTAATCCATAGTGATCTGATAAGATATAGGGCATCATTTCAATTTTCTTGTATCTTGCAATTTGCTCTATGGTCAATGTTCAAGAAGAATTCATGAGGTACTGAGAAAATATAAATTATTTGTGTGTTTGGGTAAAATATTCTATATTTGTCAAATCAATTAGGTTTATACTGTCTATTAATTTTATTTATTCTCTGTTTAGTTTTTGTCTGGAAGGTCTGTCAATTGGTGAAAGTGGAGTGCTGAAGGCTTCCAGTATCAATATGTGGGGTTCAATGTGTAATTTATGCTTAACTCTTCATTTACCAATGTTGATGCCCTTGTGTCTGTGACAGTGATGTTCAGAATTAAGATATCATCTTCCTAGCTTTTTCCTTTGATGGATATGAAGTGTCCTTTCTGGTCTTCTTTTGATTATCTTTGGTTAAATATCTGTACTTTATAGAACGGCTACCCAAGCTTGTTTCTTGGCTCCATTTACTTGGAAAAGTTTTTTCCATTCCTTTCCTCTGAAATAATGTCTATCTATATTTCTGAGGTGTGTTTCTTATAATCATCATAATGATAGATCCTATTTTTTCATCAATTAAGTCAGCCTGCAGAATTTTTGTTGGGGATTTGAGCCCATTGTTGTTGAGTGAAATTAATGACCAGTAATTGTGAATTCTTAAATTCTTGTTATTTTGATGTTGGCAGTGGATAACTCCATGAGACGGATAACTCGTGCATGTGCACTTGCTGCCATTGTCTTGTTTTTGATGGTATGAAATTACTTATTTCCTGTGTTTTCTTGGGTGTTTTTATTCTGCCTTCTAGGCAAAAGACACTATCAATAAGACAAAGCAGCAACCTAAGATTGGGAAAGAATCTTTGCCCACCCAAAATCTGACAAAGGGCTAATATCCAAATTTTATAAAGAACTAAAGAAGTTTGACAAGCATAACACAATAACTCAATTTAAAATGAGGTACAGAGCTAAACAAAGAATTCTCCACAAAGGAATCTCAAATGTCCAAGATGCACTTAAAGAAATGTTCAAAGTTCTTCATTATCAGGGAAGCACGTATCAAAACAATGCTGAGATTCCATCTCATGTACTCAGAATGGCTAAGATGGAATAAGAGAAGTATGGAGCAAGAGAAGTACTCCTCCACTGAGGGCAGGAGTACAAACTGTATAAACAAAGGATGTTCTGCCTTCCCACAAGGACAATTGCTCATCTATGTTCATAGCAGTCTTATTTGTAAAGCAAGAAACTTGTAGCAGTCTAGGTGTCCCTTGACTAAAGAATAAATTTAAAAATAAGTAATACTTCTATCCAATGAAACACTAGTTTGCTAGTTAAAACAAAGACATCATAAATTTGCAGGCAATTGGATGGAATTTGAGAATATCATCTTGAGAGATGTAACCAAGACTAAAACTTGACATGTATGGTATGTACTCATCTGTAATAGAATATTCGGCATATATCCAGGATTCCCATGCTATATTTCACAATACAAAGAAGCTAAATGAGAAGGAATACCCAGGTAAGGATTCTTGAATCTCTCTTGAAAGGAGGAATTAAATAGTCACGGAGGGCAGATAAAGGGAGGGAAATTGCAGGAGAGGAAAATAATGGGGTAGTGTTCTGGAGTAGGTAGGGAGTGATAGGAGAGAAAGCATGATGACCATGAGAATAAACAAAAACATGCAACTGACAGGAGAAGACGGGGTCATCACAAGGACATGACAAATACCTGGAATATGAGAGGCATCCAAGTATCAATAGGAGTGACCATGGCTATGACTCACAACATTGGGGAATTGGAACATGAAGAGCATCTTCCTGTAGGTAGGCAGGAATCCCAGTGAAGATATGGAGACAACAAATTTTTTATTCAAAATTTATCCTGTCTACAATAAATTCAGTCATAGGATGGAACAAAAACTGAGCAAATTTCCAAACAATACTGGCCCAACTATAAACCAATGCCATAAGCAATCACCAGTCCCTGACACTAGTAGTGATGCTCTGTTATGCTTGCAGACAAGGGTTTAGCATGGCTATTTTCTGAGAGGCTCTACTCACCAACTTATTCAGACAGATGAATGGAGCTCCAGGTTTCTTATGGATGTGTTGGGAGATGGAGATAGAAAATCCACAGTAAGTCCAACATAGTCATGTAACCCTGGATACTTGTAGCACTCAGAAACTGAACCACCAACCGAGCATATAGGGGGTGGAACTAGCCTTCCTTCACATATGTAGCAGACATGAAGCTTCATTTTTATGTGAGTCCCAAACAAGTAGAGTGGGGATCTATCCCAAAAGGTGTTACCTGTACATGGGATATGTTCTTTTAGCTGGCCTTCCTTGTCTGACCTCCGTGAGAGAGGATTCACTGAACCCCAGAGAGATGATGTGTCAGAGTCAATGTCTCCACACTCTCAGAGGAAAAGGAGATAGGGGATGAGGGAAGGATTGTGAGAGGAGGAACAGTGAGCAGGATGGAAAGTAAAATGAATAAATAAACAAACTTTGGCATCTTCCTAAAGATTATGCATACTTTATACATTTAATTGATTAAGACCTTTAACCAAACATTAAGGGTATTTTTGTGATACTATTTTCTCATAACACTGTTTAAAATCAGTAGAATGAGTAAAGCATTGGCAGCTCTTCCTACTTCCTTCCACACCAACAGGACTTCATCTAACCAGATTAAGACACAATAGAAGAAGGCTGGCCAAAAGAAGACACATCTGAATGAGTACAGGACACAAGACTTTGATCTTGCACATCTTTCAGATGTCGTCTATGCGTAGATGTTTCTTAGTGTTCAGGTTCCTGCTCTTCAGAAGAGACGTTAACACTGTCAGCTTTTACATGCTCAGATTTGTACTGTGAGCAGAATACACACGAGTTTCTCTTTTTTCTGGCTTTCCAAGTCTAGCTTCTGTTGGTCTACTCCTTCTCATAACACAATTCACGTATTCATGAATCCCACAATATACTTCAATACATAATTTACATGCAGTTTATAATATACATATGTATATCATATTAAGTTTTTATTATTTTTCTGAAAATCCTACAATACACATTTAATTCTGCAGATATACACTTTGGTATATCTATAAGATATCAGTCAAATGTCAATCAAGTAAAAACCTCTGAATAATTATAATCAACCTTTTTATAATCTAGTGTTTTTACACTTTGGCTAGTGTCAATGTAGCTAATCAGGAAATAGATTATCAAATATATTAAAATTAAACCCTCATTTAAACTTTAATATCAGGATGGAGAGATGGCACAGCTCTCAATAACAATAACTGCTTTTCCAGAAGACCTGAGTTCAATTCCCTGCAACCACATGGTGGCTCACAACCATCTGTAATGGGATATGATGCCCTCTTCTGGTGTGCCTGAAGACAGCTACAGTGTACTCATATATATAGTAAATAAATCTTTAAAAAATACCCCTAATATCTACAATTCTATATTAAAAGCAAGCATATATATATAAATTCTTAAAAACACTTTTAAAGTTACTCCAACAACTTTTCTGTTTATGTTTCTTGATATCACTAAACATTTAAGAAAGCAGATATATATAAGGATATCATGATTTTTGAGGATTGAAGAGTCTTGATTTGTCACAGTTGTTTTTATTACAAATCTACACATATTGTAGTCACTCACTTCCCATTTCCTCTCTGGTTTTATAATGTTTTGTGATAACTATACACAGGTTATATTTCTAACAAAGCAGTCCTTATGCAATAAAAGAATGGAGCCAAAGCTTTGGTATTTATCTTCTGTTTCCACTTACCTGCCCAGAAGTAGAAACTCCCCCGCTAGCCCCAAGCGTCTCATGGCCATGAGCAGACCTCGAACTGTCATGCCTTCACAGAAGCAGGCTACGACCCGGGCTTTAGGCAAATGACTTCTGAGCTTTTTCAACAGCTTGTCAAAGCTTTGTTCCCCAGCATTACTGTAGATTTTGTAGGAGTGGGCGATACAAATCCCTTCCTTTGCTGACATATCTTTGAAAGCCTCCATCCCACTTTCTCCATAGTTGCCTGTATGAAGATGAACATACAAAGAGAAATATTTAAATAGGAGAAAGTCATTTATTAGGTACAATAAGAATTGTTTATCATAACTGAGAAGTAAATCAACAGTTTCAGTATGTGCATATATAGTACAATGTTCAAGCTGTTAGGTTTTTCTGTTTCTTTATCTTCTCATTTTCTATTAAAAAATTTAACCATCTTTTTTTCTAGCTTTAGATAATTTACAGTTCATCTTATTATGTAACCAGAACATCTTTTTCCAAACTGATTATGATAATAGCAGTCAACAGACCTTTCCCCTTCTCATCCTTTCTTTTCTTACCCCAGGTTTTGGGTATTACTCTTAACCCTGTTACTTTCAATTTCTTTTAAAAGTAAAGTGATATGCTATTTTTATGTCAGGACTTAACTTCTTTACATAATACAATGTTTTTTGTCCTTATTCATGTTTTCACGACAGCAGACTTCATTCTTTCATATGGGTAAATGTTCCATTGTGCATAGGAACCAAATGTTCATCAGTTGAAAAACACTTAAGATGTTTTCATTTATTGTAAGAAATAAACACAGCATCAATGACAATTAAGAATTTTCAGCATCCTGATTTGTCTTCTGTTTGATATATTGTCATACCTTTACATAATGTGTTAGAAATGATTTACCTGCTGTTTTTATTCAGTGCTATAACTTTTCCCCTTTGACTCTCATTGTGTGATAATTTTCTCACTGCTGGGAATTGTATATGGTTTATCCTCCAAAGATCCTATTGTGGAAGTTTAGTCTGTACTGTGTTCATGTTAGCAAAAGTGTCTTTTCTTCTCCAGATGCATTCGTCATCTGACAGGCTTACACCCTTTGTATTTCTTTGTAAACTCAGCCCTTCTGGCTCAAACTCCTCTCCAAGCTGACTGACTCAAACTTGCTTTTCACTGAATTTTTTCTGCATGGCCCGAAGCTAACTCTAACAATCTTTTCTAATCTCCTGGATCCTCTGACCTCCGAGTCATTCTGTCTTCACTTGCAACTATCTTTGGAAAACTGTACTGGTAAAAAAAAAAAAAAAAAAAAACAAGCAGAAAGAAACCTACCCCCCCCCAAAAAAACCCCCAAATATTCTCTTTTGCTCTACCAATCTCTATCTGTCTCTATATCTATGTCTCTGCCTCTGTTTCTGCATCTCTGCATTTTTGTCTTACTCTGTGTCTCTGTGTCTATGTCTGTGTCTGTCTCTTTGTCTCTCTGTGTTTCTCTGTCGGTCTGTCTGTCTGTGTGTCTGTCTGTCTGTCTCTCTCTTTCTCTCTCACTCTCTGTCATCCTCTTTCTCCCCCCCTCTCCCTCTCTCTTCCCCCTCTCTGTTGCTCCCTTAACTCCTGTTTTTCCTGTGCTGTTCTCTCTCTTTTTTTTTTTTTTTTTGTCTTCAAAACAAGATTTATTTTTTTTTAACATGAAAATACATGGAAAATACATTGGTCTCTTATCTGTTACAAATAAGACTCAAATTATTAATCATAACAAGAAGTGTTTCTTGAGATATTTCCATCTACACAAAAGACTAACAGCTTATTATTTTTTTTAAAGATTTTAAACATTTTTTGCTTAAAATTATACATTTTTGTCAGTACTGTTTTTTCAGACATTAAAATAAATTTTACATAAAACCATGTGAATATGTTTTTTAGTCAGTACTTGATTTTTTTCAAGGGCTTGACAGTATGCATTGAAAACGTACTAGTTGCAATAAGCGTAAAGTACATGCAAAACAAAACGCAACATGGAAATAGTCAAAGTCTTCTTGTTTTGTGAATATATATATAGTTTTTGTTTTCTTTATTTCTTGGACTTCATACAGTCTGTGAGTTGTTTCTGGGGGAGTGCAAGCCTCTGGGGTTAGCATCTCACTATCAGTGACTGCATATTATGTCTGTTCTTTTGTGACTGGGTTATCTCACTCAGGATGATCTTCTCTAGATGCAGCCATTTTCTTAAGAATTTGGTTAAGTCATTGTTTCTGGTGGCTGAGTAGTATTCCATTGTGTATATGTACCACAATTTTTGTATCCATTCATCTTCTGAAAGACATCTGGGTTCCTTCCAGCTTCTGGCTATTATAAATAGAGCCGCTATGAACATTGTGGTGCATATATCTTTGTTGTGTACTAAAGTGTCTCTGGGGTATATGCCCAGAAGTGGAATAGCTGGGTCTTCAGGTAGTACTATATCCAATTTTCTGAGGTATCGCCAGACAGATTTCCAGAGTGGTTGTATTAGCTTGCAACCCCACCAACAGTGAAGAAGTGTTCCTATTTCTCCGCAGCCTCGCCAGCATCTGCTGTCATCTGAGTTTTGGATCTTGGCCAATCTGACTGGTGTGAGGTGGAATCTTAGGGTTGTTTTAATTTGCATTTCCCTGATGGCTAAGGATGTCAAGCACTTCCTCAGATGTTTCTCGGCCATTCGGTGTTCCTCAACTGAAAATGATTTGTTTAGCTCTGTACCCCATTTTTTAATAGGGTTATTTGATTCTCTGGTGTCTAGCTTTTTGAGTTCCGTGTACACCTTGGATATTAGGCCTCTATCTGATGTGGTGTTTGTAAAGATCTTTTCCCATTCTGTTGGTTGCCGTTTTGTTTTCTTGACGATGTCCTTAGCCTTACAGAAACTTTGCAATCTCATTAAGTCCCATTTGTTAATCTTTGACCTTAGAGCTTGAGCCATTGGTGTTTTGTTCAGGAAATTTTCTCCTGTGCCTATGTGTTCTAAGGTTTTCCCTACTTTCTCATCTAATAGTTCCAGTGTATCTGGTTTAATGTGGAGATCTTTAATCCACTTACACTTGAGCTTTGTACAAGGAGATAAGAACGGGTCTATTTTCATTCTTTTGCATGTTGAGTGCCAGTTGGACCATCCTGTGCTGTTCTCTTAAGTATCTCCTATTTCTTCTGCTCTTCTCCCAAGAGTTGGGCATATCCTGTCTCTGATTCACTCTGCCAAGTATTTCTCTGATTTGTTATTATGCCTACCTCTCAATTATACCTCAATTTTAAACATGGCTACTTCCTTCTACAAACTTACCTACATTTCATTCTTTGCAAATAAAGATGTATACTAAGGGCATGTCTGTTTTCCAGCCAGAGGGATCAATGATGTCTCACTCGAAACCAAATGACACAGACCTAGAAAATCTCTGTACGTGAACCCTTTCCAGAGGAGCCATGTTGCTAGATTAAAATACCACTGCACACAATGGCTTGGTAGGAAATTTAATTGGGTTTAGGAGATGGTGATCAGGACATGAGGATTTCTTCTCAGGTTGTTATTTCTGGTAGCTGGATAATGTTTGCCAGGATAGATTAGTTTCCACTGCTTAAAGACAGGAAAAGTCTGGTTCTTACACAGTATCTTATTCCTTTGCTTGTCCCTTTCTGTATGTAAATGATATTCTTTATCTTTTCCCATAATTTAGTAATACAGTTGAACATTATCACTACCCTCTTTGGACTTTGTACCTACTCAAAGTATCAAACATGTAATATATATATATACACACACACACAAATACACACACACATGCATTAGAAACTCTGTTGTGCCAACACAAAGTACATAGGACAATTTTCGCTTTAGTCAAAGAACAAACATGTAGATTATTCATAGTATACATATACATGTATATTTATATACAAAATGTATATACACACATATATATCATATATCCTATATAACATAGATATTATAGCAATATTAAAAAGTATTGTTTTACCTAAAATATGTATTTTATATCATATGTTAATAGTCAAGGAATAATTACTTGATATTCCAAAGTACATTTTTTTATATTCTCAACTGGTATTGAGTGTTGTAGTGAGGAAAGGTGTATATTCATGAAAAAACATTTAATTTTTCATTCTATATAATCAAAGAACAGTTAATGACATAAGTAACTAAAAACACTCTTACAATTTTTGGAGAGCAGAATATAATTATCTTTTTCTTCTTTTTATTTTATTTTTGAGATTATACATTATTATATTTATACATTTCTTCAATTTTCTCTCCAAATTTTCCCATAGATCCCCTTTTTTTCAAATTTATGACCCTTTTCATCAGTTTCTATGACCTTTATATGTATTTCTTTGTATTTTTATATTCTAAAATCTACCCTGATGAATTCCTATAATATTATTTGTATGCATGGTTTCAGTGCTAACTGATTGTAACTATACAACCAATTGATAAGCTATTTCCTAGGGAAGGTCAGTTCTTTGACTCCCAGTTTTTTCAGGTTCTTGTAGTTGTTTGAGTAGGCTTGAGACATTGTGGGCTGGTCCCCATCATATTCTTTTAAAGTCAATGAAAAATGAAGATTAATATTGACAATCATGTGTGAGAAGAATCATACCAGGGCTTTTATACATGTTATTCCATTGAATACTCTTAATAATGCTTCAGAGGTAGGTATTGTTACCAGTATTCCATAGACAATGTAGTCAAAACCCTTAACTCTCAGATGGATAAATATGAGTAGTGAATACAGGCAAAGCTCTGTGCAGGCCCAGAAGCAAAGATTCCTCTCACTTTGTACTTCCACAACAAATTTCTTAGACCCACAAAAGTCCAATTAGGTAAAACTGATAGTTTTGTTTGAAGAATAAGGGAGTATTATGAGAAAACAGCTGAATTGTAGAATGTCAATGAATAACTAGATTATAATCAGACAGTTTTAGGAGACAGTATCCTGTCACAAACAGCAAAAATCAACTGAGTAAACACGATGAGGTAACTAATTGCAGAGCCCTGGGTCTATACAGATAGAAAAGTCTGAATTCTGCCACCTACATACACTACCATCACACACAGGTACCATATTCTGAGGAAATACTTGGATTTTTCAGGATGCAATTTTATATACTTCTATGTATACACAGCATATAACAGAATATGTTTCATTTTAGACAAAGGACAAGGGACTGAGGTGCATATTTTACTGTAGAAGCAGCCTTGGTCTTCACGTTCTCTCAGCATTCCTAGCTAGCATACTCTGCCCCCAACCTTAAATTTTTCCGCCCCAGTTGACCCTTCCCCAAGAGGGTTTTCTTTCTCTTTTTCCTTACCTCTTCTCCATGAGCATGTGCTCTCTCTCTCTCTCTCTCTCTCTCTCTCTCTCTCTCTCTCTCTCTCTCTCTCTCTCTCTCTCTCTCTCTCTCTCTCTTTCTCTCTCTCTTTCTCTCTCTCTCTCTACTGTACCAGTTTTACTTTCCCCATGTCAGTGTCCGTGGCCTCGGTTCGTGGGGCCAATGAACTCATCCACTGGGCAGCAACTTCTCATTAACCTGCTTTAGATAATCTAATCTGGTTTGAACTGGTTCCTTTCACCGAAAGTTTGCATCTCAGCCTAAACACCAACGAGAAAGCTTCAAGTATTTGTTTATCTCTAAAATTAGAAGCAATAAAATAGGAGCAGGTAGACAGTTTAGTTATTTTGTAATTAATAAAGTTTAAAGGCGGGTTGCTGGGAAATGTGCCAAGAGCCCTAAATTACTGATTTTACACTAATCACTATTTACTATTGTTTTATATTTTTAGAAAAATCTGATTCTCAACTATTTTGCTTGCAATGCTGTCATTTAATACAGAGTCAGAGAAATATCTCAAAAATGTACATAATAATGAAGATACAAATAATAAAGCCAAATATACATATTTAAACGCAAACATATTTGAAAAATTCATTATAAACCACACTGCTATGAACATAGCAGAGCATGTGTCTTTGTTATATGTTGGAGCATCTTTGGGGTATATGCCCAGGAGTAGAATAGCTGGGATTTGAGATAGTACTATGTCCAGTTTTCTGAGGAACTGCCAGACTGATTTCCAGAGTGGCTGTACCAGTTTACAACCCCACCAACAAAAGTGTTCCTCTTTCTCCACATCCTCACCAGCATCTGCTGTCACCTGGGTTTATAATCTTAGCCATTTTGACTGGTGTGATCTCAGGGTTGTTTTAACTTGCATTTTCCTGATGACTAAGGATGTTGAACATTTCTTTTTTTATATTTTATTTTATAAAGTATTATTGCAGCTCAAAATATTTGTTACATAATAATATATGATGAATACACATTTTTTTCTTTTTTTCTTTTTCTTCTTTTATTTTCTAAGAAGGACTGAGGCTTCCACATTTTGAACTCTTTTATTTATTTATTTATTTATTTATTGATTTATTGATTGATTGATTGATTTATTTATTTATTGAGCTTCATAAGGTCTGTGAGTTTTTTCTTGATTATGCAGAGCTTTCTGGTGCTAGTATCTAATTATCACTGACTGCAGATCATGTGTGTTCTTTTGTAACTGGGTTACCTCACTCAGGGAACATTTCTTAGGTGCTTCTATGCCATTCAATATTCCTCAGTTGAGAATTATTTGTTTAGCTCTGTACTCCAGTTTTAATAGAATTATTTGATTCTCGGGAATCTAACTTCTTGAGAGCTTTGTATATATTTGGTATTAACCCTCTACCAGATGTAGGATTGGCAAATATCATTTCCCATTCTTTTGGTTGCTTTCTTGTCCTAATAAAATGTGGTACATTTACACAATGGCATACTACTCAGCTATTAAAAATAATGACTTTATGAAATTGTTAAGCAATGAACAGTACTAGAAAATACCGTCCTTGGTGAGGTAACCCAATCACAAAAAAACCCCACATGGTATACTCTCATTGATAAGTTGATATTATCTCAAAATATCAGATTATCAAAGATAAAATTCACAGACCATAAGAAGCTCAAGAACAAGGAAGCTGAAAATTCAGATTCTTCAGTCCCTCTCAGATGGAGGAACAAAAAATATAGAGATAGTGTTTGAAGCAGGTGGAGATCCATCCCATATACAGCCACCAAACCCAGACAACATTGCTGATACATATATACAATAATACTTTATAAAATAAAATATGAAAAAAGAAATATTCAACATCCTTAGTCATCAGGAAAATGCAAGTCAAAACAACCCTGAGATTCCACCTCACACCAGAAATATATGCTGACAGGTCCCCTGAGAGGCTCTACCAGATCATGAAAAATACAGAAGCAGATGCTTACAGGTAACTATTGAACTGAGAAAGTGTCCCCAGTGGAGGCCTTAGAGAAAGAAATGAAGGAGCTGAAGGGGTTGGCCACCTCATAAAAATAATACCAAGCAACTAGAGCTGCCAGAAACTAAACCACAATCCAAAGAGTAGAAAGGGACAGACCCATGGCTTCAGCTGCATATTTAGCAGAAGATGGTCTTGTCAGGCATCAATGGGAAGAGAAGTTCTTGGTCCTGCCAAGACTCAATGCCCCAGTGTAGGGGAATGTCAGGTTGGGGTGACAGGAGGGGTGAGAGTGTACAGGATCACCCTCATAGAAGCAGGAGGAGGAATGATGAGATAGGGGCTTTATGGAGGGGAAACTGGGAAAGAAAATAACACTTGAAATATAAATAAAATATATTCATTAAAAATAAATTTAAAAAAATTCATGATCTTTAATATGGTATCAAATAATATTTTAAAACTGTCTTCATGTACATGCAAAATTTTATATAGAACAATGTAGTTAGAGAAAAGATATTCATACTGAAGAAACAATTTTAACTACAGTTTGGGAACTATAATCTCCTTATCTTTTTTATCTGTAATAAAATCAACATAGTTATATATTTGAGTGTGTGTGTGTGTGTGTGTGTGTGTGTGTGTGTGTGTGTTTGTGTAGGTGTGTATGTGTGTGTGTGTGCACATGTGTGTGCATTTCCTATATTTAGATTATCTGGTAATTAACTTAGACTCAGCTAATTAAACTTTCAATAAGAGAATAAAAATATTTTCTCAGAGACATACATAAACTATTTTATATGAAAGGGACAGATGGATAGGTAAAATTATTTTATACTGCACATTATTTTGTCATATACTTATAACGCTCTGAAATAGATTAAATGTATATTTAATATAGTAGTTTGTAAAATAATAGCTGAGATTTATTTTTAAAAACACAATGTTACTTTGTAACTTAAAAAGAGGATATAAAACTTGATGAAAAACTTATGGGTGCTCTGCACTAAGACTCAACGTTTGTGATTACTGCTCAGGATGTGTATTACAGTTGGAGAAAATATACTCTTGCTAGTTGTCCTCTGAAAATACATACACACTGCAGCATGTGGGTGTACAGCATGTAGGTTTGCATTGTCTCTCTAACATACATAAAAATAAATTAATGTTTAATTATAAAATAAACAACAGCATATGTATTCATATAAATGAGAAATTTAAAGTATAACTATCTACAACAGTGGTTATTAACATTATTCAGTACAACTTTGCAATCAATGAAGACATTAGAAAAATGTCTACAAAGTTCTTGAGCTAAATTTTGTGACTTGAAATATATTTTAAGTAAGATATAGAAGGAAGAAAAAGCATTGGAAATAACTGTGTTTTCAGATGACCTTCAGTCATTATGAAAGAAATCTATCATGTGAAACAGAAATCTAATATGTGACTTTCTTTCAGTAAGAATGAATCTACAGAAAATCATTTTGCAGGTCTCAGGAATTATGGAAAGGTTTTTACTTTTGTGAGCTTGTGTATGACCATAAATACTCAATACCAACAAGAAGAAATCAGGCAGGAAGCATTACAAGTGTATTTAACTTGTGATGCAAGTCAACAACTTTTAATACTATTTTGTTAATCTTAACTTTAGTTCCTGAATGTGCAGTTGTTATATTTTCTCCCAATCCAAGAAACTAGTTCAGGTAATTAGGAGATATCTACTGTATAGACACAGTGGAAAAGAACCACATTTAGAAACGTGAATTAAGTTTTTTAAAAATTCATTTTTAAACTTTGGAATGTAGAAAAGAAATGTAGGCATCTGACTAAGAGTGACCTCTGCTCACTCAGGTCTTCCTTTGCATCGTGCTTAATAGTTTCAGATATTACTGTTGCAGAAGCCAGAGGGGAGAAGAACTCCAGGAGAACATGATTCTCACAATCAACAGCAGCAACAGTGGAGCCTACAAGACCTGTACCAGTCTTTCTGTATGCATGGCTGAGGATGTTGTTAGACCACTTACAGTGGGAATGGGGTGTCTCTGAGTTTTTTTTTTTTATCAACTTGAGTTACCAATTGGGTTGCCTCATCTAGCTTTAACATGAGAGAGTTTATGCTTAGTCTTATAACATCTGGTTTGGTTGCTATAACTGGGAGTCTTCTTTGATGGGAAAAAGAATCAATGTATCCTCCCCACAAAAAAAGAAACAGGAAGTGGGGAGCGTGGGAAAAAGGAGCAGCTGCATGTCAGGATGTATTGCATGGAATAAGAATATATTTTTAAATCATTCAACATTTAATTATAAGTACTTTCTTATAAAATACTCATTGCTGAATTAGAAATTCATATAATCAATGGTCTATATAATCAGAAATAAGATGAACTTTGAAATAGAGCTACTTTTAGGAGAAGCAAGAAAATAATCTTCTTGAAACACACCCAAAAAAAGATACCACATAAATGTAACTCTACCTCTAACAACAAAAATAACAAGAAAAAACAAACACTATTCCTTTAAAAAAAAATCTCTTAATATTAATGGACTCAATTCCCCAATAAAAGGAAATAGAATATACATAAACAGAATCCAGCCTTTTGCTACATAAAGGAAACTTACCTTAGTGACAAAGACAGACATTACCTCAGAATAAAAGGCTGGGGTAAAACTTTCTAAGCAAATGGTCCCCCAAAACAAGCTGGGGTAGTCATTCTAATATTAAATCAAATGGATTTTCAACCAAAAATGATCAAAAAAAGAAAGAACACTTTTAACTCATAAAAAAAAATCAAGATAAACTCTCAATTCTGAACATTTATGCTACAAATACAAAGGCACCCATATTCATAAATGAAACTCTACTACAACTCAAAGTATATATTGAACCACACACACTAACAGTGGGAAACTTCAACACCCCACTTTCATCAATGAACAGATCATGGAAGCAGAAACTGAACTGAGACACAGAAAAAAAAAAAAAAAACCAGAAGATATGAATTAATTTTACAGGCATCTATAGACTATTTCATTTACAAAAAAAAAAAAAAATGCATTCTGCTAAGCACCTCAGAGTACCTCCTCCAAAATTGACCATATAGTCAGTCACAAAACAGGCTTCAAGGCATGCTCTCCCAATTTAGGGGAATGCCAAGGAAATGGGGTGGAGAGGGAGATCAGGAGGGAGAGCACCTATGTGAAGACAAATAGAGGAGGAGGTTATGTGAGTTGGGAGGGAGGGGCAAATGGATGATATCTCAAATGTAAATATAGAGTATATATATATATATATATATATATATATATATATATAAATGTAAAAAAAAAACAGGTCTCAACAGATACAAAAAGAATAAAATAATCCCATGCATCCTATCAGATCACCATGGACTAAGGCTGGTCTTAAATAAAAACAAAAAACAACAAAAAGCCCACATATACATGGAAGCTGAACAATGCTCTACTCAATGTTAGCTTGGTCAAGAAAAAAGTAAAGAAATTAAGGATTTCTTAGAATTTATCAAAAACGAAGGCACAAGACACCCAATCTTATGGGCTACAATGCGAGTGGTACTAAAAAAAAACACTCATAGCTCTGAGTGCCTCCAAAAAGAAACTTGAGAGAGCATATAATAACACCTTGAAAGCACACCTGCAAGCTCTACAGGAAGAAAAAAAAAGAAGAAGAAGAAGAAGCAGATACACCCAAGAGGAGTAAACTCTAGAAAATCATCAAACTTAGAGATAAAATCAACCAAGTAGAAACAAAAAAAAATTCATACAAAGAATCAACAAAACCTGGAGCTAATTCTTTGAGAAAATCAACAAGATCAATAAACCCTTAGCCAGACTAACTAGAGGGCACAGAAAGAATATCTAAATTAACAAAATCAAAAATTAAAGGTGAGACATAAAGACAGAAACTGAGGAAATTCAAGAAATCATCAGATCCTACTACAAAAGACTCAACAAAACTGAAAAATCTAGCGAAAATGGACATATTTCTAGACAGATACCAGGTACCAAAGTTGAATGAGTACCAAATAAACTATCTAAACTGTCCCATAATACCTAAAAAAATAAAAGCAGTCACTAAAAGCTACCCCCCCCCAAAAAAAAACAGAACCAGAAGGGTTCAGTGCAGAATTATACCAAACTTTAACAGAAGATCTAATATGAATACTCTCCAAACTATTACAAAATAGAAACAGAAGAAATATTACCCAACTCATTATTTGAAGCCATAATTATGCTCACCTAAACCACACAAAGACACTACAAAAAAAAAAAAAAAAAAAAAAAAAGATCTCCAAAATAGTTTCCCTCATGATAGTTGAGGCAAAAATACTCAATACAATTCTTGCAAACCCAATCGAAGAGCACATGAAAACAATCATTCACCATAATCAAGTAGCCTTCATCCCAGGCATGCAAGGATGGTTCAGTATATGGAAATCCATCAATGTCATCCACTATATAAAGAAGCTCAAAGGAAAAAAAATCACAAGATCATCTCACTGGATTCTGCACAAACTTTTTGACAAAATTCAACACCTCTTCATGTTAAAGGTCTTGGAATGATAAGGAATTTCAGACCCATACCTAAACATAGTAAAAAGCATTAGAGAGCAAACCAGTAGCCACCCTCAAACTAAATGTTGATAAACATAAAGATTTACTAGTAAAATTATGGACTAGACAAGGCTGCCCACTCTCCCCCTACCTAGTCAATATAGTGCTGGAAGTACTAGCCAGAGCAATTAGAAAAAGAAAAAAGAATAAAGAAAAAAGAAAAAGAAAAAATATTCAAGGGGATACAAATTGGAAAGGAAGAAGTCAAAAAAATTACTGTTTCCAGATAAATATGATAGTAAACTTAAGTGACTCCAAAATTCCCACCAAAGAACTCCTACAGCTGATAAGCAAATTCAGCAAAGTGGCCAGATATAAAATTAACTCAAACAAACTAGTAGCCTTCCTCTATTCAAACATAAACATGCTGAGGAAAAAAATAAATGGGAAAATGACACACTTCACAATAGTCACAAACAATATAAAATAGCTTGGTGTGACCCTTACCAAGCAAGTGAAGGATCTGTATGACAAGAATTACAAATCTCTGAAAAAGAAAATTGAAGATCTCAGAAGATAGAAAGATCTCCCATTCTCATGGATTGGAAGGATCAACATTGTAAAAATGGTCATTTTGCCAAAAGCAATCTACAAATTCAATGCAATTCCCATCAAATTTTTAACTCAATTCTTCATGGGGCTAGAAAGAGAAATTTGTAAATTCATCTGAAATAACAAAAGCCCACGAGAGAAAAACTATTCTCAACAATAAAAGAACTTCCAGGGGAATCAACATTCCTGACCTCAAGATGAATTACAGATCAATCATAATAAAAACCACATGGTATTCATACATAGACACAGGCAGGTAGGTCAAGAGAATGGAATTGAAGACCCAGAAATTAACCTACACATTTTTGGTCACTTTACAAAAGAAGCTAAAAATATCAATGGAAAAAAGAGAACATCTTCAACAAATGGCACTTGTTCAACTGGCAGCCAGCATGCAGAAGAATGCAAATCAATTTACTCTTATCTCCTTGTACAAAGGTCAAGTCCAACTTGATCAAAAACTTCCACATAAAACTATGTACTCTTAATCCAATAGAACAGAAAATGGGGAAGAGCTTAGAACACATAGGCACAGGGGAAAATTTCATGAACAGAACACAAATGGCTTATGCTCTAAGATCAAGAATCTGCAATTGGGACCTCATGAAATTACAAAGTTCTTTTAAGGCTAAGAACACTGTTAAAAAGACAAAACAGCAACCAACAGATTAGAAAAGATTTTTTACAAATCCTACATCTGATGGACGTTAATGTTCAATATGTACAAAGAATTCAAGAAGATAGACTCCAGAGAATCATATAATTTTATTAAAAGTGGGTACAGTGCTTAAAAAAAAAAGAATTCTCAACTGAGGAATACTGAATAGCTGAGAAGCACCTAAAGAAATGTTCAACATCCCAAGTTAACAGGGAACTCCAAATCAAAATAACCCTGAAATTCCACTGAACACCAGCCAGAATGGCTAAGATAAAGAAACATGGTGGCAACAGATGCGGGATTGCAAGCTGTTGGTACAATCAGTCTGGAAATTAGTCTAGAGGTTCCTCAGAGTATTGGACATTGTACTTCCTGAGGGCATATATATATATATATATATATATATATATATACATATATATATATATATATATATATATATATATATATATATATATACGTGTGTGTGTGTGTGTGTGTGTGTGTGTGTGGGTGGGTGTGTGGGTGTGTGTATGTGTGTGTAAGTATGTATATGTGTAATATGTATATGTTATATATATAGGCATATACCCAAAATATGCTCCAACAAATAATAAGGACACATGCTGCACAATGTTCATAGCAACTTAATTTGTAATAGCCAGAATCTTGGAAATAAAAAAGATGTTCTTCAGTAGAAGAATGAATACAGAAATTTTAGTTCATTTACACAATGGAGTACTACTCAAGTATTAGAAACAACGAGTTTATGAAATTACTTAGCAAATAGATTGAACTAGAAGCTATCATCCTGAGTGAGGTAAAGTAATCATGAAAAAGTTCCCATGGTATGCATTCACTGACAAGCAGATACTAGCCCCCCAAAGCTCTTAATACCCAAGAAACACTTCACAGACCTTATGAAGTTCAAAAAGAAGAAAGGCCAGAATGTGAATGCCTCAGTCCTTCTTAGAATGTAGACTAAGTAAGAACTTACAGGAGGAAATAAAGGGGAAAATAGAGAACCAGGGTTTGAGGAAAAGGTTATTTAATGACTGTCTTACCTGGGGATCCACCCCATATCCAGCCACCAAACCCAAGCATTATTGCTGATGCCACTAAGTGCTTACTGGCAGGAGCCAGATATTGATGCCTCCTTAGAGGCTCTGCCACAATTATACAGATTCAGTTGAGGATGCTTACAGTCAACTATTGAACTGAGTATGGGGTCACCAATGAAGGAGCTAGAGAAAGGAATGAAGTAGTAGAAATGTTCTTCTACCCCATGGGAAGAACAACATTATCAACCAACCAAATCCTCCAGAGCTCCCAGGGTCTTAAACACCAATCAACGAGCACACACGGAGAGCCCCATGGCTCCAGTTGCATATGTAACAGAGGGTAGCATTGTAGAATATCAGGGGGAGGAGTGTCCCTGGTCTAGTGAAAGCAAGCTCTCCCAGTGTAGGGAATGTCAAGGTGCTGATGTAGAGAGGGTAGTTGGGAGGAGCACCTTTATGAAAACAAGTTGAGGGGAGAGGGATAAAAGTAAGAGGAAAGGGGATAACATTTGAAATGTAAATACAAAGAATATCCAATTAAAACAAAAAAAGAAAATGACATAATTGCTAAGCATGAAGGGACATGTGGATTTGACATTAGGACTTCTGTAGTGTTTATGTTTTAATTGACTTGTTAATGTAGTTTAAGTTTAGATTTGAAATATAAAAAGATTACACTTTCTCTTAAAAATACTTTGGAGACTGTTTCTTATTTTTTGCTCGGGCTACACTTCCCAGAAGAAAATAAAATGTTGAGACAGACACTGTGACCCAGATTCTCATTTCAGCCCTATGGAATTCAGCTTCCTTTGGCTCTCTTTGTAGGCTGTCAGGTTTGTAGCCGAAGCCTGCAGTGTCTGTCTCATTAAGAGCGGATCTATTTGAACATAAGGGAAAAACCTCCACCTGGGACTGTGTGCCAATGGGTCTAGTGGACCTGGGTAGTGTTCACTTTGCTTCTTTTTTAGTTCATTAGTTAGCTCTAGTCCTTGATTCTAACTGGATCTAATGACAGAACAGACTGTTGAATGTCAGGTGAAGGTGGAAAATTCTTCCTAGCATAGCCACAGCTTCTCCAGCTTGACAACTTTTGTTGAAAAGAAGTCTGTTCTTTGACAGCATCTCCTTGGCCTGCCACCTACCCAAGATTAGAGTTCCTTTGTGTTGGTTTGTCATTTCTAGATTTCCTCTGGACTCATGGTTTCCACCACAATGCTGGAGAAAAGAAACAGTTACACTGTGGTTTTGAGAAATGAGAAAAATAGAATAAAATAGATCCCAATGATGTGTTCTTGCCACGAGACTGCATTTCATTTAGTAGTAAGTAGCCATCCTGCATTAGAGCTATGGCTTTTCATCTATAGTTCAGACCTGACCAGTCAACTATGGTAGCCTCTAAGCAGACATGGGCATGAAGAATTTGGCATATGTTTAATCTAAACCAAATTATTCTTCCATTTTAAAACAATAGGATTCAAAAACAATATGTAGAAAACCATAAGTTAACACATGAATATTTTATTTTGTTGATGACATGTCAAAAGATAAAATTTTATCACAATGATTAAATAAGATATACTCTTAAATCTAATTTTACTGATTATTTTTGTCTTAAATTATTCACATGGCTAGCAATATATATTTATTAGATGATTGAGTTTTATAAATGTAATTTATCATCCTAGTGTTTTTGGGCAGAATCTAATCTCCTTAGAGCACTAGATTATACCTGACCTTTCCAGAGATCAAATGTCTAGTCTTCTTATTCGTCTCACTTCCTACCACTGTATTAAGTACAGCACATTTCAGCCATAATGATAACAACAGGCAGATCAACAAATTGGCCTGATTTTTTAAGTTAATGAATATATTACTCTGAGTGAAATATGAGTGACCATGGCCCGAGTGACATGCTTTACAAATTCATGGAAAAGCAAGACATGAATTACTATGTTTGCAGGACAATTAACTGGGCACACTATGCTCTCAGACATCCCAGATTGTACTGAGTTATCTTCCTCTGAGCTATTCTTTTATATCCTTATTTCCACTGCAAGCCTCAGAAGCAGCTGGTACAGATACAATTTTCTAATTTTCTCTTTCTAAGCCAGTCTATTTCACTTGCCACAAAGATGTAAGACTTTTTTTATGTCATATTCTAATTATTCATTTGGCTGTCTAAGAGAGTCCTTGCTAATTGGAATAATCTCAGTTACACCTCTATCTACAAGAGCTTTCAAACGTAACTGTATTGAATCAATTATAAAATGTAAACATCAAATTTTCATCAGTCAGGAGCAGTTTCTTAGTAATCATGATCCAAAATGATGGAGCATGGCTAAAACATTTTGAGCATTACAGCTTAACCATAGGTACAGTCGAGAGAGTAAAGTATAATTGGAAATTTGTTATTCTCTAATATTTTGTTTACTAACAGTTTTTGGAAAATGACATGTATGTGTGCGTGTGTGTGTGTGTGTGTGTGTGTTTGAGAGAGCATGTGTGTGGTGTGTTAATAACATCTACTTAAAAAAATCTTTAGAGAATGAGATTTTAGCTTTTCCTTCTGTAACCTTCCCTCAGCTACAGTTTTCTGTGTATTTTACAGTCTAACTTCAACTTCCAGTTTCTAAATATTAGAATGTACAAAAAAACCTTAAATAGTTCCTAACTTAAGCTAATTTTTTAAATGTGCGGATATAAAATGTAATACTGTATACTGACTTTCCTTGAGAAACACCTGGTTACATTAAATAGGAACACACTATCACCACTGAATTTGTACACCCTTTATATTTATATAACAATGCCTCATCTGTTTCATTAATGTTAGTTGGACTTAAAACGAACTAAATTTTCTCCTGACATATTTTTATATTTTGTTTTTATAAGTGTTAGATTAATGGTATTTTCAATGTATCCATGTGAACTGGTTTAATATCTCAAAGCAAAGATTATTTCATACACTCAACTCTTTTTACATACATATCAAAAAGGCAAATCAGAACTTGCAAACCAGCATTTTTTCTTCTGTATAACATAAATTACTTAGGATAATACACTGTCTCTATGTTTTATTTTAAGACTGGTCTCAGACCTAAGGTCTTCAACATGCTAATCAAATACTTTACCACTGAGCTACATCCCCTACAAGGCATCTATCCTAAAGAAAGGGCAATATCCTCAGGCTGGGGCCAAAACAATTACAAGATTAGCACTCCTCTAGAAGGAGTCTGACTTTCAAGAATTAGTGTCTTGGCTTCTGGTTTTATTACTCATAAATGTCACTAAAATTTTTACCAAGTATGAAAATGAAAAAAAGTGAGTAGAAGATAGTTGATTCATTCAACCACTTTCCTAACTTGCATTATTCCATAAACCTTAGTTCCAAAGCTTTCAAGACAAATAGGCTCTATTATACTCACTTAATAATAAGTTCAAACAATTTCTATTGTTTAAAACATTCAGACTGGTTTTGTGTTACGGAAGAGCAAGATCATTAACATAACTTTCTGTCCCTAATTCAATGTTTCTGTTATACAAATCCTTATGCAAGATGAAATTAATAGACTTATAATGTCAGAAGGAGCATCATATAGAGGAAAAGAATAGATTTTTGCGAGGACGCAGAGCGGAGCCTGGCCCAACTGCCAGCCGGAAAGGCGGCTCGTACAGGCTGAGCAACTGGTGAGTGGGAGACCTAGGCTGCGGGGGAGCAGAGGGATCTCTGCAGAGTGTACACGGAAAGGGCACCCCCTGCCCTGACCTGCCCTGTCCTCCCCGATCCAGTGACTGGGAACAGATCTTAGGAACTTCTGTTCCCACCCGGAAACGACTTCAGGACACAGAGCAGAGCCTGGCCCAACAGCCAGCCGGAAAGGTGGCTCGAACAGGCTGAGCAACTGGTGAGTGGGAGACCTAGGCTGCGGGGGAGCAGAGGGATCTCTGCGCAGTGCACACGGAAAGAGCACCCCCTGCCCTGACCTGCCCTGTCCTCCCCATCCAGTGACCGGGAACAGATCTTAGGAACTTCTGTTCCCACCCGGAGACGACTTCAGGACACAGAGCAGAGCCTGGCCCAACAGCCAGCCGGAAAGGTGGCTCGGAGAGGCTGAGCATCTGTGACCAGGAACAGATCTTAGGAACATATGTTCCCACCCGGAGGCAACTTCAGTACGCAGAGCAGAGCCTGGCCCAGCTGCCACCCGGAACCTGGGCTGCCAGGAAGTAGAGAGATCTCTGCGGAGTGCACACGGAAAGTGTACCAGGGACACAGACCAGATACAAGGGAAAGGCAAGAACATATCACTGACAACAAAATGGCAAGAAAAGAGAAAGAGTATATCCCAAGGAAACCAAGACAATCTAGCAACACCAGAACCCAGCTCTCCGATAGTAGCAAACATCAGAATTCCAAACACTCCAGAAAAAGAAGACACAGACCTGAAATCATGCCTCAAGACGCTGATAGAGTTACTTAAACAAGAAAGGGAGAAAAAGCAAAAAAGATTCAGAAGCTTTTAAAGAAGAAACAAGAAAAACACTCAAAGAACTCAAAGAACGAGACGAAAACAGAACCAAAGAAATAAAGGAATGGAAGAGGGAAATTAAAACAGAAATTGACACAATAAAGAAAGCGCTAAAAGAGATAACCCTAGAGTCAGAACACCAAAAAAAAAAGAAATCAGGAGTCACAGAAGCAAGCATTTCCAACAGATTACAAGAGATCGAGGAGAGAATCTCGGGGGCAGAAGACAACATTGCAAACATAGACAAAACAGCCAGAGAAGATGCAAAAACCAAAAAGCTCCTAACCCAAAATGTCCAGGAAATACAAGACACAATGAGAAGACCGAACCTAAGGATAATAGGAATAGAAGAGGGAGGAGAGTATCAACTAAGAGGCACAGTAAATATCTTCAACAAAATCATAGAAGAAAACTTCCCTACCCTCAAGAATGAGATGACCACGAGCATAAAAGAAGCCTTTAGAACTCCAAATAGGTTGGACCAGAAAAGAAATACCTCCCGACACATAATAGTAAAAACATCAAGTGCCCAAAGTAAAGAAAGAATACTAAAAGCAGTAAGGGAAAAAGGTCAGGTAACATATAAAGGCAGACCAATCAGACTCACACCCGATTTTCAACAGAGACTATGAAAGCTAGAAGAGCCTGGACAGACATCATGCACTCCTGAAGAGAGCACAAGTGCCAGCCCAAGCTGCTATACCCAGCAAAACTATCAATCACCATCGATGGAGAGACAAAGATATTTCAAGACAAAACAAAATTCACACAATATCTGACCACAAACCCAGCACTACAACGAATTATAGGTGGAAAACCCAATACAATGAGAGAAAATACAGCGTAGTAAAAACAAGAAAACTCCTAAACAAGAAAACTAAAAGAAGAAAAAAACACAGACACAACTCAACCCAAAAAAGCAAAAATGGCAAAAACAGAAACAATTATTCCTTGATATCTATTAACATAAATGGTCTCAACTCCCCAATAAAGAGACATAGACTATCAGACTGGATACATAAAGAAAATCCAGCCTTTTGCTGCATACAGGAAACTCATCTCAGAGACAGAGACAGACACTATCTCAGAGTAAAAGAGTGGGAAAAAAACTTCCAAGCAAACAGCTCCAAGAAGCAAGCTGGAGTGGCTATTCTAATATCGAATAAAGTAAACTTCCAACCAAAAGTTATCAAAAAAGATAAAGAAGGACACTTTTTACTCATTACCGGGGAAATCTTTCAGGAAGAACTCTCAATCCTTAACATATATGCTCCAAATAAAAAATCACCCACATTCATAAAAGAAACTCTACTAAAGCTCAAAAAATACATTTCACCCCACACAATAATAGTGGGAGACTTTAACACCCCACTCTCACCAATGGACAGATCAGGGAAACAGAAACTGAACAAGGACACTGCAAAACTAGCAGAGACTTTGAACCAACTAGAATTAATAGATATATACAGAACATACTATCTTAACGTAAAAGAATACACCTTCTTCTCACCACCCCATGGCACCTTCTCGAAAATTGACCCCATAATTGGACACAGAACGAGCCTTCATCGATATAAGAAGATTGAAATACTCCCATGCATCCTCTCAGATCACCATGGTCTACGGCTGGTCTTTAACAACAACAAAGACAACAAAATGCCCACATACACATGGAAACTAAACAACGGTCTGTTAAAGAATAGCAGGGTCAAAGAAGAAATAAAGAAAGAAATTAAGGACTTTCTAGAATTCAACGAAAATGATAACACAACATACCCAAACCTATGGGATGCAATGAAAGCAGTATTGAGAGGAAAACTCATTGCCCTAGGTGCTTCCAAGAAGAAACTGGAGAGAGCTCACATCAGCAACCTGACAGCACAGCTAAAAGCCCTAGAACAAAAGGAAGCAGATATACCCAAAAAGAGTAGACGGCAAGAAATAATCAAAATTAGGGCAGAAATAGACCAAATAGAAACAAAAAGAACCATTTAAAAAATCAACAAAACCAAGAGCTGGCTCTTTGAGAAAATCAACAAGATTGATAAACCCCTAGCCAGACTAACTAAAGGGCAAAGAGAGAGTATCCAAATTAACAAAATCAGAAAGGAAAGTGGTGACATAACAACTAAAACTAAAAAATTTCAAGAAATCATCAGATCCTACTACAAAAACTAATACTCCACAAAATTGGAAAATCTGGAGGAAATGGACGAATTCCTAGACAGATATAAGGTTCCAAAGTTTAACCAGGACCAAGTAAACCATCTAAATAACCCTATAACACCTAAAGAAATAGAAGAAGTCATCAAAAGCCTCCCAACCAAAAAAAGCCCAGGTCTAGACGGGTTCAGTGCAGAATTTTATCAGACATTTATTGGGGATATAACACCAATATTCGCCAAACTATTCCAAAAGATAGAATCAGATGGAATATTACCCAACTCATTTTTTGAGGCTACAATAACCCTTGTACCTAAGCCACACAAAGACCCTACAAGGAAAGAGAACTTCAGACCAATCTCACTTATGAACATTGATGCAAAAATACTCAACAAAATCCTTGCAAACCGAATCCAAGAACACATCAAAACCATCATTCATCATGACCAAGTAGGCTTCATCCCTGGGATGCAGGGATGGTTTAACATAAGGAAATCCATCAATGTAATCCACCATATAGACAAACTCAAAGACCAAAATCACATGGTCATCTCACTAGACGCTGAGAAAGCATTCGACAAAATCCAACACCCCTTCATGTTAAAAGTCCTGGAAAGAACAGGAATCCAAGGCCCATATTTAAACATAATAAAAGCAATATACAGCAAACCAACAACCAACATCAAACTTAATGGCGAGAAACTTGAAGCAATCCCACTAAAATCAGGGACTCGACAAGGCTGCCCACTCTCTCCCTACCTATTCAACATAGACTGGAAGTCATGGCTGGATCAATTAGACAGCAAAAGGAGATCAAGGGGATACAAATCGGAAAGGAAGAGATAAAAACATCACTCTTTGCCGATGACATGATAGTGTACTTGAGTGACCCCAAAAATTCCACCAGAGAACTCCTACAGCTGATAAACAAGTTCAGCAAATTGGCCGGATACAAACTTAACTCAAACAAATCAGTAGCCTTCCTATACTCAAAAAACAAACATGTGGAGAAAGAAATTAGGGAAAAGAAACCCTTCACAATAGTTACAAAAACTATGAAATACCTTGGTGTGACTCTAACTAAGCAAGTGAAGGACGTGTATGACAAGAACTTCAAACCTCTAAAGAAAGAAATTGAGGAGGATCTCAGAAAATGGAAAGATCTCCCATGCTCATGGATTGGAAAGATCAATATCTTAAAAATGGCCATCCTACCAAAAGCAATCTACAGATTCAATGCAATCCCCATCAAAATTCCAACCCAGTTCTTCATGGAATTGGAAAGATTAATGTGCAATTTCATATGGAATAACAAAAGACCTAGAATAGCGAAATCCATCCTCAACAACAAAAAAACATCTGCGGGAATCACTATCCCTGACCTCAAGCTATATTACAAGGCAATTGTGCTGAAAACTGCATGGTACTGGTACAGAAATAGGCATGTGGATCAATGGAATAGAATAGAAGATCCAGAAATGAGCCTTCGTTTATATGGTCACCTGATTTTTGACGAAGGAGCTGTAAACATTCAATGGAAAAAGGACAGCCTATTCAACAAATGGTGCTGGTCCAACTGGCACTCAACATGCAAAAGAATGAAAATAGACCCGTTCTTATCTTTTTGTACAAAGCTCAAGTGTAAGTGGATTAAAGATCTCCACATTAAACCAGATACACTGGAAGTATTAGATGAGGAAGTAGGGAAAACCTTAGAACACATAGGCACAGGAGAAAATTTCCTGAACAAAACACCAATGGCTCAAGCTCTAAGGTCAAAGATTAACAAATGGGACTTAATGAGATTGCAAAGTTTCTGTAAGGCTAAGGACATCGTCAAGAAAACAAAACGGCAACCAACAGAATGGGAAAAGATCTTTACCAACACCACATCAGATAGAGGCCTAATATCCAAGGTGTAAAAGGAACTCAAAAAGCTAGACACCAGAGAATTAAATAACCCTATTAAAAAATGGGGTACAGAGCTAAACAAATCATTTTCAGTTGAGGAACACCAAATGGCCGAAAAACATCTGAGGAAGTGCTTGACATCCTTAGCCATCAGGGAAATGCAAATCAAAACAACCCTAAGATTCCATCTCACACCAGTCAGATTGGCCAAGATCCAAAACTCAGATGACAGCAGATGCTGGCGAGGCTGCAAAGAAATAGGAACACTTCTCCACTGTTGGTGGGGTTGCAATCTAATACAACCACTCTGGAAATCTGTCTGGCGATACCTCAGAAAATTGGATATAGTACTACCTGAAGATGCAGCTATTCCACTTCTGGGCATATACCCCAGAGACACTTTAATACACAACAAAGATATATGCACCACAATGTTCATAGCGGCTCTATTTATAATAGCCAGAAGCTGGAAGGAACCCAGATGTCCTTCAGAAGACGAATGGATACAAAAATTGTGGTACATATACACAATGGAATACTACTCAGCCACCAGAAACAATGACTTAACCAAATTCTTAAGAAAATGGCTGCATCTAGAGAAGGTCATCCTGAGTGAGATAACCCAGTCACAAAAGAACAGACATAATATGCAGTCACTGTTAGTGGGATGCTAACCCCAGAGGCTTGCACTCCCCCAGAAACAACTCACAGACTGTATGAAGTCCAAGAAATAAAGAAAACAAAAAATATACATATATTCACAAAACAAGAAGACTTTGACTATTTCCATGTTGCGTTTTGTTTTGCATGTACTTTACGCTTATTGTAACTAGTACGTTTTCAATGCATACTGTCAAGCCCTTGAAAAAAATCAAGTACTGACTAAAAAACATATTCACATGGTTTTATGTAAAGTTTATTTTAATGTCTGAAAAAACAGTACTGACAAAAATGTATAATTTTAAGCAAAAAATATTTAAAATCTTTACATTTATCTTTGTTTTGCAAAATAAAGTCGTTTAAAAAAATAAAGCTAAAAAAAAAAACAGAATAGTTTTTTGCAACCTGAATTAAATTTGATTCCTGCATTGACAATTCTCGAGGGATTAATCCATAAATTGTAATTTAAATGCTTCTGACTTTCGGTTTCTTAAATCAAGTAAGATGTAGGACGATCACCCCTGCCTAATGTCTGGCCTATAATAATACTCAACAAAAGTTAGTTTTTGTGTTGGCTTTCCTTTCTTTATGCTTTATTGTCATAAAGTAAGACTTTGAAGATTGACTTGCAAGTTAGAATATTTTTGACTATTATGTAAATTAATCAAATCTATATTCAAACTCTGGGTCTGTCCCCAAATAATTTTGGTGTTTAGGGAAGTTGCATTTTTGTCTTTATCATAAAATTTTGCTATATTATTCATAAAGATTAAATAAATTTTTAATCGAGAATGCTAATATAGTAACAGATTTTTAAAGACATAGAAAGTTTTTTTTTTAGTCACAGACATCTGTATATTTTTCTATTATATTCTAGACATTGGTGATTATGTGTGTGACCCACTCCTGCTAACAGAAATTGCCTATTTTATTGAGCACATACTCAAGGTCTTAGCTAACACCTAGCAAATGCTAATTCACCTATAGTCCTTCTCATAAGTTTAAAACTAAAACCGTTATTTAGTTATTTGTATTATTTGTATAATTTTTTATGAAGCTATGAAGTATTATTTTGTGATGTCAAAAAGCTCTGTCCTTATGGCTATCATGTTGCTAGCATTTCACAAAGCAAATTAGAACACACATAATGTCTGTCATCAGGGAGCATAATAGTTAAAGCATCTTGATTGGATTTACCCAGTGTTTTAATAAAATCACTCATGGCCCAATTCCCTTGTCCTCATTTTGTTGGGATGAAATCCCTGGATACTGTCATAATGTTGGTTTTATCACTCTGTAGAACTAATGTCTGCTGTTTCCCACACTCCATTCCTTTAATCACACCTCTGGGATACTAGAATTCATTAAGCCCCACGAGATTACCTAACACACAGGAACAGCAAGTGAGTCTCTGAAGCATGTTGAGGTTGTCACAGTGACTTACTTTCTCTCTTTTACTCAAATATCATTAAGTCTATCCAAGTGTCCTGGGAATACTTCTCAATGAGAGAAACCTTTTCAATGGAACTGTTAGTTAGTCCTGACTTCAAAGTGCATGGTACATACTAGTTTCTGGAAATTCCAAAGAATTAGAGACTGTGTTGGGTTATGACCTTTGAGAAAACAAGGAAAAAGCCACATTTGGCCTTAATTAAGTTTGGTAGGTTGTTCTTACTGCTTTAATAAGGAATTGACCATTATCTCAGAAGTCCCTCAGTTTGTTCAACTTGTCTACACAGTTGCTTCTCCTATATAAAGGGCCCTGTCTCCATGTCCATGTAATGCTATGTGTGGTATTAAAATTGAAAAGCAATATATTGATATGTATCAGTTTGTACTATATCCTTTTTTTTTTATACTTGGACTTCATCTGTTCTTGGCCTCAGTGTTTATTTACTTGAAGTACTCATTATTCCATTCAAATCCAAAGAAAGGTATTGTATCCTTTGTTTCTGTAAAGTTCTTAATTCTCATTAAAATTTTGAACCTAAATGATTATCAGCTGTCATTCCTGCCTCATGCTTAAAAGAAAAACAACATTTTTCTGCAAAACAAAAGGAGCTGAGAGATAGTGGTGAGGCTCTGGCATTAATTATCAGGCTATTAATTATAATGTTAGTTGTCACAATTATTTCTTAGACAATCATTGCTAATTAAAATAACATCCCTACTTTGTTCAACTTTTTTTTCTATACTAGACTGATATAATCTTTTTTCTCTATAGAAGAGACAAGATAGAAGATAATTCCACAGACATATTAGAACAAAGGAAAAAAGAAGACATTCTCAATAGATTATGAAATTCAACAATGCTACTGAATCTTATAGTGGACAGAGTGAAATGGGTGTGGATCAAGATCATGGCTAGTATCATTTATAGAATTATAGGATCATGTGAGGAAACAGTGTTCCCCCCCCCCCAAAGAAAAAGCTAAATCACAAAAACATTTCAATGACAGAGAGAGTTGCAAGCTACTGTATAAGCACAAAATAATGTCATTTTACTTCAATTGCATGAATGTTACAGCATGAAAATATTACTTTGTATAAAATTATTTCTGGCTCTATGAGTTGCTTCATATATTCATTATCAGCACTTGGGCAATGAAAGCAGGCAGATCTCTGTGAGCAAAAAGCCAACTTTATCTACAGTTTCAAGCCAGTCAGGGCTGTACAGTAAAACCCTATATCCAAACAAATAAATTTCCTACCAAAACAAAGATTCAAATGGGCCTTGGACATGATTTAGTGTCCAGTGTTTGCTACTGAGAGTATGGGCTTCAGTTCAATTCTTACTGCAGGTCCTAATGTGACAAGAGAAAAAGATACAACAAACTAGATACTGGCAGAAGCTATGAAGGAAATTTAATTCTGAGGCAACAATATCCATTCTGTCTCCCTCTCTACCTCTTTATCTCCATCTCTTCCTTTCTCCCTTTGTCTTTTTCTTCATCTCTTTCTCTCTTTCCTGCTTTCCCTTTTCCCTTCTTTATTCATCTTTTCATGGTACAAGACCTGTAAAACAACAATTCCTTCTCTGATGTGCATTTTCAGTGAAAGCAAGGATTAAATGGGACATAGATCACATAAAAAGAGTAGAGAGGACAAGTTAAACCTGTCTCCATAGTTTCCCGTTTGACAGACCAACTAACAGATGGTATGGTTGGGAAGTGGAGCTGGTGTTTGGCAGGAAAGATGTGTGTCTCATCATGGACACATGGCTTAACACTAGGAATCTGCATAATGATGTTTTAGATTCAAATGTTAATCAAGTACCAGAGCTCTAAACAGTCTAAGCAGCAGAGGCACTATGGAACTCAGAGAGAAAAAATAAAGTCAGGAAACTGCGTAGAAACTATACTAGGAACCTAGCCCAATGTGTCATTTAGAGATACAATTGATTAAGTCTCACAAAGTATGATAATAATGGTCAATGTAAAATTAATGATTTAATGAATATATTGATATTTAAAATCATTGGAAGGCATATTTTAAAAATATTTTTAAAATATTTGTATTTGTATTCGTGCACCCATGTGCATATGCTTTGACACATGTGCTTTGACACACATATGAATATGTCACAGGATACCATTCAATAACTGGGTCTTGTTTATTCAGAGATTTTCTTGCTTCTGCCACTGCTGATACTATATGTATGTGTATATTTTACATACATTTTTACATGGGATCCATTGATCCAACTCTGTTCATGAGGTGTGTGTGGCTGCAATGTTACCCACTGAATGTCTCCATCTTTGGTTAGTTATTAGATACAATCTCAATAAATATTAAAACCAACCCACTGATATTGACATTGAGTTAGTTTCCATTTCCCAGATGAACACAGTGAAGCAAGGAACTAAAAAAAGTAGCCCTGTTCTAGTCCATTAGAATTGAAAAACAGTAGTCTGTGCTGCCTACTAAATGAGGGAAGAGGTTACAGTGAGTGAGAGAACTAGATATGGTTTTGATATGAATCTAGTGGGTGAAAATGTCCAAATACCTATGTTAAAATAAGGATGAGTCTGACTGAAGGAAGGCCACCAGACATGGTGATTAGTGTCCCCAGCAGAGGCATTTCAACAGAATCAGCATAAATTAGACTTAAGATCACACAGGTTGGATCAAAATTAGGAAAACAATAGTTTTAATCTAGCAATATCGTGGATCTAGTCTACCCAAAGATATGATCTGGTCAGAATGCAGATATACCTTGAATTACAGTATGATCTGGGTGGAATACAGACTTGTCCTTAGTAGAGAGCTTTAATCTCTAACAATGGGGCTTAGATTAGTTAGTAGAATGAAGCAGCCTTATTTTAAAGTTACACCTAATTGAGGAGCAGACAATGTGATGAATCAAAGATTTGACAGAATGAGCCAGAGATGAGAAGAAGACAGATTAGAATGTTCTAACACAATGTATGTATTGGAATGAGATAAAATTGGTCAAACAAGAATTCTAATTCTGAGATATGATGTAATTCAAGTTCTAATACAACAATTTATTGGATTGGCCCTTCAAATAGGTAGGTTTCATCATAAAATAAAGTAACATGATGTTTTATTCATTTTTTAGACTTCGATAATTTAAAAGAAAGGTCCTTTGGCATAGATTAAAATAACTTACCATTTTAATTATATTATTAATAATAATGAATGTAAAAATAGATAATGCAAAAATATTTTAAACAAATCAGGTATATCTTTATGGGAGAAGCATGCTATTACAGTGCTGTAATTCTTTCATTAAAAATGATTTCTTGACTGGGGGCCGGATCTCTGTAATCAGGACTCTACATCTGCCTGGAAAAGGCTGAGTTTTCAGATCAGATGCTCAGGCTCTTTTCCACCTAGTCCAGCTGAGAGCCTAGAGCACAAGCCCAGGGAGGTCACACCAGAGTTCGCAGACGATACTCTCTGGAAAAGTGTCCTTTCAGGCCCAAAGTGAGGGCCGAATCTCTGTCATCAGGACTCGGGATCTGTCTGGGAAAGGAGAATGTCCAGATCAGCTGAAACAGCACTTTTACACCTGGATCAAGAGTGGGTGTGATACATAGGCCCTCCAAGTGTTCGGCAAGGAATCACAAAGAGTTCTCGGAGCACAGGGAGCATGGTGCTCTCTGTAAAAGGATCCTTTTTGGCCTAGAGAAAGAGCCGGGTCTCCGCCATTAGGACTCAAGACTGGTGGGCAGAGGTCTGAGCTCCCAGCACAGCCTCACAATAGCTATCATGCCTGAGCACAGAAAGACTGAACTGAGTCACTGCATCAGAACTCACTGATGGCCCACAAAAAGCTGAACACTCAGAAGCTATTGGCTCAATCCTGAGCCCACATGCCCTCAGATCCACAGGAGAGACAGGTGCCAGTCAGTGACAACAAGATCACCTATAATCACAGATAACAAGATGACAAGAGAAAAGTCAAAGGACTTAAGAAATGAAAACGAATACAACCTGGCAACATCAGAACCCAGCTCTCCCATCACAGCAAGAAGTGCCAAAGACACCAGAAAAACAAGACGTAGACTTGAACTCATACGAGAAGCCCATGAATAACTCCCTTAAACAATTACAGGAGAACCAGGAGAAATCACTAAAGAGGGTGAGGAATATCACCTAAAAGGCACAGTAAATATCTTCAAACATCAACAAAATTATAGAAGAAAATTTCCCTACCCTTACGAACAAGATGACCATGAACATACAAGAAGCCTAAAGAACTCCAACTTGATTGGACCAGAAAAGAAATTCTTCCTGACACATAATAGTCAAAACATCAAATGTTCTAAACAACGAATAAATACTAAAAGCAGTAAGGGAAAAAGGACATGTAACACAAAGGCTGACCAATCAGAATTACACCAGACTTCTCAAAAAAGACTATAAAAGCTAGAAGATCCTAGATAGACATCATACAGACTCTAAGAGAAAGCAAAAGCCAGCCCAGGTTATTACATCCAGCAAAACTCTCAATCACCATAGATGGAGAGTCTATTATATTCCAAGACAAAAAAATTACACAATATCTGTCCATATATCAAGCCCTACAGAGAATAACAGATGGAAAACCCAACAGAAGGAGGGAAACTGCACTCTAGGAATAGCAAGAAAACAATCCTGCAAGGAAACCAGAACAAGAAACAAACACAAACATAATTCTACCTTTAAAAACAAAAACAACAGGAAACAACAATCACTGTTCCTTAATATCTGTTAACGTAAATGGACTCAATTCCCAAAAAATGACATAGACTATCAGACTGGATATATGAACAGGATAGAGAATTTTGCTGGATACAGTAAACTCATCTCAGAGACAAAGACAGACACTACCTCAGAGTAAAAGGCTGGGAAACAAAACCTTCCCAGTTAATGAAACACCCACAAAACAGCTGGAGTAGCCATTTTAATATTGAATAAAATAGATTTTCAACCAAAAGTGACCAAAAAAGATAAGAAAGGACACATTTTACATTTACCAGAAAAAATCTTTTAAGATTAATCCTGAACATCTATGCTCCAAATACAAGAGCATCCACATTCATAAAAGAAATACTACTAAATCTTAAAGCATATATTGTGCCACACACAATAATAGTGGGAGATTTTCATACCCTACTATTCTCAAGGGATATCATGGAAAAAGAAACTGAACAGAGACACAGTGAAACTAACAGAAGTTATGAACCAATGGAATTAACAGACATCTACAGAACATTTCATCCTAAAACAAAAGAATATACCCTCTTCTCAGCACCTCACAGAACCTTTTCTAAAATTAACCATGTAGTCAGTCACAAAAGAAGCCTCAATAGATATAAGAAGATTGAAATACTACCATGCATCCTTTCAGATAATCATGGTGTAAGGCTGATCATAGATAACAACAAAGACAACAAAAAGCCCATATATATATATAAATAATATATATAAACTGAACAATGCCCTAGTTAAAAACAATGTGGTCAAAAAAGAAATAAAGAAAGTAAAGATTTTTTTTAGAATTTAATTAAAATGAGAGAACAACATAACCAAATGTATGGGATGCAAGGAAAGAAGTACTAAGAGGAAAACTCATAGCTCTGAGTGTCTCTAAAAAGAAACTGAAAAGAGCATACACTAGCAGCTTGACTGCACAGCTGAAAGCTCCAGAATAAAAAGAAGCAGATACACCCAAGAGTAGTAAACAGTGAGAAATAATCAAACACATAGCCGAAATCAATTAAATAGAGATAGAAAAAAAAAAAAAAAAAACTACACAAAGAATCAACAAAAACCAAGAGCTGGTTCTTTGAAAAAAAATCAGTAAAATTGATAAACTCTCAGCCAGACTAACTAGAGGGCACAGAGAGAGTATCCAAATTAACAAAATTAGAAATGAAAGGGGAGACATTACAGCAGAAACCGAGAAAACTGAAGAAATTATTAGATCCTCCCAACAAAAGTGGAAAATCTGTAGGAAGTGGATAAAATTCTAGACAGCTACCAGATAACAAAGTTAAGTCAGGATCAGATAAATAATGTAAATAGTCTCATAACACCAAAAGAAATAAAAGCAGTCATCCAAAACCTCCCAAACAAATAAAGCTTTGGAACAGAAGGGTTCAGTGCAGAATTCTCTCAAACTTTCATAGAAGACATAATACCGACACTCTCCAAACTATTTCACAAAATACAGACAGAGGAAACACTACCAGGCTCATCCCTTACAAGGAAAAATTACTTCATACCAATCTTCCTCATAAATTCTTGCAAACTGAATCTAAAAATACATCAAAATAATCATTCACCATGATCAAGTAGGCTACAACACTAGGACGAAGGAATAGTTTAATATATGGAAATCCATTAACATAATCCACCATATAAACAAAGTCAAAGAAAAAAATAAAAACACAGGATCATATCACGAGATGCTGAGAAAGCATTTAACAAGATTCAACACCCCATCATGTTAAAAATCTTGGAAAGAGCAGGAATCCAATGCCCATGCCTTAATATAATATAAGCAATAAACAGCAAACCAGTAGGAAACATCAAACTAAACAGTGAGAAAATATAAGCCATCCCAATAAAATCAGGGACCAGACAATGCTGCCTACTCTCCCCCTACCTATTAAGTATAGTACTGGAAGTCCTGGACAGAGCAATTATACAAGAAAAGGAAGTCAAAAGTATACAAATTGAAAAGAAAGAAGTCAAAATGTCAGTATTTGCCAATAACATAATAGTATACTTAAGTGAAGCCAAAAATTTCACCAGAGAAATTTTACAGCTGATAAACAACTTAAGCAAAATGGCAGGTTATAAATTTATCTCACACAAATGAGTAGCCCTCCTCTACTTAAAAAATAAACATCCTGAGAAAGAAATTAGAGAAAAGATACCCTTCACAATAGTCATAAACATTAACAAATACCTTGGTGTGACCCTAACTAGGCAAATGAAAGATTTATATGATAAGAACTTCAAATTTCTGTAGAAGGAAATTGAAGATCTCAGAAAATGGAAAGATCTCCCATGCTCAAGGATTAAAAGGATCAAAATGGTAAAAATGTCCATCTTACAAAAAGCAATCTACAGATTCAATGCAATTGCCATCAAAATTCCAACTCAATTCTTCATAGAATTGGAAAGAGCAATTTGCAAATTTATCTGGAATAAGAAAAAACTTAGACTAGTGAAAGAAAACTTCTGAGGAATCACCATTCCTGACCTCAGGCTATATTACAAGGCAGTTGTGTTTAAAAGTGCATGGTATTGGTACAGGGATAGGCAGGTAGATCAATGGCACAGAACAGAAGATCTAGAAATGAACCCTCACACAAATGGTCACTTGACTTTTGACAAAGGACCTGAAAACATTCAACGGTAAAAGGACAGCCTCTTCAACAAATGGTGTTGCCTCAACTTGCAGTCAGCATGCAGAAGAATGCAAATCGACTGACTCTTTCTTATCTCCTTGTATAAAGCTCAAGTGCAAGTGGATCAAAGATTTCTACTGAAAAACAAGTACACTGAAACTATTAGAAAAGAAAGTAGAGGAAAGCTTGCAATACATAAGCACAGGGGGAAATTTCCTGAAAAGAACACCAATGGCTTATGTTCTAAGATCAAGAATAAATAAATGGTACTTCATGAGATTGCAATATTTCTGTATGGCTAAGGACACTGTCAAGAAAGCAAAGTGGCAGCCAACACACTGGGAAGGATCTTTACCAATCCCACATCTGATAGAGTTCTAATATATAATATATACAAAGAAATCACAAAGATAGAGTCCAGAAAATCAAACAATCCTATTAAAAATGCTGTACAGAGCTAAACAAAGAATTCTCAATATAGGAATATTGAGTGGCTTAGAAGCACCTAAGGAAATGCTCGACATTCCTAGTCATCAGGGAAATGAAAATCAAAACAACTCTGAGATTCTATCTCACATCAGTCAGAATGGCTAAGATCAAAAACTCAGATGACAGCAGATGCTGGTGAGCATGTGGAGAAAGAGGAACACTCCTTCACTGTTGGTGGGGTTGTAAGCTGCTCCAACCACTCTGGAAATCAGTCTGGCAGTTCCACAGAAAATTGCACAAAGTACTACCTGAAGACACAGTTATTGTACTTCTGGGCATATGCCCCAAATATGCTCCAACATGTAACAAGGGCATATGCTCTACCATGTTCATAGCAGCCTTATTTATAACAGCCAGAAGCTGGAAAACGCCCAGATGTCCTTAAATAGAGGAATGAATACAGAAATTGTAGTACATTTACACAATAGTGTACTACTCAGCTACTAGAAACAATGACTTTAAAAACTTCCTAGGCAAATGGATGGAACTAGAGAATATCATCCTTAGTGAAGTAACCCAGTCACAAAAGAGCAGACATAATGTGCAGTTGCTGATAATTGAATACTAGCCCCAGAAATCTCTGAATAACCAAGAAACAACTCGCAGATCTTATGAAGCTCAAATAGAAGAAAGGCCAAAATTTGTGCTCCCAAAAATACTCTGAATTTTAATTATAATCATAGACTTAAATTACAAGTTTTGTTGACTTCTTTAAAGTTACCTTAAAATATTTTTCTCAGATATTTGGACACATGAAAATTCTGAGTAGCTCAAATGGTAACTGAACATGTACAACAATGTTAAACATTATTAGTTTCTAAAAATATTATTGGGTTCATCTGTTCTAGATTTTTGGAACATGTTGTAATTGGCACTTTTTTTTATTTGAAGAATGATAAACAACAAGAAATGAGCCTGAAAGACACAATGTCTGAAGAAGCTACAGAGTAGACTGCAGAAGACAAACAAGTTCTATTATAATGTAGCATCTACAGAAATTCAAGGACATTTAAAATAAAAGCTGTTTGTCTGTGAACATAATATGTAAGCAAATGTGGAATGTTTTGTGTAATAAAATAAAGCCATAGCTCTCCAGATATAAAAAGTGAGTTGCTGGATAGAGAATAGAATATCAAAAATAAAAGTGAAGTCTCCCAAACTGTTCTAATTCTTTTGTAAATATTGAAATTTGTTAACAATGTCCAGTTTTTTCCATTGTATGTTTCTGGTTTCTTTGTCAAAGATTAAGTATCCATAAGTATGTGAGCTTATTTCTGGGTCTTCAGTTTATTCCACTGGGTGACCTGTCTGTTTCTGTATCAATATTATGAAGTTCTTATCACTATTACTCTGTAGTCAATGAATAGTGCTGGTCCATTTGGCAGTCTGTATGCAGAAAAATAAAAATAGATCCATATTTATTACCTTGCATAAAGTGTAAGTCCAAGTGGATCAAGGATTTCAACATAAAACCAAATACTCTGAATCAAATATATGAAATACTGAGAAAGAGCATCAAACTCATTGGCACAGGGGGGAATTTCCTAAACAAATCTCCATTGGCTCAAGCTTTAAGATCAACAATTAATAAATGAGACCTCATGAAGCTGAAAATTTTCCATAAAGGAAAGTGCACAGTCAATAGAACAAATCAGCAACCCACAGATTGGGAAAACATCCTTATCAACCCCACATCTGGTAGAGGGCTAATATCCAAAATATACAAAGTACTCTCGAAGCTAACCTCCCCAGAAATCAAATAACCAAATTAAAAATGGGGTACAAAGCTAAACAATAAATTCTCAATAGAGAAATATTGAATGTCTGAGAAGCATTTAAATAAATCTTCAACATCCGTAGTCACCATGAAAATGCAAATCAAAATGACTCTGAGATTGCACAACACACTAATAAAAACAGCTAAAATTAATACTCAGGCAAGCAAGCATAGGTACTGGTGAGGATGTGGAGAAAGACGAACACTCCTCTATTGCTGGTAGGATTGCAAGCTGGTACAACTACTTTGGAAATCTGGCAGTTTCTGAAAAAATTTGAAATGGTTCTAACTGAAAATCAAGTTATACCACTATTGGGCATATACCCAAAAGATGTTGCAATATATAACTAGAACATGTGCTCCACTAAGCTTTGGCAGTCTTGTTTATAATCGCCAGGACCTGGAAACAGCCAAGATGTCTGACAATAGAAGAATGGATACAGAAAATGTTGTATGTTTACTCAATAGAATATTATTCAATTGTTAAAAATGAAGACTTCAAAGAAAACAGGGGGGTATGTACTCACTGATAAGTGGATATTAGCCCAAAATCTCAGAATACTCAAGATTCAACCCACGGACCACATAAAGCTCAAGAAGATGGAAGACCAAAGAGTAGATGCTTCAGTCCTTCTTAGAAGGAAAACAAAATATTCACAGGAGAAAATATAGAGACAAAGTGTGAAGCGGAGATTGAAGGAAAGATCATCCAGAGACTGCCCTACCTGGGGATCCATCCCATATACAGTCACCAAACCCAGACAATATTGTGGATGCCAAGAAGTGCATGCTGACAGGATCCTGATATAACTGTCTCCTGAAAGGCTCTGGCAGATCTGGAGAAATACAGAGTTGGATGCTCTCAACCAACCATTGGTCTGAGAACAAGGTCCCCAAAGAAGGAGTTAGAAAAAGGACAGAAGGAGTTTAAGGAATTTTCATCTCCATACGGAGAACAACAATATCAACTAACCAGACAACCCCCCCCCCCCAAAGACTACAGAGACTAAATGAAAAACTAAAGAGTACACATGCAGGGACCCAAGCCTCCAGGTGCATTTGTAGCAGAGAATGGCTGTATCAGGCATCATAAAGAGGAGAGGCCCTTGGTCCTGTGAATGCTCAATGCCCCAGTGTGGGGGGATGCCAGGGTAGTGAGGGTGGGGGGCATTGGTGGTTGGGTGTGGGGTGACTCTTACAGAGGCAGGGGGAGAGGGATAGGATAGCAAAGTTTCAGCAAAATTGGAAGGTCCTGTGTGAGAGAGGGAAGGGAATAAAATGAGGGCAGGATCAGGTATGGGAAGAGACAAGAGAGAAGTCCACAGGGCCAGGAGAATAAATAGAAATATATAGCAGTGAGGGACAAGGAATACTGAACCACTTGAAATCCCAGATGCCAAAGATACAAAAAAGCTCCTAGGACCCAATGGGAATGACAGTAGCTGAAATACTGAGGAGACCATCTCTAATAGATAGGCATAGTCCCCAACTAAGGGAAGGGGCCTGTTGGTATCAGGTTCCAGCTTTTGCCTTTGAACCTAGTGGTGACATCATCCATAAGTCACAGGGACCCGCCCATCTGTTGTCATGGCATTCCCAGTGTCCATTTGGTTTAGCTCTCCCCTTTACCTGTGAAATGTATTGTCACAGTTTAAATAAAAAGCAACCTTCCTGACCTTCGCACCTTTTCTCTCTGTTTTCTTCCTTTGTTTCTCTCACCCCATTAAACCTCTCCCAGGTTTAATTGGCCTGGGGTGGTCTGTCTGGATGTGAGTCATGATTCTATCACAACACTGGTGCAGAAACCCTGGACCTCTTGTAGTTGCTCCTGGCCAGTCCCAGTGACTGGCATGGGGACAGACTGTGATTGACCTGGACTATCTCTGCTGAGTATGTAGTGTACATATGAATTGTCTTTCCAGCTGCTCCCTTTGCAAGGGGCTCAGCTCACTATTTCTTGTGCCTCAGCTGCTCAACCACCACTACCTGCTGGCCACTGTGGAACTCACAGAATTCTACCACATGAGCTGCTGCCTGCTGTGGTCCACCAAGGTGGTGCTAGATCCTGCCATGTGAGTTACTTAGTTGGACAAGCCCTCACCAACCATATGGTTTCACATTTCCTGTTACCAGACTACTAAAATTCTCACACAGACATCAGCAGATTGATAAAGTTTTGTCTACCAAGTTGCAGGGAGGAATCCTGATTTTCCAAATAGGGCCTGGCCAGCCTTCATGGGCTAAGGGATTGGTGTTTTGTAGCTATGGTCCTTCTGACTACCATTCTAGCTTCGATCCTTGGGTGACTACCTCCTTAAAAGTGTCTCTTGATTTTCTCCCCACTAAGGGCTTTTGCAGCCATTCAGAAAATCCCAGGCCTGGGTAGAGACACTTGCAGGTGAGTCAGCTACTTGCAGTATATAACCTCTAGATTGTTTAAGTGACAATGGCCACTTAATGTACCTATTAGACAGTGGCTCCAATGGTCACTTAATGGCACACTAGATCAGATTATCTTACGGGATCTTCATACATACTGCCTCTTAATAGTTCCAGTCTTCTTTCTTGACCAAATTCTACTCATTCCCTATCTTATTTCTGCACTAAACTTTAGAGAACTATCACCTCACCCTTCACACATACAGGAGGGAATATTACCTCAGGCCATCTATACAGATGACAGCTCCTTTCTACATGAAGGGGCCAGAAGAGATTGCTATGCCATAACGTCAGACACAGAGATGATGGAAGCACAGGCCCTTTCTGCTCATACCACAAATCAACAGGCTTAATTAACATTTACCTGTGCCTTTCAATTTGGACAGGGGTAATCCCTTAACATCTACACAGATTCCAAATATGTTTTCCATATCCTCCTGTTACCCACTGTCATCTGAAAGAAGCGTGGATTGCTTATGAGTAAGGAGGATCAGTAAATAACTCAGACCAAATTATGGTTGTGCTAAAGGCCTCTCATCTCTCCAGAGCTATTTGGATTGTCCACCACAGATCCCACAAGATGGATGACTCTACTGTCCCCAATGAAAACAACCTAACCTATATGGCAGCTAGAGCTGGTGCCCCTAGGGTGCTAGACTCATCTCACCCTCCTCGGGACATTCTTACACTGCAACTCACATTCTCACCTTCACCACAACGCTCATCAAATTGTCTTACCTTTACCAACCCTTTTATCTTAACAGCCAAGTATTATCTTATTTTATTAAGACCTACTCCTGAGGACTTATGTTTCTTAAAATCTATCACTACTTCTTGCAAAATCTGGCAGATGTCAGACTCCAAATCAAGGTATCATAGCATCCTTTTTTCTACCCATTAGGCTAGAGGTTCCCTCCCTGGAACTGAATGGCAGCTTGGCTTTACCCACATGCCCACTGTCCTGCTTGGGAGACATCTACTCAGGGTGAGTAGAAGTATTTCCCACAACAAATGAAAGGGTTCAGATAGTCTCTGATCTCCTTCTCTGAGAGATTATTCCCCAATTTGGTGTCCCAGCCTCTCTCCAGTCAGACAATGATCCAGAATTCACTTTCCAAATCTCTCAAATTCTATCTAAGACCTAGACATTGCCTGGCATTCCCAGAACTTTCAGGTAAGTTGGAAAAAAACAGTAACTCTTTAAAAACCATTTTTGTCAAGCTGTCACAGGAACTTGACCTCAATTGGGTAAAATTCCTACCTCTGACTCTTTTCAGAGTAAAAGTGCTCCCCATGCAACCTCTCTTCATCTCACCCTTTGAACTCATCCATGGGTGTTCATCCTAAGCCTTGTTCTTTTTCCTTAAATGTTTTCCCCTCCAAAGTCATCTACTCACTCTATTATTTTGTCATCTCTGCTCTCTCCTATGAAACTTTGCTGACCACCATCTACCTCAGCCACACACTGTCCCTTATCCACTGCCAGTCAACATTGGAGACCAAATTCTTCTATCCCCTCCAGACTATCAGCTATCAACCATCTCTCCTAGATGGAAGGGCTCTTTTAAGATGATTCTTGTGGTACCGACAGCTGCTAAACTAGAGAGACTCTTTCACTGGTTCCACCTGTATCACCTCAAACCTTTCATTTCTCTACATAAACATTCTTTATACATGCCAACCATAATAGGAACATTTTCTGTTAAACCTCCGAAGATGTTGAAAACACCCACCTTGTCCTCAATTCCATAAAACGAGACTCCACTCCATCAACTGCCTTAGGCACCACTGGATTAGACAAGGCTTCTCTTCCTTCCTCTGCTGTTCATTTCCACCCAGGGTAGCCCTTATATCTGGTGATTCAAGATTTAAGAAAACCCCACAGACAGAAAACAGTCTTCCCAAATAGGGTAAGAAAACTGCACCATGGCTGGATTCCAGAAACAGATCCAAATTACTGCCATCCCTGTATCAGTTATCTAAATATTATGATCTCTTTACTTGTTTTCTCTTTGATCAGACCAAATATCATTGTAAAAATGGCCAGATGAATATCAGTCTGCCCATACTGGTCTTGTCAGATACATATGCTAGGATCATGGACCAATCACTTCTTCTATCAACAATGCAAGATATTCTATTCCTACTTACAAGACCCATGGAATCCCAGGTGGGAGACAGGAGTTGTGGGTAAGCTCTACCTTAAAAAAAAATCAAGCTTGGTCTCCAGTAAGTACTATCTACATCCAGAGAAAATAGGTCTCAATTGCCCAACCTCTAGATATCACAAAAGCAAGAAAAGTAATCAAACACTACTCTTCTGAGTCCCTTACTTCTTTGATACCCCCTTCATAAATGGCACTATTCCCTTTCACCATTGGCTTTCTCCTCCTGCCATTTTTCTCCTCTTTATGATAAGAAAAAGAGAGGTATGTTGGTATCAGGATCTGACGTTTGTCTCTGAACCCAGTAGTGATGTCATCCGTAGGAAATAGGGACCCAAACAATTGTTGCTATGGCAATGGTCATACATTCCAGTGTCCATTTTAACTCTGACCTTTACCTGTGAGCAGTTATAGCACAGTTTAAATACAAAGCAGACCCTTCCTGATCTTCACCGCTTCTTCTTCTTCCTCTTCCTCTTCTTCTCCTTCTCCATCTCCTCCTCCTCATCCTCATCCTCTCCCTCCTTACTTTTCCTCTTGTCTCCATCACCCCAGTACACTTTTTCCATGTGGTATTGTATTTGCATGATCTAATCGGTCCAGATATGAGTCATGATTCTATCACAACAGGGCCACACACTCAATATTTTCAACCCAAAATTGTTCCTCTCTAAAGAAAACACAAGGACAAAAATGGAGCAGAAGATGAAAAGCCATCCAAAGACTGCCCCACCTTGGGATTCATCACATACGCAGACACCAAATTCTGACAATATTGTTGATGCCAAGAAATGCTTGTAGACAGGAGCCTAGTATGGCAGTCCTTTGAGAGGCTTTGCCAGCACCTGATTAAGCCAGATGCAGATACTCTGAGCCAATGATTGGACTGAGCAGAGGTGTCCCATTGGAAGAGTTAAGGAAGGACTGAATGAACTGAAGAGGACTGCAAACCCATAGGAAGCACAATATCAACTAACCAGAATCCTCAGAGTTCCCAGCGACTAATCTAGGGACCAAAGAGTATACATGGGCGGGTCTAAGACTCCTGCTACATATATAGCAGAGGATTACCCTATCTAACACCAATGGGAAGAGCATTGCAGAAGGGTACTGTGGGATTTGGTGGGGAGTACCGTCTTAAACACAAAGTGGAAGAGATATGAGATGGGGGGACTGAGAGGGAAGACTGGGTGCCAATGGGGACAACATTTGAAATGTAAATAAATAACCAAATTTTAGAAATCATAACAAGAATATTGAAATTTGTTTTGTTAATTAAAACTTGAGCCACTAAGCCATTTAAGAATATGTAAAATATAAAAGAGTAAAAAACCATTCTTTTTGTACTGTGACAGCTATAAGGAAATTATTTTAATGATGTTTTAAATAAAATTCAACTCCCACTTTGGAGTTAAGCAATTATAAGACTTAATAACAAACTCACTTGAGGCTATTTGAAGTTTTTGAAAATTAGTCACAACACACACATACATAAATGCACACACACACACACACACACACACACACACACATACACACAAATATAAACTAATAAAATAAAGTCTGTCTTTTTTTTAGTTTTTTTTTTTATTTCATAATCAGGAAGACTCTATATAACATACTTGCTAATTGAAGAATTTATCAGTTCCCTATCAACTGTAATAAGAGGATGGGGTGCTTATTGCAAGCATTCTTAAATTTGCAATGCCTTATTTTCTTCGGCTTTATGTAATTTCATTATTTACAAAAGAAAGGTTGATGAAAACCTGGTACCCATTGGGACTTTAAGTACTATTTTTCAAACTCCCTGTTCTCATTTAATGTCTTCATTACAAGTTGTTTATTCTCAGGACATGCCAAACAATTTAATTCTGTGTGAAGGCAAAAATTACTATTATTCTTTACTAAGACTAATATAATTTAGGATACTTATGGACTCTGTTTACCAAATATTTTGTTCTAATTGCCCATTGATCAACAATTTCCTCATCTTCCTTTTTCAGGATGTTATTTTTGTACTGAGATTAAAAATAGTAATGAAATTAGTTCAGTTATTAACTGTACATGTCCTCTAAGCAGTCAAGTAAGAGAGATAAATGTCTCTCATTTTAAATTCAAAACTGAAAGTTTTTACAATATTGGGACTAAGATCTCTTGGAACAGTCAGTAAAAAAATTTACAAAAGAAAGAAAACATATATCTTTTAATGGAATTGACATTACCACTCTATTGGCATTCCTTTACCAGTGGAAAGAAAAGAAAACAGTCTCGTTGCTGATATAGAAGTAATTTTAGTGATCTAGATGGAAGGTCAAATTTCCCAAACATTCCTTTAAACTTATACTTAATCCCCAATGAGTCCCTTAATCTTTAGTCTGTGAAATCTTTAAAGAGGCTTAGGAGTCACGGAACAAAAGTTAAAGCCTGCCATAGATTGATTCATATGTTTTAAAACTAATTCTCAAAGATTTTATTTCCATAAAATGAACGCACAAGATGAAGAGGTTAGTGTTGACAAAGAAGTTGGAACAAGCTATCTGCGTGTCTAAGACTGAGCATGATAAATGGAAGTAGCTATGCTACAAGATTGATTTTTAATTTTCTTTAACAGCCCTACATTCCAAGATGTCTCCTATGACGAACTACCTAGAGAGGAGAAAGAAATGTGTCTAGCTTCACATTTACAAAGCTAAGGCTTGCTGTATTGGAAGGCCCAAAGCAGCTGGGAATATTAAATGAAACCAGTGCCCACCTTTTCACTTAAAAAAATTGAGAACCAAATTGAAATTAAACAAAATCTGCTATTCAGATATCTTCCAATGTAAAAACAAAGTAAAGATACACAACTATTTACAAAGTAGTGTGATAAACATCTTAAACCACTGTTGAGAGTAACTGCTCAAAAAGAATAAGATTCTGTTCAAAGTAAAATGGCTCTTTAGCAAGGCTGCTGACTGATGAAAGTTTGGATGTGATTCAAATAATTAGTGTTCACATGCTAATAATATACTACATATGCTGCAGCCATTGGATTATTTTACTTCGACTGTTAGTAATTAAGAAATCCTTTTAAAAGTATAGTCCTGGTGATGAATCCAAACAAAAGAAACAAAAAATCTTCTGGAAATGATTCCTTTTTACAATTTTATTGAAAATATTTTTGATACACTAATGGTGGTCAAAGTATCCACGTTATCAGAAGTGTAGAAAAAATTTATTATAACCTCATTGATGACTTTGTGAAGTTTAACACATCAGTGTAAGAAGTGACTGAAATGTCAGAGACCTAGAGAAATGGAAACCAAAGATATGATTAAACTTTTGAAACTTCATAGAAAATTTTCAAAAAATAAGGACTCATATGTTTCAGAAAAGCAAAGAAGCAATTGCTTGAAATGAAACCCATTACAAGTGAAGATGATAGAAACATTGTTAAAATTAGAGAAAATAATTTGTAAAATCACACAGTATGTCACAAAGCAGCAGCATATTTGAGAATATTGACTCCAACTTTTAAGAAAATATTTAGGCCAAAATTGCCATTAAACAATGTTGCATGCTATAGAGAAATCTTTTATAAGAGAATCAACCCGTCGTGTGGCAAACTATCCTGTTTTGCTTTATGACATTCTGAAGCTTCTTCAGTCTACAAGAACCATGATGCTGGTGAGTTCATGACACTCAGCATGAAGTCAACAGTCAACATGCTAAAGGATTATGACTCAGTGAAGTGCTATATGATGATTATCATTGTTTAACTGCAAAACATTTCATAGTTTTAGTTTATTTTCACAAATATGGTACTGAACACTTGTTGGACGACAGCCCAGAGTAACCACCAATTTTGTATGAGTATGGAAACAAAAGAGTTGTGTGACTAGCATTATTGTGAAACACACTGCTTGCTGCAGTGTTTGGGAGCTAAGCCTTCAAGATCACCAACATTGCCTGATGTATTTTTTATAGTTTTGTGGTTCTATATTGGACTTTACTTGATTATATTTTCACATTTCAAAATGCTCACATTATGTTATTAGCTGTAACAAATAACCCTATGCTCTGGAAATAGACTATCCTTAAAATATTTTTATGTATTTATGTAATTATGAATTGAGTTTTCAAATGTTCCTGGCATCCTTAGAATTTCTATCTTTAATGACATCAGTCACTGAATTATAATACGTATTAGAAACCTAATTTCAAATTTATGAAGCTATAAAGATCTTATTTTACATCAAGACTAAATTCTCTTGAACTGAGTTCTAGATCCTCAAAATATGGGAGAAAATTGCAAAAAATAACTGATATTTTCTTCATCTGTAAAGTAGAAATAACAGCTTGTAATGTTTAATTGAGAAAGCAAAGAAAAAATCCATCTATAGAAAACAAGTTTGAGCAACAGCTGGTATACTGCAGATGTTCAAATATATATACTCATTTTTCTTTCCTGAGGAAGAAAATGTAAAAAGGGACCATTTTCTATTCCTTTATCTGGATTATTTGTGAGGTCCATTACAGTAATTTATCCTCTTTACAAACTTTTTGTGTCATAGAAAGTTGCAGCAATTTTAGATGACCAAAATATAAGTTAATTTACTCAGTATTAATCTTTTATGAAATAGAATATTAATGGATAAAGGAATGGATAGATGGAAATACCTAAACCTTACAAAAATATCTACATTAAATGTTAATTTATTTTAGGGAGTCAGTTTCGGGAGTATACAAAGTAAATTACAAGATATGCATTTCTTTTGTTTATTTTTATCCTTCTGTCTGTGTGTATATTTGGGGGAGTACATGTGTGTTTGTATATGTGTCTGTGTATATGTGAATGCCTGTTTAATATCTTCTTCAATAGTTATCACTTTTAGATTGAGATAAGGTGTGTTACTTATACTCAGAGTTTACTGAATCATCTAGTCTAGCTACAATATTGCTCCAGAGATAGTCTGTCTCCACCTACAGAAAAGATGGAAGAAAGGTGAGCTTCACCCTCACCCAATATGTATTTATCTGAGTGCTGTGGTTCTGAGCCTGTGTCCTCTCACTTCCCTGGTAAGTGTATTTCCCACTGGGCACTTTTTTCAGACGCTATATTGCCATTACTATTATTAACAGTTTGTTAATTACCTGCTTCTGATATTTAACATCTTTACACAGCTCAGTAAATTTCAAAACCATAATGGCCTCTACTGCATTTTTCAAGGCAATTGCTTTTCTTTTTAGTTTATTGTTATTGTTATTATTATTATTATCATTACTTATTTACATTCCAGGCATTACCTCCTCCAAGTCTCCATTTCCATAGTACCTTATCCCATTTCTTCTATCACCTGTCTCGAAGAGGATTATTCTCTACCCCCAGGCCTCTTACCTTCTTAGATTCTCAATTCTGTTGAGGATTAGGAGCATTTTCCAGTGAGGCCAGACAGAGAGGTCCTCTGCTATATATGCATGTCAGTAGTCTTGGAGCAGCTCATATATGCTACCTGACTGGATGTTCAGTATCTTGCTCCCAGGTGTCCAGGTTAGTTGAGACTGCTAACCTTCCTCTGAGGTCAAGCTCCTCTTTAGCATCTTCAATCCCTCAACTAATTCAACCACTGGGGTCTCAGAATTCAGGGCAGTAGTTGAGTGTAATTATCTGCATCTGTCTCAGTCAGCTGCCAGTTGGGCCCTCTCAGAGGACATCCATTATAGGCTCTTGTGTGTAAGCACACCAGGCATCAGTGATAGTGTCAGCCATAGTGTCTCTTTATGAGATAGATTTCCAGGTGGGCTTGTCACTGGACTGACTGCCTTACCCCTATTTTGTCCTCTAATTATCCCTGCAGTTCTTCTAGACAGGAACAGAAGTGGGTCAGAAGTTTTGACTATGTGTTGGTCACACCATCCCTCCTATTGAAGTCCTGTCCAACTACTGGAGATGGACTCTGGCTTTTAAAGCAACTTCTCAGTGTTCTTCCTCTTGATTTATTTCTCTTCAAGACTCAAAATTTCTATAAGGGTTTGTGTGAGAGAAACACCATCAGTAAAAATGCTGATTGAAATTCAGACATTCATCAATCATTATTATTTTTTTTCTCATTTTCTCAGAAATGATAAAGATAGAGACTTAAATTTTGCAGTTAAAATTCATTTTCACCATTTTTTAGCCATTAAGTGGAAAAAAATTAGTGCATTCACTATTTATAAGAAAAAAATCTGGGAAGAGTATTCTAATAGAATTTTAAAACATTCATATCCTTGAAACATCTATTCTCAAGTGATTACACAGGAAAAGGACTGACTTCTAGCCTAATAATGCTTTATAATAGTGACTGCACTTCTAAATCCATGCTCTATTCAGGGCACTAAACTAATTATCAATAATACTGAATAGCCCAAAATAATCATTTAAAATCTTAAATATACGTTAAAATAAAGAAGGAATGAACTCATTCCTTTCTCATGTATATAAAAAATTGCAGCTTTACTTTTCACAGAAAAATCTGAATGCCTGAATTATACATCTTTTTGCTTGAATGAATAAAGCAAGAATAGAGCAAAGAAAGCATCTCATTAGCTGGTTAAATTTACCTGCATTTTCAGTGACACCGATTTTTCTAGTTCTGTCAGAATTTATTTTTGCCATTTTGCTGAACGTTGAGTTTAACCCACTCACAAAACCAACCTTCACAACTTCTAATTTAATCAAAATTAAAAAAAAAAAATTACAGAATGTGTGGCATTCTATCATAGAAACCTTGACTTGCCTCATTTCTCGATTTCCACAGCATAAATGCAGGCCCTTCAATGTCAAGCTTCCAATGAGAAGTCACTTAATCTGGAGTTAGTGAAGACAAACAATACCTCTCAAATTAGCGAGGCAAACTGGAACACAATACTGTTTAAATCTGAATGCATAGAGTAAGTGGTAGTTTTACCATGTACAGCAATGAATAATCTATGCATGTGTGAATGTAGATAGCTCTATATACTCCAAAATATTTTGGTCAAATTACATGTAAAGTCATTTTAGTCACATTGATACTACTTAACTAGAGCAGCAGAAGCCTCTACAATCATTTAATATCTGTAGCAAAGTGCATAATGAACTAATTTTTCTGGTTCACCATTTGTTTAAATCACTTTCTGCAATGTGAAAGGGGATGCAGAGATGATTAAAGTACAGCCTCCCTCTTTATATATTGAAGCTTAAAAGGTAGCTACAAAGTATACATTTCAAACCTAATTAAAAGGGATGCAGCATCTATCCAGCAGTCCAGGCAGGAAACATTTGACCCTGACTGATGCAGGGTGGTTTTCAAGGTTAATGGTAGTGCTAAAACCATTTGTAGAATGATTGCAATCTTTGTCCAAACTTAACTAGACTTTTTCTGGTTAGATTAGTACCTTATTGACCACATATATAATATATGCTAGATAAAAATATCAAAAAAATAAATAGCTGCTGTTAAATATGTGACTTCTAGTCTGCAGATTCACAGTTCCCTTACTCCCCTAACAACTTGTAAGTGGATCCTTTTCTTTGTTTACATTTGAACACTTTAAAAATCATAACCTTATGAATTTCAAAAAATGGAAGCCAGAATTACTGAGTCCTTCCTAGAAAGGAGAACAAAATATCCATGGAAGGAAATACAGTGACAAAAAAAAAAAGCAAGGACTAAAGAAAAGATCATTTACACACTGCCTCACCTGGGCATCCTTCTCATATGCAGCCACCAAACCCAGACAGTATTGCTGATGCCAAGAAGTGCTTACTGGCAAGAACCAGATATGCATGCCTCCTCAGAGGCTCTGCCAGAGTCATACAGATACAGCTGAGCATACTTGCAGCTGTAGTATGACTGAACCATAGGACTGAACACAGGAACCCCAATGAAGGAGCTAGAGAAAAGACTGAAGGAGCAGATAGGGTTTGCAGCACCATGGGAAGAACAACATTATCCACCAACCATACCCTTCCGAGCTACCAGGGACCAAAACACCAACCATTGAGCACACATAGAGAGGCCCATGGTTCCAGTTGCATATGAAGCAGAGAATAGCAGTGTCTGGAATCAATGGGAGGAGAGGTGTTTAGTCACGTAAAGGCTCCTTTTCCCAGTATAGGGAAATGCCAAGGTGCTGAGGTGGGAGAGGGTGGTTAGGAGAGGGAGCGCCTTCATGGAAGTAAGAGAATGAAGGAAAAGAGGATAACATTTGAAATATAAATACAAAGAGTATCTAATAAAAATGATAAAAAATAAAAACCATAAACCCCATCAAATTATATGAGGATTTCCAAGAAAAAGGCATGTAATACTGTAGGCATCTCCTGAGCTTGCCAAGTTTCATCTCTGCGATACACTGGAATCAGTGAAGCAGTGGCTACTCATGGTAGCTCTGGAAATCTGAGAATCCAGGCTATTTCCCTCCATGAATATGTACCTTTGTAAATGGGCCCTAGTAATACCAGGGAAATTTGCCACCAAGTCTTCACATTAACTTCTCAGTAATATCCCCCGTTTACTAATTAGGAGGAAGGTCCATCTCCTCCTTAGCCATTGAAAACTGATCATTTATTTGATTGCTCGCAATGAAAATTTTCCAATAGCCTCTAATATTTTCTTTATATGTCTTCTAGGTGGTTTATTTTTAATTACTTAACATTTTTTTTTTGCAGCCACCTCTTTTAAATGCTTCTCCATCTTAGGCATAAGAAAGAAGCCAAATAATACAATTTGTTACCCTGCATCCTAAGAAAACAAGCAAAAAATATTTGATCTTGAGACATGTTTTATTCTACTACACCTCTTGAGGGATCCACAGAAAATCCTCACTTCAGAGAGTGTTCCTCAGTACCCAATGACTTTCCATGACTTTTAATTGAAGGGTAAGTTTTTCACGTCATTTCTGACTATGCTCTATGTACTCTCCCTTTACTGTTTAGAGATGCTTCCCCGTTCACTCATGAAGATATAGACTGATGAAGAGATGATTGTATAATCCAGTTTTTCCCCCACACCTGGGACAACAATGTCATGTTTTACTGTAGAAGAACTTGTACCACCCCAGATAACTGGAGTCAAATCTTACTTCAACCACTTTCTCATACCACCATAGAAAATGATCAAACTTTACCTAGTTTTTAAAAAGCGTGGTTTACCCTATTGAAAAATGGGGTACAGAGCTAAACAAAACGTTCTCAATTGAGGAATATGGAATGGTTGAGAAACATCTAAGGAAGTACTCGGCATCCTTAGCAATCAGGGAAATGCAAATCAAAACAACCCTGAGATTCCACCTCACAACAGTCAGATTGGCCAAGATCAAAAACTCAGATGACAGCAGATGCTGGCGAGGATGTGCAGAAAGAGGAACACTTCTCCACTGTTGGTGAGGTTATAAACTGATACAACCACTCTGGAAATCAGTCTGGCAATTTCTCAGAAAATTGGACATAGTACTACCTAAAGATCCAGCTATTCCACTTCTGGGCATATATACCCCAGAGACACTCCCATATACAACAAAGATACATGCACCACAATGTTCATAGCAGCTCTATTTATAATAGCCAGAAGCTGGAAAGAACCCAGATGTTCTTCAGTAGATGAATGGATACAAAAATTGTGGTATATTTATACAATGGAGTACTACTCAGCTATCAGAAACAATGACTTAACTAAATTCTTAAGAAAATGGTTGCATCTAGAGTGAGTGAGATATCCCAGTCACAAAAGAACAGACATAATATGCAGTCACTGATAGTGGGATGCTAACCCCAGAGGCTCAGACTGCCCCAGAAACAACTCACAGACTGGGTGAAGTTGAAGAAAAAAAGAAAACAAAGTAAAAACAAACAAACAAACAAAAAACCATTATGATCAATCCTTACACACCAAGAAAACGTTGACTAATTCCAGGTTACATCCTGTTTTACATGTACTTTTTTCTCATTGTAACTAGTAAGACCTTAATGCAGAGTATCAAACCTTAAAAAAAAAGAAAAAAAAAAAGCCAAGAACTGACAAAGATGTATTTGTATACATTTATGCAAAACTGTTTAAATTTTTTTTCTTTTATCTTTGTTTTCTAAAATAAAGTTAAAAAAATTAAAGAAAAAAAAAGAAAAAAATAGGTGTGGTTTACATAGTTTTAGGCCAACCACGGTCACACAGTAAGACTATGTTTGAGACGCAGATAAATAAATAAATAAATAAATAAATAAATAAATAAATAAATAAATAAATGAATAAATAAAAACAAGAAAGATCATCAAAAAAATCTAAAACATACTTCTTAGACTCACAAATATATCAATACCATAAGCAATATTTTTGTCTGAATTTTCTACAAGTAATCTATGTATTTAGTGCTTTTCTCAGTTTTACATATACTGGTGATTAAACAAATAAATAATAAGTGAAAATATGCATTTACAAAGTATTCATATATTTTATATGCTAGGCACATGGCTATGACTTTGGACTACAGATCTGAACACTTCTTAATTCTCCAGGACAGGCTTGGATACTTGAAAGTTTGATTCCTCTTTGTTGAGCTAATCATGAAGAATTAGGAGGTGTGATTTTGTTGAAGAATGTTTGTCATTAAGAGCAGGCTTTGAGGTTTCAAAAAGTCCATGTCACTCCCAGTTTACTTTCTCTGCCTCTTGCTTATATATCAATATGCAAGTACTCTGCTACTTCCTCTGTTATGGCTACCTGCATGTCTGCCGCCATGCTTCCCACCCTGATGGTCATGGATCCTAACCCTCAGAACATGGAAATACCAAAAAATCTTTGATAAGTAGCTTTCGTCATGGTATCTCATCAAAGAAATAGAGAAATCACTGAGACTGACATTGCCAATTTATCCTATTGATTGTGATGTATTAGAACCGCGGCTCGTCTGGACAGATCACACTAGGCCAATACAATTTCAAGGGAGAGAGAGTTTTGTGGAGAAAAAGACAAACAGTGGCAATTAAGACAAAGAGGAAAAAAAGAGTGAAAGTCAGGCGGGGTCTGCCTTCAGTTTGGGCTGTGATTTAACTGCTCTCAGGTAAAGGTTGGTGCTGGGAACGTATGACGAATGCCACGTCAAGAAATGCGTGGGTCCTTGTCATCTATGGGTGACGTCACAGTCATCACTGGATTTTTGACCTGCGATCAAAAAGCTAGTTCCTTACTGTAAAGCCAGTTCCTGATGCCAAACTCTTTGCTTTACATAAGCGTTTCAGTTTCCTCGGTTCTCATTCATCAGTCGTTGATCTTAGAACCTGAGGCACTCAGATGTTCTATTAGGGACCATTTCCCTTGAGCAGAGGTGTTCAAGGCGATTTCCACTTTCTTTTCTATTAGATTCACTGTACCGGGTTTTATGTGGCGGTCCTTGATCTACTTGGACTTGAGCTTTGTGAAAGGAGAGAAAAATGGATCAATTTGCATTGTTTTACATTCAGACCACCAGTTAGACGTGCACCGTTTGTTGAAAATGGTTTCTTTTCTTTTTTTTCCCCACTAAATGGTTTTGGATTCTCTGTCAAAGATCATGCAACCAAAGTGGTTCCTCATAAAAGTGGAAATAGTTCTACCTGAAGACCCAGGCATATACCCAAAAGATGCTCCAATATATAACAAGAATATGTGCTTTACTATGTTTATAGCAGCATTATTTGTAATAAATAGAAGCTGGAAAGAACCAAGATGTCCTAAAAAATGGATACAAAAAAGTGGTACATTTACACAATGAACTACTACTTAGCTATTAAAAATGACTCTGAGAATTTTGCAGACAAATGGATGAAACTAGAAAACATCATCAACCCAGACCCAAAAGGACATACTATATACTCACTAATAAGTGGATATTAGCCCCAAAGCTCAGAGTACCTAAGATACAACTCACAGATCATATGAAGCTTAATAAGAATGAAGGCCAAAGTGTGGATGCTTCAGTCCCACTTAGAATGGGGGGGGGCAAAATTATTATGGGAGGCAGAGGGAAGGAGAGACCTGGGTTGGAGGAGAGAGGCGTAAGAAGAAAGGGGGCAGGATTAGGTGTGGAAGGAGACAGAATTACAGAGGGCCAGGAAATTGAATGGAGGTGAGTAGCAGTGGGGGATAGAAAAATGGAGTAGGAAGGGTGAGCACTAGAAAGTCCCATACACCAAGGAAATGAGAGCTTCCCAAGACCCAATGAGGATGACATTAGCTGAATACCCAAGAGTCGGGAGATAGAACCTGAAGAGACCCCCTCCAGTATATAGACATGGCCCCCATTTGAGGAATGGGCCATCTACCTATCTCAAAATCATTAATCCAGAATTGTTCCTTTCTAAATGAAACACAAGGACAGAAAATGAAGAAGATATTGAAGAAAAGCCATCCAGAGACCTCAGGATCTATCCCCATGTATGGAAACCAAACTCTGACATTATTGCTGATGGCAAGAAGTGCTTGCAGACAAGAGTCTGGTATAGCTTTCCTCTGAGAGGCACTACCAGCACTTGACTATATAGATGTGGATACACAGAGCCAATTATTGGACTAAGACCAGGAATCCCAATGGAAGTGTTAGAAGAACTGAAGGAGTTGAAGGGGTCTGAAACACCATAGGTAAAAGAAACTATCAACTAACTTGATCCCCCAGAGATTCCAGAGACTAAACCACAAGAGTATTCATATGTAGCAGAAGACTGCCTTATCTGGCCTCAGAGGGAGGATACATACTTGGTTCTGTATATGCTTGTTGCCCCAGAGAAGGGGGATGCTAGAGAGGTGAGGCAGGAGTGAGTGGATGGGTGGGCAGCAGAGCACAGCCCAAGAGGGAAAGGGGATGGGGGTTGAATGGAGAGTTTGCAGAGAGGAGACAAAGAAGAAGAGAAGAAACATTTAAAATGTAAATAAATAATTGATAAAATAAAGATATTAAAGAAACGGTTGGGAATTGTTGCTTCTAAAAAAGCAAGATAATCTACAGTAAATGGGCCATTTCCTACTCAGGAACAAGTCAGGTAGATACAGATGGACAATGGGCTAGGAATACCACAATGCAATAATGTAAGTAATAATAACATAATTTTTCTTTTGCAAAAGAAAGAAAAGATAGCCTAGTATTGCCTGTAGTGTGTGGCTATTAGTAAGCCCTCTTATGCAGACCTACAATTCAAAAAAAAAAAAAAAAAGCTAGAGAAAAAGATGCACAAAATGTTCAGTTTGATGAATAAGGGAGAACTAGAAAATTTAATACTGGAACCAAGGCTTGAGCTGAAGCAAGTTGTACCCTCAGGGCAAAACTCCATCCAGATATTTCTGTAGTTTGTGGAAGAAAAAGGCTCAAAAAATTTACATATCAACTCTTTAGTAGATGTAATTTAAGAAGGAGGGCCAGGATTTATCTCAAGCAGTTAGCTAAACGTGGTAGCATCAACCTGACTTTACAGTTATAAAGAATATAAGATTAGCGGAGCTATGAAATCCTCCTTTGTAGACAAGGAGACATGCTAAAGCCCAGAGTGTGGCAGGGGATCTCTACATGGAAGCCTTGAGAAGTCACTGTGTAGTGGTGTGAAAGAGAAGCATGGATTGCTGGGGAGACCCCAAGATATTAGAGACACCAGAACCTTGAGATATCTGCCAAGGAGAACCATCGGCAGGAACTGGGATCATCTCCAAGAGAGAAAAGTGTTAGACAACAAAGCCAGCATAGTGGTGTCATCTAAGTCCTTTGGCATCAGACATAAAGTTAAAGGATTTGGAGTTTGTCTTTTAGGTTTTTGGTCTTGCTTTGGACAGTATTTCTTTGAAAAGAAGCCTTTCCTCCCTTTTAGAAAAGTAATATATATTCTGTGATAATATATGTTGGAAATGTATAATTGGCTGGTTTTTCAGTGGGTTGCAATTAAGAAACTTCCTTGAATCTCAGAAGAGACTTTTACATTGTATGGAACAGGCATAGACCCATAGGCTTATTTTCTTGAGTATTTAGTATGAAGTTGTTTAGTTGTTTGGTAAGAATTGAGAGCTGTGGTCTTGTTGGAAGAGGTGGCTAGTGAGACAGGTCCTAAGTTACCTCTCTGTGTTCTGCTTGTGGATCATAGATCATAACTCGTAGCTATTGTCTTACAACCATGAATGCCTACCAGCCGTCAAGCATTATACCATGTTGGTTAAGAGGTCATAGAGGTCATACCCTCTGAGACTGTAAGCCACAAACACACTCCTGCTATAAACTGCATTAGTCACGGTGTCTTATCACAGCAATAAAATAGTAACTGAGAAACTTCCCATTTTCTCTTGTAGTCTCTGAAAGTGAGTAAGCATAAAGGCTAGAAAGAATTACAGAGTATAAAATGGTTGCTCACACATAATTTCTGATACTCTTGCCTCAGGTAGTTTTGAATAGTCACAATTGTCTATTTCAATTTAAAAAGCACAACACTGACTAGCTAAAATAAGAGAATCTATTGAATTATTTTTCTAAGAAGGAGACATAAAGAAGATATATACATATATTAGGTTCCTTAACATTCTTAGGATACTTATAGAAAAATCCAAGGGTTATTCTCAACAAATAATTTCACATGATGGGTTGTTTGTGTGAAAGTGACATTATACAATTATTTCTTTCCATTTTAGATAAAAGTTGCTCTTAAAAGATGTTTTTTAATTTTTTTCATTTTATTATATATTTGTAGGCAGGAGGAGAAATAAATTTTGGTAATTTCTTTAAAAATAAATAAATGCTGAAGTATTATAGATGGTTAGACATAAACCTAGATTGGATGTAATGATTGTAACAATTTGAGTTGAAAATATAGCAAACGTTCTGCCTTTTCATATATCGGATACATGATCTCATGCAAGACTAATCCAACTAAGCATTATAGGTTTCTGCAGAAACTGGATGCTACATAAGACAGAATGATGGATTAACATGTCAGGAAATCTTTTAAAAACTCTATACCTTGTCAGGTTAACATGGAATATTGTCAATTACAAGTGTTAATAGGGTTTGTGTAGAACACTACTTCTACAATTTCAGCAGACACATGATGGCTTACAACCATCTTATAAGTCTAGTCCCAAGGTATGCAACACCCTCTTCTGACCTCTGAGGCACAAAGCATGTATTTGGTACACATACATGCATCATTTAAGTTATTTAAGTTACATTAAATATAATTATATTAATATATTTAAGTTACATTAAAAATCTAATAAAAAATTAATGAACAATGAAATGTGACAATGCTGTTGAAAATGTTTTCATCTTAAATGTAAAGAACATGCATAAACTAGTGTGGTTGTTTAAGCAATATAGATCATTCTTTCTGTGAATTCTCATTTGTAGTTTAATATTTTCATAAAACATTTTGGACAAATGACCTGATCCCTGTGTACTGCATGCTTTACAGTGATTTGCATAGGGTGTCTACTATTTTTTGTGCACGAAAGAATCCATAAAATATTATGAAAATTATTCACTTGGTGAGTTGGGCAACCATTTTGAATTTCAATGATGGTAGTTTTCTTCTCTGGCATTCGAGTAATTGCTCATATAGGAAGCATGGCTCTGCAAAAGCCAGTGATTAAATTGGAGGATCTTAAAATTAATTTTGTATACAATTTAAATATATTGTCAGAAGTCCATATTTGTATAGAATCTGATGTCATCTCTTTCACTGCTGGTATCTTCCTGTATCTCCCACTCTCACTGGAATCCTTCTCAACAAGCTTTTTGTATTTTCTTTTGCCTATTTTTCTTTTCTGTCATGCAATCCTATTGTGAATACAGTGATTATTTTACATAGCAGTTTTGGTTCATCATAGTTTCAAAATTACTTAATTATAATTTTAAAATAAGTAATATTTAAAGAACTATTAGTCTTTTTCCTATGTAAGTAGTTCTTGTTTCTGTACAATATATTTCACATACAGTCCATTTATTTTTCATGTGTCACCCAAATGCCAGGTAAGAAAATTACCATCTTTGAACTTTAGAATGGTTGCCCAACATAAAAAGAGAGTTTTAAATAATATTTTATGAATTCTTTGATAACTTTGTAATTTGGTCATATTCATCTCCTTCCCCAAGTTCTTTCTATAGCTATTATCTGCTATATTTTTTGCACCCTTTAAAGGAAGGGTTGTCTCAAATTCAATTTCAGATTTTTTTTATTCTATTAAGCTTATTATGGTAAGTTTTTAGGGGAATGTTGTCCTCATGTCTTTTCTCACTCTTTAGCTGATGGCTATTCATTATTAGTCACAACTGTTTTTCTGTGAACATTATTTCACATTTCAGTTGACCTAAATTTCCAACAAGGATTAGATATTAAGCCGATTTATAAGATTTACAAATAAATCGCGAGTGAAGCACATTTACCAGGGTAAAGTGACCATCGGTATATGATTTTTCTCCATCCACTTCACAGGGAAGCCTTCTTTCCATTCTTCCCTCTTTACATACATCATCCTGTTGTTTTCTGCTTCACACTTGCCAGCAGGAGCTGGTGAGAACTGCCTGGAGTGGAGATGTTGAGTTTATTACTCATATTCCTGCCCAGCTTGCTTATTTAGAACAACCACTTTCAGCAGTAAAGTCTAGAAAGCCAGTAGCGAACAGTGGAACTTCAATTCCTTATTTACCATACTGACTAATGACAGAAATGCTTAGGGGACATCATGAGAAAGGAGAGTGATATACAACACAAAGTTGTACTGATACTGGATTTCACTAACAACATAAAATGCAGCAGAAATATGAAATTCATCATGCAATGAATATATCATGTAATGAATGTGTTATCATCACTTCTTGTTTCTTTCCCTTCTTACAGAGAAGATGGCTTAGAATCAAAAGTTCTCTGGTGTATTCACATAATTATTTATAGTTTAATTTTAGACAGTGTGGCTAAATCCCTGGATCAAAATGAAAGCAATATATATTTCTTTAAATTTTGTGGTTAGTTTTTTTAAAAATTTTCATTTGTTTTAAATCACATGATTCTTTTTCTATAAAGAAGAACCTCCTCAAATGTTTTAATCTCTATGCCCAATGTGTTCTTTTTCTCTCTTTTTGTCTCTTTTTCTCCCCATCAAAATCTTTTCCTCTTCCTTGTGACTGACACACTTTAGACCTCTCAATTTCTTCATTCTAATCTTGACATGTTGTTTTTCAGTCATGCTTAGCCAGAATAAAAAACATGATATAGATAAATGAATTCTTAATGAGTATTAGTGCACAACACTCTGGAGTGAGCACCTCAGTTACTGCAAATATTGTCATTTTAAGGATAATTAATCATTTTCTCTGTGTTTATCTTTGATTTTTCTTCTAATGAGAATGAGTATATTTTACTTTTTAAATTGTGATATGTGTACTATTAAAATTACTATTTTAATAATCTTCAAACTAAAGTCCAGTGGTAGTGATCACATTCATAAATCTGATGTTTAACTATATTTAGTTTCAAAGTTGTGTTTATCTCAAGTAGAAACTATGTACCCAGTAATCACTAACTTCCAGTTGTCCTCCTGCTGATCTCTAGTTGCCTCTGTTTTTTTTTTTCTGTCTCTCAATAAACTTATTCCAGATATTTTACATACATTTTAATTTTATGTCTAGTCGAATTTCTTTGGTGCAATTTGGTTCTTTTTGTGTCATATAGTAGCTATAGTTTATTGTAAAATTTTCCAACTGTCTAACATTGAAGCTACATAATTTTTTGTAGTGGTTGGTGTTGTTTCAATTGCTGTTCTTTTTACAGGGACTGTAAAGAAGTGAATTAAACAAAAGACTTAAATTATTCCTCAAAGATACATCTAAAATTATCAAATGATTGGGCAAATAAAGATAGATATCACCACCTGTTCACTCAGTTTGAATTGGTGTGTTTATAAGCAGAAACATGAGAAAACATCAGAAGCACTTCAAATTTCACAATATTTGAAATAAAGAACCAATTTCTAGAACAGTAGGAAGAGGTATAAAGAAGTGATCACCCATAGAAATAATATGTATCATGTTACAGTCTTAGATAAGTCGTCATATAACCTGAAATCCAAGGAACATTCTAGGTGTCTAACTTTATATATATATTGTTTTTAGAATTATGTAGTTATTATACAGTGTTCTGCCTGTATATATGTCAGTGTTCCAGAAGAGGGAGACAGATATCATTACAGATGGTTGTAAGCCAGCATGTAATTTATTTGAATTGAATTTAGGACCTCTAGAAAAGCAACCAGTGAGTGTTCTTGACCTCAGAGACATCTCACCAGTCCTTTCCTACCTGTCTTCAGTTTGAACATGTACTTTAACAAAAATGATGGTTTTTCAAAGATAGATGGCTTATCATTTAAAAAAATGTAGCTTTGTGTAATTAATGAGAACCACCTCTCCAGACATTCCTTGATTTTTCAAGGTTTCCAAGTGACTCAGTGGATCCTAGAGAAGGCTAAATGATTAAAATTACCTTAAAGATTCTAAAATAATAAAAGAGCACTGGTTTCCACTATATGATAGACTTCATTTTAGACTCAAGTGTATCAAGCCGTCACTGAAGAACCATAAGAGAAGCGTCACCCTTTACCTAAACACAACTACATTTGCCCAGTGTAAATGGGATCTATGTCTTGATCTTCCTCTGTTTCTTCTTTTATCTTATGTTTGCTTGTTTTTCCATTACAAAAAAATACAATTTAACAATATAAATGCAAATTCTTTTATACCAGAGGGAAGCCTTCTGTCAACATTGAAATGCCTGTTATAAGACCGGGTAAAGAATAATATGAGCTAATTGTTCTTTGTAACAGTAGAGTTTTATTCTAAGTCTGACACTGGGTTTTTATAGTATACTCAAATTCACATAGATCTTGTTTTTATCCTGTCAATACTCCTACAATTTTTGGATTTATTCTGAATAAGCCATGAATGGTATCTAGACCACTTCTTTGTTTGTAAAACTTGAGTTGAGCTGAACTGGTGTTGACACATTGTATTCCTGTAGAAGCTGGGATGAAGAGGAGGTCTGTGTACGTCACCTGGGCTCAGGATTTCTTGCCCTTGCTTTAAACACAGCTTTTTTATTTCTATGTAGCTTAACTTTTGGGAACTTTAAAAAAGTTATTTGGAAGAAAAGAAACATGTCCCAAAGTAGAGGCTGTAAAAATGTACCTCAAATATGGACTACCAATAACAATAAACCTCTTGTTATCCCAATACTAATTTTATTTATTGACTGGAGATGGGACCAGAAACATGACAAACAACATGTAGGTAGCTGAGCTGTTGACAGGCAGGTATAAGTAAATATTTCCCAATACTGTACTGTTGATGAAGAACAGAGGAATACGTGTCTCCAAAATGCAATGAAAGTACCAGAACCAACAACAGAACATTGGGAAGTTTACATTGTGAAGTACACATCAAGTCATGTTTAGTTTGTCAGGGAGCTATTCTGGTTCTTAGCCTCTTGACTGTCTATATTTCTGTCACTTTTTAGACTCTATCTCTGCTGCTGTCTCTGTATATATTCCTCTGCCTCTGTTTCTCTCTGCTTTTCTGTCACTATGTCTCTCTGCCTGTCTGTCTGTCTGTATGTATGCATGTCTCTCTCTGGGTGTGTGTGTAATATGTGCATTTTGCGAGGGTTGTATTGCTGATTCTACCCTCTCTTGGTTCCTAAGGTGTTAGAGGGTAGGCATGGCTCTCTAATGTGTCTGCCCTTTCAATTTGTTCAGACATCCAAAGAGCACGTTGTATCCAGCAACAGTACAAATGATAAAAACTATAGCTACTTCATATGCTTTCATGAGTCTCTGTAGGTGAAGCATACTTCCTTTTGTTTCATTTAGTAGCTGAAGTGTTTCCTGTGTTGATCTTTATCATATATACATCATGAATAAACATTCCTATGTATGTGATAAGTTCTTCCAGAATTTCACTTAGCAAAAACATTATTACAAAATAATTAATAACTATCGGGCATTCTCCATGATGCAACAGCAATGCGTTTTGAGTGAGTAATCAAAAACACTTAGCCGAACAGGCTACCTGTGAGAAATCAACTGTAAGTCAGAAAATACTAAGAATACTAGAGATCTGGGTAAATTAATTTAGAAGGATTACTTGAGATTATCTCTTTAGTGAAAACAAGCCACTAGAGGCCAAAAACTTGTAGAGAAGCCAGGGAAACAGCAAAGATTGCTTAAAGTAAAGTTGTACTGGGTAGAGCAAGCATGTAGCTATGAGTTCAAAATGGAGCACTGTGTAAGCTAGGCATAATGCTGCAAGCTTCTATCTTCCAAAGCATACCAACATAAATTCAAATAATTTCAGTCATTTTCCTATCTACATGTCCACTTTGAGAACAGCCCAAGCTACATGAGACTCAAAACTAAATAAAAGTTTTATAAGTAAGAAAAATAATAAAGGATATCATGTAGGCATAGAAATGGAGAGCAGAGGTTTCAGTCTAGCACATATTCTATCAAGTGTATTGTCCCACTCTAAAAAATTCCAAGGAAAAATAACATTTTATCTGCAGTTGAGCAGTTTGCTACTAACAGAAGATGAATAACTGTGTGATCAATTAAAATTTTATTTTCTACATAAGACTGGAAAATAAAATTTTTTCATTTTCTTGGCAATAGTTGTATATATTTTCTTTACTCAAGAACAATGAACAAACATATCAAAGTGACTGGGGACCCATAATAAAATTAAACGTAAAGATGATTGAAATGTTCTTTATTAAATTGCTCAAAAATAAAATTGTTCTAAATGAATAACCAAAGTGATTATCATCCACATAAGTCTTGCTATTCAGATGTGAGTAAGACAGCTAAAGCTTCTTTAATAAGATTTGTAATGGTTTTGTCATTAACTTTCACAAAATAAGGGAGTTCTCATATTTTCCCAACGATCGTCTGTCGATAATTACAGTAGAACACTAGGCATAACTACCACTATATAATTTTGCTAAAGTCTTAATATAGTGAGGCATATATCAAAAGATATTGAGACATCTAACAAAAAGAAAAAAGTCGAGGAGCAGGAAGAGGAAAAGAGACAGCATGCAAAGCTCTGCTCTCAATGTTTTCTAAAATAATGTGGATTTAGAACAATATGCAAGCACATTTGTTGCTAAATTTAAGACATTTTTAGGGTCCAGTTTTAATTTGATTCATACATCAATGTTATTGGAGTGATGAGAGTTTCTAGGTCACATTAAAATAACTAGTGCCAAGTTGAAATGTAGTTAGTTGAAAGGGGAGGAGAGTAGCTCTCCGTTCACTGATTCAGGTAGCTATTTCTATTGCAGAGGTCCTTAGCTAAATTCTAGTCTATTGCTAAAAGGTCTAGATTCCTCATTATCAAAACAATGACATCACTAACTTATAGTAGCTACATTACTTCGTAATTCCATTTGTAGAGAAATTTTAATCCAGCAACAGAGCTGCTGTACCAAAGGATCATATCCAAAGACCTTCTAAATCTACATAATGCAGCTAGAATCAGAAACACTGTTTTCCAATGTGATCACACTAGAATACTCACTTAGTACACACCTTTAATCCCTAACAATAAAGGTAAGGTTAGTTTGTAGAAGGAAGAAGCCATGTTTGAAAGTGATGTCTCTACTGTGCTGCTCATGAAAGGCACAGGCTTCTCCAATTAGTGCTGTAGCCAGTGAGAGTCAGGGCCAGCTCTCATGCCCTCTGGGCCAATTTATTTGGCTGCTGCAGGTGGCAGGGAGAAGGAGAGTATCTCTCCCATGCCCATACTAGTTTTCAGCAAATGAGAGGTGCAACCAGCTCTCCTATGCTCATATTCTGTCTAGCTCACCTGGTCCAGCACACTATCCAAAGAGTAGATCTGCAGCTACCCATGTAGCAGAGGATGGCCTTGTTTAGCATCAATGGGAAGAGAAGCCCTTAGTTATGCCAAGGTTCAATGCCTAGTGTGGATGAACCCTCAGGCCAGAAGGTGGGAGGGGTGGGGGGTAGAAGCACCCTCATAGAAGCAGGGGGACAGAAATGGGATAGGTGATTTATGGATGGAGAAACTATTTTATTTACATTTGAAATGTAAATAAAATATATCTAATTAAAACTAGTAACATTATTTGAGGAAAACGTTATTTAAAAAGCTTCTACACATAAAGGAAGTATTTAACCTAGAGAGTAAATTACCTAAAATCTCTTAAGTTATACAGCTTACAAAGGATTAATGTTTAGAGTATGACCTGGGAAACAAAACTAAACAAGAAATCAAACAATCCACTCAACAAAGGAGTTATTGAACAAAACAGTTCTCAAAAGAAAAAAGAATCAAACTTCAATTAAACATGTTAATGTTTAATCTTATTGGCCATCACAGAAATATAAATTAAAACTACATTATGATTTCATCTTAGTTCAATCACAATGGCTAACACTAATAAAAGCAAGGATAGTCCATCCTGTTGCATGCTTGGGGAAAGAGACAAAGAATGAAGAAAGAATGGATTCACACATTTTTTATCTATTTCATGTTATCCTCAGTCAATGTTGTCATCCATACTTAATGTTCATTGCAAATTTTCTGATACACACACACACACACACACACACACACACACACACACACCTAGTCTGTATATGTATATATATATATATATATATATATATATATATACATATATATATACATATACATATAATAAAAAGAAAATATATTTAATTAGATAGAATAAATCAAAGAAATTAAGGCAGTTTCAAGAGAACAAAAATCACATTTTTATTTGTGGTTCCTAAGTTTTTCTATAGATACATAATTGTATGTGTATATGTATATATGACATTAAAGCCATACTGTATGAAGAAACTAAGTGGATGAACAAGAACTTGGTAGGAGGGCCTAGAATACATACAGCAAAATAGAGCCAGTTGTAAGCATTTGCTTGTATAAAGATGCCTTTATGTTACACATTATCATGTAATAGGAATTTATTTGATTAAGAGAATTTTAAACTGCTGTCATTTTTACAACTCATTTTTGGCAGTAGGTAGAATTTTTCAGTATCTCTACAAATGTCACCTTGATTTCAATTTGTTAAGTAGCTATGTTAAAATATATCTGCATCAACCTTGCCCTCCTCTTTTGTTACCATTGCCAATTCTGCCTCTGGGAGGACCTCGGTGTAAGAGCTGCCCCATGCAGTGTGCACAGTGATAAACTGCTTGGAATGGCTGTATTCATACTGTGGATGTTCATGAAAGATTTGTTCACTTCATTAAAATAGGTTTCTGTCTCCCTTGATGTGTAGTTATTTGCAAAACATTTAACAACTGTATTTCATTTAATTAAGATAGAAGTTTAAACTATTTACACATCCCATTCACACAAAAGTTGTATGACTAATGACTTTACAATTCCTTGTAGTCCTAGTCTTTCTTTGCACAGATTTTCTTCCAAGAGAAAAATAAGTATTTTGCAGCACAAAGTACTTATTTAGTGTTAGTTTCACAGCATTCTGAATAAAGTCCTTTTTGTCCAGAGGTGGTCTGGATGACCTTAGCTGACTGCCTTAGGAAGGAAGGTATAGTCTAAGAAAAGAAAGCAGTAGTTTCTCAGGAAGCTTCGTCTCCCTCTGGACATGTTCCCAGTTCTCTCCCTGGTATTTATACACAGCCAAATATCCCAGGATGAAGATGAAAGCCCTTGGCATGTTAGAAGGAAAGAATATTTTCTTGAAATAAAACCTTCTTGGATTGTTTTGTCTGAAAGACAGCATCATAGTTTACAACTACAGTGCTGACAAGTGCTGGTAAGGAGAACGAGAAGCATCTTTATTTCAAAACTGCAATTATTTATCACCATTTAAAAATACATTTAAAACTCCTAAGTGTTTTAAATAGACTATTTGGTACTATAAAAAAGGGAGGGACTCTTTTCTGTTACATTGATACTTGTCAGATCACTAAATTTAAATGGGCTAACGTTTGTTTCTTGGCAACTGAAATCACAGGAATGGGTTCTACTCTCTCTAGAGGAAAAACGTGCTTTTCACTATTTATGAGCTTTATTATTAATTCCTGTCTCCTTTCCATCCAAAGCTGGCTTTTCTACTGAAAATGCAACAGATTTGATTTACATAAGTAAGCAGGAGGGAGTCTCACTTTTGTTTTTATTTTTTCTCTGTGTGTATGAGTGTGTGTGTGTGTGTGTGTGATTCATTAATAGAAAAAAATCTTTTCTAACATTATGTAAACTTATCTAAATCAAAGATTTTAAAAGTAGATTATTAAATAAATGCACACTGTCAATCAAATGTTCCCTGATAAACAGAGGGGGAAATGACAGGTTAAAAATATTTCTTTATCATTGGATTTTACAACCAGGATCAGTTTGTTTTAATGTAGCATAGAAGGTAAGTGCAAGGGGCTGAGACTCACCATGATTCTACCTAAGAGCATGAGTGTTTCCCAAGCCCATGAATGAGGGAAGTTCTCTGGGTTCACAATCTATCAGGTTCTCAGAGGTGAATAAGGATGAGCAACAGTCTCAGAAATTGTGTGCAATTCCAAAATTGAGAGATTGTTAGAAAACATAGTTTTAATTATAGTTGGATGCTTAGAGTGGTGTAGTCATAGGAGACTTGTTCCCCACTCAGCACACATCTGTCATCCATGAAATGAAAGTGACAGCTTGCACCAGTAATCCCACGCTTGAGAGGTGTACCAACTGCAGCTCCAAAAATGAACTACCAGGCATTACATCTAAAATGTGAGTATAGGCACACATGCACCAGGACGCATGTACAGTAGTCATAGGACAAGATCCTGGAGCTGTTTTTTTCTTGCTATGTTTTAATATCTTAACATTCCAGTAGTAAGGCCTACACAAAAACTGCTTGGGCATCTAGGTGACTCAAATACTGCCACGATATTATACCTTGTGAATGAAACAGAAAAAACAACTTTACTATGTGTGAAAGAGTTGATTGTGAGGGCTCGGCCCATCTGCCACCTGGACCAGCAATTCCCAAAGGTTAAGGCCTGGTGAGAAGGAGATCTGAGCAACCAGGGAGCAGAGAGATCTCTGCCGAGTGTGCACAGAAAGCACACCCCTGCCCTGCCTGACCCAGGGACCAAGAACCCAGCATTGGGACCTCTGTTCCCACCCAGCAGCTTTGGGGTACAGAACAGAACACCGACCAACCGCCACCTGGACCAGTGGAGATCAAGGTACAAGACCAGGTACAAGAGAAAGGCAAGAACATATCACTGACAACAAGGTGGCAAGAGGAAAGTGAAAGAGAATATCCCAAGGAAAGGAAGACAACCTGGCAAAACCAGTACTCAGCTCTCCCATCACAGCAAACATTGGAATGCCAAACACTCCAGAAAAAAAAGACACATACCTAAAATGATACCTTAAGACGATGATAGAGATCCTTAAACAAGAACGGGAGGAAAAGCAAAAAGAATCAGAAGCTTTTAAAAAGAAAACAAGAAAAACACTCAAAGAACTCAAAGAACTAGAGGAAAACAGAACCAAAGAGATGAAAAAATGGAAGAAGGAATTTAAAACAGAAACTGACACAATAAAGAAAACACTAAAAGAGATAACCCTAGAGGTAGAACACCAAAAAAAAAAAAAAAAAAAAAAAAAAAAAAAAAAAAAAAAAAAAAAAAAACAGGAGTCACAGAACCAAGCATATCCAATAGACTACAAGAGATAAAAAAAAAATCTTGGGGGCAAAAGACAACATTGTAAACATAGACAAAACAGCCAGAGAAGATGCAAAAACCAAAAAGCTCCTAACCCAAAATGGCCAGGAGATCCAAGACATAATGAGTAGACCAAACCTAAGGATAATAGGAATAGAAGAGGAAGAAGAATATCAACTAAAAGGCACAGTAAATATCTTCAACAAAATTGTAAAAGAAAACTTCCCTACCCTTAAGAATGAGATGACCACGAGCATAAAATAAGCTTTCAGAACTTCAAATAGGTTGGAGGAGAAAAAAAATTCCCCCTGTCACATAATAGTCAAAACGCCAAGTGCCCAAAGCAAAGAAACAATACTAAAAGTAGTAAGGGAAAAAGGTCAGGTAACATATAAAGGCAGACCAATCTGAATCACACCTGAATTCTCAACAGAGACTATGAAAGCTAGAAGAGCCTGGACAGACATCATGCACACCCTAAGAGAGAACAAGTGCCAGTAAAAGCTAATATACCCAGCAAAACTATCAATCACTATAGATGGCGAGATGAAGATATTTCAAGACAAATTTAAATTTACACAATATCTGAACACAAAACCAGCACTACAACAAATTATAGCTGGAAAACCCAATGCAATGAGAGGAACTACATCCTAGTAAAAACAAGAAAACTCCTAAGCAAGAAAACGAAAAAAAGAAAGAGACACAAACAGAAATCAATCTACAAAAGCAATAATAGCAGGAAACAGAAACCACTATTCCTTGATATCTATTAACATAAATGGACTCAACTCCCCAATAAAGAGACATAGGATATCACACTGGATACATAAACAAAATCCAGCATTTTGCTGCATACAGGAAACTCATCTCAGAGACAAAGACAGACACTATCTCAGAGTAAAAGGGTGGAAAAAAAAAAAAAAAAACTTCGGAGAAAACAGCCCCAAGAAGCAAGCTGGACTGCATATTCTAATATTGAATTAAGTAAATTTCCTACCAAAGTTATCAAAAAAAATAAGGGAGGACACTTTTTACTCATAACAGGGGAAATCTGTCAGGTGGAACTCTCAATTTTTAACATATATGCTCCAAATACAAAAGCAACCACATTCATAAAAGAAACCCTAATAAGCTTAAAAAGTACACTTCACCCCACACAAAAATAGAGGGAGACTTTAATACCCCACTCTCACCAATGGACAGATCAGGGAAACAGAAACTGAACAAGGACACTGCAAAACTAGCAGAGACTATGAACCAACTGGAATTAATAGATATCTACAGAATATATCCTCATAAGAAAAGAATACACCTTCTTCTCAGCACACCATGGAACCTTCTCAAAAACTGACCACATGATTGGATACAAAACGAGCCTCAATAGATATAAGAAGATAGAAATACTCCCATGCATCCTCTCAGATCACCATGGTCTAAGGCTGGTCTTTAACAACAAGAAAGACAACAAATAGCCCACATACACATGGAAATTAAACAATGCTCTGTTAAACTATAGCAGGGTGGAAGAAAAAATAAAAAAAGATACTAACGATTTTCTAGAGTTCAATGAAAACGAAAACACAACATACCCAAACTTATGGGATGCAATGAAAGCAGTACTGAGAGGAAAACTCATAGCTCTGAGCACTTCCAAAAAGAAAGTGGAGAGAGCATACATCAGCAACTTGAAAGCACAGCTAAAAGCTCTAGAATAAAAGGAAGCAGATACACCCAAGAGGAACAGATACCAAGTAATAATCAAAATTAGGGCAGAAATAGACCAAATAGAAACAAAAAGAACCATCAAAAGGATCAACAAAACCAAGAGCTGGTTCTTTGAGAAAATCAACAAGATTGATAAACGTCTAGCCAGACTAAATAGAGGGCAAAGAGAGAGTATACAAATTAACAAAATCAGAACTGAAAGTGGAGACATAACTACTGAAACTGAGGAAATTTAAGATATCATTCGATCATACTACAAAAACCTATACTCCACAAAGTTGGAAAATCTGGAGGAAATGGATGAATTCCTAAACAGATACAAGATCCTAAAGTTAAGCCAGGATCAGGTAAACCATCTAAATCACCCTATAACACCTAAATAAATAGAAGAAATCATCAAAAGCCTCCCAACCAAAAAAATCCCAGGTCCAGACGGGTTCAGTGCAGAATTTTATCAGATATTTATTGGGAACATAACACCAATACTCTCCAAAATATTTCACAAGATATAATCAGATGGAATACTACCTAACTCACTTTTTGAGGCTACAACAACCCTTCTTCCTAAACCGCACAAAGACCCTACAAGGAAAAAGAACTTCAGACCAATCTCACTTATGAACATTGATGCAAAAATACTCCACAAAATCCTTGCAAACTTAATCCAAGAACATATCAAAACGATCATCCACCATGACCAAGTAGGCTTCATCTGTGAGTTGCAGGGATAGTTTATTATAAGGAAATCCATCAATGTAATTCACCATATAAACAAACTCAAAGAACAAAATCACGTGGTCATCTCACTAGATGCTGAGTAAGCATTTGACAAAATTCAACACCTCTTCATGTTAAAATTCCTGGAAAGAACAGGAATCCAAGGTCCATACCTAAACATATTAAAAGCAATATACAGCAAACCAACAGCCAACATCAAACTTAATGGTGGGAAACTGAAGCAATCCCACTAAAATCAGGGACTCGACAAGGCTGCCCACTCTCCGCCTACCTATTCAACATAGTACTGGAAGTCCTGGCTGGAGCAATTAGATGGCAAAAGGAGATCAAAGGGTATACAAATCAGAAAAGAAAGAAGTAAAAACATCACTTTTTGCTGATGACATGATAGTGTCCTTAAGTGACCCCACAAATTCCACCAGAGAACTCATACAGCTAATAAACAAGTTTAGCGAAGTGGCTAGATGCAAGATTAACTCAAACAAATCAGTAGCCTTCCTATATTTAAAGGACAAACATGTGGAGAAAGAAATTAGGGAAAAGATACCCTTCACAATAGTCACAAAAACTAAGAAATACCTAGGTGTAAATCAAATTAAGCAAGTGAAGAAACTGTATGACAAGAACTTCAAACCTCTAATGACGGAAATCGAGGAAGATCTCAGAAAATGGAAAGATCTCCCATGCTCATGGATTGGAAAGATCAACATCTTAAAAATGGCCATCCCACCAAAAGCAATCTACAGATTCACTGTAATCCCCATCAAAATTCCAACCCAGTTCTTCATTGAGTTCGAAAGATCAATGTGCAATTTCATCTGGAATAACAAAAGACCTAGAATACCAAAATCCATCATCAACAACAAGAAAACATCAGCAGCAATCACTATTCCTGAGTTCAAGCTATATTACAGGGCAATTGTCCTGAAAACTATGTGGTACTGATACAGAAATAGGCACGTGGATCAATGGAATAGAAGAGAAGATCCAGAAATGAGCCCTCATGTGTATGGTCACATGATTTTTGACAAAGGAGCTGTAAATATTCAATAAAAAAAGGACAGCCTATTCAACAAATGGTGCTGGTCCAACTGGCACTCAGCATGCAGAAGAATGAAAATAGACCCTTTCTTATCTTCTTGTACAAAGCTCAAGTGTAATTTGATTAACGATCTCCACATTAAACCAGATAAACTTAAACTATTAAATGAAAAAGCAGGGAAAACCTTAGAACACATAGGCACAGGAGAAAATTTTCTGACCAATCACCAGTGGCTCAAGCTAGAAGGTCAAAGATTAACAAATGGGACTTAATGAGATTGCAAAGTTTCTGTAAGGCTAAAGACATTGTCAAGAAAACAAAATGGCAGCCAACAGAGTGGGAAAAGATCTTTACCAACTCCACATCAGATAGAGGCCTAATATCTAAAGTATACAAAGAACTCAAAAAGCTAGACACCAGAGAATCAAACAACCCTATTAAAAAATGGGGTACAGAGCTAAACAAAATGTTCTCAATTGTTGAATATCAAATGGCTGAGAAACATCTGTGGAAGTGCTCAACATCCTTAGCCCTCAGGGAAATGCAAATCAAAACAACCCTGAGATTCCACCTCACACCAGTCAGATTGGCCAAGATCCAAAACTCAGATGACAGCAGATACTGGCGAGGTTGAGGAGAAAGAGGGACACTTCTCCACTGTTGGTGGGCTTGTAAACTGATGCAACCACTCTGGAAATTATTCTGGCGATTCCTCAGAAAATTGGACATAGTACTAACTGAAGATCCAGCTATTCCACTTCTGGGCATATTCCCCAGAGACACTCCAAAATACAACCAAGATACATGCACCACAATGTTCATAGCAGCTCTATTTATAATAGCCATAAGCTGGAAAGAACCCACATGTCCTTCAGTAGGTGAATGGATAAAAAATTGTGGTACATTTACACAATTGAGTACTACTCAGACATCAGAAACAATGACTTAAGCAAATTCTTAAGAAAATGGTTGCATCTAGAGAATATAATCCTGAGTGAGATAACCCAGTCACAAAAGAATAGACATAATATGCAGTCATTGATAGTGGGATGCTAACCCCAGAGGCTTGTACTGTCCCAGAAACAACTCACAGACTGTGTAAAGTTCAAGAAAAAAACAAAACAAAACAAAACAAACAAACAAACAAAAAAACATTATGCTCAATTTTTAAACACCAAGTAAATGTTGGCTAATTCTGGGTTACATCCTGTTTTACATGTACTTTTTGCTCATTGTAACTAGTAAGTCCTTAATGCAGAGTATCAAACCTTAAAAAAAGATAAAAAAAACCAAGCACTGACACAATTGTATTTGTATACATATATACAAAAATGTTTAAAATTTTTTTCTTTTATCTTTGTTTTTTAAAATAAAGTTTAAAAAAAGAAAAGTTGATTGTTTTTAAAATTATCTTTCGAAGCTAGTTATTGTAGTGGAGTGTGCCTATAATTCCTATACTTGAGAAATAGATTGTGTGTTTAAGGCTAGCCTCAGCTAAGCAGTAAATTACAAGTCAGTCTCTGCAATGTTTAATCATGTCTCATCTTATGTAGGCTATATAGTAATGAACATTTGAAAATAACATATATTAAACAGTGAAAGGTTGTCTAAGAAAATTATGGTTTAATTAAAATGAAAACACTATTCAACCTTCAATATTTAAAAAGAATTTATCCTTATTTATTTAGGGGCCTGGAAATGTTCATACTATAAACAGTGGTTAGTAGAATCACACCACATAGGTCACAATTAATTCACCACAATTCCTATTACATCCATCATTTATTAGTAGTAAAACTTGAATTGCTGTTAAAATAATGAATGTACCATTTATCTGCACAGAGTGATTAGAGACAAATAGTTATACGTCTGATGACAGAATAAGACTTGTCATACAACATGCCACTATAGTGTTTTGAAAATGCTTTGTTTTATAAATGTACTTTTAAATATTATTTAAAATTATTAATTTTAAACAGCAATGGTTCACTTCAAATAGAAATCCATTGTAGGCATGCCCATGTTGCATAGAAAATTTCAGTCATCTGTTTCATCAGATAAAGCAAATTGAAGTTCTGAAGTTGCCAACTGTTTAATAAGACATTGTTAAACACCTTCTGAACTGTAGTCATTTAATTTGCAAATACTTATCTGCTTCCTCTAACCCACATATCTCTAAATCATGTATATGACCTTTTAACAAATCAATTTTATTTAGAAAAATATACTCTCTGAGATCTTTTTAAACAATTCAGAGACAAGCCTACCAAACAAATAATTCACAAAGGTCATTTACAAGCAATTAACATTTAAACTTTACTTTCCTACTTTTTAATACCTACCCCTTCAAAAAATTGGGAGGATTTAAGAAACATCCTGAGCTCTGAAATCAACTGAATTGTGTATCCTCTCTTGCTAGTCACTTCCTTGATTTGTTTGTACAAACAGAAAGTGTCACCTTTTCATTGACTAGGATCTAGTACATGCAGCATTCAGTGATAAAAATAAGTTGCACATAATAACAATACCTGAAAGCACAGAAATTGATATTTTCCTTTGCTTGAAATGTGTTGTATATTAGGTGTGCTTCTGTGGCTCAAACAGTACTAAAGTTCAAATCAATGAGTTGGGTCAAACTTTTCGTAATAATACCTTGAAGTGAATGTATAATCAAACCTTCACATAATGTAACTACTGCTTTAACCAAATCAACTACAAAAAATAATGTGAGGGCTACACAGTATTTCATACATTATTTGCAGACAGAACTGTTCTAGGTTTGAAAGAGATAAGTAGCAGAGAATAAACAAGTGTCAGAAGTTCCTACAAATCTGGAATTTCTAAGAGGTTAGTTGAGCATGGATAGAGTACCTGTATGTTCTATGACACAGGAGAGAGTGACATATTTTCCTTTATCAAATATTCCACCATACATGCTTGTATTCAGAGTTCTTAAGAACAAGCATTGGATGAGACAATTAGTGATTACAGCATAAAGAATATGAAAGCAGTTTGGAAAGTTGATGAAATAGTATCACTTCTGCCTTTTAGATTATTTATTATTACTATGTATTTTTATATGTTTGCATATTTTTCTTTCTGATTATGCATGGAGCTTATGAGCCAGAGAATGCTTGGGGAGGTCAGAGGATAGCTTTGTGAACTCAGTTTTCTCTGTCCAAATTGACATGATTTCTAAAGATCAAGCTTAGCTTGTTGGCATGAGCAGCAAGCACCTTTAATGATGAATGATTCCATTGTTCAGTCTTAGATGTCTGCTTATATAAAATACAATCTCAGAAACTAGAAAGAAAAAAGATATTTATGAAGAAAAATTTTGCCACAAAATCCTAAAATACTGCATGCCCCTCTCGAAGAATGACAGATTCGTTGACACAGTGAATAGCTTTTATTTTATAGACAGAGCTTGTGGCGTGAGGAGTTATACTGTTCTCAAGCTTACAGATAAATAAACACAGAAAATAAGAGAAAATGTGACGTTTCAAAAACAGGGATGCATGGATGTTACAAAAACTAACACACAAATATTTATAATATTTATGATTCATAATATAAAAACAGGCACATTGAGAATATCAGAGATTTTTTTAAAACAAATTGGTTTATATTTGATTTGACAAATATACTAATTAATTTAGCATAATTTTATGATACGTGTAGACATTATTATATATATATACATATATATACATATATATCACACCATACTGAACACTTTAAAAATATAAAATGATTTTTTAATAAACTGAGGCTGAACATAGTTTTAATAAGAAGCTTCTAGTAATCTGTTAGCCATTATATATTTTCAGATACTTCTGTGTGTAGTATAAACATGTGCATTTGTGAGTGGGCACACTCATGTGCAAGTATGTATGCATGAACATATGTTTATTTGAAAGTCAGAAATTGACAGTAGATATCTTCTGGATCACTCTTCAGTTCTTTCACTGAGGTACTCTCACTGAGCAGTATGTATTCTCATTAATCATTATTTGACATAAAGAAAAATTTTTATTTAAACAACTTTAATTTAAAAGCAGAGATAAATGTACAGAAGTTTAAAAGCATTTTAGCATAAAACTATATGAATATATCTTTGTCAGTACTTGATATTTTTAAAGGTTTGTTAGCATGCATTGAACTCTTACTAGTTACAATAAGCATAAATTACATGTAAGACAAAATGTAACACGGAAACAGTCAAAGTTTTCTTGGTTTATAAAGATTAAACATAATTATTTTTAAATACCAAGAATTGCCACAAGGCTACATTTTAAGCTTTGAAATAAAGAAATAGGTTTAGGTGTTAGCAGCTGAACATTGACTATTTAGAAATTCGTTATATCATACAAAGATTCTTCAAAAACAAAATTGGACTAAAAAGAGGATTATTGGGCAATAGTTCAATTGTTCAAACATATTTGAACACCTTTTTACATGCTTAGATGTATTGTTATGCATACAGTGGAACATTTGTGCATATGAATATTTTTAGGTAATAAGGCCAGATGTCAACTTTGGAGGGCTGGGGAAAGAGGTGGGGGGTGGGGACATTCACAGAAGAAGCAAGAAAAAGAAACAGAATGTGGGACAGTAGGAGTATGGATGAAGAGGGGAATAAAATCTTGAGTGTAAAAATCCAAAAACATGGAAACTAAACAACGCTATGTTAAACAACAGCAGGGTCAAAGAAGAAATAAAGAAAGATATTAAGGATTTTCTAGAATTCAATGAAAACGAAAACACAACATACCCAAACCTATGGGATGCAATGAAAGCAGTACTGAGAGGAAAACTCATAGCTCTGAGCGCTTCCAAAAAGAAACTGGAGAGAGCATGCAACAGCAACTTGACAGCACAGCTAAAAGCTCTAGAACAAAAGGAAGCAGATACACCCAAGAGGAGTAGAGGGCAAGAAATAATCAAAATTAGGGCAGAAATAGACCAAATAGAAACAAAAAGAACCATCGAAAGAATCAACAAAACCAAGAGCTGGTTCTTTGAGAAAATCAACAAGATTGATAAACCCTTAGCCAGACTAAATAGAGGGCAAAGAGAGAGTATACAAATTAACAAAATCAGAACTGAAAGTGAAGACATAACAACTGAAACTGAGGATATTCAAGAAATCATCAGTTCCTACTAAAAAATCCTATACTCCACAAAGTTGGAAAATCTGGAGGAAATGGATGAATTCCTAGACAGATACAAGATCCTAAAGTTAAACCAGGTTCAGGTAAACCATCTAAATAATCCCATAACACCTAAAGAAATAGAAGAAGTCATCAAAAGTCTCCCAACGAAAAAAAACCCAGGTCCAGACAAGTTCAGTGCAGAATTTTATCAGACATTTATTGGGACATAACACCAATACTTTCCAAACTATTCCACAAGATAGAATCAGATAGAATACCACCTACCTCACTTTTTGAGGCTACAATAACCCTCCTTCCTAAACCACACAAAGACCCTACAAGGAAACAGAACTATAGACCAATCTCACTTATGAACATTGATGCAAAAATACTCAACAAAATCCTTGCAAACCAAATCTAAGAACACATCAAAACGATCATTCACCATGATCAAGTAGGCTTCATCTGTGGGATGCAGAGATGGTTTAATATAAGGAAATCCATCAATGTAATCCACCATATAAAAAAACTCAAAGAACAAAATCACATGGTCATCTCACTAGATGCTGAGAAAGCATTTGACAAAATTCAACACCCCTTCATGTTAAAAGTTCTGGAAAGAACAAGAATCCAAGGTCCATACCTAAACATATTAAAAGCAATATACAGCAAGCCAACAGCCAACATCCAACTTAACTGTGGGAAACTTGAAGCAATCCCACTAAAATCAGGGACTCAAAAAGGCTGCCCACTTTCCCCCTACCTATTCAACATAGTACTAGAAGTCCTGGCTGGAGCATTAGATGGCAAAAGGAGATCAAAGGGATACGAATTAGAAAGTAAGAAGTAAAAACATCACTCTTTGCAAATGACATGATAGTGTACTTAAGTGACCCCACAAATTTCACCAGAGAACTCCTACAGCTTGATAAACAAGTTCAACAAAGTGGCTGGATACAAGATTAACTCAAACAAATCAGTAGCCTTCCTACATTCAAAGGACAATCATGCAGAGAAAGAAATTAGGGAAAAGAAACCCTTCACAATAGTGACAGAAACTATGAAATATCTTGGTGTGACTCTAACTAAGCAAGTGAAGGACCAGTATGACCAGAACTTCAAACCTATAAAGAAGGAAATCAATGAATATTTTAGAAAATGGAAAGCTCTCCCATGCTCATGGATTGGAAAGATCAACATTTTAAAACTGGGCATCCTACCAAAAGCAATCTACAGATTCAATGCATTCCCCATCAAAATTCCAACCCAGTTCTTCATTGAATTCCATGTGGAATAACAAAAGACCTAGAATAGCGAAATCCATCCTCAACAGCAAGAAAATATCAGCGGGAATCACTATCCCTGACCTCAAGCTATATTACAAGGCAATTGTGCTGAAAACTTAATGGTACTGGTACAGAAATAGGCACGTGGATCAATGGAATAGAATAGAAGATCCAGAAATGAGCCCTCATGTGTATGGTCACATGATTTTTGACAAAGGAGCTGTAGACATTCAATAGAAAAAGGACAGCCTATTCAACAAATGGTGCTGGTCCAACTAGCACTCAGCATGCAAAAGAATGAAAATAGACCCTCTCTTTTCTCTTTGTACAAAGCTCAAGTGTAAGTGGATCAACGATCTCCACATTAAACCAGATACACTGAAACTTTTAGATGAAAAAGTCAGGAAAACCTTAGAACACATAGGTACAGGAGAAAATTTTCTGAACAAAACACCAATGGCTCAAGCTCTAAGGTCAAAGATTAACAAATGGGACTTAATGAGATTGCAGTGTCTGTAAGGCTAAATACATTGTCAAGAAAACAAAATGGCAGCCAACAGAATGGGAAAAGATCTTTACCAACTCCACATCAGATAGAGGCCTAATATCCAAGGTATACAAAGAACTCAAAAAGCAAGACACCAGAGAATCAAACAACCCTATTAAAAAATGGGGTACAGAGCTAAACAAAATGTTCTCAACTGAGGAATATGGAATTGCTGAGAAACATCTAAGGAAGTGCTCAACATCCTTAGCCATCAGGAAAATGCAAATCAAAACAACCCTGAGATTCCACCTCACACCAGTCAGATTGGCCAAGATCCAAAACTCAGATGACAGCAGATGCTGGCGAGGTTGAGGAGAAAGAGGGACACTTCTCCACTGTTGGTGGGGTTGTAAACTGATGCAACCACTCTGGAAATTATTCTGGCGATTCCTCAGAAAATTGGACATAGTACTAACTGAAGATCCAGCTATTCCACTTCTGGGCATATTCCCCAGAGACACTCCAATATACAACAAAGATACATGCACCACAATGTTCGTAGCAGTTCTATATATAATAGCCATAAGCTGGAAAGAACCCACATGTCCTTCAGTAGATGAATGGATACAAAAATTGTGGTACATTTACACAATGGAGTACTATTCAGCTATAAGAAACAATGACTTAACCAAATTCTTAAGAAAATGGTTGCATCTAGAGAATATCATCCTGAGTGAGATAACCCAGTCACAAAAGAACAGACACAATATGCAGTCACTGATAGTGGGATGCTAACCCCAGAGGCTCAGACTGCCCCAGAAACAACTCACAGACTGTGTGAAGTTCAAGAAAAGAACAAAACAAAACAACACAAAACAAAACAAAGCAAAACAAAATGTCATGCTCAATCCTTACACACCAAGAAAACCTTGACTCATTCAGGGTTACATCCTGTTTTACATTTACTTTTGCTCATTGTAACTAGTAAGTCCTTAATGCAGAGTATCAAACCATAAAAAAAAGGAAAAAAAAAAAAAAGCCAAGCACTAAAACATATGTATTTTTATACATTTATGCAAAAATGTTTAAAATTTTTTTCTTTTATCTTTGTTTTTTAAAATAAATTTAAAAAAATAAAATAAAATTTGTTTCCAAAAAATAAAAAATAAAACAAGAATTTTTTCCAAAATAAAATAAAATAAAATAAAATAAAATGAAAACTTAAAAAAAATCCAAAAACAAACAAAACCCCACATAGTTTTTTTTTTTTTTTTTTTTTTTTTTTTTTAGATTGGTCTCTTATTGTCTTGGATTTTGCTCACTAGGTTAGACTGGTTAGAGGGCCTATAAATATTTGACATCAAGCTTCCAGTTTCAAATGAATGCGGGTATTTGAAATCAGGATCTTGAGAATGAAGGGTAAACACTATTACCCGAGCTCTTTCCACAGTATCGGATATCCTTTGCAAGCTCAATGCATACGAATGTTGTATAAACTTTTAGTATTCTGTTATTTTTAAAGAAAAAAAACTAAGCCTCCAAAGTCAAAGAAGCAGAATTCTTGCAAGATTCTTATTTTCTCCATTCATATGTTCCATTCTCTGTTCCACCACCACCACCTCCTCCTCCTCTTCATTTTCTTCTTCTTCCTCGTCATCATCATCAGTGTCTTTGTTATCTTTTCTACCCTCTGCATATTCCGTTATTCCTGTACTATTAGTAAAATACTCATGAATGTCACGCGCCCACGCTTCCCGCTGATAGGAACAGGCGTGCAACAAACAAACAGATTCTTCTGCGGACAACCTTTTTTGTACAATACTCTGAGCAGGGGACTTCTTGAGCAGGAAACTTCTCTCTGAGCCGGGGACTCCCTACCGGGGTCTACTGTCTAGGCGACCTCTCACGCGCAGTCCCCCACGTGCGATCTCTCTGCCCAGTCTCTCTCCATGTGGGATCTCCCGCAATCTCTCCTATAGGGTCTCTCTCCACGTGGTATCTCTCTGCCATCCCTCCACGTGGGGTCTCCTGCAATCTCTCCACTATCTCCCTCTCCACGTGGGGGAGAAATGCACTGCTATATATGCCTAGGAGACTCGTGTCACTACCTGATTGGTGCGCCCTCCAGTAACTCAATAGTATGCCCCAAGAGCGGGCTATGACGTATGTGGCGCATGCGTATTAAGTCTCTTGGCTGGGCAACAGCTCTGTTTACTGAGTTCTTGGCGGAAAGCAGGCGCCATGTTTGGATGCAGCACAAACGGTTCCCTACACATGAAGTCAGAACAATCATTTGAATGAACTTTATTAATCAATGTGAAATTTCAGTTATATTTTAAAATATTGATATAGATATGAAATCTATTATATTTCTTATATTATATTCGATTAGTACCCTAAAATCAGTCACTTCAATTAATATGTTCAGGTTAAATTCCATTTTGCATTTTTTTCATCTTACAAAAATGAAATTTATTCTGTATTTGCTGAATTACTGATATTTGACTTTAAAAGTCTTTGACTGATGCATGTTTAATTTCACAATTGTTCAACCTTTCATGTGCAACAATAATTTCCATTTATCATCTTCTGTTGTGATTTCCTTCTTTCTTTTAATAATATTTTATTTTTAGTTTATGACTAATTCAACTCAGGATGACTCAAAAATTCCTCTTTTTTGGCAACTCTGAAATAATTTTGTTTCTCTTGAGATCACCAAAATCTGCATTCAAATTTCATTTCCCAAATGTCAGAGCTGAAAGCCTGAAAACTTTTACTTGATTTTCTTTTATGTTTTACACACAAGAATTTTGGTGCCAGGTATATTTAGGAACATGTCAATACTGTTAAAATTTTAAGCAAAATAGACCAGGGTATCTTCACAGAATAAAAATAGAAATATCATATAATTATGAATCAAAGGCATAGCTGTACAGAAATGCAGAGCAAGAGGAGAAAAGTGTACACTTCTAAAAACTGTGAGTAAAATGTACTTTGTTTCTTCATACAAGAAAGGAAAAAATAAAGCACGTCCTTTGTCTGAAATCGCACCATGATACTGATTTAGAAGACACTTGCTGGTCATCTTATATATTACAGTTATGCTAAGTCCTTGGGCTTTTGCTTACATTGCTTACATTACATGGAACCCCAAAGCTACACTGGGAATAATTATATGTGTGTTTATATTGAAATGATGTTATAAAATTTCACATTATTAAATAATGGGTAACCAAATGTTAAGAAAGAGGATAAGAAAAGAAGTAAATCAAGTATCTAAACAAGTAGTTGCATTAAAAATTGGTAGTAGTTATCTAGTTGAAAATACACCAGGGAACATTTCAAACAAGGAGTAGAATACAGAAATAGGAAGTGGCAGAGTGCAGAGAGCTGTTCTGAAGTTAGTTACTCTGTGGAAAATATCAGACCAGAAGCTTGGAATGAAGGATGTAAGGATAAAGGAAGCAAAATGGGAGAAGGTCTTAGGTGTATACCCTTGGTCAGTACCATTTCCCTGTGGGGTTCCTTTTATTACATTTTTATATTTATTTACTATATGTGAGAAGGTGTTTATATGTGTGGCTGTGCACCTCATGTATGTCTACAATCTGTGGCAGGCAGAATCTGGCAAGGAATGCTAAGGGACTGTTGTTACATGTCATAGTTAATGTCTAGGTTCAGGGAATTGAGTCTGCGTCGTCTGGAAAAACAGTTAAGAAGTGCTAGTAAACACAAAGATGTCTTTTCAGACCAACTGTGGGGTTTCATCACATGAAATCAAATAAGCCTGCCTAAATACACTTAATATGTTATTAGTGGCCCAGCCCTTAGCAAAGAGAAGGGCTGAAATTCACAAAAAAGTCTTCATTTCATATGTGCCTGTTTGTTCATGATCTAGAATCATCCTGCATTCAGTGATCTCATCCTATGTTCATTGTATTACAACAAAACAAAGAAAATACTTTTAAAATTGCCTAAGATTTTAGAGCCCGGTAAACTATTTTATATAAAAATGAAAAAAATAGAACTTTTGATAGAAATAAAGATGGGCTAAGTGGTTGTTGTTAAGATTTTATTTTTACATTTTATATTAATTTTCATTTGTATGTGTGTCCACAGTTTTAGGTGTGTGAATGTTATCACATACACACAGAGAGCTGGATACAAATGTCCTCAGAGGACAAAATAGAATGTTAGATTTCTAGAAAATGGGGTTAAAGGAGGGTCTTAATTGTCAGACAAAATGCTAGAAACTAAGCTCCAGACCTATCAGCAAGTGCTAGTAAAACCGAATCATTTTCCATCCCTAGTTATCATTTTATACAGTTTCATCATTCAAAATGGAAAAAGTTTAAATGTTCAAAATTATATCAAATAAAATTGAATGAAAACAATAGGTGAGTCCTGGGTATTCTGAATTTTTTTTTTTTTTTTTTTTTTTTTTGGCTAATATCTACTTATCAGTGAGTGCATACCAATTGTGTTCTTTTGTGATTGGATTCCCTCAATCAGGATGATATTTTCTAATTTTATCCCTTTCATGAAAATTTCACGAAATCATTGTTTTTAATAGCTAAGTAGTACTCCATTGTGTAAATGTACCATATTTCTGTATCCATTCCTCTGTTGAGGGACATCTGGGTTGTTTTCAGCTCTGGCTGTAATAAATAAGGCTACTATTAACATAGTGGAGCATGTGTCCTTGTTTTATGTTGGAGCAACTTTTGGATATATGCACAGGAGTGGTATTACTTGGCCCTCAGGTAGCACTATGTCCAATATTTTGATTTCCACAGTGGTTGTACCAGCTTGCAATGCCACCAGCAACGGAGGAGTGTTCCCCTATCTACACATTCTTTCCAACATCTGGTGTCACCTTAGTGTTTGATATTTTTTAAATTGAATATTCTTTGTATTTACATTTCAAATGTTATCCCCTTTCCCCCTACTCCCATCCCTCTCCCCCCTCCCCTTGCTTCTATAAAGATGCTCCCACTCCCAACCACCCATTTCCAGTTCAGGGCCTTGGCATTCCCCTACACAGAAAAAATGAGCCTTCACTAGATCAAAGGCCTCTCCTCTCACTAATGCCAGACAATGCCATCCTCTGCTACATATGCAACTGGAGCCATGGGTCTATCTGTGTGTACTAATTGATTGGTTGGTGTTTTAGTCCCTGGGAGTTATTGATTTTAGCCATTCTTACTGGTGTGAGCTATAATCTCAGGGTTGATTTGATTTGCATTTCCCTGATGACTAAGAATGGTGAACATTTCTTTAAATGCTGCTCAGGCATTTGAGATTCCTCAGTTAAGAACGCTGTATTTAGTTCTGTGCCCCATTTTAATAGGGTTACTTGGTTCTTTGCAGTCAAATTTTTTGAGTTTTTTGTACACTTTAGATATTAGCCCTCTATTGGTTGCAGAATTGGTTAAGATCTTTTCCCAATCTGTGGATTGCTGTTTTGTCCTAATGACAGTGTCCTTCACCTTACAGAAGCTTTTCAATTTTATGAGGTCCCATTTGTCAACTCTTGATCTTAGTGCATAAGTCACTGGTATTCTCTTCAGGAAATTTTCCCCTGTGACAATGGGTCACAGACCATATGAAACACAAGAAGAAAAAAGATCACACCAAAGTCTGGATGCTATGGTACTGCTCAGTAGTGGGAAGAGAAAACTCTCTGGGAAGTAGAGTGAGCAAGGAATGTGGGAGAAAGGTAGGAGGAGAAGTACCAAAAAAAAAAAAAAAAAAAAGGCTATTCAGATATGGGAGCATACAGGGAGAAGTACAGAGCATCGGAATTTAAATAGGTGTGTAGGAGTGGGGGCGGGAAACTTGGAATAGCCAATAAAAAGTCCCAGACACCAGGGACCCAATAAGTTCCTAGGACCCAACAGGGAGAACTTTAGCCAAAATACTTAAAAAAAAAAAAAAAAAAAAAAGTGGATATAGAATCTGTAGACACCATATCCAGGGTATAGGCATGGCCCTCAGTTGAGGGATGGGGCCACCCACCCACTTCACAAATATCAATCTAGAATTCCTCCTCTCAGAAGGAAATACAGGAACAAAGAGTGAAGCAGAAGGAACAGCGCTCCCGAGACTGCCCCTCCTCGGGATCCATCCCATCTGCTGACACCAGACCTATACACTATTGCTGATGCCAAGAAGTGCTTACTGGCAGAAGCCCAGTAAGTACTTGTCCCCTGAGAAGTTCTTCCAAAGCTGGACCAATACAGATGCGGAGGTATACAGCCACAAATTGGACTGGCACAGGGACCCGAATGGGGAAGTTAGTATTAGGATTGTAGGAGCTGAAGGGATTTGCAACCTCATAGGAAAACAAAAATATTAGCCAACCAGGCACCCCTTCTCCAGAACTCCCAGGGACTAAATCACCAACCAAAGAGTACCATGTCTCTAGCTGAGATTGTAGCAGAGGACTGCCTTATATTGTGTCACTGGGAGGGGAGCCCCTTGGTTCTGTGGAGGCTTGATGACCCAGGATAGGAGAATGGTAGGCAGCTGAGACAGGTTTGGGTGGGCCGGTTGTGGAACATTATTATAGAGGCAGCTTGAGGGAGAAGAGGATAGTGAGCTTGTGGAGGGGGAACTGGGAGGTGAGATAACATTTGAAATTTAAATAGATAAAATAACCAATAAAAATATAAAATGATAAATAAAAGTGAATCAACATAAAAACAGCTAAACCTTAATTTAGAAAAAAAGTTGGTAAATATTCACACAAAGAATTGATTCAAGGAATGTATGTGCATAATAATTTGGACATGACTCCAAAACGTATAAGAAAATAATTGGACTCAAAATAACTGGAAGAAAAAAGATCTTAAAATTTCATTGCTTGACTCTCTAAAATTTTTCTCTCTCATATGTTACATCCATACTGCAGTTTCTCTTCCTCCTTTCCTCCCAGACTCTGCCCCATTCTAATGTCTCCTCTCCTCCAGATTTGCCTCCAGCTACCTCCACTCCTCAGGGGTTAAAAAAACAAACCTCTGTGTGACATCAACCAACCACAGTATAACAAGCTAAAATAAGACCAGGCACATATCATATCAAGACTTGTTGAGGAAACCCAATAGAAGGGAAAAGTTCATAAAGGAGGCAAAAGAGTCAGGACTAACAACCCCCAGTCCAGTTTCAGGATTCCCATAAGAAGACCAAGTTAACACAATATAAGAGCCTACAGTAAGATAAGGCACATACTATCATACATATCCAACTGTTAAAATTCCTATAAGAACACCAAACTATTCACCCAGAACATGTATTCAGAGGACCAAGGTCAAACCTTAAATGCTTACTGGTCTGTTAGTTCCCATAAGTCCATTCAGTCAATTGTGAGGACCTTGTGTTGTGGTGTGCGCCAGACCCCTCTGAATCATCTGATCTTTTCTCCTCCTACTCTACAGGACTCCTCCTGAGCTCCACCTGATATCTAGCTGCAATAGGTTGTATTAGTTGCTAGATGTAGTTTCTCTGGTCTCATTGATGATGCTTCTGCTAAGAGCTATGGTCTCAAAATACAAATAGCCAAGTTACTATGATCAAAAACTTATAAATGAGACCTCACGAAACTGAAAAACTTCTGCAAAGCAAACCATACTTAAGTAATGCAATAGGACAAAATGGCAGCCCACAGAATGGAAAAAGATCTTCAACAACTCCATATTTGACAAATGGCTTAAATCACAAATACTAGACATTAACACACCAAATAATCCAAGAAGAAAATGGGGTACAGATAAAAACAGAATTAGCTGACGATGGTTAACAAGCAAACAAACAAACAATTAAAAATGTTCATCATCCTTAGCTATCAGAGACATGTAAATCAAAATGACTCTTAAATCCCACCGTACACTTGTCAGAATGGCTAAAATCAATAACAACTCACATATGGAGCAAGGGGAAATTTTTCCACTAATAGGATTGCAAACTTGTACAACCACTTTGGAAGTCAATACAGTAGTTTATCGAAAAATTAGAAATCAGTCTACCTCGATCTATCTCAAGACTAAGTCCTATAATTTTGGGGCATATACCCAAAGGACTCTTCATCTTATCACAGGCATACTTGCTTAAATAAAACTTAGAAGCTTTATTTTTAATGGAAAAACTTGAAACAACATACATAGGTATCCCTCAACTAAAGAATGGATAAAGAAATGATGTTACTACAAGGAACTTATAGAGCCTACCTCCAGCAGAATGACAGGACATCAAGTGAGGGATGTGGTTGTGATTCCACAGACAATATTCTGACCCATAACTGTTCCTGTCTGAAAGAACTGCAAGGATGGAAATGGAGAAGAGTCTGAGGAAAAGAAGCTCCAGGGAAAGGCCCAAAGTGGGAACCAGCTCAAGGGGAGGCCCCAAGGCCTGACTCTATTCCTGAGGCTATGGAGCACTCACCAAAAGGGACCTATCATGACTGCCCTCTGAAAAATCCAACAAGAAGCTGAAAAAGTCAGATGTAGATATTTACACCCAACCAATGGACAGAACTGCTGACCCCTGTGGTTGAATTAGGGAAAAGCTACAGGAAGCTAAGGAGGACGATGACCCTGTGAAAAAACCAGCAGTCTCAATTAACCTGGACCCCTGAGATCTCTCAGACAAGGGATCACCAACCAGGTAGCATACACCAGCTGATATGAGTCCCCCAACAGATATACAACAGAGGATTCTTGGGTCTGAGTTCAGTCAGAGAAGATGCACCTAACCATTGAGAGACTGGAGGCCCCAGGCAGTTTAGATGTCTGCTGGGGTGGGTGGGAAAGGGACATCCTCCTGGAGACAAGGGATACAGGCAAAAGTTATGGGATATGGAGCAATAGCAGAATGGACTGGGAGAAGAATAAAATCTTGATTGTAAAAAGAAAAGAAAATAAAGGAAATATGGTAAAATGGAGTATTAAGCTGCTAAAAACAATGATATCATAAAATTGTCAGGCAAATAGATGGAATTAGAAGAAACTGTCCTAAGTAAGGTAAAACAGTACCAAAAACACAAAGTATCTACTTTCTTATAAGTAGATATTAGCTATAAATATCACAACACACACACACATACACACACACACACTCACACACCTCACATATAACTTCCAGATAAATAAATAATAAGAATAAAGACAGATAGCAAAAGCAGCATACCAAAACCAACCAGACAACAACCAAACTGTCTTAATGTTTACTAGACCTTAGATAAGTGCATCCGATGCATATTTTCTTCTGAGAGGGATGTGAACTATTTAATGGGTGGCTTTTAGTTCTGCCTATATCCAGTTAAATGGCCTATAATCCTCAGAGTTTCCTCCAGAGTCATATTTAAAGAAGTTAAATGTGAACATGTCACTAAAGAACTCTTTCAGCGTTTTACAAACTGCAACATAAAATGCAGTCCATGAGATGAGTCAATCAGCTGAATTTTCATATTCTATTTGATAACACTTTGTTCAGTAATAGAATTTTTAAAGAAACATAACACTAAATAAGACAGATTCTTTTTTGTTTAGCAAAGTTTCTTAAATTATTAGAGATGTCTGAAAAGCAAGGGGGGATTGACCTTATTTGAGCATATTCCTGCTGCTGTAATTAATCATTGTTACCACTTTTAATTTGGAGAGATCAGCTGAGACAATCTATGTAGCAGGTTTTCTCCGAAGATTCATCGAAAGGAACTCCTAAATGCTAAGAACAATCCCATGTCTGTTTTTGTCTACCAGATAATACTTTTTATCTGTGTAACTTTAAAATGCATATGGTTCTTTGATCCACCCAAATTTTCTCTTACAAAAGTTATATGCTCTTATGAAAACATATGAAAAATACATGTTCATGCAAGAAACTAACCTAAAATGCATCAGAAGTTTTTTCCTACTAAGTTTCTCTTTAACAGTCACCACATAATCTCATTTATCTCCTAGATTTCTCCCACTACAAGAATGTTACTGAATAGAAATTTGGCCCCTGAGTTTTGTTTGTGTATAGGTAGTTTTTGACTGTATATTCATCCTAACTTGTTACAATGATTTACTGGCTACACTCTAAATACAGAGCTTATTTTATTCCTATGAAAATTTTTCTTTTTTTATTTCCTTAAGGGTAAATAACATACTCTCAACTTTCCAGACAACTTCCCTTTGTCTTCACAGTTCATTTATTGTTCCACTTTCTCCATCACCACAGAAATAATATGGTAAAATGATAATAATGTTGATTTAGGTGATAAAAATGCATTTTCTTTTACAATCTCAGAAAATAGCTTTCAACACTATTGCTGTCAAAAATCTAACCTTTTTTTTTGCTTTATTAAAGATGTTATTTGTTTTTATACAATATATTTTGATCTTGTTATTTTTCTTCTCCAAGCTCTTCCAGATTTTCCATCTGCCTACCAAAGTTTATATACTTTCTGGCTCTCTCGTGAATCAAAAGTTCCATACCTTGTTTGATTGCTGCTATCACAGTCTTTTGGTGCTTGTATGTATATCAGCACAGTTGTAGCTAGAAGATATTGCTTACTTAGCATCACCCACCACCTGTGGTTCTTGCAACCTTTTTTCCTCTTTGTTCACAAAGATCCCTGAGCCTTGAGTAGAGGGGTGGGTTGATAAAGAAACCCTGTTCAAGGTGGCATTTGCTAAAGTCTCATTCTCTATATTCTTTAGTTGTGAGTCTCTGGACTAACTTCTATCTTTTATAAAACTTCTCAGATGAGGGTAAATGATAGAATAACTTATGAATATATTGATATATCAATAGTAAGGATTTTATTGTTGTTTCTTTAGCAGAATTATATTAATAATTAGTATCATGTTAATAGTATTAGGTTTCTCCTAGAGGCATGTCCTATCTTAGCTCATATTTTTGGCTACTTTAGCAATAGCAGGTAACAGTTCTGTCTCAGAGAATTTTAAGAATTTTATATATATATTCTTAAAGACTGTTCTTTGTTGGAGGTCACAGGGCATGTAGTAGGATGATATTGATGAATACTTTTCTCTTTTGATAGTATGAAAAGTACCTCCCAACACCATGAACACTAGTGAATAGGGTTTAAGCTTTGAGTTGGGCATATTCTGAATTTCTTCATGTTAGGTATCATAAGTAGTGTCTTTAGAAAAATAAACTTGTGCTTGCTTCAGCAGCACATATACTAAAATTAGAATGATACAGAGAAATAGAACCTTGCTGTCAGATTATGGAGGGTAACCTTGGCAATAGTTTGTGATATTTGGGAAAGGTTATGACATCACCGTTGATGAATGATTCATCAAGATGTAATTCATACCTCAGTTCTGTTTAGTTTCATAAGACACCTAATTGGAGAATTGCCTCTCCCATGATATAATGCCTCCATTCATATTTCTTTCATAAATATATATGAATAAGTTTCTATAGTTGTGTTTCCTTCTTGCTTTATAAAAGGTATTTGGTTGTCACTCCCTATATCCCTCCTTTACCCTATACTCTCATTCACATCCACTCCCTCACTAAATCCTTGTGTTCTAGTTCCCCGTTATTTCTTCATAATATTATATCATATTTCTCCTTCTTTGGAGTGACCCCCCATATCATCATTGGTCCCCTATTGTCTATTTAATCTCTATAGGTATTCTAATTAAAATGCCCTCATCTAAAGCTTAAAAGAATCTACATATAAGAAAAAAACATGCAATATTTGTCTTTAGAGGCCTGGGTTATCCCATTCAGGTTGGCAGTTTCTAGCTCCATCAACTTACCAACAGATTTCATCTATCGTAAGAGCTGAATAATTGTACGACAGGGAAAGGAGAGGATTCAATCTTGTTCTTAAAAGAAATCAACACAATTCCTGACTACATCTTTAGCAATTGATCTTAGTTTGTTGAAGCCTCAGCTTTGTTTCTGTCATCTAAAATAGATCAGACAACCCTTACTTCAATATATTGCAGATAATAAATATTAACAATTTCAAATGTCAGTGCTTTATGTAGCCTGAAACAAAATGAATTTGGCTTTATGTGTTTTGAACGGTAGATTGCATCTGTTACTTTATGCAGGTTGTTGCTCCATCCTTATATTAGAGCCTTGAGATGTTACATGAAAAGTTTACTTAATAAAACCAAAAGATCTCTCAGCTGATGTGGGGCCTACCTTCCCTACTCCTACCCTCCTTAGCTCCAACTTTTTCCAGCCCATTTCCTACCAGGGAGAGATCAGAGAACAGCTCACACCTAGGGCCTCTGTTCCTCCTAGGATGTCCTTAGAAATCAAAAACATGGGTGAGAATTTCATCCAAATACCCTATTCATCAGGGACAATAATGGGGCACAGCTAATTCAGGACTGACCTTGCTCACCCAACCCCTGAGCCCTGAGGTCTACCCTTCTTCCTACCTGCTTCCTATCCAGGCCAGATCAGCAGTCAGATACCCACTCACTTTGGACAGCCTGCTTGTTTCCTAGAAGGTTCACAATAAGCAAAGAAACAGAGCCCAACAGACACAGGGTCTACCCACCCTTCTGAGCTCCACCTTCTTCCAGTAGGCTTCTCCACCCTGGCCAGAACAGGAGGCTGGATACCCTCCCACACCACACAGCCTGTATACATTTAAGCAGTCACATAATAACCAGGGATACAACCTGCCTGCCTCTCAGGAGATCTGCAGTAATTAAGGACAAAGGAGGCTTGCTGTAACCAGAGATACAAAAGATGCACTCTACCCAGAGACTGCACTCTCTGACTCCAAGGCCACCTGTAATTTTCAGACACATTAAGATCACTTAACAACAGGGATAACCAGATGGCTAAAGGCAAGCAAAAGGACCACAATAAGCAAGAGAACCCAATGCAATCTGGCACCACAAGAACCCAGTTTTCAAACCACATCAGGCCCTAGATACCTCAGAATCACTGAGAAGCAAGAAAATGACATAAAATCCTATCTCATGAAGATAATAGAAGCCTTTCAGAATCCTTAAAAAATAGAAAACAGGTAAAAATGTACAATCCCTTAAAGAAGAAACAACTCCCTTAAAAAATACAGAAAATATACAGTCACATAGGTGAAGGTATTGAACAAAATGATCCAAAATAAAAATGGAAATAAAGAAAAACTCAAAGGGAAAAAACCCTGGAAATGGACAACTTAGGAATAAAATTAGGAACTACAGATACAGGCATCACCAACAGAATATAAGAGATAAAAGAGAAGACACAATAGAAAACATTAACATATTGTCAAAGAAAATACAACCTGTCAAAAGCTCCTAAGCTTTGTTTTGTGCATATCCAAGAAATTCAAGACAAAATGAAAAAGACCAAACCTAATAATAATAGGAATAGAAGAGGGTGTTGAATACTAGCTCAGATAGCCACAAAAAATTTTCAACACAGTCATAGAAGAAAACTTCCCTAACCTAAAGAAAAAAAAATGGCCATATAATGTGCAAAAATCCAAAAAAAAAAAAAAAAAAAAAAAACAAACAAAAAAAAAAAAAAAAAAAAAAACAAAACCTCAAATAGATTGGACCAGAACAGAAAATCCTCTTGTTACATAATAATCTAAACAGTAAATGTACAAAGCAAAAAATATTGAAAGCTGTAAGGGAAAGTAACCAAGCAACATATAACAGCTAACATATCAGAATTATACCAAACTTCACAACAAAGACTCTAAAAGTCAGAAGAACTTGGACAGGTGTTATCTAGTCCCAAACAGAACACATATGTTAGCCAAGGATATTATACACAACAAGACTCTCAGTCACTGTAGATGGAAAAACCAACATATTCCATGGCAAAACCAAATTTAAACAATGTCTTTCTACTAATTGATCCCTACAGAGGATTCTAGAATAAAAACTCCAACATAGAAAGGAAACTACACCCAAGGAAACTCAAGAAATTAAACTCACAGCAATCCCAAAAGAAGAGAATCATACATACATAATACCATCTCGAGCAAGAAAAATCATGGGAATGCTCAACCATCTATTTTTAATATGTTTCAAAATCAATGGACTCAACTCACCAATAAAAAGACATAGTTTAGTAGACTGGATAAGTAAACAGGATTCAGCATTTTGCTGCATACAAGAAATAAACTTCAGTGACAAAGACAGACACTAACTTAGAGTAAAGGTTTAGAGAAAAAATTTCCAAGGAAACAATCTTAATAAACAAGCTGGAGTTTCCATTCTAATATCCAATAAAGTAGACTTCAACCATAGGTTATCAAACAAGAGGTGGAAGAGCAGTTCATATTAATTAAAGGAAAAATTCACCAAGAGAAAATCTCAATCCTGAACATCTATGCCTCAAGTGCACGGGTACCTACATTCATAAAGAAATGTTACTAAAGCTCAAAGCATATATTGAACCTTACACAATAATAGTGGGAGATGTCACCACATCTCTCTTACTAATGCATAGGTCATTAAAACAAAAACTCAGCAGAGACATAGTGAAACTTATGGATTTAACAGATACCTATAGAACATTTTACCCCCAAAGATGAGAATATACCTTCTTCTCAGTCCCTCATAGAACCTTCTCAAAATTGACCATATAAGCGGACATAAAACAAGTCTTAGCAAATATAGTAAGATTGGCATAATTCCATGCATTCTATCATATCACCACAACAGACTAGAGATAGACTTCCATAACAGCAAAAAAAAGAAAAAAAAAAAAAACAGTAATCCCACATATTTGTGAAAACTGAATGAATCTTTGCTCAATGATAACTTGGTCAGGGACAAAATAAAGAAACAAATAAAGGACATTATAGAATGTAATGAAAATAAAGACACATTGTACCCAAACTTGTGGGGCACCGTGAAAGCAATGTTAAGAAGAAGATTCATAGCAGTAAGTGCCTTCATAAAGAAATTGAAGAGATTCTATGGAAGCAACTTAACAGTATACACAAAAGCTTTACAACAGAAGGAAGAAAACACACCCATGAGGAGTAGATGTCAGAAAATTGTCAAACTCAGAGGTTAAATCAATCAGGTAGAAGCAAAGAGAACCATACAAAGAAATAACAAAACCTAGAGAGTGTTCTTTGAGAGAATCAACAAGATAGATAAACCTTTAGCCAAACTAACTTAAGGACACAGAGACAGTACCCAAATTAACAAAACCAGAAATGAAAAGGGAGAGATAACAACAGAAATTGATAAAATTAAAAACTTATCAGAACCTATTACAAAAGCCTAGTTCTCTGAGGAACTAGAAATTATTGACAAAATGGATGGTTTTCTAGAGGGAAACCACATCCCAAAGTTAAATCAAGAACAGGTAAAGTAATCAGTCTCAAAACCCTAAGGAAATAGAAATAGTCATCAAAAATTTCCCAATCAAAAAAGTCCAAGGCCAGATGGTTTTAGTGAAGAATTATACCAGATTTCCATGAAATAGGAACAAAAGGAATAACATCGAATTCATTATATGAATCAACAGTTTCTCTGATACCTAATTAAACAAAGGCCCAACAAAAAATAGAATTTCAGACCAATATCACTTATGAATATCACTGCAAAAAATCTCCATAAGATTCTTTCTAACAGAAGCCAAAAACACATCAAAATCATCACTCACCACTCTCAAGTAGGCTTCATCCAAGATATGCAGAGATGGTTCAATATATAAAAAAATCATCAACATAATACACTATATTAAAAAAAAACTGAAGGAAATGGGCCACATGATTATCTCATTAGAAGCTTAAAAGGCCTTTGACATGATACAACACACCTTGATGTTAAAACTCTTGGTGAGATCAGGAATGGAGAGAAACTAGGAGCAATCACACTAAAATCTGAGAGAAAATAAGGTTGCCCACTCTCACCTGATTGACTCAGATAGTAATCAAAGATATAACTAGGGCAATCAGAAAAGATAAGGAGCCTGAGGTAATATAAATTATAAAGGAAGAAGGCAAAATATCACATTTTACAGGTAATATGGTAGTGTACAGAAACAACTCCAAAAATTCCACCAGAGAATTTCTAGAGTTGATAATCAAGTTCTTCAAAGTGCTAGAATAGAAAATTAACTGAAATAAATCAGTAGAAATCAGGGAAACAACAACTTTCAAAATGGCCACAAACAGTATAAAATATCTTAGGGTAACTCTTAAAAGGAAATAAAAGTCCGTTACAAAAACTACAAATTCCTTAAAAAAGGAAATTCAAGAAGACCTCAGAAGACGGAAAGATCTCCCATGCTCATGGATTAGTATGGTTAGCATAGTAAAACTGGCCGTCATACTAAAAGCAACCTATAGATTCAATGCAATCCCTATCAAAATTCCAACATGATTCTTCAAAGAAATGAAAAGAGCAATTCTCAATTTCATATGGAAAAACAAAGAAACCCAGGACAGCCAAAATTAATACTTAACAAAAAAAGAATGTCCTGTAGAATGACCATCCCTAAGCTTAAGCCGTACTAAAAATAGTGATAAATAATTACATGAAACTGGTACAGAAACAGACAAGTCAATGAATGAAATCGAGTCAAAGACCCAAAACTAAACCCACACCCATAGACACTTGATCTTTTACAAGGAATCCAAAAATATAAGGTAGAAAACAGAAAACATCTTCAATAATTGGTGCTGGTCTAACTTGTGATTTGTATGGAGGAGAATGAAAATGGATCCATATTTATCAACTTATACAAAACTCAAGTCCAACTGGATTAAATATAGCAACATAAAACTAGATAAACTGAATCTAATAGAATAGAAAATGAGAAAAATCCTCAAACTCATTGACAAAGGGGAAAATTTTTGAACAGAATACCAAAGGCTTGGGCACTAAGATTAAGGATCAATAAATTGTACCTCATAAAGCTGAAAAGCTTCTGTAAGAAAAAAATACAACATCAATAGGACAAATTAGAAATCTACATGTTGGGAAAATATCTTCACTAAAACTTCAATAACCCAACAGAGGGAAAATATTCACAATATATAAAGAACTTAAGAAGTTAGGCTCCAAGAAACCAAGTAATCCAATGAAAAATGGGTTACAGAGCTAAACAGATTCTCAGCAGAGAAATATTAAACATCTAAGAATCACTTAAAGAAATGGTTAAAATTTTTAATCATCAGAGAAATGCAAATCAAAATGACTCTGAAATTTTATCTCACACAAATCAGAGTGCCTTAGATTAAAATCTCATGTGACATACATGCTGGTGAAGATGTGGAGATTGAGAACATTTCTCCACTGTTTGTAGGATTGCAATCTTGCACAACCACTCTGGAAACCAATCTGGCCTTTCCTCAGGAAATTGGAAATGGTTCTACCTGAAGACCAGATATACCACTTTTGGTCATACATCTAAAAGATGTCCCAACATTCCACAAGGACATGTGCTCCACCATGTTCATAACAGCCTTATTTGTAATAGGCAGAACCTGGAATTAATCCAGATGTCTCTCAAATGAAACATCAGTACCAAAAATTATGGATAACTTACACAATGGAACATTGTTCAGTATTAAAATTTTGAAAATCATAATTTTTTGAAGGCAAATGGATGGAACTAGATAATATCATCCTGAGTGAGGTAACCTATATCCAAAATGACATACATAGTATGTTATCACTGATAAGTGGATATTAGCTAAAAAGTACGGAATTCCTAGGATATAACCCACAGATCATAAGAAGTATAATGAACATGAGGCACAAATGAGGATGATTGAGTTCTTCTTAGAAGGTAGAAGCAAACAATCATGGGAGGCAGAAGGAGAGAAGCACATAGTTGGGAGGATATAATTACAGGGTTGGACATGGTAGAGGGCAGAAGAGAAACCCAGAGTTCCAAGGAAATTAAATAGAAATATGCAACCTTGGGGCAGAAGGTAGGGCCACCCTCTGGAAAGTTCCAGAAAACCAGGAGGTGAGAAATTCTTAGGATTCAATCTCCAACACTGGGGAAAGGAAAATTGAAGAGACTACCTCCAGTAGAAAGGCAAAAACTCAAGTGGAAGTGCTGGGCTACTGACATACAATCAAAATTTCTGACCCAGAATTGTTCTTGTCTAAAAGAACTGTAGTGACAAACATGAGAAGACCTGCAATGACCTGCACAAATTTGGATCCATCAATGCAGGGCACCAAAACTTGACACTATTACTGTTTCTATGATGTGCTTACAGACAAGAGCCTAGTATGGCTGTCCTCTGAGAGTCTCTAGCAGCCACTGACTTAGACAGACACAGATACTTACACCCAACCATTGAATTGAACTCAGGGACCACTATGGTTGAATTAGGAGAAAGATTGAAGAAGCTGAAGGAGAAGGAAACCTCATAGGAAAACCAGGAGACTCAACTAACCTGGACCACAGAGAGCTCCCCAAGCAACCAACCAGGATAACACATGGGCAGGTCGAGGCACCTGACACATATATAGCAGACAACTCTGGCTAGTCTGGCCTCATTGGGAGAAGATTGCTTAATCCTCAAGAGTCTTGAGACCCCGGGGGAATGAATGTCTGGGGGTGGGGTGAATCACCCTCTAGCAGGCAATGGGGAGGAGGAATGAGCTATGGAGAGGAGACTGGGAGAGGGGTAATGATTGGAATGTAAATAATTAAAATAATAAAATTTTTAAAAAAGCAAAATATTGAGTGAGGAAACTGGATAGGGGAGGATATAGGGAGTGTAATAAGAGGGATCAAGTGTGTATAGGACTGTGGGACAGAGAACCTGAGAGAGAGAAAGAGAGAGAGAGAGAGAGAGAGAGAGAGAGAGAGAGAGAGAGAGAGAGAGAGAGAGAGAGAGAGAGAATTAAAATCAGTGAAGTTGGAATACAGCTCTGGGAAAAGCCAGAAACCTAAGACAAGGAAAGCTATAAGAAATCTATGAGGGTGACCCTAGGTAAGACTTCTAGTAACAGGAGATATGGAATATAAAATGGCCACCTTCTGTAACCATGCAAGACTTCTTGGTTTCAATAAAAGGATGGGTATACCAACCCACACATGGAAATATTGAGCCAAATTTTTTCTTACAGTGAACATGTGCATGGATAAAGTTGGAACAGAAATTGAAGTCGTGGTTAAACAATGACTAGTCAAATTTGAAACCATGAGAAAAAGAGAAATAGTAATGATAATCTGCTCTACTTGCAAACAAAAGTCTAGCATAACTGTTCACTGATTCTTCCTCCAGCAGCTGATGGAAACAGATGCAGAAACCCACAACCAAGCATTAGGTGGAGGTTGGGAAATCTTGGGTCAGAGGCGAGAAAAGGACTAAAAGAGCCAGAGTGGTTAAGGACTTTACAAGAACATTTACAGATCCAATTAAACTGAGCTTATAGGGACTCACAGAGACTAAAGTACCAACCAAACAGCATGCATAGGACACACCTAGGCCTTCTACATATGCGATGTGCCTGGAATGCAGTTTGGTGGATCCAGTGAACAAGTGGAGCAGGGGTTCTCTCTGACTCTATTGCCTGCCTTTGGAGCCATTTTCCATAACTGGCTGCCTTATTTAGCCTCAATAAGAGAAGGTGTGCTTAGTTCTACTGCAACTTGATATGCAAAGGTAGATGTTGATAAGTGACCTCCCTTTCACTAGGGAGATAAGCGGGAGGGATGAGGAAAAGGGGCGACAAAGAATTGGGAGAGTAGGGGAAGAAAGCTCTAATCAGAATGTAAGTCAATTAATAAATTAATTAATTAATAAAGAAGAAAACTGATGGAGACAAAAGGCAAAACTTTAAAAGGGAAGAGGAAGGGATGATCATTAAAGCTCATCTTTGATGAAGTAAAGGTATCTTGTTTTGGTTTATAAGTAGAAGAGTCCTACAGTTGAACAAGTTCTGAATGCATATACACATGCTGGGTCAAAGCAGAAAAACAATTCTTTATTTCTTTCTTTATTTATTTCTTTATCATCTATCTATCTATCTATCTATCTATCTATCTATCTATCTATCTATCTATTTCCCCATCTATTCATAAGGTAAACAGCATCAGAATCACTTTTATGTCTATTTTACACATAATATGTATAAGTGATTATTTTAGTAAAGAAAACCAACATATCACCATCTCAGAAGATGGGTAAATGTCAGAAAGGTATCTGAAAATCTTACTCTCTTGGTAACCTTCTAGTTTATACTCAATGCTATTTATAGTCAACAAGACATACATTAGATCTCTGGATGCATTTTTAATTAAAAAAGAATTATATAGGGAATTCCACTAAGTTTTTTCTCTAACACTTCCTGTTTGTTATTGTGACTAAATTTTATATAAAAAGTATATTAATAAAAAATAAGGAAGGAAAAATAAAGAAAGAAAATACCATCCCAAGTAAGGTAACTCAGATCCAAAAGGACATGCATGTTATATTTGTAATCACTAATTAGTGAATATTAGCTCAAAAGTTCAGAGTACACACGATATACCTCAGAGATCATAGGAAGCTTAACAAAAAGGAAGTTCCAAGTGTGGATACCTCAAACCCACTTACAAAGCAGAACAAACTAATTGTAAGAGGCAGATTGATAGAGGAACCTGGGTTGGAGAGGGAAAGAGGCAGTCAAAATTTCTGATCCAGAATTGTTCCAGTCCAAATGAACTGCAGGGACAAAAACGGAGAAGAGACTGAATGAAATATGATCCAATGACATGCCCAACATGGGACCCATCCTAGGAAGAGAGTGGGACACCAAGGCCTGAGGCTATTACTGATTCTGTGATATGCTTACAGACCAGGGCCTGGCATCACTGCCCTCTGAGAGGCCCTAACAGCAGCTGACTGAGACAAATGCAAATATACCCAACCACTGAACTGAAGTTGAGGACCTCTGTAGTTGAATTAAGGGAAGTTGTTGGGGAGGACGTCCCTATTGGAAGACCAGCAGTCTCAACTAACCAGGACCCCAGGGAGCTCCCAGAAACTGACCCACCAGTCAGGATTGTATAGGGGTTGGTCCGAAGTTCCTGGCACATATATAGCACATGTCTGCTTCTTCTGGCTTCAGTAAGAGAAGATGTGCTTAAACCTTGAGAAACTTGAAGCCCAAGGGAAAGGGGAGGCTGGATTGAGGAGCACTCTCTGGAAGGCAAGGGGGAGGATAAATGGAATGGGAAACTGTGGGAATGGGGATTGGGAGTGAGAGCAATAACTGAAATGTAAATCAAGTCAAATAAGAAATACTAGCCTTCCAGCTAGAATATAAGTAAAAAAATATATCAAAAACTTGATGAAAAACAAACTTTTATTGTTTAAACTGCTCAGAATCTGTAAATGATTATTTAACTTAATATAAAGGCCACATGATAGTTTCCTTTTGCTTCTATATCACTTGTTCTGGGTCTGTACCCAACAACACTGATATAAATAACATTTTTTGATTTTCAAATTAGATATTTTTATTATAAAATATAACATTGGTTTTTGTTGTTGATGATGATTTGTTTTCCAACAGTACCTATCACTGCAATCTAAATTTCACTTTTTTTCTTTTATGAATATTACCTCTTTTTTACTACATAAATACATATATTTTTCTTTCTGTTCTTTTTTATTTTTCATTTAAGTATTTATTTAGACATGCAGCACACACACACACATGCATACATTACATCTCACCCACCAAAGTCTTCCTCTTTTTAATCCCTCCCTCCACCACCTCTACCATTTGCTTCTGACTTTGTCACAAGTTATTTTCTCTTTTGGTTAGTTATTTTATTGAACTCATTACATTATTTCAGCAGAAAATGACCTGAAGATGGCTTTGCTCCCTCTGAAGACCGGCCCAGCAATGCATTACCATCATCAGGGTATTCTCATGAATCTGCTTTATGACATGTTGAGCTTCATTGTGGACAAGGACATTTGCAGGAAAGTTCTTTGCAAAGCTATTGACAGAAGAACCTAACTGCTGTCTGGAATAAAAAAATAAATGCATTTACTTTTCAGTAATCAATATATTGATTATACTGAGTAGTTTTAGAAAAAGGAGAAACTATGAGTTAGAAAATGTTACATAGGATGACTAAATAAGTTGTCGGATTTTACAAAAGCTTTTAAAATGTTTTTTTTTTTGTAAATTTTATTTTAAAAAACAAAGATAAAAGAAAAAAAATTTAAACATTTTTGCATAAATGTATACAAATACATTTTTGTCAGTGCTTGGCTTTTTTTTTTTTTTTTTTTTTTTTTAAGGTTTGATACTCTGCATTAAGGTCTTACTAGTTACAATGAGCAAAAAGTACATGTAAAACAGGATACAACCCAGAATTAGTCAACGTTTAGTTGGTGTGTAAGGATTGAGCATAATGGTTTTTTTTTGTTTTGTTTTGTTTTCTTTTCTTTTCTTTTTTCTTGAACTTCACAAGTCTGTGAGATGTTTCTGGGGCAGTACAAGCCCCTGGGGTTAGCATCCCACTATCAGTGACTGCATATTATGTCTGTTCTTTTGTGACTGGGTTATCTCACTCAGGATGATATTCTCTAGATGCAACCATTTTCTTAAGAATTTGGTTAAGTCATTGTTTCTGGTGGCTGAGTAGTACCCCATTGTGTAAATATACCACAATTTTTGTATCCATTCATCTACTGAAGGACATCTGGGTTCTTTCCAGCTTATGGCTATTATAAATAGAGCTGCTATGAACATTGTGGTGCATGTATCTTTGTTGTATATTGGAGTGTCTCTGGGGAATATGCCCAGAAGTGGAATAGCTGGATCTTCAGGTAGTACCATGTCCAATTTTTTGAGGAATCGCCAGACTGATTTCCAGAGTGGTTGTATCAGTTTACAACCCCAACAACAGTGGAGAAGTGTTCTTCTTTCTCCACAACCTTGCCAGCATCTGCTGTCATCTGAGTTTTGGATCATGGCTAATCTTACTGGTGTGAGGAGGAATCTCAGGGTTGTTTTGATTTCCATTTCCCTGATGGCTAAGGATGTCGAGCACTTGCTTAGATGTTTCTCAGCCATTTGATATTCCTCAATTGAGAGCGTTTTGTTTAGCTCTGTACCCCATTTTTTAATAGGGCTGTTTGATTCTCTGGTGTCTAGCTTTTTGAGTTCTTTGTATACCTTGGATATTATGCCTCTATCTCAAGGTTTTTTTAATTTACTGTATCACTAGTGAACACTCACATTTTTTTCTTAATTTTCTTCATTATTTTATATAAATACTTTGCTGTTATTCCATGCTTCTCTATATAGATAAAAACTGAGCCAAATTTGGTGACTTTCAATTTTCCAGAATGCTTCAGCTGCATGCCATATATTATCTTTACCTGTGTGTCCCTGAAGTTATTATAACTTCTATATGCTAGCTGGAGAATCCTCAATACCATTATTGGTTATAAGTATTTGCTAATATCTACTAGGTAGTTGGTGTATCTCATGTTCTTAATAAACTGGAGCATCCATCTCTCTTTTGCTCACTCCTGTCTCTACTCATGTGTGTTTATGTTTAAAATAAATAAGTATAAAGTCATATCTGTTTTACTTCTTATTGAAAAACCGTGTTTTATCCAAACAAGAAAGAGTATGTGGGAAACATTCAGTATGCACAGAAGCTTCAACAAGATTATATTTATATTGATGAACAAAATTAGTTTTAAGCTACTAGAGAACTGAGCTTTTGTGAAGCAGCAGACCTTCTTACAGGTAAAGGTCCTACGCAACCGGCCTCTGCTACGTACTTATTCAGTTGATATTTCTATTCTGTGGGTTGAAGAGTTCCCTCTTTGTAAGAACTAACTCACATTGTAGGAACTTCTACAATCTTTCAGATGTCAACAGTCATTCAAGTTGGGTGTCCTTGGTAATGGTTAACTAAAGAAGGGATAAAGTCTTTGCTCTTGGTAGAAAGAGTTTTGTATAGCTTAATTCTAGTAACCTCCTCATTCCCTCTGAGATCCCCTTTTTTCCTATGGGAAATTACCCATTTCTAAAAATTAAAAATTCTATTTTATAGTATGTTGTAAAGTGAAATATTTTATAGACAATTTTGCCTCTTATTAAGTCAAATAAATGAGATTACAATTACTGATTATCGATTCAGTATCTATAACTATGTGTACCTATGCATTTATGTATGGAGAATTTTATATTAAATTTTATGACTTTTCTGTTTTGAAATCGATTTCCATATAATGCTCAGACTAGTTTTAGAAAATGACATTTATTAATACAAGCCTTAGCCTCCTAAGTAGCAAGAACTTTGGGCATGTATTCCCAGGTCAGTTATTCCAATTAACCCGAGGATGGAATTCAATGACTCTAAGCAGTGTAGAACTCTATAGTACTATTTTTCTTAAGCAAGCTATTAAGACCCTCATTTCTCTATTATTGCATTTGCCTGTGACTATTCCATGATGGCACTGACCATAATGACCTTCTAAGTCAAATTATTTTGAGAATTTCTTTGGATGACTCTTTACTTGTAGAGGTTGCCAACTTTTCAAATTTTCTCAGAGTAAAATTATCCCAATCCTCATCACAAACACACCTTCTAAATATGCTGAATATACTGAATGCGTGCACGCACACAAATTAAACACACATGTTTTTTTGCTTTATGCTTTTTTTTTCCTTTTGAGGAAGTTCTCCTGTCCCTGAAATGCCCTATATGCCCTCTAGGTGTCTTCACTCGATCTTTTCTGATATTCCTGATGTTATCAGGACACCCATACAGCTTTCTGACTTTTGTGCTGTCACCCAAGGCGAGTTTGCAAGGGATTGTGCAGCAGCTTCTCCTTTGCTGCTGCTGCTGCTTCTGCAGAATGGTTTAGTAGATGATACCTGGTATACACTCAGTGAATATTGGCTGGATGACCAATGAAATAAATTAATACTCTAATTCTAAAGGCAAATCCAAAATGTGTGGTAAGATTTCAATACCTTATCACTTGATAGCTTCCTCTAAATTTGACAGGGAACAGAAAAAACAGCAGGAGGGATGGCAATGCTTGGGTTCCAGTAGTTGGAATACAAAAGTCACAGGGCTTCCAAAGATGGGAAGATGTCTACTTACCTGCCATGAGGTAAATAGAAATCAGATAAGGGAAATTCATCTGAAAGCACTTGTAAATCATAGTAGGTTATCTCCAGTAATCATTTCTATTTTTTTCATCTCCATAGTTTTCATATACAAAATATCTTCTAACATCCGTACAAATAAAATTAAAATGCAAAAACTCATTGCATTTCTGGGTGAATATAATGGATGATTTTTCTCTGAATTTCCCAAACTTTTGGGAATATTGATTCATCTTTTCAGTAACAAACAAAAGAATAGAAAAATAAGAAAAGAATCAGCTATTTAAATGGTCTTCACATGTCTTGCTGCTGAAGTAACAAAAGCAATTCCTGGTTGTTATTGATAAAATATGTTTTTACACATTAAAATGCTTATTTTCTGTAAGATTGCCCAGATTTCTATTTACTGATTGATGGCTATGAGACACAGGGAATATTCACTAAAGTAAATATTCATATGCCTATCCACACATACATGTGATGTCAGTATACCATAGGCTTCAGAATAGAACTGGGCAGAGAACAGGTTTGCCAGGTAAGATCCTAAAACAAGTAATGAGCACCTTTACTTACTAGAGTTTTTTTTTTTTTTTTTTTTTTTTTTTTTTTTTTTTTTTTTTTTTTTTTATCACACTTTGTTTATTTAGTCACTACTTTAAAGAAATATGAGGTTTGCTAAACATAAGCTTGGCTTACACCTACTGACATGATAACAGTCCCTTTAAAGCAAATATCCTGATCTCTTATAATAAGATTTAATCGGTCCTAATCCTTATTTGTGTTCTCTGTACTTATCATTGTAATACTGAAGTGACCTGGGAAAAGTCTGCTTAAAGAAATGCTGGTCAACAAGCCCTGGTCAAAGCTATACCTCTTATTTTTCCACAGTAATACCACCACCTGACTAGAAAACCTGACCTCAGTGTTAATGCAACTACATTACAATTTTTGGGGTCACAAATAAATGAATAAAATCCAAATTCATTAGATTATAAAAGGTAAAGGTATGACTCCATAGTTGAAAAAAAGAATATATAATTAAATGTTCTTTTGCCGTTTGCTTTCAGCAAACACTTGCCTGGCTCATTGTGTCATTTCCCTAGTTCAGATTTTTGTTATTTGTTTGTTTTGTTTTTTTCACCAAATAATGTTTTGAGAACTTCATGCATGAGTGCACAGATCTGCATCCTTCCCATCCCCACACTAATACCCCTTACTCCATTTCAGATTTATAATGTATTGTTTAATTATTCTCTGTTTACCTTTATCTCTTCCTACAGCCCTCTCTTTCTTTCTGTTCCCTACACACACACACACACACACACACACACACATACACACACACACACTTGGGTCTCTAGTGTTGTTCTTACAAAAATGTGATTAAGGCTGATTACTTGAGATTGGATAACTTGCTAGGGGTCTGATGTGGATAGAAAATTGACTACCACCACCTTCAGAAATCTGTAAAGTTCTCTAGTACATCAGGGGTAGAGGTTTGTAAAATTTCCCAGTCCATATTGGCATAAGCACTTTAATTTAATTTTATTTTTTGAGACACACTCTCTCACGGAAACAAAAACTCAGTCAAATCTACTTGGAGTAAGCAACAGGAATCCTGTCGCCTCCACCTCCCCAGCACTATAGTTATAGGCACAAACTTACTCACTACATTAAAATAATTGTATATTTTTAAATTTAATTGTGTAGGGGGGTCCAGAGAAAGGCATGGGTTCCCTGAAAGTGGAGTTAGAGATGGCTGTGAGCCACCAAGTGGGTACTAAAGATTGGATCTGGGTCCTTTGCTCTTAAGTGCTGAGCCATCTCTTGATCTACTAAGAAAATTATTGAGAGCTTATCCTGTTGTAGACATTATCTTAGCCTAGAGATAGAGACAAATATTATTTTCCACTTTCTCAAGAAGCCATAATATGGTATAAAATACAGAAGCACATCACAGGACAAAAACATAACCCATTAGTGTACAGAAAAAAACTTTCAATTTTCCCTAGGTGAATCAACTCAGTCATTTGAACTGGGTTTGCCCTTTCTCGTTTCATGAACCTACTTATCTACTGGACTGGGACACCGGAGAAAACAGCACAATGGGTTAGTGTGAGAGTTTAATAAACTGGTGTATTAAAATATATCACATATTATTGGTAACATAAAATTCAAGGTGAAAATCAGATTAATGAACTACTAGAGAAAACATTATGCAAATGTGAAAGGAAAGGCCTAATTCTGTCACAGGGATCTGAGGAAGGGTGTTCAGAAGAAGAATGTTTAGAAATAAGATTGGAAATAATGTAGGAATTTTCCAAATGACATTAGTAAGAGACATTTTTATTGTGGCAACATTCTCAAAATATATTCAGAAGAAGTATCACATGATGGCTAGAGCAGACAGGGTAAGTAAGAAAGATGGTTGAGCTGGGAAAGTAAACATTCAAAGAAGAGGAATAGATTTTTTATTGTACACAGATAAATGATCTGTGGTTTACAAAGACCATTTTAGAGAACTGAAATATTAGTTAAGCATTACAGTGCAGATGAGGTGAAGGAACAGCATGGATGAAAAGAAGTGTAAGTCCATAATTTTGAACCCTGTCCATAATATCAGGGCAGAAGAAAGAGTCAGACTTTCCCTTCTGTCCTCCACTGAAACTTACATTCTGCTTCAAAAATAAAATGTATGTTTTCTCATCAGTTTTAACTTCTTCCCACTAAGACTGCTTATTTCCCTCTCCTGGTCTTTCTCCTTTCACTGAGGCCTAAACACACACACAGACACACACACACACACACACACACACACACACACACACACACACACACATGCACAAACATGCACATGCATATAGACATAGTGTTTGTCTTTCTCAGTCAGGTTTCTTCCAGATAACATAATAATATTTATATCCAGATACTTTCCTATTATCTAGTCCATGTTTTATTGCTGTAAAAGGATACCATGACCAAAGTAAGTGTAATAAGAAAAAAAAAAAACATTTGAGAGATTGCTTACACTTTAATAGGGTTACTCCATTATCATTATGGTAGGAAACCTGGTAGCATATGAACACATGATAAATCTACACCCTGATCACTATGCAGAGAGAAAGACTCTGGCTTTGCACAGACTGTTGAACCCTCAAAGCTCACCCCCAATTACACATTTCCTCTAACATTGTCCACATTTATTCCAACAAGACCACACCTTCTATTCCTTCTAAACATTTCAAATAGTGACATTCCATGGTGACTATATGTATTCAAATATATTAGTCTATGGGGGCCATTCTTATTCAAGCTACCACACCTGCCTATATCATGATTTTGTTTTTATTTACACCTGAATAAAATTAAAATATGCATATGTGCCACTATATAGATTTATCTGTTTATGACATCTAGGCTAGTTCCATTTAATAGTTGTTATTATTAATAGGACAAAAGAAAAAAGATATGCAAATATATCACTGGTATGACTGGAAGTTCTTAAGTTAGAAATCAATAACAATCTATTTGGCTCATGTGATAGTTATATCTTTAGTTTTCTGTTTGTTTTGTTTGTTTGCTTGTTTGTTTTTCATTCTGTATCTCCTTGACATTATGCATTATCATTTATTTTCTTTACAGAGACACATTCTTACTTGTATAAAACAAAATTTTAAATGCGTTTTAAATTGTATATTCTTTAAAAATATATTTGGCTATTTATTGTTTTCTCAGGATTATCTATTTAAATTTTGGCACATTTATTGAATGAGAATTTCTTTTTGGGGGCACACAGAAGAACCTCAGGAAGCTTTCCATCCTGAGCCCAAGGATGAGTCCTCACTTCCTCTCCACTGTCTATCCTGGGAGAGACCACCAAGAACTCTTGGGGCCCAGGTAGTGCAGTGCTGCCTGGGAATGAACTGTTCAGGCCCAGAGCGAGAGCCAGAGCCAGGCCACCACCATCAGGACTCATGGCCTGCTTACAAATTGTTGAGTACCCAGAGGAGCCTCAGGAGCACTCTCCCTCCTGAGGCCACAGGTGGGCCCCCACTTACTCTTCACTGACTATCTGGAGCGAGACCACTGAGAACTCTGGGGTGCGGGTAGCATAGTGGTGACTGGGAATAGTGATGACTCATCTGTGTCCAGAACCAGAGCCAGTCCACTGTCATTAGAACTCACAGCCTACCAACAGAGAGTTGAACACCCAAGAGTAATCTCCCTCTTGAGACCATGAGCTAAAACCAATTTCTGAACAATTTCCATTATAAAAAGAGATGCAAAAATAGTCAATAAAATTCTTGCAAACTGAATCCAAGAACTCATCAAAATAATCATTGAACATGATCAAGTAGATTTCATCCCAGGGATGCAGGGATGCATCAGTATACCAAAATTGATCAAAAAATCCACTATATAAAGAAACTCAAAGGAAAAAAAAAAACCATGATAATCTCATTAGATGCTAAGAAAGAATTTGACAAAATCCAAAACCTCGCCATGTTAAAAGTCTTGGATAAAACAGGAATTCAAGGCCCATATCTACACGTACTAAAAAGCAACATACAGCAAACCAAGTAGCCAAGATCAAACTTAATGATAAGAAACTTTATGTAATCCCACTAAAATCAGGGACTAGGCAAGACTGCCTAGTCTCCCCCTACCTATTCAATATAGTACTGGAAGTCCTAGCCAGAGCAATTAAACAACAAATAAAAGTCAAAGAAATATAAATCTGAAGGAAAAAGTCAAATTATCATTATTTGTGAATAATATGAAAGTATACTTAAGTGACCACAAAAATTCCAAAAGAGAATTTCTTCAGCTGATAAACACCTTCAGCAAAGTGGCTGGATATAACATTAACTCAAACAAACCAGTAGCTTTCCTCTACTCAAAGGATAAACATGCTGAGAAAAAATTAGGGTAACAACACCCTTCACATTATTCACAAAATATGAAAAACCTTTGTGTGAACTTAACCAATCTAGTGAAAGATCTTTATGACACGAACATAATGTCTCTGAAGAAGAAAACTGAAGAAGACCTCAGAAGGTAGAAAGACCTCCCATGCTCATGGATTGGAAGGATCAACATAGTAAAAATGGTCATCTTGCCAAAAGCAATCTACAGATTCAGTGCAATCCCCATTAAATTTCCAATTCAATTCTTTATAGAGATAGAAAGAGCAATTTGCAAATTCATTTGCAGAAAAGCTTAGAACACATAGGCACAGGGGAAAATTTAATGAACAGATCACCAATGGCTTATGCTCTAAATTGGAGAATCAACAAATGCGACCTCATGAAATTGCAGTTTCTGTAAAGCCTCTCTAAGGAGGACAAAACAGATTGGGAAAGAATACTTACCAGTCCTACATCTGACAAAGGGCTAATATCCAATACATACAAAGAACTCAAAAAGTTAGATTCCAGAGAAACAAATAACCCTATTAAAAAATGGGGCACAGAGTTAAACAAAGTATTCTCCACTGATGATTATCTAATGGCTTAACATCTTCAGTCATCAGGAAAATGCAAATCAAAACAACCTTGAGATTCCACCTCACACCAGTCAGAATGGCTAAAATCAAAAACTCAGGTGACAGCAGATGCTGGTGAGAATGTGAAGAAGGAGAAACATTCCTCCACTGTTTGTGGGACTGCAAGCTGGTACAACTACTCTAGAACTCAGTCTGGCAGTTTCTCAGAAAATTGGACATAGTACTATTACCTGAAGACCCAGCTATTTCACTTGTGGGCATATACACAAAAGATGCTCCAACACATGCTCAACCATGTTCACAGAAGGCTTATTTATAATAGCTAGAGGCTGGAAAGAATCCAGGTGTTCTACAACAGAGGAATGGATACTGAAATTGTGGTACATTTACACAGTGTTGCAGTAAATATTAAAACTGGAATTGCCTTATCTCTTTATTGGCCCCGAAGTCTCACTCCACATGCTCCACTTTTTGTATGTAGCCGGGTACAGGGACTTTATCACTCAGTCTGCAAGCCGTAGTCTCCTCATAGCTCCATTATCTGCCAGTTTTCTCTGCCTGCCATACTACCTTTGTCCCTGGTGGAATTACTTCCCTGGCATATTTCTTTACCCCACCCCCCAACATAAACATGAAGCTAAGGTCCTATAGCTTTTCATACAGGTTTATACTTCAAACTCTCAGTCCACAAACTCTGCTCAATAGGATTATGTCAAATAGACAAAGATACAAACTGCCCTTCAATATGAGATAATAGACCTATAAAATCCTCAAAATTTTCATAGCTACTTAATGTCAATTAAGTCCACCTAGATCCAGCTCATCCTTCCTGAACTCCATCTTGGTCCTCTCCTCCCCCCAAATTGATTTCCTTTCCCCTCACCTCTGACTCCCTTGATCCACCTCCCTTCCCCTGCCCAAGCACCAGTTTTTGCCTTTATTTTACTAATTAAAATGGAAAGATTCAGATGAAGTCACCTGAATACATAATTAAGCAACCCTTCTTGGGGAAATGGAATTAGCATCAAAATACAAATGGCTGCAGGACAATCTACAACTAGAAGCTATCATCCTGAATGTAATCCAGTCACAAAAAGAACACACATGGTATGCACTCACTGATAAGCAGATAGGAGCCCCTAAAGCTCTGAATACCCTAGAAACAATTCACAAAACTTATGAAGCTGGAAAAGGGGGAGGGGGTCAGAATGTCTCAGTTCTTCTTAGAAAAGAGAACAAAACATTCACAAGAGAAAATACAGAGACAGAAATTGAAGAAAAGATCACTTCAAAGCTTCCTCACCTGGGGATTCACACCATATGCAGCCACCAAACCCTAGCACTAATGCTGATGCCAAGAAGTGCTTACTTGCAGGAGCCAGATGTGGATACCTCCTCAGAGGCTGTGCCAGAATCATAAAGGTATAGTTGAGGATGCTAGCAACTAACCATCAGATTGAATATGGGGACCCATTGAAAGAGCTAGAGAAAGAACTGGAGCAGCTGGAAGGGTTAGTAACCTCATGGGAAAGACAAGATTATCAACAAACCAGACCCTCCAGAACTTCCAGGGACTAAAACACCAACCAGTGAGCACACATGTAGAAACCCATGGCTCCAGGTGCATATGTAGTGTAGGATAACATTTTCTGGCATCAATGGTAGAAGAGGCCTTTGTTCCAGTGAAGACATGTTTTCCCAGTGTAGTGGAATGCCAAGGCACTGAGTTGGCAAGGGTGGTTAGGAGAGGGAGCACCTTCATGGAAGCAAGGGGAAGAGGATAAGGAATTGGAGTGGAGGAAAGCAGATAACATTTGAAATGTAAACACAGAGAACATCCAATAAAAATAAACAAACAAATAAAAGGGTTTTTTTTTTTTTTTTTTTTTTTTGGTGTTTACTGTTTTGGAATTCTCATTTCTTCTAAATATCAATTCCAGTCCTAATTAAATGACACCCTAATTCTGTAGACTGCCTCTTTATATTTGATCATTGCATCTACTATGAAAAGTTGGTATTCTTTTTCCTCAAGCAGTTTCAAAGGTCCAAGTTCTACAGTAGCAATTTTTCTCTATTTTGAATTTGTCTTTGTCTATGATTTAAAAGAATGTCAATCTAGTTTGATTCTTTTATGCATGGAAACCAGTGTTGCAGCTCCATTTGCTAAAGAAAGTGTTTTTTTCCAGTACTTGCTGTTTCAGAACTCTGTCCAAATTTAGATATGCGTGTGTGTGTGTGTGTGTTTCTGTGTCCACTATTTTATTCTGCTGGTCTACATTTCTATATTTTGAGCCTGTGTCATGTTCTTGTGCTATTATGGCTCATTCTTTCTAAGTAAAAATTTATTTTTAAAAAATTTGTCAGAAACACCTTTTATTACATCAAAGTATCTGCTTCTATTCCTAATATCATCATGGCCTTTAACCATAAAGGTTTCCAAATTTTGTCAATGGCTTTATAGTCAAATGAACATAGTATGATACCCAATGCTCTTTTACATGTTTTAGCTATTTGGTGTGTGTGTGTGTGTGTTTGTGAGTGTGTGTGTGTGTGTGTGTGTTTGTGTAAACACACATATACACATACCCATACACATGCTGTGCTTGTACTTACAGATATGAGCTTTGAGAGGTTCTACAAGTAGCTGACTGAAACAGATGCATATCATTGGACTGAGGTTGGGGACCTTTGTGGAAGAATTTAGGTTCAGATGTATTCATTCCTTTTCTAATCTGTTTATACCTACTGTATAGTATACAGAGATTTTTGGTCACTTTAGTTTGGAAAACCTAATAAAGATGATAGAAAAGTTATTGAAGTCTACTATTATTGTTTCATGAACTTTCTCACCTCTTTTATCTCTAATGCTTGTTTTATGAAATGGAGAGAATTTGTTGAAAAAGTATTTGTCACTGTTGATATTCTTAAAGAATGATTTTTATAGGTATGTCTTTTAAAATTTGTTTTATTTGAATTCTGCATTATCATTGATCAGAAAAGTTCTGTGAATGTCACTACCTATCTACCTGTCTTTTATTCTGTGAAGTCAATTTTATGTTGTTATTTACCATTATGTATGTATTGAATATGTGTTCTGTACAGTTATAGCTTATTCTGAAATATAATCTGTCAAGTCTGAGTCATTTAAGTAGAAAATTGAAGCCATTTAAGTTTGAGGTCATTGTGAGTCTTTGGAGTATTCTTACGTTTTTGTTGTTGATGTTGGTTATTTATATTGTTGTTAGTGGTTCTCTCCCTCACACAGTTGGCACTGCTTTTTTTCCTTCTCTTCCTCTTATGAGTTTAATATTCTCAATACTATTGTGAATGATACTATCTTTCCTCTATCTTCCTGTCTATGTACTATTCCTTTAAGTATTTTTGCAGTGCTGGTTTGGTGGTCATGCATTGCCTTAGATTGTGCTTGTTCTGAAGTGCTCTTCTTTTTTTCTTGATCAATTTTAAGTAATAGCTTTGATGGATATCACAACCTCCTTTGGCAGTTATTTACTTCTCGAGAACAGAATCAATCCATGCTTTTTTGGTTTTCATGATTGCTTATAGAATATGATGTATTCTTATGTGTTTGCTTATTAAGTGAGTTTGTCTTTTTCCCTTGTGGTTTTTATGTTGATTATTACTTTTCTATTTTTGACATCTTGACTGTAAGGTATCTTAGAGAGTTCTCTTTTGATAATGTATATTTGATGCAGTTTTTATTTATACGCCAATTTTGTTCTAACTTGAAAATTTTTATGATATGACTTTATCAAACATATTGCCTATGACTTTAGATCTATACCCAACAAGAAATCTGTTTCCATGTTATGTTCTGTACTACATGTACTTCATGCTTATGATAACTAGTGGGATTTCAATGCATGCTACCAAACCTCTAAAACAATTAAATACTGACAAAAATACTCATATAATGTTATGCCAAATACCTTTAAAAATCTGTATATGTATCCCTCTCTTTTTTTGTAAATAAAGTGGTAAGTAAAAAAAAGAATTTATCTCTACTCTTTATTAAGCATTGTGGAGTCTTGTTTAGTCTCTCAGGGTACCTCAGATTTTTAGAACTTTTGATGATGCTCAAATCCTTCTCTATTTCTATCTCTGTCTGCCTCTTACTCTGTCTTTTTTATTGTCCCTCTTCTTTTGATTGTATGTGTCAGTAAATGTCACATTTGTAATATTCTTTCATTGTTTGACTTTATATTTTCTTTTTTTAAATCTTTCTTATTTGATATTTTATGCATTTACATTTCAAATGTTATCTCCTTCCCTCTCCCATTCCCTTGCCCCTCCCCTTGCTTCCATGAAGATACTCTCTCTCCCAACCATCCACTCCAAACTCATCACAATGGGAATGGTTCTTCACAAGACCAAAGTCTTCTCCTATTGATGTCAGACAAGGCTACATATGCAACTGGAGCCATAGGCCTGTCCATGTGTAGTCACTGGTTGATATTTTAGTCCCTGGGATCTCTAGGGATTTTGATATTGGTTGGTTGATAATGTTCTTCCCATGTGGATGCAAACCCTTTCAGCTCCTTCAGTCCTTTCTCTAGCTCTTCCATTAGAGTTCACATATCAGTCCGATGGTTAGCTGCAAGCATCTCCATCTGTATCAGCATGGCTCTGGCAGGGCCTGTGAGAACTATCTATATCAGAAAATTGGACATACTACTACCTGAGGACCCAGCTATACCACTTCTGGACATATACCAAAAAGATGCTCCAATATATTACAAGGACACATGCTCCACTATGTTCATAGCAGCCTTATTTATAATAACAAGAAGATGGAACGAACCCAGGTGTATTTCAACAGAGGAATGGATACAGAAATTGTGGTACATTTACACAATGGAGCACTACTCAGATATTAAAAGCAATGACTACATAAAATTCTGAGGCAAATGGACAGAACTAGAAAATGTCATCTTGAATGAGGTAACCCAGTCAGAAGAGAATACATATGGTTTGTGTTCACTGACAAGTGGATAGTAGACCACAAGCTTGTAATACCCAAGATACAATTCACAGATCATATGAAGCATAAAAAGAAGGAAGACCTGTGTACATGCTTCAGTCCTTCTTAAAAGGGAGAACAAAATACTCATGGGAGAAAATACAGGGACAAAGAGTGGAGCAGGGACAGAAGAAAATGTCATCCAGAAACTGCCTCACCTAAGGATCCATCCCATATTCAGTCACCAAACCCAGTCAGTATTTTGATTCCAAGAAGTGCTTGCTGACAGGAGACTGTATATTTTCATAATTTCACATTATGACTTTTCATTTGCGAGATTGACTCATTTGCAGCATTTCTGTTTGGTCTTAATGTCCTTGATAAGTCTTCTCCATGCATATAAATTTGTCTTATGAACTATCACTTCATTCATTTTGCTTAATTAGTTTCTAATTGATTTTCATTCTTCATTCATACAAAAGTTCTATGTAGCTATTGGTCCTTTATTCAACATAAAATTCTGAAGTATTTTTCTAGAATTTCTTAGTTTCCAGTGGTGATGAATTATCTGTTTTTCACAGTATTGTGGAGGTGTCATGGTGCCTCATTTGCTCATATTTTGTATTTTCTGATTATGGCTAGTACTACTATTATTGTTGCTATGATATATGCTCAAAATTTTATTCTTATCTTTTTTGTGCATTTTCTTTTAGGAGGGCTACTAGTTACTCACGTTCATGTGGATTTATGACCTTCATCACTATTCACTAGAGAAACTATCGACAGGAACAGACACGATGATTTGCCTGTAGGGCTTTCAGCAACTTGCTAATGTCATTTGTGTCTTTGATAAAGTTTCAACCCAGAATCATATACATCCTGAATAGTAAAATGTAGGCAATAATAAATTAGATCTATAGGTATCAATAACTAAGAAGTAAAAGCATGTAAGTAGAAAAGTAAGGTGAAAGTATAAATGATTATATATGTACATATATATAATATGAATGATAAATAAGTGAAAATGTATAATAGGTATTTCAAAATGTGATGATAGCTGGATTTGGATACTTTGGAGATAAACATAGAGCAAAAGAACTGAAAGACTGTTGAAAAAAAGTCAAAGGCTGGAAACAAATAATAAGCTATACAATGAATAAATTGGAATAGAAGACATTATAACAACTATTATTCCTCATGCTAGGTGAATATATTTTGTTCTACTTTGGATAACTTTTGATCTGTGCTCTATAAATAGGGCTGGTGCTGCTAGGTTTCAAGTTAAGCCAGTCATGCTTGCTTGACAGTAGTTTCTGCTGGTTGCAGTTTCCGTATGGAACTCTACTTCTTGTAAGGATCCCATTTTAAGATCTTCCACTTTAACTCTATCCTCCTGTCTGTCAGCTACAAGTTTACTTTCTGAAGGCTGGGGATGTAATTTACCCCATAAGGCTTTCTGTAACTGAGGGACAGAGATGTTGTAGCAAACTTTCGAATGTTTTCTTCTACATCTGCCAGTGTGCTTTTCTCCTTAGCTGGCGTTTAGAATTTTATTTTTGTCTGTTTTGCTTTGTTCCATGAGATGTGGTTTTGGAATTCTAGATGATGATTGGGGTGGAGTTTTCTCAGGCTCTCCACTAAGGACTGTCTTGGCAGAATCTGTTCTTCAGACTCCTTAGCTGCATTTCTTGCAATCTCCATAGCTCTCATTAGGCTTCTATCTCTCCATTAACCCTGTACTCAGTCTTGGTTATGAATCTGCATCCTGGTCTGTCTCTCTTTCCTTATAGCATCTTCTCTGGGGAAGAAGAGCACACTAACCTATTCAGGCATGTACCAAGAACAGGTCTTACCCCCTTTGCTCCTCCCTTTATTTCTATATTTTTTATTTCTTTATTCATTCTGTTAATTATTTCTTTAGTCTAACACCTGTCCTTATTTTCATAGAGATTTTGCCAAAACTTGTGTATTTCTCATGTTTTTTATATATTTCTCTTCTAACAATAGAATTTATTCCTTTTAATGTTGACTGAATTTTAAAGAGGCAGATGGAAATCCTTGCTTTAACCAGAACCTCCTAATTTTCCAATTTATCAATGATTTTACAAAATTTAAACATCCCTCATTTTAAGTTTATGGGATAAAGGTACCCAACATTTTGTTTATCTTTCAAAAGTGAAGAGATACACACAAAGTAAGCTTAATATGTACATATCATTCCAATTTTTAAACTGTATAAAAGTGTTTTAATTACTAACAATTATGGAAATATTTTAACTGCTGTATTTAATTTTGAAAAACTGTGTTTTATAGTACTATGCATAGAAATTAAGGATAAAATTTTATTTGAAACAACTTCTAAAATATTAAAAGATTCAAGTAACAACTAATTAAATGAATTTGTCTTAAAAATTATTTGTCAAAGTGCATAATCTGAAAGCAATGAATAAAGACAGGTAGATTTAAAGTATTTATCCATTTCAATATAAATTACCAATAAGCTCAACCACATCCTTTTCTACTGGTAACAAAGTATGTCCATATTCAGTGAAAGCACTGTCAGCCAAAAATTTACAATCCATAAATATTCTTATTGCAGAAGACATTTTTACTCTAGAATTAACAAATTCTTCTGAGAAATTTAGCTGCATTTAGATGTGTAGCATAAGTTGATATTACAATATTAAAATTAAAACTTAAAAAAAATGGTAACATTTTAATTATTTAAATAAAAAGTAAATAAATGTAAATGCATATTAACTTTCTTTTTAGTAAGAAACGTATCTCTTTAAATTTTAAGTGGTTTTTCTTCGAAAGTAGGGGTTACATATTGAAGTGCTTTTGTAAGTGGGATCTACATCTATTAGCCAAAGGCTGATTCTGAGCCTGCTGCTCCTCAGTGCCTCCCACACAACTTCAGGCTTCTCATGAGGCAGCAACAGTATTTCCTAACGTGAAGTTAGTCAGTCGAGCTACCATCTACACACAGTATTTCAGCATTCAAAGACTTGTCTTTTCTGTATATTCTAAACAAATTTTTAAGGGCAGAGTATTGTAGCACCTTTTTAATCTACTTCTGCATTTTCTTTTCTGAAAAGCATTATTGATCCAAGCCTATGGAAAGACTGGGAGCTGTTCAAGCAAACATTTTCCCCCATAGCAGAAAACATTCAGTATCATCTGAGCTATCATTATCAGTAAAGGAGTCTCCAGAATGCAAAGGGGGAACATGGAAGGTCATCAGGCAAAGCTCCCATCAGAGCAATGGGTCATTTAACTGGAAAGCTCTGCCACAAAGTTGAGGTTATAAATTCAGTGTCCTTGTTGAAGCTGTTAATCAAGTAAAAATAGTATATCAACAAGGACGTGCACATCCTCTAACTCTAAGGATATCTCAGATAAAATGCTGCACTTGGGTGCTGAGCTCAGAAAGAAACAGTAGTTAAAGATGGAGAAATTAGTCAATGATCCCTCAAATGAGGTAGGTGGTTGGATATGTTTCAAGCCAAGTGCAAGTGAATAGTGGCAGGACTGGATTTAGACTTGCATGGCAAGGAAAATTAGAGGAGCTCATTAAGATATACAGGAGAAGAGCAACATACTCCAAAAGCTGCCAAGGCTGGAAAGGGCCAGGTACACAAGGCTCTTAGCCTTTGAAAACAAGGAATGATTTTTGCCTTCCAACAGAGTTAGAGACCTACAAGAGACACACAATCAATATCTTTATTATTTGTCTTTTCACTTGCTTCTGATGAATGAGAAGAATAACAGTTCAGTTCATAGCACATTGTGAATTACTAAGCCCAGAGCATATTTCAACCCCACAGGATAATAAGACATAGCAGTTCCTCCTTATCTTCTGCTACGTATTAGGAGAAATTATTTATTATGGCATAAAGGCAGCTTGTTGTTTATATGGATTTCCAAATGTTTTCTGCCTTCATTTTTTTTTTCTATAATCTTGTAAAGCAAGTATCCAGATAGTCTTGAATACAGGATATATTAATTTTCAAAGAACTTACTTATAACAAAATATAAGCAAGCAGACCAGCAAGATGGTTCTATGGATAAAGGTGCCTGAAGCGAAGCCTAAATATTTGAGTACCATCCCACAGACCCAAAATGCTGTAAGGGCAGCACTGATGTCAGTAAGTTGCCTTCTGACATCCAAACTCTGTGTCACATGAGCAGGCCCCATCCTTATGACCACCAACTAAACAAACAAATAAAATTTAAAATGTTACCTGCCAGGCAAGCATCTTTAGCCTCTGATCTCCCAGAGCCAGTGTTTGTGTTAGAAAAAAATAAAGCTTCTCTACTGATATTAAATATACATACCTACTGATTAGAATACATAGCATGCCTCTGGGTAATAAATTCAACACTAAACTTATCTTAAATTCAAAGACAAAATGTTTCTGAGGATGACCAGACATAATAGAAGATGGTTATACTCTCAAATCTGCATCTATATCAGCATATATTGGAGTGCAGCATGTCAGGATGACTGGGACTGTTACCATTCAGTCATCAGAGAAAGAGGAAGGCATGAGGTCATGCAGCATGTGATACTGAGATGCATAACAGTGTTGAGTTTCTTCGCCCTGGGTCTTCACATTACATTATGGAAATTCTTTCTCTTTATAGAAAAACCAAAATTACTAGTTTAAATATGATGGCAACAACTCAAAATGGTAGTAACTACTCAATTAAATGGATTCAGGAAAAAACCAGAGACTCCCCTTGACAGATGTCTGAGAATTAGTAAAATCAGGTAAAGTTAAATAATGTTAATTGTTTAGAAAATGCAACTTTTAATGTTCAGATACTCAGTAGAATATAAAACATGTAAGGAATAGTTTGTGTACGTTGTACCTTCTTTTAGAATATTCTGTGAACTATATTAAATATAGTATAAAATCAAAAAATTAACATTCACAGAGCCATAAGCTGGTAAGCATATACTGCTTAACAACTAAATTGATTTAAAGCAGCTTGATAGGAAGAACTAATTTTAAAACAAGGCTCAATATTAGATATTTCTCATGTGCTGTCTTGGCTTCCATAAATTCTGTCTCTTACTTAAGATACCATTAAGCTATTGACCGTGGATGATTCAGCCAGAGACACAAACTCTGTTAGAACTAGCATCCAGCCAAAATACCGAAGAGTGACAAGAGGCTGTTACTTTCTGCTAATAACTCCACTGCCTGCTACATATAATTGAGATCAAATGGAATAAATTAGCAAGCAAACCAAGTCTTCTTGACAGGAAAAAAAACTATATAGCTAGAATTTGGAAAGGATCTTTTTCTTGTTTTCCATAATATTTTCAACTCAATTTAAAATATGGCATTTAGCAAAGACTTCAGTTACAAGATGACATTTGAGTGGGCATCTGGCTAAGAGGCAGCAGAAAGCCAGGGAAAGTCCTCATGAGGCATGCTTTTTGTGGAGGAAACTGAGCTGGTGACAGATCTCAGGAATCTTGTACATGGAGTGACAGAGAGCAAGAAGGCCATTGTCCCACAGTATAGTGGGTAGAGAAAGAGGATGAGGCATTCAGCTAGCGATAGGAGGGTTCAGACTAGACTATGTAAGTCAGTTATATTTGAGCAAACTTGTGAAATACTGATAAGTCATAAATAAAGCAGAGACAATGTCTAATAACCGATTCATGTTATAATTAGAATATGCCAGGCCCTGCTTTAAGTACTTTCTATAACTTGTCCAATGCTCATAAAAATGAAAGTCACAGAGACATTATAAATTTACTGGTTATTAAAATGTCTTTACAGAGATACTGAGATTAACTTTCCAAACCACTTTCAGACAACTTTCCAGAAAGAAATCTCACTCACTAATTAAGATGGGTTCTGGTCCAATGCTGCACATCATAGACATAATTCTAATATGAACCTCTGTCATGAAACAAGAACAGTGTCAAAGTAACATGTTCTGACAGGGCTCCAAATCATGAGAGTATACATTCCGTATATACTCACATGGCACACTGACTTCGTCCTCTTATTTGAGAGACTTTTGAGCCATTGATCTTGCATGATTCATTCAGAGACACATGGACACATTTGGGCTTTGTATCCTGGTCTCCTTTCACAGAGGTTTACCTAAAAGCCTTCCTTTCATAAATGTTGGCAGAGACAGCAATGAGTCCAGTGAATACCAACAGACACAAACTTGTCAATCAACCTTCTGTGAATGCAGTTGAGTGCTGTTATCCACAAGTGAATGCAGGTAAGGTTGACTCTAACTACATTATACTATCAAAAAGTACACCAAACAATAGCCGTCTATGAGACGTAGAGAAAAATACTCACAAGCTAAAGAATACACCACAAATATTTGTAGCTAGAAAATAAATCTTACTGAGTCAGAGTTTAAACATTAAATTAGTAAGTAGCTAAGTTAAATCATGAGGTTTTTGATTTACAGATAGGGAAACTTTGGGTATCTATTTGATAACTTCTTCTAGAACAGGCCACACAAATAAACCAGATAAAGCCAGGTTAATGATGAATAGAAAGAGAACTAACTTGGAATGCTGTCTGTAGCATTGAAAGCAGAAATATGAAGGTAAAAGCCTGGCATTTGAAAGCTCCAACAAGCTAGACTTGATTAATTACAAATGCTAAGGGCTTATGAAGAGACAAGTAATGACAAAAGGTCAAGGAGAAAGTTTTGACAATGTATGTACATTCAGAATAGGGGCAGACAAATGAACCCAGGGGCCAACATTCATCCATTAGACAGCTGACATGAGTTTTAGTGTTATGGAGAACTGCAGTGGGGAAAGGTCAAGGTGTGGCTTCATCATTGTCTAACTGCATGTTCTGTGGTGCTCCAAGGAAGGCCTCATGAGTGTCTACCTGGAGCATAATGGAGCTTGTCTAGGTGCTGGTTCTGCAGTGTTCCAAGGAAGCTCTCATCATAGTCTTCCTGTAGATCAGGTCTTCTGCTTCAGGGTACTGGCTCACTATCATGTATGACTGCCTTCATTTGGAGGTAGAGTTAGGGAACTTTTTTTCTAGGCAATTCAGTTCCTCACTCAGTCCAAGGTACATATAGATTTAGCAATGAATGGCCTCTGTAATTTCATCCAGAATAAAGAAGAGAGACACAAAAGTATGCAGAGAAGTCAGAATTTGCCCCTGGCTTGAGCTTCTTTGTGAGACTGAGGAGTGGACTCTACCTAAGCAGATTCTGAGTGCTGTTTCAGCATCTAGACAGGAAGTAACCAAATGTATGAAAAAACTCAACTCCTTGCTCTACTTGTTTATTCTGAGGAGAAAATAATCTCAGGCTCAGTCAAGCTGTCCTCAGAGAAATTCAAGATGTTTTCCCCTTTGCATTGTTTAAAACTGGCAAATCCAGAGACACAACAGCCAAGAACCAAGGCTGCCATTTGCACCTGTGCCATATGAAAGTCATTGTCTGTCCTTGGGCCATTCATTCAACTATTTTGAGATCTTTTCTCACAGACAAGTCCAACTCTTGCCACTTACTAATTTCTCCTTTGGAATAAGTTGTAATTTAATAGGTAGAATGGGTGAAATGTCACCTTCTTTCTGTGATTTAATCTCTTTTCTTTACTTGCTCAAATGAGATGTAGCATTTCAAGGCTTACTTGACTATTTTTGGTTTTGATCACATTTTAAGTTTGTCATCTTCTTCTGAGTGTCCCCTTAAGTTTATGCAAGTAATCCTTTCATGCGTATGTCCTGTCTCCCAAGGTTATTCAGTAATCTTAGAATACATATCCAGGATTACATATGTTTTTCTATGTATATCCAGGGATTGGTGAATTACTAAGTAGGAATAAAGGGTGGACTGAGTGGTGAGAGAAACGATAATTAATAGCAGGTACTGAAGATAGTATACTATCTCCATGCAAGGCTTATTTTGAAATGCCTTATCTAATTCTAGAAAATATCTCAAACCTTTATTATAATATAAATCGAGAAATAGAAAATCTGATACACAAGAAGTTTAGAAATTAAAAAAATAATACTCTTTGTTAAATGTTTAAATGTAATTGTTTAAATATCTCACATCAACAAATAGCCAAAGAGCCTAGGGTACAACCAAATATTATTATCTTCAAAACAAAGAAACAAACAAATTAGCAATTTAATGACTCCTAATACTCTGCTATACACACAGATGAATGCCTCACTCAGCCATAAATATAAAAATTTCTTCCTATACAAGATGGAACCAAATAATAGAACTACAGCCAGACATTGGGCAGATTGTGAGAGGCCTTGAAACATTCAACTCTACAAAGAATGTCTTCATTAAATATACTCCATCAAAGCTCAGAAGACCATTCAGAATAGGCAGCTAAAATATTGTAAGAGCTAGAGGAGATAGTAGGTATCAAGAAAAAAAATAGAACCTGTAAATCAACAAAACTCACATGGAATAAGGCAGAATGCACGGGATCTGCAGGGGTTTGCACAAGAAATGTCCTAGGACTAACAGAAGTGGACACATTCCCCCATCACTAAGCCAGAAACAATCTTCAATTGATAAAGATGTTCAAAGGAAAGTTAGTTTTCTCCAAGCAAGTTACATTGGGGAGCACACTACTGTTAAGGGTAAGCTGCTTGTCTCACAGTAGATTGTCGACAGAAAAGGAACTCAGTAGCATTTTAAGAAGTTTCTAGTCTCAGAATACCTTGTCTGGATCTCTTTTTTAAAAAATTTTATCTTATTACATTTTATTTATATAGCTTTCCTTCTCTCCTTTTACCAAACAGGTTATTTGTATATATATATTATGTCTACCAGTTTACTGGTGTCATTAAATTCTTTTTTTGCCATTTCTTATTTATTTATGTTACAATTGTATTTTAAAAAAAACAAAGATACATGCAGAGATTTTTAAAACTATTTTGGCATAAAACTATATGAATATATTTTTGTCAGGAATTGATTTTTTTTAAAGATTTGATAATATGCATTGAAATCTTACTAGTTACAGTGAGCATAAATTACATGTAAAACAAAACATAACATGGAAATTGTCAAAGTTTTCTTGGTGTGTATAGATTAGACATAATGATTTTTAAACACCAAAAATTGCAGCAAGGCTATCTTCTTAGCTCTTGAGTTATTAATGTTTTAATGTCCAGGTGTACTCCACTCTTAGAGGGTGCTATACACTTACTGTTTTTATTTTCTAAGAAGAACTGAGGTTACCACTTTTTAGCCTTTCCTTTTCCTAGCTTCATATGGTCTGGAAGTTGATTCTTGGGTGTTCAGAGCTTTCTGTAGCTAGTGTCTGTTTATCAGTGACTGCATATTACGTCTGTTCTTTTGTGACTGGTTTACATCACTCAGGATGATATTCTCTAGATACATTAATTTTCTTAGGAATTTCATAAAGTCATTGTTTCTGATAGTTGAGTAGTACTCCATTGTATAAATGTACCACAATTTTTGTATCCATTCATCTACTGAAGGACATCTGGGTTCTTTCCAACTTCTGGCTATTATAACTAAGGCTGGTATGAACATGGTGGAGCATGTGTCCTTATTGTATGTTGGAGCACCTTTGGAATATATGCCCAGAAATAGTATAACTGGATCTTCAGGTACTACTATGTACAGTTTTTTGAGGAACCGCCAGACTGAATTCCAGAGTGGTTGTACTAGCTTACAGCCCACCAGCAGTTGACGACTGTTTCTCTTTCACTGTGTCCTTGCCAGCATCTGCTGTGATCTGAGTTTTTGATCTTTCGATTGTGACGTCTGAGCTGGAATCTCAGGGTTGTTTTGACTTCTCAGCCACTCAATATTACTCAATTGAAATTCTTTGTTTAGCTCTGTACCCCGTTTTTAATTGGATTGTTTAATATTCTACAGTCTAACTCATTGAGTTCTTGGTATATATTGGATATTAGACCTCTATCAGATATTCAGTTGGTAAAGATTTTTTTCCCAATGTGTCGGCTGGGGTTTTGTTTTTTTGACAGTGTCCTTAGCCTTACAGATACTTTGCAATCTCATTAAGTCTCATTTATCAATTTTTGGTCATAGAGTATAAGACATTGCTGTTCTGTTCAGTTAATTTTCTCCTGTGCCTGTGTTCTAAGGTTTTCCCTAAATTCTCGTCTAATAATTTCAGTGTACCTGGTTTAATGTGGAGATCATTGATCCACTTGCACTTGAGCTTTTTACAAGGAGATAAGAAAGGGTCTATTTTCATTCTTCTGCATTCTGAGTGCCAGTTGGACCAACATCATTTGCTGAATTGCTGTTCTATTTCCATTGAATGTTTACAGCTCCTTTGTCAAAAATCAGGTGACCATATATGTGAGGGATCATTTCTGGATCTTCTATTCTATTCCATTGATCCATGTGCCTATCACTGAACCATTACAATACAGTTTTCAGCACAATTGCCTTGTAATATAGCTTGAGGTAAGGGATAGTGATTTCTGCAGAGGTTTTCTTGTTGGTGAGGATGGATTTCTCTATTCTAGATTTTTTTTGTTATTCCAGATGGAATTGCACATTGCTCTTTCCAACTCTATGAAGAACTGGGTTAGTATTTTGATGGCGATTGCATTGAATCTGTAGATTGCTTTTGGTAAGATGGCCAATTTTACAATGTTGATCCGTCCAATCCATAAGCATGGGAGATCTTTTGATTTTTGGAGATCTTCCTGGATTTCCTTCTTTAGAGGTTTGAAGTTCTTGTCATAGAGGTCCTTCACTTGCTTAGTTAGAGTCACACCAAGACATTTCATATTTTTTTATGATTATTGTGAATGGTATCTTTTCCCTAATTTCTTTCTCCACATGTTTGTCCTTTGAGTAGAGGAAGGCTACTAATTTCTTTGAGTTAATTTTATATCCAGCCACTTTGTTGAGTTTGTTTATCAGCTTTAGGATTTCCCCGGAGAAATTTTTGGGGTCACTTAAGTATACTATCATGTAATCTGAAAATAGTGATGTTTTTACTTCTTCCTTTCCAATTTGTATTCCTTTGATTTCCTTTTGCTGTCTAATTGCTCCAGCCAGGACTTCCAGTACTATGTTGAATAGGTAGGGGGAGAATGGGCAACCTTGTCGAGTTCCTGATTTTAGTAGGATTGCTTCAAGTTTCCCACCATTAACTTTCAGGTTAGCTGCTGGTTTGCTGTATATATCTTTTATTATGTTTAGGTATGGGCCTTGGATTCTTGTTCTTTCCAAGAATTTTAACATGAAGGGGTGTTGAATTTTGTCAAATGCTTTCTCAGCATCTAGTGAGATGACCATGTGATTTTTTTCTTTGAGTTTGTTTATATGGTGAATTACATTAATGGATTTCCATATATTAAACCATCCCTGCATCCCAGGAATGAAGCCTACTTGATCATGGTGAATGATTATTTTGATGTGTTCTTAGATTCGGTTTGCAAGGATTTTGTTGAATATTTTTGCATCAATGTTCATTAGTGAGATTGGTCTGAAGTTCTCTTTCCTTGTAGGGTCTTTGTGTGGTTTAGGAACAATGGTTATTGTAGCCTCAAAAATAAGTTAGGTAGTGTTCCATGTGATTATATTTTGTGGAATAGTTTGGAGAGTATTGGTGTTAGGTCATCAATAAAATTGTGGTAAAATTCTACAATGAACCCATCTGGTCCTGGGCTTTTATTTTTTTTTTGAAGGCTTTTGATGACTCTTTCTATTACTTTAGGTGTTATGGGACTGCCAGATTTAATGTTGGTATCTGGTATCTGTCTTAAAATGCAATTTACTGCATACATCATAAAGAGGTTGAATAATAGGTGAGTAAAGAGTTCCAAAGAGACACAGCCACAAAAGATTCTTTTTACTCACTCTCTAGAGATTGGCACAGGCTCAGTAATGATGGTAAAATTGTTTTTTTGGCACAGACTTAGGTAGTGATGGGAAAAGGCATTTGTTGATGTTGCAAGTTTTGTTGTTATTCTTCTTTTTTCTCTTACATTTTAATTCCTGGGTTTTATACTGTAACTCATCATAAATGTTTGAATAGAAAATGTCCATGCAAGTTTATGTGTGACCATTTGATCTCCTGTTGGTACGACTCTTTGTGTAGGGTATACAGCTTTGCTATGAAGTATGTTACTTTTGGGTTGGTTTTGTGAATTAATATTTCACATCATTCTAGTTTGTTTTCTCTGTTTTTGTGGAATGAAATTTAATCTGGTATCTCCCTGTTCTAATTGTTTTCTGCCATGTTTTCCTTGACATTCAAACTCTCCTACTGAACCAAAATAATTATTTGGTTCTATTAAATAAATAAATAAATATCTAATTAATACAGTATGGCAGATGAATTGTCAGTTCCTTAATTTCTATATCAAGCACCATTCAGTATGCTTTCTCATACGTGCATACACACTTTATATATGTACTCATCAATCTAATGAGTTATTCATCTTAGTATTTTTCTTCCAACCATACTCCATTCTACCAATCCATTCATTCATGGGTATATTTTCATCTTTCCATTCTATTTAAAATCTCTTTCATTCCTTCCTTTACTCACTTATCTAACCATTCAGATAACTTTGCCTGTGTACACTAATAAAACTTCTAACAGGCTGCTCATCATCCAGTTCATCTGTTCATTTACTTCTGCACTCACACACTGCAAGTTTTATCAATCTCTCCACTTATTCACTTAGTCTTCTGTCTCTTAATTTATTGGTTTAATCACTTCCAGTTTATCCATTCATTTTCCCACTTACTTTTCTCTTCTTATACTCATTCATTTACATTAGTTCATTAAAATTGACCCTTTTCAGACACACTGAAATCTAAGATATGTAAAATATGCTTGCTTCCATAGAATATCATGCAGGCCAACTTATAAGTCTCTCAAAAGACTGTGTTGTGGCAAAAGTACAAATGACTATATCAAGGAAGAAAGTTAATGATTCAATATACACTTCTTAAAAGAGTTTTAGCACAAAAGAAACAAATTAGCTGACAAGTGGAAAATGACAGATCATGGAAACAGAAACTAAACAGGTACACTGTAAAAACTAGCAGAGGTTATGAACCAACTGGAATTAATAGATATCTACAGAACATATCATACTAAAACAAAAGAATACACCTTCTTCTCATCACTTCACGACACCTTCTCAAAAAATGACCATATAATTGGTCAAAAAATGAGCCTCAATCCATATAAGAAGACTGAAATATTACCATGCATCCTTTTAGATCACCATGGTCTAAGGCTGGTCTTTAATAACAACAAAGACAACAAAAAGCCCATATACACATGGAAACTAATCAATGCACTATTAAATGATAGCAGGGTCAAAGAAGAAATAAAAAAAGAAATCAACGAATTTCTAAAATTCAGTGAAAATGAAAACACCACATACCCAAACCTATGGGATGCAATGAAAGAAGTACTGAGAGGAAAACTCATAGCTCTGAGTGCTTCAATGAAAAAAAAAATGGAGAGAGCATACACTAGAAACCTGAGAGCATAGTTAAAAGCTCTAGAACAAAAGGAAGCAGATACACCCAAGAGGAGTAGACTGCAAGAAATAATAAAACTTAAGGCAGAAATAGACCAACTAGAAAAAGAACCATTCAAAGAATCAACAAAACCAAGATCTGGTTCTTTGAGAAAATTAACAAGATTGATAAACCCTTAGCCAGACTAACTAGAGGGCAAAGAGAGAGTATCCAAATTAACAAAATCAGAAAGGAAAGTGGAGACATAGTTACTGAAACTGAGGACATTCAAGAAATCATCAGATCCTACTCTAAAATCCTATGCTCAACAAGGCTGGAAAATCTGGAGTAAATGGATGAATTCCTAGACAGATACCAAATACTAAAGTTAAACCAGGACCAGGTAAACCATCTAAATAATCCTATAACACCTAAAGAAATAGAAGCAGACATCAAAAGCCTCCCAACCAAAAAGCCCAGGTCCAGATGGGTTCAGTGCAGAATTTTATCAAACATTTATTGACGACCTAACACCAATACCCTCCAAACTATTCCAAAAATAGCATCAGATGGAACTCTACATAACTCATTTTATGAGGCTTTAATAACCCTTGTTTCTAGAGCACACAAAGACCCTACAAGGAAAGAGAACTTTAGACCAATATCACTTATGAACATCAATGCAAAAATACTCAAGAAAATCCTTGCAAACTGAAACCAAGAAAACATCAAAACGATCATTCACCATGACCAAGTAGACTTCATCCCTGGGATGCAGGGACTGGTTAATATATGGAAATCCATCAATGTAATCCACCATATAAAAAAACTGAAATAAAAAAAAAACCACATGGTCATCTCACTATATGTTGAGAAATCATTTGACAAAATTCAACACCCTTTCATGTTAAAAGTCTTGGAAAAAACAGGAATACAAGGTCCATACCTAAACATAATAAAAGCAATATACAGCAAATGAACAGCCAACCTCAAATTTAAGAGTGGGAAACTTTGAAGCAGTTTCACTAAAGTCAGGGTATCGACAAGGCTGCCCATTCTTTTTTTTTTTTTTTTTTTTTTTTTTTTTCTTGTTTTGTAAATATATGTATATTTTTTGTTTTCTTTATTTCTTGGACTTCATACAGTCTGTGAGTTGTTTCTGGGGGAGTGCAAGCCTCTGGGGTTAGCATCCCAATATCAGTGACTGCATATTATGTCTGATCTTTTGTGACTGGGTTATCTCACTCAGGATGATATTCTCTAGATGCAGCCATTTTCTTAAGAATTTGGTTAAGTCATTGTTTCTGGTGGCTGAGTAGTATTCCATTGTGTATATGTACCACAATTTTTGTATCCATTCATCTTCTGAAGGACATCTGGGTTCCTTCCAGCTTCTGGCTATTATAAATAGAGCCGCTATGAACATTGTGGTGCATATATCTTTGTTGTGTGTTAAAGTGTCTCTGGGGTATATGCCCAGAAGTGGAATAACTGGGTCTTCAGGTAGTACTATATCCAATTTTCTGAGATATCGCCAGACAGATTTCCAGAGTGGTTGTATTAGCTTGCAACCCCACCAACAGTGGAGAAGTGTTCCTCTTTCTCCACAGCCTTGCCAGCATCTGCTGTCATCTGAGTTTTGGATCTTGGCCAATCTGATTGGTGTGAGGTGGAATCTCAGGGTTGTTTTGATTTGCATTTCCCTGATGGCTAAGGATGTGGAGCAATTCCTCAGGTGTTTCTCGGCCATTCGGTGTTCCTCAACTGAAAACGTTTTGTTTAGCTCTGTACCCCATTTTTTAATAGGGTTATTTGATTCTCTGGTGTCTAGCTTTTTGAGTTCCTTGTATACCTTGGATATTAGGCCTCTATCTGATGTGGGGTTGGTAAAGATCTTTTCCCATTCTGTTGGTTGCCGTTTTGTTTTCTTGACGATGTCCTTAGCCTTACAGAAACTTTGCAATCTCATTAAGTCCCATTTGTTAATCTTTGACCTTAGAGCTTGAGCCATTGGTGTTTTGTTCAGGAAATTTTTCTCCTGTACCTATGTGTTCTAAGGTTTTTCCTACTTTCTCATCTAATAGTTTCAGTGTATCTGGTTTAATGTGGAGATCTTTGATCCACTTACACTTGAGCTTTGTACAAGGAGATAAGAACGGGTCTATTTTCATTCTTTTGCATGCTGAGTGCCAGTTGGACCAGCACCATTTGTTGAATAGGCTGTCCTTTTTCTATTGAATGTTTACTGCTCCTTTGTCAAAAATCAGGTGACCATATACACGAGTGCTCATTTCTGGATCTTCTATTCTATTCCATTGATCCACATGCCTATTTCTGTACCAGTACCATGCAGTTTTCAGCACAATTGCCTTGTAATATAGCTTGAGGTCAGGGATAGTGATTCCCGCAGATGTGTTTTTGTTGTTGAGGACGGATTTCGCTATTCTAGGTCTTTTGTTATTCCATATGAAATTGCACATTGATCTTTCCAATTCCATGAAGAACTGGGTTGGAATTTTGATGGGATTGCATTGAATCTGTAGATTGCTTTTGGTAGGATGGCCATTTTTAAGATGTTGATTTTTCCAATCCATGTGCATGGGAGATCTTTCCATTTTCTGAGATCCTCCTCAATTTCTTTCTTTAGAGGTTTGAAGTTCTTGTCATACAGGTCCTTCACTTGCTTAGTTAGAGTCACACCAAGTTATTTCATAGTTTTTGTAACGATTGTGAAGGGTATGTTTTCTCTGATTTCTTTCTCCACATGTTTGTCCTTTGAGTACAGGAAGGCTACTGATTTGTTTGAGTTAATTTTGTATCCAGCCACTTTGCTGAACTTGTTTATCAGCTGTAGGAGTTCTCTGGTGGAATTTTTGGGGTCACTCAAGTACACTATCATGTCATCGGCAAAGAGTGATGTTTTTATCTCTTCCTTTCCAATTTGTATCCCCTTGATCTCCTTTTGCTGTCTAATTGCTCCAGCCAGGACTTCCAGTACTATGTTGAATAGGTAGGGGGAGAGTGGGCAGCCTTGTCGAGTCCCTGATTTTAGTGGGATTGCTTCAAGTTTCTCGCCATTAAGTTTGATGTTGGCTGTTGGTTTGTTGTATATTGCTTTTATTATGTTTAAGTATGGGCCTTGGATTCCTGTTCTCTCCAGGACTTTTAACATGAAGGGGTGTTGGATTTTGTCGAATGCTTTCTCTGCGTCTAGTGAGATGACCATGTGATTTTGGTACTGGAAGTCCTGGCCGGAGCAATGGCTATCTTACCAAAAGCAATCTATAGATTCAATACAATCCTCATCAAAATTCCAAACCAATTCTTCATTGACTTGGAAAGAGCAATGTGCAATTTCATTTGAAATAACAAAAGACTTAGAAGAGTGAAATCCTTCCTCAACAAGGAAACATCTGCGGGAATCACTATCCCTGACCACAAACATTATGCTCAATCCTTACACACCAAGATAACTTTGACTAATTACAGGTTACATCCTATTTTACATGTATTTTATGCTCATTGTAACTATTAAGATCTTAATGTATACTATCAAACCTTTTAAAATAAAAGCCAAGCACTGAAAAAAAAATGTGTTCGTATAGTTTTATGCAAAAATGCTTAAAATTTGTACATTTATTTTTGTTTTTTTTATAATAAAGTTTTTCAAAAAAAAGAAAGTGGGAAACAGTCTCAAACTCATTGGCACAGCAGAAAATTTCATTAACCCCCTTGGGTTCTAATCACTAAGATTAAAAATTGTTAAATGGGATCATGCGAAATTGAAAAGCTTTGGTAAGACAAAAGTCACAGTCAATAGGAAAAATTAGCTACCTACAGATTTGGAAAAAATATCTTCTTTGACCCTACATGTGATAGAGGGCTAGTATCCAAAAACCTATGAATTAGTTAATAAGTTAATATCAAAAATCAAACTATCCGATGAGAAGATGAAGTACCGAGCTAAACAGAGAATTCACAACAGAAAAATCTCGAATGACCACGAAGCACTTGAAGAAATGTTCAAAGTCTTTAGTCATCAGAGAAAGGCAAATCAAAATGACCCTGAGATTCTACCTTATACCAATCAGAAAGGCTAAGGTAAAAAAGTCAAGGGTCAGCACATGATGATGAGGATCTGGAGAAAGAGGAATACTCCTTCATTGCTGGTAGCATTTCAAACTGATTCAACTACCCTCAAATCAAATTGACAGTACCTTAGAAAATTGGAAATAGTTCTCCCTGAAGACCCAGCTATACCACTCTTGGTCATCTACCCAAAAGACACCCCACTATACAACAAGGAACCATCCACCAATATGTTTATAGCATCCTTGTTTGAATAGCTAGAAGCTGGAAACAATCCAGATGTCCCTTAAACAAAGAATGGATACTCAAAATGTGGTTCAATTACACAATGGAATACAATTCAGCTGTTAAAGTGCAGACATCAGGACATTTGCAGGCAAACTTAACAGAAATAGAAAATATCTTCATGGGTGAGGTAACTCAGATCCAAAAGGACATGAACAGTATGTACTCACTGATTAGTGTATATTAGCCGAAGAGTACAAAATTCCTAGGATAAAAGGAATCAAGATGGAGTCAAAGAAAACAGACCTAGATCCAGGTGGACTGAATCAGCTATAGGTAAAGATAAATATTTTAGGGGTTTCTATTGGTCTTTTATCTCATATAGAAGGGCAGTTGTGTCTCTGTCTATTGGATGTAATCTTATTGTGTTGAGAGTTTGTAGATTGAGAGTTTCATATAAAATGCTAAAAAATAAACCCAAAACAAAACAACTACTAAAACCAAAACAAAAAAGAATTTGTAGGACATAACCCACAGACCACAATAATTATAACAAGCAGAAAGGTACAGGTGAGGATGTATCAATTCTAGAAGGTGGAAGCAAACAGAGGTAGGGTGGAACATGAATAGGAGGGGTGAGGAATGGGATCAGGCATGGGAGGGGCAAGAAAGAAGCCCAGAATTCCAGAGAAATTGAATGGAAATAAGCAGCCTTGGCATGGAAGGTGGGGTCACCTGCTAGAAAGTACCAGAGAATCGGGAGGTGAGAGATTCTCAAGACTCAGTGGTGTGACGTTAACTCAAATGCCCAGCATTGGGTAGAGGGAACTTGAAGAGTCCACCTCCAGTAGATAGACAAAGCCTCAAGTAGAGGGACTGGGTTACTAATACACAATCAAATTTTCTGACCCAGAATTGTTTCTGTCTAAAAAACTATAGTGACAAACATGGAAAAAAGACTGAAGGAAAGGCCAATCAATGATCTGCACAAATTTGGATCGATCCAGTGGGGGAAGGGACACCAAGATTTGACACTGCTATTGATTTTCTGTTGTGCTTACAGCCAGAGACCAGCATGCCTGTCCTCTGAGATTCTCTACCAGCAGCTGAATGGACAGGCATTGGACTGAATCTGGGACCCCTATGGTTGTATTAGTGGAAGGATTGAAGAACCTGAAAGGGAGAGTGACTCCAGAGGAAGACCAACAGACTCAACTAACCTAGACCTCTGGGAGCTTCCAGAGACTGAACCACTAACCAGGATCACACATGGGTGGGTCAAGGCCCCTGCCACATAAAAAGTCTGCCTATTTGAGCCTCATTGGGAGAAGATTGCTTAATCCTCGAGAGACTTGAGGCCCCAGGGAAAGTGAAGGTCTGGGGTTGGGAAAAAACCACCCACTAGCAGTCAATGTGGAGATGGAGGAATGGGATTAGAAGCTGTGGAAGGGAGACTGGGAGAGGGGTAACAACAAAAACATAAATAAGTAAAATATTTTTTAAACAAATAATTTAAAAAGCTTAAAACTTAAATTATTGACATAGTGAATTTTATGAGACACAACTTAATAAAGGTTTAATTTTAAAGTGATAACTCAAGTGCTTAGTTGGAAAAGAAATGTGAACCTTATACCACTGCCCCAAATTCTAGCTTAAAAGTAAGCAATAAAATACATGAATCCAAGCCAAATGAAAGTTATAAGCTTAAATAATCTAAAGCACTTAAACTAGAAACAAAAAAGCAAAACAAATATAGCTGGATGTTTTGAAAGATAATTCATAAAAATATCATCTTACTGGCAATCAAAAATAAGATATTTTTACTTCTTTAGAAATCTTGAAATGATAATAAAAACCTAATCAGTATTTAGTACTCTTTGTATTAAATTTAAAAAATTCCTCATGGAAATATGACTTCTTCTTCAGTGTCTAACTTGGGATTTATTTTGGGGAACTTGATCATGAAGGCTACAGCTGGATTTGATGGAAGTGAGCATTCATTGCCCATAGATTTACAAGATTAGGGTTCATGAAGTAACTTCATTAGATTTCAAGGTCTCACTTTTGGGTACACATTGAACATAGCCAAGATGGAGGAGGCAATTTACACAGGATGTCTGAGTGACCAAAAAGCACACTGGGGCAGATAATTTGTCTTTTAATATAGAGTGCCATCTCAAACAAAAAAAAAATCAAATAAGAGAGATTCCTGGAGTTTTAGCCATGTTTATGATTACCTACAATTAAAAAATTGCATTTTCAATAGTCTCTTAATGCTAACTGTGGCCAAGCAGTTCCTTCAAACAAGACTAAATATGATATAGAGAATGCAATGTCATATAATTTGTCACATAAACCAATTATTATACAACCAAAATGCTCTAAGAGCTTCCATCAGAAGGCTTTTTCCTGCAAAAATTTGTTACAAAGTGACTGAACGTCTGAGACATTCTGTTTCTTGATCGTCACAAACTATCAAAGCATTGCATAAAAAGTTTTTACAATGAATAATCCTGTATTTATTAATGATCAGTAACCCATGCATACCTATTCAACCTCTAGAGGAAGAAATATAACAGCATTAGACAAAACACTAAAAGATTCTGTCAGTGTGCACATGATAAGAAGTGATGAGCATGTGGGCCACCTATCTGAGGCCACAACAGAGGGGAGCTGCAATGGGTGATACCATCAGAGGGAGCCAAGAACAATGGGACAATGGGCTACTCTACCTGAGAAGTCAGCCACTATCACATGGCAAAAGTTCAGGGAACAGGGGAAGCAGGAACCCAAAGGGTAAACAAAATATACAAACAAACCTGAAGACCAACAAATGTACTTAAGAAAAATCTGTCATTGAAATATGAATTTAAACAAGAAGCTGTCAGTAGAGATGAAGGAAGAGAGATGGTGGGTGTGGTTGTCATCTTATTGAGTGGATACAGAAGCGGGTATAATCCGGAAAGAGTTGAAAGAAGGGAAAGAGTATGATCAAAATATATTGTCTGAAAAAGTTTATATGTATATATGTATATATATAATATATATATATATCATAATATAGATTTGCATGACTGTACTGAAAAGGTTAAGAGACACTTATGAAACAGAAAGTATTTAAGAAAACAGCAGGAGCATTTTATATCATCTCATTTCCTTGAAATGTCCAGAACAGGCCATCCCACAGAAATGATAAGTAAATTAGTGGATTCCAAAGACCAGGGAGAGTGAATGTTAGTGGGCTAAAGGTTTCCTTTGGAGTGACAGAAAAGTTCTGAGGTTGTTCTTAGAGACTGCAAACATTGTGGGTAGTATAAAATAGTGAGATTACATTCTGTAAATGAAATTACATCAGCACTGTGGAAATCATATCAGAGAAAGGGAGCAATCCTGGGGCTATGACAACTGAATATTCTTAAGTGGAGACTGGAGAAATGAACTGGCTCCCCAGCCATGAAGCACGATGAAAGTAAAATGGGTCAAACAAGGTGTTTCCGCCGCTTACTTAACCCTTGTTCATGCTCATTAGGATCTTGCGAGATAATCTAAAGCATTTATACTTATTTTCTATGATTTTTAAGTCTCAACTGTGTATTTTTCTGGCTGGTAGAATGTTATTGTGTAGTCATCCTGTATTTGAAACACTGTCAATGTTTTGAGAAACTTCTTTCCGCAGCTGAAACAGAAACCTCTGCAGATATCCTTAAATGCTGAGTAACTAGTCTTCATTATACAGAACTCACCATGCCTCAGTTGCTTTTCTGTTCCTTAAATTAAGGTCTAAGTACAACCAATCATAATTCTATGATCAAATAAATATCTTGCATTAGCAATCTCTTTACCAAAACCATTCAATTATCCCCCAATTCTTATTAATAAAGAGCTCCTAAGTATTAATAAAATATATAGGCAGTGGACATAATAACTTTTAAGTCCTTCTTAACAAAAACATGATATATGAAATTGATAAGAATACTTTAGTCTAAACTGGATGTTTATGAGTTGCTACATGAGAAATTGTTTATGTACAACAGTACAATGACCATGATGTAGTCATGTGATGTAAGTCCATCACAATACTAAGAAATAAATCCAGCATATCAAATAAAGCTGTGGCTATCCTTCCATTCACGGTTACCGTAGAGTCTGAACTACAGTCAAATCAAAAAAAATTATTATGCATGAGCACAATGTCAACTTCTTTCACTCCTCTCATGCAGCTGATATCGTTGAGGACAGCACACATTTATTTACCAATTTACAGTCAGAATGGATAAGATCAAAAACTCAGGTGTGGGTCCTCAGAAAAATGGATACAGTACTACCTGAAGACTCAGATGTACCACTCCTCGGCATATACCTAAAAGATGCTCCAACATATAACAAGGACACATGCTCCACTATGTTCATAGCAGCCTTATTTACAATAGCCAGAAGCTGAAAAGAAATGAGATGTCCTTCAACAGAGGAATGGATACAGAAAACATGGTACATTTACACAATGGAGTACTACTAAGCAATTGTAAACAATAACTTCATGAAATTATTAGGCAAATAGATGCAAATAGATAATATCCTGAAAGAAGTAATTCATTCACAAAAGAACACACATGGTATGTACGCACTGATAAGTGGATATTAGCCCAAAAGCTCTGAATACTCAATATACATGAAGCTCAAGATAAAGGAAGACCAAAGTGTGGATGTTTTAGTCCTTCTTAGAAGAGGGAACAAAATATTCAAGGAAGGAATATGGAGACAAAGTATGGAGCAGAGACTGAAGGAAACACCATTCAGAGACTGCCCCACCTGGGAATCTATCCTAAATACAGACACCAAACCCAGGCACTAAGGCAGATGATATAGCTGTCTTCTGAGAGGCTATGCCGTGGTCTGATAAATAATGTTGCCAATGCTCATAGCCAACCATTGGGCTGAACACAGGGTCCACAATGGAGGAGTTAGAGAATTGACCGAAGGCTCTGGATGGGTTTGCAAGCTGTAAGAACAATATCAACCAACCAAACTGCCCAGAGCTCCCAGGGACCAAACCACTAAACTAAGTGTATACCTGGAGGGACACATGGGGTTCAGCCACATATGTATCAGAGCATCCTCTTGTCATACATCAATGGGAGGAGAGGTCCTTGATCCTGGGAAGGCTTGATGCTATGCTACAGTGTAGGAAAATGTAAGGGCAGAGAGGTTGGTGTAGGTGGGTGGATAGGAAAGCACCCTTATAGAAGGAGGAATAGGGATGATTGAATAGGGGGTTTCTAGGTGCAAAATTGGGAAAAGGGATACCATTTGAAATTTAAATAAATAAAATATCCAGTAAAAATAATAAAACCAGTACTATACTTTCAGTATAGATAATTTCTGTTTAATATTTTGACTAGTGATTGAAGGATTCTGAGGGAGAAGAGCTCATCAATATAAAAGAACAACTGTATAGTGGTGCACTCAGTTCTTCAACCAAGAGAAAGAAGAGGTAAGGCATGCATTTTTGTTAAAAATGTTGGAGATTGGAAAAGTGGATCAGCAGGTAAAGGCTTGTAGATAAGTGAGAAAACATAAATTCAATTTCTATGGCACACATGAAAGAAAGAATCAAGTCCTGCTAGTTGTTCTCTGACCTTCACATATACTTTTTCACACATAAACACACACACACACACACACACACACACACACAGACACACACACACAGACACACACACACACACACACAAAATAAATGTAATAAAATTAATGAATGTAATAATTGATGAAGTTTATCAATTTGGCTTGATTGCTAGTACTAGCATAGCACTTTTGCTGTGTACAATGAAATAGACACAGTGATTTGTTTCTAAACAGCTCATTAAAACAGTAGGATAAAACTAATTAGACTAGCTGAGTAGCCAAGATTTGGGCATATATACAGTAGGCAGCACATGAAGGGTTACTTTGATGCATCACATTTATATGGTTAACACAGGATATTTAAAAGCAATATTTCTGACTGTTTGATTTTTATCCTATTTCTTACCATTAATGTTTAGCTTGCAGCTGACGCACACAAGGCACAAGCCCATGGTAATGACATTAGGAGACCAGTCTCAACCCAACAGTTCAGTACTTGTGGATAAGATTCTAAGGATAACCTTTTTTTCCCCTACAATTCTATTTTTTTTTTAAAATGATAGATATATTTACAGATTTTTAAAAACATTTTGGCATAAAACTATATGAATATATTTTTGTCAGTACTTGATTTTTTAAAGGTTTGTTAGTATGTATTGAAATCTTACTAGTTACCATAGCATAAAGTACATGTAAAACAAAATGTAACATGAAAATAGTCAAAGTTTTCTTGGTGTATATAGATTAAACATAATGATTTTTAAATTCCAAAAATTGCCACAAGGCTATATTCTTGGCTTTTGAATTATTAATGATTTTAGGTCTACTTGTACCACACTCTGAGAGGGTGCTATACACTTATTTTTTTTAAGAAGAACTGAGGCTTTTACTTTTTGTCCTCCCCCCCTTTTGAGCTTCATAGGGTAGTGAGTTGTCTCTGGGGTATTCAGAGTTTTCTGGGGCTAATATCCAATTATCGGTGATATTATGTCTGTTCTTTTGTGACTGGGTTACCTCACTCTGGATGATATTCTCTAGATACATCCATTTTCCTAGGAATATCATAAAGTCATTTTTTTCTAATTGCTGAGTGGTACTCTATTGTGTAAATATACCACAATTTTTGTATCCATCTATCTACTGAAAGACATCTGTGTTCTTTCCAGATTCAGGCTATTGTAAATAAGGCTGCTATGAACATTGTGGTGCATGTGTCTTTGTTTTATGTTGGAGCTTCTTTGGGATATATACCTAGAAGTGAAATAACTGGATATTCAGGTAGCACTATGTCCAATTTTCTGAGGAATTGACTCATTATCAGAGTGGTTGTACCAGTTTACAACCCCACCATGAGTGGAGGAGTGTTCCTCTTTCTTCATATCCTTTCCGATATCAGCTGTCATCTGAGGTTTTGATCTTAGTCATTCTGACTGGTGTCAGGTGGAATCTCAGGGCTGTTTTGATTTGCATTTCCCTATGACTAGGAATGTCCAGTACTTCCTTAGATGTTTCTCAGCCATTGGACATTCCTCAATTGAAGATTTTTTTGTTTAGCTCTGTACCCCATTTTTTAATAGGATTGTTTGATTCTTTGGCATGTAACTTCTTGAATATTTTGCATATATTGGATATTAGACCTCTATCAGATGTGGAGTTGGTAAAGATCTTTTCCCAATCTGTTGGCCGTTGTTTTGTTTTCTTGACAGTGTCCTTAGCCTTACAGAAACTTTGCACTCTCAATAAGTCCCATTTCTCAATCCTTGGTCATAGAGCACAAGCCATTGGTGTCCTGTTCAGGAAAATTTCCTCTGTGCTGATGTGTTCTAAGGTTTTCCCTAATTTTTCTTGTAGTAGTTTCAGTGTACCTGGTTTAATGTGAAGATCTTTGGTCCACTTGCAATTGAGCTTTTAGAAAGGATCTGTTTTCATTCTTTTGCATGCTGAGTGACAGTTGAGCCAACATCATTTATTGAAGAGGCTGTCCTTTTTCCTTTGAATGTTTTCAGCTCCTTTGTCAAAGATCAAGTGAGCATATGTGTGAGAGTTCATTTCTGAATCTTCTATTCTGTTCCTCTGATCTACTTGCCTATCTCTGTACCAGTACTGTGTGGTTTTTAACACAATTGCTTTGTAATATAGCTTGAGGTCAGGAATGTTTTCTTGTTGTTGAGAATAGATTTCAATATTCTAGGTTTTTTGTTATTCCAGATGAATTTGAAGATTGCTCTTTCCAACTCTATGAAGAATTGAGTTGAAATTTTGATGGGGATTGCATTGAATTTGTAGATTGCTTTTGGTAAGATAGCCATTTTTGCAATATTGATCCTTCCAATCCATGATCACAGAAAATTTTTCCATCTTCTGGGATCTTCTTCAATTTCCTTCTTCAAGGAATTGAAGTTCTTGTCATACAGGTCCTTTACTTGCTTAGTTAGAGTCACACCAAGGGATTTCATGTTGTTTGTGACTATTGTTAAGGATATCTTTTCCCTAATTACTTTCTCAGCATTTTTGTCCTTCGAGTAGAGGAAGGCTACTTATTTGTTTGAGTTAATGTTATATCCATCCACTTTGCTGAACTTGTTTATTAGTTGTAAAAGTTCTCTGGTGGAATTTTTGGGGTCACTAAATTATACTATCATTTTATCAGCAAATAGTTATATTTTTACTTCTTTTTTTCTGATTTGTATCCCTTTGATTTCTTTTTCCAGTCTAATTGCTCTGGCCAGGTTTTCCAGTACTATGTTAAATAGGTTGGCAGAGACTGGGCAGCCTTGTCTATTCCCTTATTTTAGTGGGATTTCTTCAAGTTTTTCAATGTTTAGTTTGATGTTGGTTATTCATTTGCTGTATATTGCTTTTATTGTGTTTAGGCATGGGCCTTGGATTCCTGTTCTTTCAAAGACTTTTAATATCAAGCATTGTTGATTTTTGTCAAATGCTTTCTCAGCATCTAGTGAGATGACCATAGGTTTTTTTTCCTTTGAGTTTGTTTATCTGGTGGATTATGTTGGTGAATTTCCACATATTAAACCATTCCTGCACCCCAGGGATGAAGTCTACTTGATCATGATGAATGATCGTTTTGACATGCTTTTGGATTCAGTTTGCAAGCATTTTTGATTATTTTTGCATCAATGTTTATAATGGAGATTGGTTTGAAATTTTCTTTCCTTGTAGGGTCTTTGTGTGGTTTAGAAATTGTGGCTTTGAAGAATGAGTTAGGAAGTACCCCACCTGACTCTATTTTGTGGAATAGTTTGGAGAGTACAGGTCGTTAATAAATATCTGATAGAATTTTGCACTCATTCTTATGGGTAGGGAAGTTTTCTTCTATGATTTTGTTGAAGATATTTACTGTGCCTTTTAGTTGATATTCCTAGCACTCTTATATTCCTATGATTCTTATTTCCATTTTCAATTCCTTCATATGTTTGGTTGTGTTTTTTCCTTAGTTCTTTTAGTGATTTTTGCGTTTTTGTCTTTAAAAGCTTCTATTTGTTTATGTGTTTCCTCTTGTGCTTGTTTAAGGGAGTTATTCATGCCCTTCTCAAAGATCCCTATCATCATCATGAGGTATGATTTTAAGTCTGAGTCTTCTTTTTCTGGAATGTTTGGCAATCTATTTTTTGCTATCAAAGAAGAGCTGGACTCTGATGGTGCCATGTTGTCTTGGTTTCCATTGCTTAAGTTCTTTCATTTTCCTCTTGTTATGTTGTTATCTGTGATTATACATGGTCTTGTTGTCAGTGACTGGTACCTGTCTCTTCTGTGGATCTGAGGGCTCAGGAGGAAAATTGCTTCTGAGTGTTTGGCTTTTAGTGGGCAAGCAGTGAGTTCTGGTAACAGTGACTCAGCTCTGTCTTTGTGGGAGCTCTTGTGAAGCTTTCAAATGGAATTTTTTGTACACATTTCTTCCTGAACTTTTCTTTCTCTTTTCTTATTACTTGCCTTTATTTGAACTTTCAGACCACATGTCACTATAAAGAAATTGTGACTCCTAAATTTATACTTTAGAATTTGATGGCATATTGGAGGTAATCAATCCTAAAGGAAGTTCATTGAAGTACTTAAAATATGTTTTATAATGCATTACTCAGAAATATGACTTAAAAGCATGCAATGAATTTGCTGAATATAATTAAAATGTCATTATGAACAACAAACCTGAATGATAAAGTCTTATCTAAATTATAAAAATAAACAAGTGAATACATGCACATGTATTTGTTTTCCCACATTTTTGAAATAGAATACATACAATGATATACTAGTCATGAAGAGGATAGAGTGCCCAAATGATCAATTTTCAATATTGAAAGCTGGGTCTCCATAAACAGAAAGTCAGTTCAGATACAGAAGGAAGCACAGGACAGTCAGGGTACTCTGATCTGTAAGAGCATTCAAGGAACATATGAATTCAATTCAGAGCCCAGATTGAAGAAGAACTTCCAGACTGATTGACTAGAAACAATTTTTTTTCTAAGTAAAATAGAAATTCCTGAAACAACACTAATATAAAAATATTTAAATGGATACACAGACAATATTGGGAAAATAGATTGCTTCCATGCAGGCTACTAAATCTGAAGGAAATGATGGATTACATGATCCCACTTGAAAATCTTTATGGGGAACACTGATTTTAGCAAAGTTCAACTGATATGTGGAAGACAGATAAAAAACCTAGCATCAATATCATTATCAAGTAACTTCATATTAGATACATGTTATTTATTATCTAATGAATTGCATACTTATTACTTTCTTATGGGAAAAGTTGACTTCTATTTAATCAGATGCTGTTACAGTTGATGATGGTACTAGTAAACCTCCTGCATCTTCTGATACAATGATCTTTTTTACTTCCACACTATGTAAGCAAAAGTTTATTTATTAATTTTCTCTCTTTTTTTATTGGATATTTTCTTTACTTACATTTCAAATGTTATCCCCTTTTCCAGTTCAACTCTCTCCCATTCACTCCTCCCCCTGCTTCTATGACAATGCTCTCCCACCCACCCTCTTTCTCCCACTTCCCTGCCCTGGCATTCTTCTACACTGGGGCATCAACCTTCACAGTACCAAGGGTCTCTCTTCTCACTGAGGCCTGACAAGGCCATCCTTTGCTGCATATGAGGCTGGAGCCATGGGTCCCCTCATGCGTACTCTTTGGTTGGGGTTTCATAGCTCTGCAAGTCTTAGTTTCCACATGTGTGAAATATGATTAACATTGTGGTAACCTATTCTGGTGATGGTAAGAGTGAAATCATGTAAGCAGAGCAGTATTCACTTTCATTTGAAGAGAATTACATTTAGCCATCAGACATCATTTTGCATAAATACTCAGGTTGAAACTAGCACAGAGCTGTTTGTGAAATTGCTTATTTGCTGTGTTGGTTCCACCTATTTGAGTGGTTAATTTGGCAAATTTAATGATGCTTTAAGTGAAATGATTCTAGTTAATGATTATTGATTTGGACCTTAAGAAGAGAAAAACAAAATTGATTCTGAAGCAATTACAACCTAAAATACATATATTGAGTGGATGCAAATGTGGACTGATTAAAAATAATGACTAATTAAAAATGATATAAAATTAAACCCAAGTTGGTCAGAGGCATATTATTTCTGTGAGAGTAATTAAAACAAAACTGAGAGATACCTGTCAAGAGTAAATGAGTTTGCCTGTAAGATGTTTTCTTTTCACTAATGGAGAGAAATATTCATGACAGCATTAGAAGAGCAGGAGGATGGATGCTGCTGGGTTTTTTTTTTTTCATTGAGAAGAAAGTTACAACAGATTTCCGATGTTCATAAAGTTTAAAATTCAATTTCATTGCGTCTATTATTGTCTTCTATTTTCGCTTATTTTCTGTATAATTGTATGCTTAATATAAAATTATTGTCTCATCTATGAGCTATTGACATGTTTCCATCAAAGGATTTATCTTTCAGATTGTATCATTAAGAGTTAAGAATATATTATTAGGAATTGGACCACAATTTTAGCCATGATTATTTTATGAACTATGTAACATAGAAAATTTGAATACATAGTTTTATATAATTTTAAACATAATATTATAAATTATAACTTACTACAATAATATACTACATATTATTTAATATATTTAAAAATAGTAGTATATAATATAACAGATTATATTATATTATATTAATAATATATAATAAAATTTGTCATTCAATTCCCATCCATATATAAGTAGATTTAACATGATTAGTTTGTTTCAAGAATGGTGTAAACACTATATAAAATAAATGATATGAGGACTTTAACCCTCAATTACTTCTTGGTAATTTTAAGGTTATATTTAAAAATTGAAACATTTACACATCCTTTTTCCTCTCACAGTGAAATGTAAAACACTCTTTTAATGATGACTGTATTTATCAGTTTTTTTCTAAGGCATAAAATATAGTAAATCGATGTTAAACACTTCCAAAATTGATAGATAAGGACTAGGACTTCCCCTTGAGCAGATATTTATTTAAAATGTATGAGAGTGCTTGGTATCTCTTCCCAACTGGAGGTGCTACCACCTCTTCAAAATAAAGACTCAGGTGGAGGAGTGATTTCTACATACATCCTGCTTTACTTTCACACTAAACTGCAATATAAATACACTTTTTGACATGGTTCATATTCTGATAACCAGATTCCTATTGGCTTTACCTCCAGGCTCGGGAAGATATTCTCTGCATATTTTGGGATGGTCTTACTTCTGCCTACAGCTTACTTGTAAGGGAGGGATTTGGGAATTGGCCGATCTGGGTGGGGTCCATGTCACCTCCTCCTGCAGAGGCAGAACTTGGGACATGGCCAATGCCCCAATGGCAGCCTAAAGATTGCTAATTTCTCCAAAATCTGGAAATCTCCTTCCATCTTGTTTGCTACTCTCAGGGCTTCAAACCTGTCTCTACCAAGAATCAGGGGTCCGAACACTTGCCCCACATAGGATATGCCCAATTCTCAGGAGAAGAAAAAAAAGTTACTAGAGAGTACAGCGCAGAGAGGAAGGAGGCAGCTTTACTGTGACTGTTGTTCAGAGACAGGTTGCAGAGAGAGAGAGAGAGAGAGAGAGAGAGAGAGAGAAAGAGAGAGAGAGAGAGAGAGAGAGAGAGAGAAACTGGACACAGGTGAAGACAGAATTAGCTAGAGAATAAGAAGAAGCTAGAATATTAGAACAAATTGCTAGAAGGTAGTCTGAGGCCAAACAGAGCAATTTTGTCAGAGACACAGAGAGAAGACAGATTGAATCAGTCATTTTGGAGAGTTTGAGCTAGAACAGAACCAGAAAGCCAGAGTTGAGAAAGAATTACAAAGTGTGAACTTATTCAGTGGTAAGTCTAGAGGCTGAAACCATTGTAGATTAGATTGTATGGAGACTTGAACCTTCTGGGACTAAGCCTAGGTTAGCAGAATGAAGCCTCTGAGATAACAGTTACACAGGAGAATACAAGTTACATTTACATTGCCTGTCTTTGAAGCCTAATTCATAACAAATCCTTGACAGATCAAATGATGATATCACAATTTAAGTAAAAGTACAGATCATTTTAAACTTTATTTAGCACATTTGTTCTTCAATGGACAGTACAATTTCTTCTTTTTTAACTTTATTTAAAAAAAGATAAAAGAAAAATATTTTAAACATTTTTTGCATAAATGTATACAAATACATTTTTGTCAGTGCTTGGCTTTTTTTTTCTTTTTTTTAAAGATTTGATACTCTGCATTAAGGTCTTACTAGTTGCAATGAGCCAAAAGTACATGTAAAACAGGATGTAAACCGGACTTATTCAACGTTTTCTTGCTGTGTAAATATTGAGCATAAAGTTTTTTTGTTTGTTTGTTTTCTTTTTTTCTTGAACTTCACACAGTCTGTGAGTTGTTTCTGGGGCAGTCCGAGCCTCTGGGGTTAGCATCCCACTATCAGTGACTGCATAAAAATATGGAACGCTTCACGAATTTGCATGTCATCCTTGTGCGGGGGCCATGCTAATCTTCTCTGTATCATTCCAATTTTAGTATATGTGCTGCCGAAGCGAGCATGTACAATTTCTTCTTAAATCTTAACAGAGAGATTTCCTCAGTCTAAATGGCTCTACTGGAAACAATGATCCAACGTTTTAATTCTAGAAGAGCCAAGTTTGAAATTCAGTACTTAACTAATAGATTTGCCATTCAATGTACGTGTGAACTATGACTGACCTTCTGTGGACTTCAGTTTCATAACATTGAATACAGATGGTGGTTTGCTGAGCTGCATCACAAAGTTAAACCATTGTCCTTTGTTCTGGTGAATGGACCATATACTTTAAAGTACAAAAAGTTGAAATAAAGAAAAAAAAAAAAAAAACACCCTGAAGATGTAAACACCTCATCCATTTACCGTCTTCAATTCACAGATATTTGTTATACAAAAAATAGTGAAAGAAAAACAGCATTCATTTATTACATTGAATAAACTGCCATGATAAATCCCACATATTTCCAGAATATTGATACAAAAACCCAATCCTGACAAATGTTAAATAGGAGGTGCTCACAGATGAATTGGTTGGGGGTGGTATTCACCTGTAGATTTCAGGCAACTTTATTCTGTTAAAATTCAGAGAGGCTTTTTTAAGTAGTCTAATTTTCTACTTTACTTTTCTTAGATGTAACTTAATAACTTGGTGCATGTCCTACTAAAATAATTTCATTCCATAATTAATCACCCTTGCACCTACAGGTATCTGGGTAGTTTGTAACTAAATAGGCTTCTCTAAATCTCCCACTGTTTGTTGCAAAATATACCAAAAATAATGCCATTTTGATGTAATGACAAAACTTTGAACAAACAGATGTTACAGTGGTGGCCTCAGTAGAGCAGAGCCTTGAAGGGAGAGCAGCTGAGGAGAGCAAATGTAACCAGGATCTTAACACTTATTCTACTTGTCCTCTCAGTACTGGACTGAGACCCCTTGAGGGCTTTACTAGTGAGTGAAATCTTTTATCACCTAAAGCACAGGCAGAATACAGGAGCCCTGTGACTGTAGAATCAGAGACATCCCACCGAGAGAAATTTCTCTCATTCAGTGTAATACAGGCTTCAGCAAGAGCTTCCGTTTTATAAGCAGCAACACTGGTTACAATCTACAGCATGTGTCAGCCCATTGTGTTAAGATTATAAATGCATTCATGGTTTAAAATTATCAGTGAAGAGGCTTTACAATTATAAACTCCAATAGAAAAAATTAAAGGTTTTATAGGAGGTATAGGTGGAAAATTTAATGAGTGTGTATTTAAGTTCAAAGAGAGAGCAATGCTATATGAAATTTAGATTTTTAATAGGAATTGCTTTGTTCTCGCTGACCTTAAACGTGCACTGGTATATGAATGCTCATATTTCAAGTATCTGCATGCTGTGTAAACATATCTACATAAACATGTGTATGCTTAAATTTATCTCATGTACATATAAAGGTAAATACTGAATGTAAATGGGCATTTTCAAACATAAAAGTAACAAGATATAGGACCTTCTCTTTGAGCATGAAACTCATACCTCATATATGTTTTTAAAAACATATATTGTCTAACACTTTTGTCTAAGGAAAATTTCATCCCAAAACATCTTAATAGCTTTTTTTTCAGCTGTGATCATCTTTTTTTCCCTTACAACATTGTTTAAAGAAACCAGAAATACATGTACAGATTATTAAAATTATTTTATCATAAAAATACATGAATGTTTGTCAGTACTTGATTTTTTTTTAAGTTTGATAGTGTAAATTGAAATCTTACTAGTTACAATTAGCATTAAGTACATGTAAAACAAAATATATCATGGACGTATTCAAAGGTTTTTTGGTGTATAAAGATTAAACATGATCTGCCACCCGGAACGGCGACTTCAGGACGCAGAGCGGAGCCTGGCCCACCTGCCACCCGGAACAGTGGTTCGTAGAAGCTGAGCAACTGGTGAGTGGGAGACCTAGGCTGCTGGGGAGCAGAGGGATCTCTGCGGAGTGCACGCGAAAAGTGCACCCCCTGCCTTGACCTGCCCTGTCCTGGCCGATCCAGTGACCGGCAACATATCTTAGGAACTTCTGTTCCCACCCGGAGGTGACTTCAGAACACAGAGCGGAGCCTGGCTCATCTGCCACCCGGAACGGTAGCTCGTAGAGGCTGAGCAATTGGTGGGTGGGAGACCTGAGCTGCCAGGGAGCAGAGAGATCTCTGCGGAGTGCACACGGAAAGTGCACCCCCTGCCTTGCCCTGCCCCGCCCTGACTGATCCAGCCACCAGGAATAGAACTTTGAAACTTCTGTTCCCACCCTACGACTCTGAGGCATAGAACAGGGCTCGACCCATCTGCCACCTGGACCAGTGGAGATCCAGGGACACAGACCAGATACAAGGGAAAGGCAAGAACATATCACTGACAACAAAATGGCAAGAGGAAAGTGAAAGAGTATATCCCAAGGAAACCAAGACAACCTGGCAACATGAGAACCCAGCTCTCCCATAACAGCAAACATCGGAATTCCAAACACTCCAGAAAAAGAAGACATAGACCTGAAATCATACCTCAAGGTGCTGATAGAGATACTTAAACAAGAAAGGGAGGAAAAGCAAAAAGATTCAGAAGCTTTTAAAGAGGAAACAAGAAAAACACTCAAGAACTCAAAGAACTAGAGAAAAACAGAATCAAAGAGATGAAGGAATGGAAGAGGGAATTTAAAACGGAAATTGACACAATAAAGAAAACACAAAAAGAGATAACCCTAGAGGTAGAACACCTAAAAAAGAAATCAGGAATCACAGAAGCAAGCATTTCCAATAGATAACAAGAGATGGAAGAGAGAATCTCGGGGGCAGAAGACAACATTGTAAACATAGACAAAACAGCCAGAGAAGATGCAAAAAACAAAAAGCTCCTAACCCAAAATGTCCAGGAAGTCCAGGACACAATGAGAAGACTGAACCTAAGGATAATAGGAATAGAAGAGGGAGAAGAGTATCAACCAAGAGGCAGAGTAAATATCTTCAACAAAATCATAGAAGAAAACTTCCCTACCCTCAAGAATGAGATGACCACGAGAATAAAAAAAGCCTTCAGAACTTCAAATAGGTTAGACCAGAAAAGAAATACCTCCCGACACATAATAGTAAAAACATCAAGTGCCCAAAGTAAAGAAAGAATACTAAAAGCAGTAAGGGAAAAAGGTCAGGTAACATATAAAGGCAGGCCAATCAGACTCACACCCGATTTCTCAACAGGGACTATGAAAGCTAGAAGAGCCTGGACAGTCATCATGCACACCCTAAGAGAACACAAGTGCCAGCCCAAGCTGCTATACTCAGCAAAACTATCAATCATCATCGATTGAGAGATGAAAATATTTCAAGACAAATCAAAATTTACACAATATCTGACCACAAACCCAGCACTACAATGAATTATAGGTGGAAAACCCAATACAATGAGGGAAAATACAGCCTAGTAAAAACAAGAAAACTCCTAAACAAGAAAACTAAAAGAAGAAAAAGACACAGATACAACTCAACCCACAAAAGCAATAATGGTAGGAAACAGAAACAACTATTCCTTGATATCTATTAACATAAATGGACTCAACTCCCAAATAAAGAAACATAGACTATCAGACTGGATACATAAACAAAATCCAGCCTTTTGCTGCATACAGGAAACTCATCTCAGAGACAAAGACAAACACTATCTCAGAGTTAAAGGGTGGGGAAAAAACTTCCAAGCAAACAGGTCCAAGAAGCAAGCTGGAGTGGCTATTCTAATATCGAATAAAGTAAATTTCCAACCAAAAGTTATCAAAAAAGATAAGGAAGGAAACTTTTTACTCATTACCGGGGAAATCTGTCAGGAGAAACTCTCAGTCCTTAACATATATGCTCCAAATAAAAAAGCACCCACATTCATAAAAGAAATCCTACTAAAGCTCAAAAAATACATCTCACCCCACACAATAATAGTGGGAGACTTTAATACCACACTCTCACCAATGGACAGATCATGAAAACAGAAACTGAACAAGGACACTGCAAAACTAGCAGAGACTTTGAACCAACTAGAATTAATAGATATATTCAGAATACATTATCCTCAAGTAAAAGAATACACCTTCTTCTCATCACCCCATGGCACCTTCTCCAAAATTGACCACATAATTGGACACAGAGCGAGCTTCAATCGATATAAGAAGATTGAAATACTCCCATGCATCCTCTCAGATCACCATGGTCTATGGCTGGTCTTTAACAACAACAAAGACAACAAAAACCCACATACACATGGAAACTAAACAACGCTCTGTTTAACGATAGCAGGGCCAAAGAAGAAATAAAAAAAGGAATTAAGAATTTTCTAGAATTCAACGAAAACGAAAATACAACATACCCAAACCTATGGGATATAATGAAAGCAGTACTGAGAGGAAAACTCATAGCCCTAAGTGCTTCCAAAAAGGAACTGGAGAGAGCTTACATCAGCAACCTGACAGCACAGCTAAAAGCACTAGAACAGAAGGAAGCAGATATACCCAAAAAGAGTAGACAGCAAGAAATAATCAAAATTAGGGCAGAAATAGACCAAATAGAATCAAAAAGAACCATTGAAAAAAAATCAACAAAACAAAGAGTTGGTTCTTTCAGAAAATCAACAAGATTGAAAAACCCCTAGCAAGATAATTAGAGGGCAAAGAGAGAGTACACAAATTAACAACATCAGAAAGGAAAGTGGGGACATAACAACTGAAATTGAGGAAATTCAAGAAATCATCAGATCCTACTACAAAAACTTATACTCCACAAAATTGGAAAATCTGGAGGAAATGGATGAATTCCTAGACAGATACAAGATCCCAAAGTTAAACCAGGACCAAGTAAACCATCTAAATAACCCTATAACACCTAAAGAAATAGAAGAAGTCATCAAAAGTCTCCCAACCAAAAAAAGCTCAGGTCCAGACGGGTTCAGTGCAGAATTCTATCACACATTTATTGGGGATATAACACCAATACTCTCCAAACTATTCCAAAAGATAGAATGAGATGGAATACTACCTAACTCATTTTTTAAGGCTACAATAACCCTCGTACCTAAACCACACAAAGACCCTACAAGAAAAGAGAACTTCAGACCAATCTCACTTATGAACATTGATGCAAAAATACTCAACAAAATCCTTGCAAAACGAATCCCACAACACATTAAAATGATCATTCATCATGACCAAGTAGGCTTCATACCTGGAATGCAGAGATGGTTTAATATAAGATAATCGATCAATGTAATCTACCATATAAACAAACTCAAAGATCAAAATCACATGGTCATCTCACTAGATGTTGAGAAAGCATTTGACTAAATCCAACACCCCTTCATGTTAAAAGTCCTGGAAAAAACAGGAATCCAAGGTCCATACCTAAACATAATAAAAGCAATATACAGCAAACTAACAGCCAACATCAAAATTAATGTCGAGAAACTTGAAGCAATCCCACTAAAATCAGGGACTCGACTAGGTTGCCCACTCTCGCCCTACCTATTCAACATAGTACTGGAAGTCCTGGCTGGAGCAATTAGACAGCAAAAGGAGATCAAGGGGATACAAACCGGAAAGGAAGAGATAAAAACATCACTCTTTGCCGATGACATGATAGTGTACTTGAGTGACCCCAAAAATTCCACCAGAGAACTCCTACAGCTGATAAACAAGTTCAGCAAAGTGGCTGGATACAAAATTAACTCGAACAAATCAGTAGCCTTCCTATACTCAAAGGACAAACATGTGGAGAAAGAAATTAGGGAAAAGGTACCCTTCACAATCGTCACTAAATCTATAAAATACCTTGGTGTGACTCTAACTAAGCAAGTGAAGGACCTTTACGACAAGAACTTCAAACCTCTAAAGAAAGAAATTGAGGAGGATCTCAGAAAATGGGAAGATCTTCCATGCTCATGGATTGGAAAGATCAACATCTTAAAAATAGCCATCCTACCAAAAGCAATCTACAGATTTAATGCAATCCCCATCAAAATTCCAACCCAGTTCTTCATGGAATTGGAAAGATCAATGTGCAAGTTCATATGGAATAACAAAAGACCTAGAATAGCTAAATCCATCCTCAACAACAAAAAAACATCTGCGAGAATCACTATCCCTGACCTCAAGCTATATTACAAGGCAATGGTACTGGTACAGAAATAGGCATGTGGATCAATGGAATAGAATAGAAGATCCAGAAATGAGCCCTCATGTGTATGGTCACATGATTTTTGACAAAGGAGCAGTAAACATTCAATGGAAAAAGGACAGCCTATTCAACAAATGGTGCTGGTCCAACTGGCACTCAGCATGCAAAAGAATGAAAATAGATCCTTTCTTATCTCCTTGTATAAAGCTCAAGTGTAAGTGGATCAAAGATCTCCACATTAAACGAGATACACTGAAACTATTAGATGAGAAATTAGGGAAAACCTTAGAACACATAGGCACAGGAGAAAATTTCCTGAACAAAACACCAATGGCTCAAGCTCTAAGGTCAAAGATTAACAAATGGGACTTAATGAGATTGCAAAGTTTCTGTAAGGCTAAGGACATCGTCAAGAAAACAAAACGGCAACCAACATTATGGGAAAAGATCTTTACCACAGCACATCAGTTAGAGGCCTAATATCCAAGGTATACAAGGAACTCAAAAATCTAGACACCAGATAATCAAATAACCCTATTAAAAAATGGGGTACAGTGCTAAACAAAACGTTTTTAGTTTAGGAACACCGAATGGCAGAGAAACATCTGAGAAAGTGCTTGACATCCTTAGCCATCAGGGAAATGCAAATCAAAACAACCCTGAGATTCCACCTCATACCAGTCAGATTGGCCAAGATCCACTTTAATACACAACAAAGGTATATGCACCACAATGTTCATAGCGGCTCTATTTATAATAGCCAGAAGCTGGAAAGAACCCAGATGTCCTTCAGAAGATGAATGGATACAAAAATTGTGGTACATTTACACAATGCAATACTACTTAGCCACCAGAAACAATGACTTAACCAAATTCTTAAGAAAATGGCTGTATCTATAGAATATCATCCTGAGTGAGATAACCCAGTCACAAAAGAACAGACATAATATGCAGTCCCTGATATTGGGATGCTAACCCCAGAGGCTTGCACTCCCCAGAAACAACTCACAGACTGTAAGAAGTCCAAGAAATAAAGAAAACAAAAAAATATATATATTTACAAAACAAGAAGACTTTGACTATTTCCATGTTGCGTTTTGTTTTGCATGTACTTTACGCTCATTGTAACTATTAGGTTTTCAATGCATACTGTCAAGCCCTTGAAAAAATCAAGTACTGACTAAAAAATATATTCACAGAGTTTTATGTAAAAATTATTTTAATATCTGATAAAACAGTACTGACAAAAATGTATAATTTTAAGCAAAACATGTTTAAAATCTGTACATTTATCTTTGTTTTGTAAAATAAAGTCATTAAAAAAAAATAAAGATTAAACATAATGATTTTTAAATACCAAAAATTGCCAAAGGCTACAATGTTAGCTCTTGAGTTATTAATGATTTAAGATCAAGGTACACCAAACTCTGAGAGGGCACTATACACTTTATTTTTTTCTTAAGAAGGACTGAGGCCTTCACTTTTTGGCTTTTCTATTTTTGTCTTTTCTTTCTTTCTTTCTTTCTTTTTTTTTGAGCTTCATGTGGTCTGTGAGTTGTTTCTTGGGTATTCAGAGCTTTCTGGGGCTAGTACCTAAATATCACTGACAGCTCATTATGTTTGTTTTTTTGTGACTGAGTTACCTTACTCAGGATGATATTCTCTAGATGCATCCATTTTCCTATGAATTTCATCAAGTCATTTTTTTTCTAATAACTGAGTAGTACACCATTGTGTAAATATACCACAATTTCTGTATCATCTACTGAAGGACATCTGGGTGCTTTCCAGCTCCTGGCTATTATAAATAATGCTGCTATGAACATGGTGGAGCATTTGTCCTTATTGTGTGTTGGAACACCTTGGTGTTTATGCTCAAATGTGGAATAACTGGGACTTAAGGAAGGACTATGTCCAATTTTCTAAGAAATTGCCAGACTGATTCCCAAAGTAGTTGTACCAGCTTACTACCCCACCAAGAGTGGAGGAGTGTTCCTCTTTCTCCACATTCTTGCCAGCACCTACTGTCATCTGTGTTTTTGATCTTAACCATTCTGACTGATGTGAGGTGGAATCTCAGTGTTGTTTTGATTTGGATTAACCTGAGGCTAGGGATATCAAGCATTTCCTTAGGTACTTTTGAGGCATTTGATATTCCTCAATTGAAAAGTGTTTATTTTTTAATAGGATTGTTTGATTCTCTGGAGTCTAACTTCTTGAGTTCTTTGTGTGTATATTGAATATTAGACCTCTATCAGATGTGGAATTGGTAATAATCTTTTTCCAATCTGTTCGCTGCCATTTTGATTTTTTTACAGTGTCCTTAGCCATACAGAAACTTTGCAATCTCATTAAGTACCAATTAACTAATTCTTGATCTTAGAGAACAATCCATTGGTGTTCTATTCAGAAAAATTTTTCCATGTGCCTATGTTTTCTAAGCTTTTCTCCACTTTCTCTTCTAATAGTTTCAGTGTACCTGGTTTAATGTGGAGATCTTTGATCTACTTGCACTTGAGCTTTGTACAAGGAGATAAGAAAGGGTCTATTTTCATTCTGCTGCATGCTGAGTGCCAGTTGAGCCAACACCATTTGTTGAAGAAACTGTTTTTTTTCCATTGAATGTCTTCAGCTTCTTTGTCAAAAATTAAGTGACCATATTGTGAGAGTTCATTTCTGGATCTTCTATTCTGTTCCATTTATCTACCTGCCTATCTCTGTACCAGTACCATGCTGTTTTTTACACAAATCCTTTGTAAAATAGCTTGAGGTCAGTGATGGTAATTCCTGCAGAAGTTTTCTTGTTGTTGAGGATTGATTTTGCTATTCTGGGATTTTTGTTATTCCAGATGAATTTGCATATTGCTTTCTAACTCTATGAAGAATTGAGTTGGAAATTTGATGGGGATTGCATTGAATCTGTAGATTTCTTTTGGTAAGATGGCCATTTTTTCCCCCACAACTTTGTTTAAGAACCAGAGGTACATGTACAGATTTTTAAAGACATTTTGGCATAAAATTATATGAATATATTTTTGTCAGTACTTGATTTTTTTAATGGTTTGAGAGTATGAATTGAAATCTTACAAGTTATAGTGAGCATACAGTACATGTAAAACAAAATGTAATGTGTAAACAGTCAAAGTGTTCTTGGTGTGTATAGATTAAACATAAAGATTTTTAAATACCAAGAATTGCTACAGTATATAGCACCCTCGCAGAATGATGTACACCTAGACCTAAAAGCATTAATAACTCAAGAGCTAAGTAGATAGTATTGTAGCAAAAGATGGCCACTTTTACAAAGTTGATCCTGCCAATCCATGAGCATGGGATATCTTTCCATCTTCTTCAATTTTCTTCTTCAGAGATATGAAATTCTTATAATACAGGTCCTTCACTTGCTTAGTTAGAGTCACACCAAGGTATTTCATTTTTGTTTGTGACTATTGTGAAGGGTATCTTTTCCCTTATTTCTTTTTCATCATGTTTATTCTTTGAGTAGATGAAGACTACAGATTTTAGTTGATTTTATATCCAGCCACTTTGCTGAAGTTGTTTATTAGCTGTAAAAGTTCTATGGTAAATTTTGGAGTCACTCAGTATCTTATCATGTCATCTGCAAATATTAATAGTTTTACTTCTTTCTTTCCAATTTTTATCCCATTGATTTCCTTTTGTTGTCTAATTGCTCTGGCTAGTACTTCCAGTACTATGTTAAATAGGTAGGGGGAGAATGGGCAGCCTTGTCTAGTCCCTGATTTTAGTGGTATTGATTCAATTTTCTCACCATTTAGTTTGATGTTGGCTATTGGTTTGATGTATATTGCTTTTATTATGTTTAGGTATTGGACTTGGATTTCTGTTCTTTCCAAGACTTTTAATACCAAGCAATGTTAAATTGTGTCAAATGCTTTCTCAGCATCTAGTGAGATGACCATGAGAAAATTAATAAAATTGATAAACCCTTAACCAGACTAACTATAGGGTAACAAGAGAGTATCCAAATTAACAAAATCAGAAGTGAGAGCCATTACAACAGAAACCAAGGAAATCATCAGATACTACTGAAAAAGCCTATACTCAAAAAACTGGAAAAAAATCTGGAGGAATTAAATTAATTTCTTTGAGTTTGTTTATATGGTGGATTATGTTGATAGATTTCTGTATATTAAGCCATTCCTGAATCCAGAAATGAAGCCTACTTGATCATAGTGAATGATCATTTTGATGTGTTCTTTGATTTGGTTCCAAGAATTTTACTGAGTATTTTTGCATAAATGTTCATAAGGGTGATTAGTCTAAAGTTCTCTTTCTTTGTAGGATCTTTGTTTAGTTTAGGAATGAGAGTTATTGTGGCTTCGAAAAATGAGTTGGGTAGTGTTCCCAATGACTGACATCTACATAACATTTCATTTTAAAACAAAAGAATACACCTTATTCTCAGCACCTCACAACACCTTTTCCAAAACAGGCAGTATAGTCAGTCACAAAACAAGTCTCAATAGATATAAGAAGATTGAAATACTCTCATGCATCCTATCATATCACCATGGACTAAGTTTGGTCTTTAATAACAACAAAACAAACAAAGCCCACATACATATGGAAGCTTAACAATGCTCTATTCAACAATAACATGGTCAAAGAATAATTAAAGAAATTAAGGATTTTCTAGAATTTAATAAAAATGAAAGCACAACATACCCAAACCTATGGGATGCAAGGAAAGCAGTAATAAGAGGAAAACTCTTAGCTCTCAGTGCCTCAAAATAAAACTATAGAGAGCATACACTAGCAACTTGACAGCAAAGCTGAAAGCCCTAGAACAAAAAGAAGCAGATACAACCAAGAGTAGTAGATAGCAGTAAATATCAATCTCAGAGCTGATATCAACCAAGTAGAAACAGAAAGAAACATACAAAGAATCAACAAAATAAGGAGGTGATTCTTTGAGAAAATTAATAAAATTGATAAACCCTTAACCAGACTAACTATAGGGCAACAAGAGAGTATCCAAATTAACAAAATCAGAAGTGAGAGCCATTACAACAGAAACCAAGGAAATCATTAGATACTACTGAAAAAGCCTATACTCAAAAAACTGGAAAAAATATGGAGGAAGTAAATTAATTTCTAGACAGATACCAGATACCAAAGTTAAATTAAGACCAGATAAACCATCTAAACAACCCCATAACACCTAAAGTAATAGAAGCACTCATCAAAATTCTCCCAAACAAAAAAACCCAGGACCGGATATCAGACATTTATTGAAACCCTACTACCACTACTCTTCAAACTATTCAACTGAGATCATCTCATAAAGGTTTGGAGATCAGATTTTCTGGTAAAATCATAGACACCATCATGATGTTCATTAATCAGTTCTTCTTGAAGCAGCCTTTCTACTTTTCTCAAATTAATCCTATATACTGTACCTTTGAAACATACTTAGTCATTTTACTCTGAAGCATGGAGGAGTCTGTTTGAGTTGTTTTAAAATGTGAGGCAATGAATTTGTAATATCACAAGGTGAACAGCTCATTATGAAGAACGGCAGGAAGAATAAACAAAAGAATTTAAGTAAAAGATCTATATGACAAGAATATCAGGTCTCTGAAGAATGAAACTGAAGAAGGTCTCTGAAGGTGAAAAGATCTCCCATGCTCATGGACTGTCAGAATCATCATTGTAAAAATGGACATTCTGACAAAGCAATCTATAGATTCAATGCAATTCCCATCGGAATTCCAACTCAATTCTTCATAGAGTTAGAAAGAGCAATTTGAAAAATTGTTTGGCATAACAGAACATTCAGTATATCAACAATATAAATAAGCTCAACAATAAAAAAGCTTCTGGAGGAAATACCGTCTCTGACCTCAAGCTGTATTACAAACAACTGTGATTTTTAAAAAAAGAAAGAAAAAAGGGGGAAAAAAGCACATAGTTTTGGTACAGAGACAGGCAGGTAGATCAATGGAATAGAATTGAAGACCATAAATAGTAAATAAATAAATAAATAAATAAATAAATGTTGCCGTTAAGTCACTTAGAACTACAGTTTGCAAAGCAATGATGTAATCTGTCAATTAGTCCTTTAAGCACCTAGAGAAGTAAGTAAAATGCCATGCACGATTCAATCTTTTATTTTTACTGATTTTATTGGACATATTTTATTTACATTTCGAATGTTATATACTTTTTTAGATTATCCTCCATATTCTCTATCTTATCACCTCTTCTCTTGTTCCTATGACGGTATCTACCCACCCAACCAACCTCTTTTCCCTTTCTACCCTGACATTATCCTACACTGCAGCATCAAGCCTTGGCAGCACCAAGGGCTTCTTCTCTCATTGATGCCCAACAAGGCCATCTTCTGCTACATATTCAGCTGGACCTATGGGTCTTTCCATGTGTACTCTTTGAATAATGGTTTGATCTTTACTATAGCAAGTCAAAGTCTTTATAAATCTTTATTTTTTGAGAATTTAATACTTGTATATGTTTTGGTCAAATCCATTTCCATTCCCTTTCCTCTATCTCCTCCCATACCCCCCTCTATATTTCCCTCTCCATTTTGTAAGTTCTTTGTTTTAACTCACTGAGTTCCCTCAATATTATTAGTATGTGCATTAGTGTGTGGAAAAACACTGGGGTTTCTTTACAATTAGAAAATTAGAAAGCTACATCTACTTTGTTGTAATTATATTTGAGCATAATATATCTTAAACTACAGTAAAATATAGTTTTATGTCTGTAAAATTTATCTCATAGGAAGAAATAGAAATAATAGAGCAATTTTAAGCCCTGTTTAGAGATAGACCTATCATTGGTCTAAATTAGATGGTTCATAGGGGACAATTCCTTGACTTTTCTGCAAAACAATATTTCAAATGAAAATATAGCCAGAGAAACTTACTTCCGAGTTATTGGGATTATAATAAAGATCAGAGGAAATGAGGCATGGCATACAGTTATCACAGAAACGTGGAAGGTGGGGGTAGGAGGAGCAATGGTTCAAGAGACCATCCTCAGAGACCAGTAACATTCTTGACTACATAACAACCTGTATTTGAAAACACAAAACAAGTAAATGAAAGTAAAGTAATAAAATAAAAATTTAAATTTTAAGTTTAAAAGTTAAAAAGGGTCACAAATGAAAGTTATCTGACCTGTGGTGAGCACTCAATAAATGACACAGGATATTTCCACTATTTTTCTTTCTAGTATTGTCAACAGTTAAAATTTCAAAGAAGTGAATTTCTTTTAATGTTGACAATATTATACTTGTACAGTATCTAAATCAATATTTCAAGTGTCTAACATGATGCAGCTAGGATCAGAGTTAATTTATTATATCATACAGGTAGCCTTCCATCATTACTAGGTATGTCTAAATTCTTGACATTGCAACACAACCTTGCACAATTTTATACAGGGAGTTGAAACAACATTTTACAGAAAAAGGCAATAAACATTGCATAAGGTTTTAAATAAATTCACAGTATTGCTTAGGTTCACATTCATAACTATCCTAGCCTTTGTTACTCTTGATGGACCACTTAATGGTCCTTCTTGAAGCTAAAGTGATACCTCACATGAATTAGAAAAACTTGGAGAAATGCTTCACAAACACACATAAGAAAAATGCTGATAACACTTAGAGATCAATTAAGGCTCAGTAACAGTGCCAGGTATTCTTAACTGGAACCTGAACTCTTAAAATCTATGTGATTAAAATGTAGATTTACCATTTATTGAGCCTCTCACTCTCTGCATGTTTTTTACCATTGGCAAATCTCTTTTGACTCTCTCTGAGTTTCCCATTCCGCATTTTGGCATCTTAAGTGGAATGGTATTATGAGAATTTGTTAAATGCATTTCCAAAATCCAGAAATATTGGACTTAAAGAATTTTAGAATTTTGTGTTTCTAAGCTTCTAAGTTATAAAAAACAAGAGTTTAATTTACTTTTTTTCAGGTTTTTTACCATGGTTCTAGTTTATAAAAGCATGCTTCTACATCCTTGTTGAAATGTGTTTTTATTTTATAAACTGTGATTTCTCTTATTTATTGCTTTCATTGATGTAGAATTACATAAATTCTTCCTCTCTTTCTTTTACTCTGTCTGGTTCCAGCAACCTTTTCTTAACTCCTCTGTACTTAAATCCTCATGTGATAGTCTCTTTTTTTATTATTATATTTGTTACATGGAAAAAGCAGAATTTCCTGAGGTTTCATCTCCAGACAAATAAATACTGTAACCATTGTCAGCTTTGAGAAGGAGAACCAGCCCCTCCAGGAATGAGTTCTTATTGTTTGTCCAATGAAGAGTGGTCAATTTCAAATATCCCTTTTTTTTTTCAACTCTACATTTTTTCTAGGACAGAGAGGAGATAATATGAATATTACTTTTAAAATTTCTTGTCTCTTCAGCTAGTAAATATAGATAACGGGATTATAGTAACAATATACTTAAAAATTTATTTTCTGTTTTTTTTATTTGAAAATTTTATATGTGTATGATGTGTTTTGAGCAAATCTATCCCTCATTCCCTTCCTTTCAATTCCTCCTCTATCTTGCTGACATTTTGATCCAAATATCAAGTGATCTCTTTTCTTTAAACCCAGACTACAAATGATGCCTCTATGTGCACGTCTATATAATAATTTACTGGAGTGTGTGGTTTTAAAGAATGACATTCCTGTAGAATCTGACTCACATCCTACTACAGCCTTATATCATCAATTGCTCTTCAGCTAGAAGTAGGCCTTCATGAGCTTCTTCATCCAGGCTAGAATTTCGACTGCTTTGTTGTTTCTGTTTACAAGTGTACACACTTTGCTACTGATGGAAGCTGAGGCCAGAACAGAGCATGTGGTGTTCTGGAAGCAGAGCTACAGATGCTTTGCCAATGCCAGACATAGATTATGTGCACTAAACCCCATCCCTCTGCAATAGCAGAGAGTATTCTCGCCCATCAAGCCATCTCTCCAGCCTCAGGAAGTACTTAAAAATGCAATTAGTGAACACACAAATTGACACAAAACTAAACCAGTAACAGGATTTCTGTCAACTTGAACTGCTGTAAATGAATCTATTAGTTTATAGCATTGTGTTCCTAATGTCAAATACACAGACAATGCTTAGTAAATATTTGTGGACTGAGGTATGCAGAGGAGCTTCTTTGTTGCATGAGTTACAAGCATTCCCAAATCTCAAGAATAAAGCATGCCTTTTAGAAGTAAAACTAGAAGATCTTAAGACGCACAGCTGAAAACTACTTTCACCAAAGGTGTTTTGCAAACATATAAAATAATTAATCATGGTTATTCTTTTCCCTCTATGCTAGTCTATTCCCACGGAATTAACATATTTAGATGAGAATAAGTGAATGAATTCATCTGTACCAAGCCAATCAACACTGAAGCAAATTCACTTAATTTATTTTAATTATCTAAGAGTGAATGAATACTATTTCAAGCACAAGCAGAATTAGATTTCAGAAGTAAATTTTAAATAGTAGATTCATTTAGAAAGATTAAAAGAAATTTTGTATAAATTAAAGAACATTTTTAATGGATTTAAGAATGTCATTTCACATGTTTTCATCATTATAAAAGTTTTAAATGTCTGAGAATTCTGAATAAATAGACTTTATCTAGCTAACAGGGTCAATTATTTTTTAAGCTACATTCAAAATGTAAAAATCTTAATATCAGTGATGTCATGATGTTGCTCCCAGATAGACAGTTCTGAGTGTCTGAAGTATCAGGTAAGAGGTAGAGGTCTGTTTTTAGTAACCTAGTGGGTGTGTGCATGATGTATAGCTATGTATCCATTTTATCTGAGGTTGGCAAATTCATTTATCTCATGCTTGAAAAAGAAGATGCTTCCTATGCAAGAGAATCTTCCATTTGAAGTCAGGTGTACATACACAGCATTTTCTTAGGACCGAAAGGCTCTAAGTGTTGACTGAAGGAATGTATTTAACTTGAAAATGTCATTCTAAAAAGGCAAAAAGAAGACAAACTCCTCTTTCACATCAAGTTACATCTAACACTTTGTCATGCAACCCAGAGACCTCATACTAAATTGTCAGAATTTCTTTTTTATTAACTATTAGGTGAATTACATTTGTGCCCAGCATCATTTACAAGCATAAGCATTTTTGTTTGTAATAAATGAGTTTCCAAAGAACAAGAAATCAGTCTTCCTCACAATTTATCTGGCTGAAAATGGAAGATGAGAAAGTTTTAGGCATCTAGTATGTAACAAATGGATTGCAGTTAACAATAGTGTATTATCTGACAAATAATTTGCTGGTAGGAAATATCTCATGTTCAGCATCCCTTTCACAAAATGATGGTGGTGATAAGCTCTCATCTTTTCTTAAAGCAACCAGACGTTCATAAAAGAACACCTTACTAGCATTCTTCATTCTTTGGCAATTTATTCAAGCTAATGAATGATTATCAATGGAGCTAAAATACACAAGCAGAAAAGGGGGCTGTTTCGTTCCCATGAAGCAGCCTTGCCTTTTAAAGAACATTCTCTTCTTGTGCTTTCTGGGATTCATTCTCACTGTTAGTATCCCATGGCACCTAGAGGATTCATTAAACTTTTAATTCCTGAAAAGAAAATATGTAGTTTTAGCGTTATCTTCTTGTTTTGTTTTTGAGACACCCAACTCATTTGCAGAAGTAATAGCCACACATTTCTTTCCTATATAGACATACGTTTTGTAAGAAAAAAAATAAGAAAGAAGTCATAACCTAGTTTGGATAATAAACTCCACTTGATAGATGTGTGGTTAGCACTATTCATTGATAATTTCCCATTCAGTTTACATAGACTCAAAGCCTGCCCTGCTTTTATCAGAAGCTTTTGGCTCTGCCCCACTTTGCCTTCCTGACTACCCATTTTGTATTCTCTTTCCTCATGCTTGGGTCTAATTCTTCTGCTCTTTTTCTCAACTGATCTCTTCAAAAGTACTGACAGAGGAGTTTCAGGCTTTTGTTTTTTATAGGAGTCCTTCTTAACAGTTGAGTTTAGATGGAAATCAATGAGCTATTGTTCAGTGACATTAAGGAAAACAGAGTAAGGAATTCTGATAGTCCCAGTAAATTTCCATCAGAAACAAAATATTTAGTTGGTGGTTCAGTTAGTAGCATTGAATTAATGTTTCTTTTGTTTCAACCAGTGCAATGTAACAATCTAAAATGCTATTTAGTATGAGGGGAATTAAGTGATATATTTCTAATTTACCAAGCACTTAAAGTATTCCTAAGATTTAAAAAACCTACTTTACATATATAGTTACATCTTGTTCATCCTCTATTTTTTAGAAAATAATCCAGAAATTTCAATTAAACCAGTATTAAGGTAAGAGAGCGTCTCCTAGTCTATATTTTACTTATATGAACAACATTTTGTTGGCTTTCATATCAAAAAAACATAAAGAAAATTAAAATGCACTATGCAAATTTACTAACAGATGCTTGTCTTTGAAGAAGTAACATATATACATGACATATGGGTAATTCAAAAAAATCAATTTACCTATATTATCAAAATAATTATCATCTGTAAAATATTATTTTACTCCACATATATAAAATGTCTTGCTCAACTTCAAGCAAAATATTTAATAACAAAAGTTTGATTTGGCAATTTAGTCTTCAGGTGGGTAAGACTGTAAAGAATGAAGGTGATTGAATTTATATCAGAAAGGAAAACTGAATTTTTGTTGTTGCTTTATAGAAAGAGAAGCATTAATAAAGAGTGGTCTCTCCACATACAGATCCTAAGAATAGAAGTCACCTATATGAAGGAGGTTGTCCTTTCCTACTATGGCAGAACTACTAAATGAAATTTTAGATATCCCAATAATATGTACTGTCAATAGTAATTGCTTTAATAAATTATTTTTAAAATGACAACATCATGGAAAGCAAAAGACCAATACTCTATTAAGTGCCAGGAGGTGCCAAGGTCACAATTCTATTAAATGTTATATGATATTCAGATGGAATTCTGAAGTGAAACAAAATGCATTAGTGGAAAATTATAGATATGAAATAAAGACAGTAAGTTAACGAAACCAATAATAACACTTAGCATGAATGTTTCATTCTTGACAGATATGGCACAATTATAGAAGATGCTAACAGCAGGGCTGTCAGAGTGATGATTATTTAAGTCTTCTTATATTTTTTGAGACTTCTCTATAAAAACAAAATTATTTCCAAAATTTTCACTGTTAAATTTGTACTCTAAACTTTTCTTGGGTCAACTACAAGGCATTCTGTCTGGGCATTTGGGACACTTTATTCCAACTTCTGCTTCTGTTGTCTCATTAACTTTCCACTACTGTTAATAAAGGAAACCTTGCAATTTTCAGATGTGTCTTCTGGGGACATCTGTAATCTGTATTTCTTTACAAGCCTTGCCATTGTGATGAGAACTGACATCTGTTCATCTTATGTGACAAACCCATTAGGTTTAAACATTCAATACAGAGAAGAATTTTGTCACAATCCTTTTTTTTAAATATCTCAGAAAGAGAGAGAGAGAGAGAGAGAGAGAGAGAGAGAGAGAGAGAGAGAGAGAGAGAATGTTAATGACCTTTAGACATTTGTAATATTCTAGGAATAAAAGAATAGACAGCCAAGTTTCACAGACTGGCAAATGTAGTATTATAAAGCAAATCACACAAAGAAACATATTCATATCATGGTTGAAAAATATGTTTAGTAACAAGACATGAAAGGAGAAAAGGAAAAAAACCTTAATATGACTTATGCCATAGAGTTGGCTGAATAAAGAGTACAGCCTTTGACATAAAAAAGTGGAATTAGAAAAAGACATGAAAAACCTACTAGCTTCAATAAAGGCATGGTTGGCTCTTTCTTAGATATTTAGTTTATAGTGTAATGTGGAAATACAGTGACCATGTATTAGAGTTGACTGACTTGAAATCAAAAAGACACCGGCAGTAGTGATTAATGGCTGAGAAGAATCAATATGGATTCACATCCCTTTGACAGCAAATGTTGTAAACAGCCTAATACAGAGGCTGGATAGATGGTTCATCAGTTAAAAATACTTGATACTCTTGTATGGCACCCAACAACTACATGGGGATTACAACTTTCTGTAAGTCTAGTTCCAGAGAATGTGGCATGTTCTTCTGGTCTCAGCAGCCAGACACACATACAATCTGTACAAATATACATGTAGGCAAACACTCACATACATAAAGTAAAAATAAATCTAAACACTAAAAATCCAAATGATGGACATATATTATGAAGAAGTATCTGAAATTCACCAGTCATAAATCTGACCTGTTACTTCAAATAAATAGGAAGTTGTTATGTAATTATTATTTCAAATGACTAGTTATGAGAGTACTCACTAATACTTTAAAAAATCATAAAGTATGAAAAGAAATTAAGGCCATAATAATATGACCTTGATAGTCATATAAAAAGTTTTAAGATAAGATTTCATAAGTTTTCTTTTTAATAATTATTTGCCACAGGTCATATCACCTCTTGCTTGCTGGAAAGTATTTATAGGGAATACCTCCCAACATTGGACAGTGGGTAAAAGACTTGAAATTACATGCTAACTTGTGAGACTGACACAGATCTTCTTTTCTTGATGGTGCTGAAGAAGGTTTAGTATGTATTCAAGCCTCCACCATTAGTCAGTGAAGCAACATTCTTCCATAAACTCTATTTTAATCCCTGTTTTCAGAGTACTGGTTACCTTGGCTTCTTTTCATGACAATTTGATCATGACATTTGAGCTGAATAAACCCTCTTTTTCTGAGTAACTTTGGCCATGCTGTTCTTTACAATAATAAAAAACAAATTTAGACAAAAATCTGTTAACTACTTACTTTTTAGAATTTTATGCATCCTAGGGAGTAATAGTTTGTTGAGTGTATGACTCCAAAACTGTCAGCAGAGACAATATAGGCACCTGCAACTGCTACCTCAACACACCAGTAGGAATAACTCACCTCCCATTATGAAAGGAAACCAAAGATAAATGGGAGTTTTAATTCCACCTGGCAACAGCAAAAGGACATTCATGCAAGACCAGTATTAAGGTGTGTGAGCCTAAATTAGAATGAGAGCTTCTTTCATAATTACTATTACAGTCAAGATTTGATAGCAAGTCTCTTAGTCAATCACTAAAGAAACAAACAAGGGTCTAGAGAGATGGTTCTGTAATTGATTTTTTTCACTGGACAATCATAAAGACCTGAGTGGAGTTCTCAGAACACACAGGGCAAGTGAGCGTGGCAGCATATACATGTAACATTGGACCTGGGAGCAGATCAAAGGGACCTACTGATCAGTCAGTCTAACAGAAAGAGTAGGTTTCTAGTTCAGTGACTAAAAACTCTGGGAATCAGTCTGGTGGTTTCTCAGAAAATGGGACATATTACTACCCGAAGACCCAGTAATTCCACTTCTAGGCATATACCCAAAAGATGCTCCAACATACAGTAAAGACACATGCACCACAATGTTCATAGCAACCTTATTTATAATAGCCAGAAGCTGGAAAGAACCCAGATGTCCTTCAGTAGATGAATGGATACAAAAATTGTGGTACATTTACACAATGGAGTACTACTGCTCAGCTATCAGAAACAATGACTTTATGAAATTACTAGGAAAATGGATGTATCTAGAGAATATCATCCTGAGTGAGGTAACCCAGTCACAAAGGAACAGACATAATATGCAGTTACTGATAATTGGATACTAGCCCCAGAAAGATCTGAATACCCAAGAAACAACTCTTAGACCATACAAAGCTCAAAAAAAGAAAAATCAAAAAGTGAAAATCTCAGCTCTTCTTAGAAAAAAAAGTAAGTGTATAGCATCCACTGAGAGCGGGGTACACCTAGACCTGAAATCATTAATAACTCAAGAGCTAGGAATATAGACTTGTAGCAATTTTTTGGTATTTAAAAATTATTATGTTTAATCTATATACAACGTGAAAGTTTTGACTAATTCCATGTTACATTTTGTTTTACATATTTTACTTTATGCTTATTGTAACTAGTAAGATTTCAATATATGCTATCAAACTTTTAAAAAATCCAGTACTGACAAAAATATATTCATAAAGTTTTATGCCAAAATGCTTTTTAAAATATATACATGCATCTCTGGTTTTTTACAATAAAATTGTAAGAAAAAAAATCCTCTTCCAAAATAAGAAAGACGACTGGAAGTCATCTTGATATCAACCACTAGCCTCTACAAAGGAGCACACAGTCAAACATGCTCACATATTCACACAAATTCATGTCCACAGATGCAGAAGTTCTAACATACACAAGTGCATACCCATAAAATACATGCATAAACATGTATAGGAAGAGAAATAAACAGAAAAAATATTTTTTATGAAAGAATAAGTAATAGATGACAATATCAATATAATTATTGTATTACATTTTCTATACAGGTTTTAAGTATTTTAAATGTGTTTCTGTATTGTTCAACTACAAAATTTTTATATTACGTTTTAGGAATATGAACAATTATTAGGAGAATTAACTTAAATACTTCAGCAAAACATCAAAAGATAAAAGCAATAACTTTATAGAAATTTTAGAATTAAAAGACATAGCCAAAAATTAATAAAAATAAGACCTTGAAAAGCATGAATGTTCTCCTATAACATTTCAAACAAGATGACTCTATGCAATCTTCCCATTACTATCCATCAAAGTACTAGATATTGAAGTCACTGCAACAGGAAGCAACAGTAATTAGGAGGAACACTTATGGGAAATGAAATCAAGTTGTTTCTTTTAGAAATGATGATTGTCTCAAAAAAAATCTCCTATGATCTGTGACAATGTATCTGAAAATTTAGTGAATTTATGCACGAAGTAGGAGGCTTGATAAACACATACACATATCAGGTATCTTTTAGCAGTAAAGATTTATCAACAGCAAACAAATAAACTAACAAAAACCCATAGTGACTAAAAATACTCAAGGAATTCAAGAACTTGAATATATATCTGAAAGTATATAGACTTGTGTAGACACAGACAATATTATCCTAAAATGTATGTGGGTATAATGTAAAATAACTAGAACATAAAATAATTTTCAAAAACAGCATAAAATCATGTTTTTTGATTTCAGATCTGCCCACTCTTGTTACTGCAATAAATGATGTTTGCTTCTGGCAGGTGTTCAGACATGGACACCAGTGGACCAGAGCCAAGAATCACAGAAAATTTCTCACATTCTCTTGATTTTTGGCAAACACACTGAAGCAGATTAATGAAAGTAACATACATTTCAACAAATGATGCCAGAGAAATATCAGACAAAACAAAACAAGCAAACAAAAACCCCAGACATGCACAGACCAGTGGCTTTACACAGAAAATGTGAGATTGATAATATTTAAATTTATAATAAGCAATTATAAGAACTTATAAACCAACTACATAGGGGTTTTGGTCCTGTAGATCCATGAAAAGAGTTAATTTGACATCAATCGTGAAATCCATGGAAGAGAAAATTGGCGAGTGTAGTTTTATTAACAATTAAAAATTGCCCTGCTCAAGATCTTATTAAGAGGATTATAATAAACAAACAAACATAATCAAGCCACAAGTTAGGGAATATTTTCACCTGCTCATGCAACAAATGGTTACTTCTTAGAATATATAAAAATTCTCAAAAGTAAATAATTGACAAATTCCAATTGCCCAAGTTCAAATTTGCTTTTAATTTCTGTAATAAACAACAGATCCAAAAGGCACTTAAGGGGAGGGTCTATTTCACTTCACCTATCCTGTTTGCAGTCAGTCACTAGCAGAAGCCAAGGTAATACTCACTCAGGGCAGGAACCTGGCTGAAGCAAAGACTAGGAAAAAACGCTGCTTACTGACTTGTTTTTCATGGATTGCTCTATTTGCATTCACATACAATATGAACTCATGCCCAAGAGTGACGCCACCCACGGTAGGCTAGACACCCCAACCCACATCAATCCTTAAGGAAGTGGAGGAGAAGAGGGAATGGGAGCAAGGTGGTGCAAGGGGATAAGATTTGAAATGTAAATACAGAGATTATCTAACAAAAAAAAAAAAAAAAAACCTTTTGCCTCGGCAATCTGGTAGAAGCAATTTTTCAGTTAAGGTTCTTTCTTCAAAGATAACATTAGCTTGTATCAAACTGACAGAATAAGGAAACACTCTGCACATATACAAAGCTAGTTTTAATATGAGCAAAGTTCTCGTGAGAAATTTGAGCAAAGATGATATACTGATACCAAAAATAAAAAAAAAAAAAAACTAAAGAAAACTTCAAGAGTATTAGCCACCATGGAATGCACATTAAATTTGATATATCATCACTCTTACAAAAAATGACCAAGATAAAAACAGGGCATTTCTAAGCATGCATACATTACCGGTAGGAACAAAATAGCATAGTGTCTATAGGAGGAAATTTGACAAGGTTATTGGAAAAACAATTACCAAAATATGTTTTCTGCCATCATACAACCCAGGAACTGTTCTTCAAATATTGATTCTGAAGAGTTATGAACAGATGATACCCTGCTTTATTGTTTATATTAGCATTATTTGTTACAGCCAGAAACTGAATGGGGTTGTAAGCTGGTACAACCACACCTGGAAATCAGTCTAGCAGTTCCTCAGAAAATTGGACAACGTACTACCCGAAGATCGAGTTATTCCACTTCTGGGCATATACACCAAAGATGCTCCAACATACAATAAGGACACATGCTCTACCATGTTCATAGCAGTCTTATTTATAATAGCCAGAAGCTGGAAAGAACCCAGATGTACTTCAGTAGATGAATGAATTCAGAAAGTGTGGTACATTTACACAATGGAGTACTACTCAGCTATTAGAAACAATGACTTAATTAAATTTCTAGAAAAATGGGTGTATCTAGAGTATATCATCCTGAGTGAGGTAACCTAGTCACAAAAAAAAAAAAAACCAGAAATAATATGCAGTCACTGATAATTGGATACTAGCTTTAGAAAGCTCTGAATACCCAAGAAAACAACTCACAGACTATATGAAGCTCAAAAAATAAAAAAAAAATTTAAAAAGGCCAAAAAGGGGAAGCCTCAGTTCTTCTTAGAAATAATAATAATAATAATAATAATAAATAATAATACTAATAATAATAATAATAAATAAGTGTATAGTACCCTCTCAGGGTGTAATACACCTAGACCATAAAGCATTAGTAACTCAAGAGCTAAGAAGATAGCCTTGTGGCAATTTTTGGTAGTCAAAAATCATTATGTTTAATCTTTACATACCAAAAACTTTGACAATTTCCATGTTATGTTTTGTTTTACATAAACTTTATGATCTTTGTAAATAGTAAGTGTTCAATGTATGTTATCAAATCTTTAAAAAATCAAGTACTGTGAAAAATATAATCATATATATTTACACTAAAATGCTTTTAATAATCTGTATATGTATCTCTGTTTTTTTAATAAAGTTTTTTAAAAAATAAGAAACTGAAATCAGGTCTGGTTTCTCCCAACAATCTGAGTTTAACACGTGGTAAACCCGCGGCCACTCATTAAATCAATGGATGGATGTTAACAACCAAGAAGCATCCACAGATCTCCAGAGCAGTATAACATGTGAAAGGACAAATACTTCCCACATCATAGCCCATATGGTGGTGTTTACATACTCTCCGTAATATGAGGACACTCGGAAATGGAGACCACGCTGCCTCCACAGTAGAGAGTAGGGAAATGAAAGTTGCTATTAAAAATAAGAAGAACAGTAACCGGCTTGGGGGACCGGGTGTATTTCTCAGCTGTGCCGCTGTCAAGGTTTGGATTGCCATTCATATAAACTGTTAAATAATACTGGTAAACTGGTAATCCTGTATGGCCTCTCAATGTACAATTATCTCAATGTAAATTTTATTACAAAAATCCATCTAGCATGCTCTATTTGACATCATCCAAAGAATTTAACACAGAATTATTAACAATAAAATTAAAAAATAACATATTTTGACCAATTGTCATAGAAAAGTAACAGAACATTCTAAATCCTTTTTGTTCTTAATATTCTCATCTAATAACATACTCATATGAAAACAAAACCACCTATATTCCTAGCACTGCGAATTTTCTTTTTCCTCTGGATTGTTCTTAAAATAGGACAATGACACTTTTAACAGGCATGTGGAAGAAAATCAGTGCTTAAAGATTACAAAGTCTTCTAAACATCTTGGTCTAAATTTTCTCTTTCAAACTGAAACATTTTTGGCTTATACCTTCTCTAATGCTATCCCTGTTAAAAATGTAGTTTTAAGCCTAGGTAACAGATGAGAATTCTAAGCCAATATATTTTTAAACAAATTCATGACAAGCTGAAGGATTTTATTGGAGTAGGCTGTTTGCACCAGAGAAAGAGCTGCTGGATATGTTAGCAAAGCGGATGTTCACTGAGCTTGCTATTCAAGAACATTGAGTAAAGTACACAAAAAATTCCTATTTGGGTTCCTGCTTCCTAAAAAATATCCAGAGATGAGAGGCTACTAATCATAACTGTTGCTTCTGATTCCTATTGAATCACAGACCTATTTTGTAATGGATCTTGTTGGGTCATTCTATTGATAACATGTCACTGAAGTTTACTGGCTACTTTATTCATGCCGATGTCTGATCTGCAGCAAAGGTAACATATATTTGTACTATTTCATACCAGCAAAATGTAGCAAAGTATCAGAAATTATTACATAATATATTTACCCATTGTAAATTATAGGATCACCTGAGTTTTCACAGATTTCTTTATCTTGAGTGAAATGGAGTACTATCATTCCTCTTTCCTGAGCAGCATAAAGGCTTCTCATCACTCACATTGATTACATGCTGTTCCACTACATCTTTTACCTCCTGACTCCCAGCCACCTCCCACTGCTAATCTTTGTCAACTCATGCAAAGTCTAAGTAAGCCTTTCCCAGGGGTTAATATTTAATATTTCATTGCATATTTGGGGGTTTGTGTACTTTAATCCTTCAACTTTGTCAATAGAATATAAAATAAAAGGGCTTTATAATTTTTGTTCACTGCCCTATATACTTGACACTTAATTGAAGATCAGTCCCCAGCCTAACACACACACACACACACACACACACACACACACACAAACATGCATGTATGTGTACATGTGAATTGCTTGTGCTGACCATACTCTCTACAAGAACTATAACCCCAAAAAAACCATAGAATAACAAAGACTCCTCCAGTATCAGGCACAAGAACCCTTATTTTAAGGTGGTAGCAAGAGTAGGACAACTAAGCTCCAAAACAATATAGGCTCTTAGTGTTGCTATTTGTTGCCTCTCGGAAGTTAAAGATAAACCCTTGTTTCCATGCACACTACACACTTAAGACACAGTACTTGATTATTTGAGCAGGAACTAACCTGAAATCCTCTTTCTTTTAGTCAACATCTGTGACATCAGAAATTACCTTTCTGTCAAGCAAGGGAAGCAGTTAATAAATATATCTAGCTACAAGACCCATGAAGAACTGTAATGACTTGTGTGACAAGATGTTCATAAAGGTGTAATAAGTGGCACTTATTTATTGGTTTACCCAACAGCTGTATATTTGGACTTAAGGTGCACTTGATAGGAGGGAAATTCTGCCAAATTTCTAAGGGATAATGAGATCATGGACACAGATAAGAATCTATTATTGCCCCTCTGTTAACCCAACATAATACAATACTTCATGCTAAACCTAAACTTAATACCCACAGACATTACACATCACCCATTATTAAAGATAATTTTATTTCAAGAATATTGGAACCATCACTGAAAGCCACAACTGAAGACAATGCAGTGATCAACAAATCACGAGAAGTCCAGCCCCAAGGGAAACATCTATATAACTGTTTATGGCTCAGAAAGCATCATAGAATAATGGCTAGAAGATCCAAAGTACCAGGATGTCTGCTTGAAACAATCTCCCCTAAAAATGGTTTTATAAAATAGGCCTGAAGAAAGGGAGCATCAACAGAGTAAATAATGTAGAGGAAAACAAATTTCACAGGGTTCCATTCCTAGTCAACTAATGACTACTAAGAGAGAGATAATTTGCCTCACCTAGAAATGAGCCTACTTACTAGTTATCCAGTACAAACCCTTTGACCTTGAAACAACAGATGCACAGCAAACAAAAACAAGATGCAGTAGATTGTGTACGTATATGCGTGTGTATGTGTATGTGTGCACATGTATTCACACACACACATATGAGGGGAGAGACTGGAGGAGGAGCATGAGAGAGGGGAATAGGGGGTCACATTTGGAATGTAAATACATATAATATCCAATAGAAAAAGAGAAAAAATATTGGCTAATAAACAGAAGACTTTGTTTTGACTTGCCATATTTTGTGTTGTTATAAATGTATCTGAGACTAGCTACATTATAAAAGGAAGAAATTCATTTAGTCTCATAGTTCTTACATCTACAAAGTCCCAGCATGTGCAACCACATCTGTCAGGCACGTAATTTGGATGGAGTTAAATAGTGGGCACATATGAGAGTAAAGCAGCCCAAAAATATGCGGAAACTAGACATACAAAATAGCATTGAATGGCTTCTGAAGGTGGAGATTTCACACTTTTATGTCTGGGTCTCACTTCTGCTTGGTCCCAACACTTTTCAATGCTATTATAAAGAAATGTACCCAATGTGTTCTTGATAACTACTTATTTCAAACAATGGCATGTTCCTTTACACAAATAATTGCCTATTATTTATTATGTTCCCAGAATAGTTCTAGTATTAGAAAAAAATCACATGTTATACATGATCCTGCCCCCCATTACACTGTGATCTGAGTGTATATATAAAACTCAGTCAGATCACAACTGTGCTATAGGGGTAGGCTTCTTGAAAACTCTGGGCCATGAGAGTAGTTAATGAAGCATAGCCCTGTTAGACATCTTAAAATCTTTACCTTATAATTAGCTAATAACGAAATAAAATTTTAGAGTTGAAGAACAAAGTTTTGAATGCAATATCATACATTAGGCAATGAGATTAATATATAATATGGAGGTTCTTGGAACATGAAAACTGACTGTTGATATTTCTACAAGGACTCAAACCATAAGGTACGGCTCAATTAATGCCTAGATTTTAATTTTTTAAAAATGGTAAATATAGAATAAACTTCAAATGAAAGTAGCTAAAATATTAACTTTGAACATTAATGGACGTTATTGTTTAAATATATCAGTCAGTTAAGCCATATGACACAATTTGAAATGATGTATCTAAAAGAGTATATTGGTAATACCTCCATTACACTCCGATTACTACATTTTACAACCTGTGTTGCTAATAATTCAGCTCTGTCTCTCTCTAACAAAATTCCATGGCTATTCAAGTTTAAATATTTCATAGATTAAAACACATATTCATATTTTTTTCTTGGATTCACAAGTGCATGGTAGGGGTTATTGCCTGTACTGATTACCCCACTTTGTGGTGCTACAATCTTATCATTTCTTTGTAAATTAATTTTAATGTTTATCATAGATGATTTTTAAAAGCTATGTACCTAATAAATGATAGCCCTAAGTAATGTGTTCACCTTTTTTACCCACAAGTCATGCACAGTGATCTCACTAATATCTAGTCCTAGTACTTGAAACACTGTATAAAGAAAACAAATGTCCATAGAAACCTAATAACACAAATCTTGTATCTTCTCATTCAATATACTGGAGTATGTGATAATGTGCATGTGTTAAAATTAAAGGACCTTGATGGATCTGTTAACAAAAAAGATTGTGCTTAATTTTCATAATTTATCTAAGAAAACAAAATCAAAATGATGGTTAAACATAAAGCAGATTTTTTTTTCTGATGTCTGAGAGAAACACAGATATAAAATAGTCATCTAAAGTGAACTCATTAACAAAATTTACTTTGAGCATTTTTCACCTAGATAGTTGTTTTAGTGTTCAATGTTCCAATAAAACTTATATGTGTTTTTACTATTTTTGATACGAATGTGAGATTTATGTATATATGTATATGCATGTATATGTTATATATAATACCACATATATTTTATATAATTTCCAATATATTACATATATAAATTAATAGGCATACATGCATATTATATATATTTATATAAATATCATATATAGAGATAAAGATATAAAATAGTTGGGTTCACTTTAGTATTCTGCATTTCTAGGGTCAAATTTAAATATAACATTTTGTGGTTTTAGATCGAATCTAGTGATAAAATAAAACTAATTCTTATTACACAAGTATGATTACCAGGAATCCATGTAACAGCTTATAATAAACAGCTGTGTTGAAAGTGTTATTAGAGGCTGAATATCATGGGACAGAAACATAGGTTTCCAGGTACTTCCAATAAGTCTCTTTGTTGCTGCTTTCACTACATTTTTGCCATAAGTTTTAATTGTCATATCAAATGGAATACCTCAATTCCTAAGACTAATGGAAATTCTAAGGATCTAAAGTCTTTTTGCTTTTAATGGTGTATAAGAATATATTGCTACTTAATACTTGTCATGTATCTCTTTTTCTTTAGCCTCTTACTTTAATAAATAATACAAATCAAAGCTTGGACTTAGTAGAAAAATTCAGAATTTCTAAAACTAATATTAGAAACTTGTCCTAGTCATGGTTTCAGAATATCATGACCAAGAAGAAAGTTGGGGAGGAAAGGGTTTATTCAGCTTACACTTCCACATCACTGTTCATCACCAAAGGAAGTCAGGACTAGAAACCAAGCAGGTCAGGAAGCAGGAGCTGATGCAGAGGCCATGGAGGGCTGTCACTTGCTGGCTTGCTTTCACTGGTTTTACTCAGCATGCTTTCTTATAGAACCCAGGTCTACCAGCCCAGGGATGGCACCACCCACAATGGGCTGGGCTCTTCCCCCTTGACCACTAGTTGAGAAAATGCCTTAAAGCTGGATCTCATGGAGGCATTTTCTCAACTGAGGCTCCTTTCTCTGTGATAACTCCAGTTTGTGTCACATTGAAACAAAACCTGTCAGTATACAGGATAAAATGATTAAAGCTGTATCAAGGGGTCATTTGATAAATAGGCTTAGAATGATGTGACATTACCAAACTAGACTTCAACATTCTTTATTTGGCTATTGTTTTTTTCTGTAGGGTGGAGATATTGTGGACTTTATTCTATCTGCTTTGAAATGTTTATTATTGTTAACCTTGTTCAGCTCACGTTTAGAAAATCATGTTGGTAAAATTTATGGATGCAGTTTATGATATTACTACAGGACATATTCTTATAGCAAACTCCTTAATTTTTTTGGCTTGTTTTTTTTTTTACATTAATCATTTTATTTGTTTACACTTCAAATTATATTCCTCTTCTCGGTTACCCCTCAACAATCCTCCATCCCATTCTCCTTTCTCCCTCCCCTTTGCCTCTATGATCGTGCTCTCTCACTTCTACCCACTCACCCATTTTCTCCTCACCCTCTAACATCTCCCTACACAGGCTCTTAAGATATTACCCCTCCACACCCTCCCTTTCAGCAATGATCTTCTTAGGCGAAAAAGTGTTCTATAACTATAACTGTTATCCACAATTCTATGTTTTGAGTGGCTGTGAATTTCTATAATAGTATTGTCTTTGTAAAGAAAAGGTTTCCTTGATAAGGTGAGGGCTACAATTTTCTGTGGTGTAAATACAAATGATTAAGGTGGTGTAAGAATTATGTTGGTGTTATAATGCAGTAGTAGTAGATTCTTACTTAAGGCACATAACCTCACTCCCTGAAACGTTGGCTATTTTTCTAGTACCAGACATGTTTCCATCTTATTGAGTGAGTCTTAAGTCCAAGTTGAATGCTTTATTTATTGAACATATGTGTACTGCCACTGCAACATTAGAAATATATTCCAATTGGTCAGTGGCATGGCTCATAGGCATCCTGGCTGGTTAAAAATAGTATCTACACCAATCGTTTCATTTCCAAATGAAGGAGGAAGAGAGGAAAAGGGAGGGGGAGAGGGAGAGGGGAAAAAAGAAGGAGGAGGAGGAGGACGAAGAGTAGTAGTAGGAGGAGATTGTTTGCTTCCCTTTTTTAAAATGTTCATGGTTCCCTCTGGAACCAAGAAAACTGTTTCTCAGGAAGGAAGAATTAAGGTCAGTTTCAAGTCAGGGTCCTGTGAGCACTGTGTCTGAAATTTGTGCTTCCTTCAGTAATTGAGACTTCCCTTCCACCTATGAAGTGGATAATCAAGGTCATTAGCAATAATGTATAAAAACCTGACCAACCACTGAAAATGGGACTTCTTATGTCTGGTGTTTTCATTAGAAGATCTTTGGCAACTGAGGAAAGTATTGTCAAGCCAAATTTCATGTCAAGTTGAAATTTCATGTATATCTTTACACATACTCACCATGTAGCATAGCTTCTTTTGAAGGTACATTTATTAATAGTATGACTCTGCCATTTCAGACATAATTACTGTTACTTTATCCTCATCTCTCCTTCTTCTGCATTTATCTCTCCCTGTTATTAGAGTCCCAACTTTTTCCCCATTTCTCCTTATATATAATTTCATTACATGAAAGCACAGAGCTGTTTTATCATGTAATGTAAGATAAACCTAAAATGCCTGCACTTGGGAGATAAAGGTACGAAGATAAGGAGGTTTAAGCTATCTTTAGCTAGATAGAAATTGTGAGTTCAGCCTGTCTTAAGAACAAAAAGAAACAAAACTAAACAAGCTAAACCATAACGGGGGGTGGGGGGAACTTATAATGAGTATCTTCAATGAGTTCTGTGATTCCAACATGCAAGCTTTTTCCATTATAATACCATATAAACATGACCCATATAAATTATGTAAATCATTCAAATCTCCCAACAAATCCAGAGTTGTAGAAAGTAAAAAATGGATATAATCCCTGACTCAGAAATCTGGCCTAGAAACATTTTACATATATTTTTCTCCAAATAGTATAAGCTATTTGAGGAAAAATGCAAATGCCCAAAGTTCAGAGAAATGTGAAAGTAGGATGAAAAAATATCATATAGAATAAGAGTTTTCTGTCTAAGATATACACAATTATACAAGCCTTTGTATCTCAGAAAATGACTGAAATTTCATATAGATATAGTCACAAAAATTATACATGTCCCTCATAATATCATAGAATTTGCAAGACTTGAAGTTTTTAACAAGATGATAGATAGAAAGATAGTTAGAAAGATAGATGGATAGATAGTAGATTGATAAGTAGATAGATATTGATATACGAGGCATATGTTCTATTGTGAGCTAACTGTACATCACATTTTTTAGTTTATAAATTAATGATACAACAGAACTCTTTTACACATGATTAAATGGAAACAGACAGACTTCCAGTGACTACTGGGGACCCCCATCCAGTTGTCATAGTTTTAATATAAAATTTTCACAAGCTATTCTGTCCAGGAATTGGTGTCCATAAAATAGAAATCTGCTGGGAGGTTGTACAGTCCCTGTGAGATGGGACCTCACAGGAGGAAGTACAGTGTACTTCTGCAGGCTATCGGGGCATTGATCCTTTCCTGTCTCTTGTTTTTTTACTTCCTAGTTGACACAAGATAAGTAGCTGTCTTCTATGCCGTTCATCTGCTATCAGATTCTTCAACCTCCTTATAGTGTCCAAAACACTAAAAATACAAGAGTGGATTGAACATCTCAAAAAAAATCCAAACTAAACTTTTTTCCCCTGTGACTGTTTTTAGGGTATTAGGAAGAAAAATATAAAAGCAAAAAAAGGGGGGGGGGATGTGATGGTTTGCATATGCTTGGCCCAGGGAATGGCACTATTAGAAGGCGTGGTCTTATTGGAGAAAGTATGTCACTCTGGGGATGGGCTTGGAGAAACTCCCCTTAGCTCCCTGAGAATGCTTAGTCTGTTCACACCTTTTTTTGTTGGATGAAGATGTAGAACTCTCAGGACTTCCTGCACCATGCCTGCCTGAATGCTGCCATGCTTTTGTCTTGATGATAATGGACTGAACCACTGAATTTGTAAACCAGCCCCAATTAAATATTGTTATTTATAAGACTTGCCTTGGTCATGGTGTCTTTTCACAGCAATAAAAGCTTAACTGAGACAGATATTTGTACCAGAAGTGGGGTACTGCTGGGATAGGCCTGACCATGCTATTGTTTGGAAGAATGAGGATTTTGGGACTTTGGATTTGGAAAGCACTGGAAGGTTTTAAATGGAGCTTAATGGGCTTTCCTAGTAAGAATATGGAAGACTTTGTTACTGAGAGTGATTTAAAATGTGCTGACTTGGATCAAGCAGTTTCAGTGGAGAATATCAGTATGTGGCCAAGAGACTGTTTCTGTAGTATTTTGGTGAAGAACATGGCTGCTTTTTGCCATTGTCCAAAGAGTCTGCCTGAGTTTAAGATGAAGAAATTTAGATTAATTGCTTTGAATAAAGGAAGTCTCAAAACAGCCTGGTGTAAATTTTGTTGTGTGGTTACTAAAGCTCACCCTTATGAAGAACATTTTTTAAAAAAATGAGCAAGTTGAGAAAGAAAAGATAAAAAATACATGGTTCCAATATTAAAGTGACACCAGGAAGTGAAATGGAGATAAATCTTGTGTTCGAGAATTTTAAATTGAATTAAGGAAGTAAGGACCTTGGTGCTAGACCCCTCCCAGGGAAATCAGCTCCAGGAAATTTAGCTCAAACCTTTAACCCCAGGAGTCAAAGACAAGCAGATCTAAGTTCAAGGCCAGCCTAGAACAGAGCAAGTTCTAGGGGAAGAAAAGCTAAAATCCAGGTGTGGTGGTACACACCTTTAATCCCAGGAGAAAGGCATATAGATCTCTAAATGCAAAGTCAATCTACAAAGATCCAGGACAGCCAAGCTTCGGTAGTGAAGGAGCTAGAAAAAAAAAATCTGGTGATGATGTAATATAGCAAGGGGGGCATGTTCCAGCTCCTGCAAGCAGAAGAACTTGGCAGCTTCGGCCATGTGACCCTGGCCTTATATTTAAGAGGAGAACACTGAGACAATTGATGCTGGTCAGCTGGAGCTAAGAAATTAGTGGCGATTAAGAAGAAACCAGCATCACTGAGGTGAAATCTTCTGGGAAGTGTTTTCTGAGAGGACAAAAAACTGTGATTCAGAGATATCCAAGGTTGTACTTTATGTTGCAACTATACTTGGTGATGCTTAAGAATCACCCAGGTGGTACTGATTTTGAAGGCATGAAGGCCTCATGAAGAACAGCTGAGGCTTGGGACTGTGAGAAGCCATGGAAGCCCATTGGTTAAAGCACAGTCTCAGTTGTAGTTGACAATCCAGGATTGAAGGGGTCATGCAAAGGATTTGAGGCTTGGCAACGTGAAGAGAACCTTTGAGAGGCTATTGGTGAATAAGCTGTCCTTTTTTCCATTGAATGTTTACAGCTCCTTTGTCAAAATCAAGTGACCATATATGTGAGGGCTCATTTCTGGATTTTCTATTCTATTCCATTGATCCACGAGCCTATTTCTGTACCAGTACCATGCAGTTTCTATCACAATTGCCTTGTAATATAGCTTGAAGTCTGGGATAGTGATTCCTGCAGATGTTTTCTTGTTGTTGAGGATGGACTATTCTAGGTCTTTTGTTATTCCAGATGAGAATGCACATTGCTCTTTCCAACTCTATGAATAATTGAGTTGAAATTTTGATGGGGATTGCATTGAATCTGTAATTTGCTTTTGGTAAGATGGCCATTTTTAAAATGTTGATCTTTCCAATCCATGAGCATGGGAGATCTTTCCATTTTCTGAGATCTTCCTCGATTTCCTTCCTTAGAGATTTGAAGTTATTGTCATACAGGTCCTTCACTTGCTTAGTTAGAGTCACACCAAGTTATTTCACATTGTTTGTGAATATTGTGAAGGGTATCTTTTCTCTAATTTCTTTCTCTGCATATTTGTCCTTTGATTAGAGGAAGGCTACTGATTTGTTTGAGTTAATTTTATATCCACCCACTTTGCTGATCTTGTTTATCAGCTGTGGTGGAATTTTGGGGTCACTTAAGTACACTATCATGTCATCTGCAAAGAGTGATGTTTTTTCTTCTTTTTTTCAAATTTGTATCCCTTGATTTCCTTTTGCTGTCTAATTGCTCCAGCCAGGACTTCCAGTACTATGTTGAATAGGTAGGGGAAGAGTGGGCAGCCTTGTCAAGTCCCTGATTTTAGTGGGATTGCTTCAAGTTTCAGCATGGGGATTTCTATAATAAAATTAGGAGACAAAAATCTCCACAGACTGCTTCATACCAAATGACATGATTAAAATATATGAACAGGGGAGAAGGATACTGTATAATGGAGGTAAAAGAGAAAGTATGCTACTTGCTTTTCAAGCTGCTTAGACAAAGTATCAGTCAAAAGCAAGTTAAGAATGATTTGTTTGGGCTAATGTTCCTGAGTAATCTATTCTACTCTGACAGTAAGACATGGGAGCAAGAGCAAGAAGCTTCTGGTTACAGTGCATCTACATTTGGAAAAAGAGATTGATAAATGTGATAAATGTTGGTTTTGTGTATCAACTTGACACAGGCTGAAGACATCATAAAAAGGATCCTACCTTGAAGAAACGCCTCCATGTGATCCAGCTGTAAGGCATTTTCTCAAATAGTGATCAAGGCGGGGAGGGTCCATCATGGGTGGTGCCATCCCTGTGCTGGTGGTCTCGGGTTCCATAAGAAAGCATGCCGAGCCAGCCAGGTAAAGCAATCAAGGAAATAACACCCCGCCATGGTCTCTGTGTTAGCTCCTGCCTCCAAGTTTCTGCCTTGTGTGAATTCCTGTCCTGACTTTGTTGATGAAGAGCAATGTCAAGTGTACACTTTATAAACCCCTTCCTCCCCAATTTGCTTCTTTGTTATGTTTTTGGGCAGGAATACAATATCTGTGACAGTATTTACCTAAATAATTTTATGCAATTTGGAGTCCCACTCCACAGAGTAGTGCTGCCCATAAATTAGTGTTGTTTCAAACTTAATTTACCTGATCCAGACCTTAACCTTCTAAATAAGCACGGAGGTTTCTCTCTGAAAAAAATTCTTGATCCTGTCAAGTTGACCTCCACAAAATGAGCTTCTGAATAAAAAAGTGGTGTCTATGGAGTATGGCATACAATTTAAGGAATTTTGAATTATTAATGGTGTTGATTGTCTTTGGTAAGTTTTGCCTTTGCAGGGGACTGGTAAGAAAATCTGTGCTTAGGATTAGATGGGTACATTTAATAAATACTATTTGCTGTTGTATTAATAATGGTGTAAGATAACTAAGACTATTTTGTAAGAAAACACAGTGACCTGGAACCTGCAAACCTGCCTGAACAAAACCCCAGTGAGCTATAATTAATGCCCACAGTGAGTGCATTTACTTAATTTTTTAAAATGAATTAGCCTCTTGTTTGCTTTCTTTCTTATTTTTTATATCATTAATAGTCTTAATTAAACCAATTCACGGTCATGTTTCTTATCTTATTTTAAAACTGCAGTTCTTTCAGAGCAAACTTAAGATTTATGAAATATCGAGACTAATGGATCAATTTATCAAGGTTTTCAAACAGGTTGTAAATCTGCTATGGAAGGGGATGTCATTTTCATTTTCCATTCAAGTGATGTGTGTACAAAAATACCTTTATTTCACACACACAGACATACACACACACAAACACACACACACACACACACACACACACACACACACACAAAAGTAAAATGAGATGCTGAAGAATTCTCCACCTTATTCATATGAAAGAATTGACCATAATTGATCATTGAGAGACACAAACCTTCCACATGGTCCTTTCAGCCACAGGCCTCCCATCATTGTGTCTCTGGGTCTATGGTCTGCTTGAAAGGGAACCAAGCATAACAGGGTTGATGCAGTCTCGATTAACCTGGACTCCTGAGATCTGTCAGACACTGAGGCACCAACCTGACTGCTTGTACCAGCTTATATGAGGCCCCAAGCACATATACAGCAGAAGACAACCAGGTCTGGACTCAGTAAGAGAAAATGCACCTAACCCTCAAGAGACTTGAGGCTCCAGGGAGTGAGGAGGTCTGGTGGGGTGTGGGTGGATGGGGTAGGGACATCCTGGTGGAAACATGAGGGAGGTATGGGATGTGGAACAGTCAGAGGGTAAAAAAGGGGGGAGATTAAAAAAGAAACATATATAGAAGATAAGAAAAAAAAGCAAGGAAAGAAAGAAAGGGATTGAAGAAAGCGGAGGGAATACTAGTTTATTTCATCATGAATAATATGAAATTAAAATAGAAACTTCATGATCAGAGAAGAGAAAATGTAAGATTAAAGACAAAATGAGTGCTCTAATCCTGTGGGGGCAGAGTGCACCTGCAAGCATTACATGCAAATGAAAATTTGTAAGAACAGCAAGAGCTTAATACAGCAATAAGTGGGTGTCCAGTAGGAGGGAGCTACTTCTCATTCTTTAGGGCATAGCATTCGATATAATTCAGCGAGTTTCTACCAGCAAGCTAGCCATAAACACAGTGTATAACATTAACCTTCAATGCTTACTTACAGTACCTACTTCAACTCTGAACCCCCCCTTTTTTTGTTCAATCTGTGGTAAGAAAAGAATATAACTACACTGTAATTCTAATTTCAGTCCAAAAACTATTCTGTTTAAAGACCCAACTTAAACCAGAATCTAATTTCTGCACAGATCTTGTCAGTTACTCTATATGATAATAAAAAATACACTATAGACATTGACTCATAGTTTAAACAAAATACTACATAACTTAAAGACCCCAGGTATTGCCACCAGGAACAGAGGAGATCCAGGGACACAGGCCTGGCAAGACTGCACTGTGAGTAGCTGGGGCACAGAGAAGGCTAGGCCTAACCGGCGGTAGGCACAGTCATCCAGTTGGTCCACGGGACCAGGAACTCTGATGAAGGGAGTTGGTGTCCACCCGGAAGGCCCTTGTGTACAAACCAAACACTTAAGAAATTTGCCACCTGGAAGAGCAGAGATCCAGGGATGCAGGTCTGGTAAGACTGCACAGTGAGGTCTGGGCCAAGTGTACAGAAAGTGCTCCCTGGTGATTGGTTCAGGGGAGCAGGAACCCTGGAATAGGGACTTGTTATCCTCCTGGAAAACCACCACATGCAGACCCAACGCTCAAGCCATTTGCCACCAAGACTAGTGGAGAACCAAGGACACAGGTCTAGCGAGACTTCACTGTGAGTAACCAGGGAACTGAGAGGGCTAGGCCTATCTTGTGGTAGGCGTGGTCCTTGGGTTGGTCCAGGGGAGCAGGAACTCTGCCATAGGGACTCGGTGTCCCCCCAGAAGTCCCTTGCATGCGAAACAAATGCTCAAGTCATTTGCTACCTAAAACAGCAGAGATCCAGTGGGAAAGGCCAGGTACAGAGGAAAAATGGGAACCAATCACTGACAATAATCACAGACAACAAGATGGTATGAGGAAAGCAAAAGAACTTAGGCAATGGAAACCAAGACAACCTGCCAACATCAGAACCCAGCTCTCCCACCACAGCAAGCAGTGCAATGGCAAACACTCCAGAAAAGAATATTCAGACCAAAAATCATACCTCAAGATGGTGATGGAGATCGTTGGAAAGAGTGTGAATAACTCACTTAAACAAGAACAGGAGGAAAACCATAAACAAATAGAAGCTTTAAAGAGAAAACATGAAAAACACTCAAAAAAATCAAAGAACTAGAGGAAAACAGAACCAAAGAGATGAAGGAATTGGAAATGGAAACAATAAAGAAAACACTAAAAGATAACCCATGAGTTGAAAAACCATAAAAAGAAATCAGGAGTCACAGATGCAAGCATCTCCAACAGACTACAAGAGATGGAAGAGAGAATCTCAGGGGCCAAAGACAACATGGAAAACATAGACAAAAAAGTCAAACAAGATGCAAAAGCCAAAAAGCTCCTAACCAAAAATGTCTAGGAGATCCAGGGCATAATGAAAAGACAAAAACTAAGGATAATAGGAATAGAAGAGGGCAAAGAATATCAACTAAGAGGCACAGTAAATATCTTCAACAAAACCATAGAAAAAAACTTCCCTACCCTTAATAATAAGATGACCATGAACATAAAAAAAGCCTATAAAACTCCAAATAGAGTGGACCAGAAAGGAGATTCCTCCCAACACATAATACTCAAAACACCAAGTGTCCAAATTAAAGAAAGAATATTAAAAACAATAAAAGAAAAATGTCATGTAACATATAAAGGCAGACAAATCAAAATTACATCTGACTTCCCAATGGAGACTATGAAAGCTAGAAGATCCTGGACAGACATCATGCAGATCCTAAAAGAACACAGATGTCAGCCCAAGATGCTATACCCAGCAAAACTCTAAATCACCATAGATGGAGAGACCAAGATATTCCAGAAAAAAAAACAAAACTAAATTTAAAAAATATCTGATAACAAACCCAGCACTAAATAAATTTTAGGTGGAAAAAACAATACAAAGAAGGAAAGTATAACCTAGTAGAAACAAGAAAACTCCTAAGAAAGAAAACCAAAAGAAGGAAGACACATAGGCACAATTCTACCTCTAAAAGCAAATATAGCAGGAAACAGCAAACACTACTTCTTAATATCTGTTAACATAAATGGAATAAATTCCCTAATAAGAAGACATAAGCTATCAGACTGGATACATAAACATCATCCAACATTTTGCTGCATACAGGAAACTATTCTCAGAGACAGAGACAGACACTATCTCAGACTAAAAGGTTGGGAAAAACCTTCCAAGCAATGGCTTCAAGAAGCAAGCTGGAGTAGCAATTCGAATATTGAAAAAATGTAGATTTTCAACCAAAAGTTATCAAAAAAGATAAGGAAGGACACTTTTTACGTAATACAGGGAAAATTTATTAGGAGGAACTCTCAATCCTTAACATATATGCTCCTAATGCAAGAGCATTCATATTCATAAAGGAAAACCTACTATAGCTCAAAAAATACATTGCAACCCAAACAATAATAGTGGGAGACTTCAACACCACACTCTCTTCAATGGGCAGCTCATGGAAGCAGAAACTGAAGAAGGACACAGTGAAACTAGAAGATGTTATGAGCCATTTGGAATTAATAGACATCTACAGAACGTTTCATCCTAAAACAAAAGAATACATGTTCTCAGTAACTCACAGCACCTTCTGGAAAATTGACGATATAATCTGTCACAAAACAAGACGCAATAGATATAAAAATAATTCAATACTCCAATGCATCCTATCAGATCACCATGGTCTAAGGTTGGTCATTAATAACAACAAAGATAACAAAAAGCATATATGCACATGAAAACAAAACAATGTCCTATTACAAAATAGCATGGTCAAAGAAGAAATAAACAGGGAAATTAAGGATTTTCTACAATTTAATTAAAATGAAAACACCATATACATAAACCTGCAATGAAAGCAGCACTGAGAGAAAAACTCATAGCTCGGAGTACTTCCAAAAAGAAACTGGAGAGAGCATACACTGACAACTTGACAGCACAGTTGAAAGCTTTAGAACAAAAGAAAACAGATACACGCAAGAGGAGTAAACAGCATGAAATAATCAAACTCAGAGCAGAAATTGACCAAACAGAAACAAAAAGAACCATTCAAAGCATCAAGAAAACCAAGAAATGATTTTTTGAGAAAATTAACAAGATTGATAAACACTTAGCCAGAATAACTAGAGGGCAAAGAAAGAGTATCCAAAGTAACAAAATCAGAAAGGAAAATGGAGACATAACAACTGAAAATGAGGAAATTCAAGAAATCATCAGATCCTACTACAAAAGCCTTTACTCAACAAAGTTGGAAAATCTGGAGGAAATTGATGAATTACTAGATAGATACCAGATACTAAAGTTAAACCATGATGAGGTAAACCATCTAAATAATCCTATAACACCTAAAGAAATAGAAGCAGTCATCAAAAGAATCCCAACCAAAAAAAAAAAAAAAAAAAAAGCCCATGTTGAGATGGGTTCAGTAAAGAATTTTATCAGACATTTATTTATGACCTAACACCAATACTCTCCAAACTATTCCACAAAATAGAGTCAGATGAAACACTACTTAACTCATTTTTAAAGGCCAAAATAACCCTCGTTCCTAAACCACACAAAGACCCTACAAGGAAAGAAAACTTCAGACCAATCTCACGTACGAAAATTGATCAAAAATACGTAACAAAATCCTATCAAACTGAATGAAAAAACACATCAAAAGATTCATTCACCATGATCAACATGATCAAGTAGGCTTCATCCCTGGGATGCAGAGATGGTTTAATATACGGAAATCCATCAATCTAATCCACCGTATTAACAAGCTCAAAAAAAAAAAAAAAAAAAAAAAAAAAAACACATGGTCATCTCACTAGATGCTGAGAAAACATTTGACAAAATTCAACACCCTTTCATATTGAAAGTCTTGGAAAAACAGGAATCCAAGGCCCATACCTAAACATGGTAAAAGCAATACACAGCAAACCAACAGCCAACATCAAACTTAATGGTGGGAAAATTGAAGCAATCCCACTAAAATTAGGGACTAGACAAGGCAGCCCACTGTACCCCTACCTATTCAACATAGTACTGGAAGTCCTGGCCAGAGCAATTAGAGAGCAAAAGAAAATCAAAGGGATACAAATTGGAAAAGAAGAAGTAAAAACATCCCTTTTTGCAGATGACATGATAGTGTACTTAAGTGACCCCACAAATTCCACCAGAGAACTCCTACAGCTGATAAACAAGTTCAGCAAAGTGGCTGGATATAAAATTAACTTAAACAAATCAGTAGCCGTCCTCTACTCAAAGGACAAATGTGTAGTGAAAGAAATTAGTGAAAAGATACCCTTCACAATAGTCACAAAAACTATGAAATACCTTGGTGTGACTCTAAAGAAGCAAGTGAAGAACCTGTATGAAAAGAACTTCAAACCTCTAAAGTAGGAAATCAAGGAAGATCCCAGAAAATGGAAAGATCTCCCATGCTCATGAATTAGAAGGATCAACATTATAAAAATGGCCATCTTACCAAAAGCAATCTACAGATTCAATGCAATCCCCATCAAAATTCCAACCCAATTCTTCCTTGAGTTGGAAAGAGCAATGTGCAGTTTCATGGAACAACAAAAGACCTAGGCAGGAAAGGACCCAGATGTCCTTCAGTAGATGAATGGATACAAAAATTGTGGTTTATTTACACAATGGAATACAACTCAGGTATCAGAAACAATGACATTATGAAGTTCCTAAGAAAATGGATGCATCTAGAGAATATTATACTGAGTGAGGTAACCTAGTCACAAAAGAACAGACATAATATGCAATCACTGATCATGGGATACTAACCCAAGAAAGCTCTGAACACCCTAGAAACAACTCATAGACTATATGAAGCTCAAGGAAAACAAAGGCCTATAAAAAAGAAAAAGAAAAAAAAAAGAAAAAGAAAGCCTCAGTCTTTCTTAGAGAAAAAAGTAAATGTATAGCACCCTCTCAGAGTGTGGTACACCTGGACCTCAAATTATTAATAATCCAGGAGCTAAGATAATAGCCTTGGGGCAATTTTTGTTATTCACATATCATTATGCTTAATCTATACCCAACAAGAAATTTTTTTTCATGTTAAGTTTTGTCCTACATGTACTTCATACTTCTAGTAACTAGTTGGATTTCTATGCTTGCTATCAAATCTCTAAAATAATTTAGTGCTGATAAAATTATTCATATAGTGTTATGCTAAAATACCTTTGAAATCTATAAATGTATCCCTATTTTTTAAAAAAAAATAAAGTGGTAAGGAAAAAAAATATAGATCCCAGGTAGATTAAATACTATTATTTTAAAACTACATTATGACATTCTTTCAGCTAGTTAGAACAACCAAAGATGGAATGTAAGGTTCACTAACAATATCAAGAAATAATTAGGTACTTTGTGAATGGTTTTATCAATTTTTTAGTCATCTATCCAAAGAGAGAAACAGGAATAGGGAGCTTGTTTCTCTCTGCCAGTGGTATGGACATTTTAGTTTGCATACCATCTCGGCATCCTAAAAGGTCTAGGAAAGTCTATATTTGAAAAAAAATTTAACCATAGAGAGCAAGAGAACATCAATTATGCATTACATGTGTCATTACATATTTAGTGTCATCTATTCTCCATAAGTCACTGAATCCATATTTTGGTGAACAAAGTCTTTATATTGCTGAGTTTCCTCTCACTTCAAATTAGTTCAAACTGTAGTAAGATAGTGTATCCAATTATGTTATGTAAAACCTTTGCAAACTGGGTAAAAGTAATGACAACTTTCAGAAGCACAGCAGAAATATCATTTTTCTATATTCATCTATAGAAAGAAATATTTAAATGTTCACTTGTATTCCTACTGTGGTCTATCAGCCTAGCTCAAAACTCAAGGAATGACGCTATCTCAGGGGAATGAAATGGAGTATGAAAGCATATATTATAAAACTTTTTCTGCTTTTTGATGTTTGTGTCCACATAAGTGTATACACCACACAGTAATCCACTAAAGCACAGAACTATGAGTCTTTGCATAAACTTTATAGATATCATACTCTGGATAGAATCTTTTTAAAAGAAAGTGGATACATAAAAATCAAATCTCAACATCTAATGCAACCCATATGGATTCAAGGCATTCTGAAATACAGTAAAATTTTTTCTTCATGAGAGCCACCTTGCCCCCAAATGCCTTCAGATAAAGGTCTTTCGATATCACTGCTATGAACACTGAAAGCTGCTCCTTGTGTCAGCATCCTTTTCAGGAGAAATCCCCAAATGAGATTTACGACTAAGAAGTGAGGCTAACAACTGACCCATAATCTAATGTTCTTCCTTCTATAAATTCTTAGCCATTGGTATCACAGCTCTTAACACACCCTGACCTTTATAATCATCTGACAAGTGATTATAAAGTATGCACTTTTGCTTAATGGGTAGAGGGCAAGTTCCTTGCAATTAGAAATTAGGCAATATTTATTTGTGTGACTTGCTTATAAAGCATATTTATATATGAAGGCTTCAACTGAAATGAATCTGTAAAGTTTATGAATTTTCATCCAACTTCTCACAAGACTACAACTCACATTTTCAAAGCATGATTATTTAAATTGTTTATTACTATATTTACCTAGAGCATACAAGGACATATGTACAGATATTACAAATGTGTTCTTGCACATAGAATACATATGATCATAGATCTGAATAAATACACAGAACATATGTATTTTTATAATTATTGCTGTCTTTATTCCTAATGAAAAATATCTTGCTTAAGAATTTCCATGTTACATTTTGTTTTATGTGTACTTTATGCTCATTGAAACTAGTAAGTTTTCAATTAATACTATCAAACCTTTAAAAAAATCAAGTACTGACAAAAATGTATTCATATAGTTTTATGCAAAAATGCTTTTAAAATTTGTACATTTATCTCTGTGTTTTAAAATGAAGTTGTTAGGAATAAAGGAAAAGAAAGAAAAGAAAATAGCTCTTGGGTTTGGTGCCTGCATATGTGGTGGTTCTCCAGTTGAGGCAGTCTCTGTAGATCTTTTTTTCAATCTCTGCTCCTCTATTTGACCTTGTATTTCCTCCCCTATTTTGTTCTCCCTTCTAAGAAAGACTGAGGCATCCACATTCTGATCTTCCTATTTTTAACTTCATAAATTTTATTGATGGTTTCTTGAACATTCCTAGCTCTTTTTTTTTGGGGGGGGGGAGGACTAGTATCCACTTATAAGTGAATACATACTGTGAGTTTTCTTTTGTGACTGGGTTATATCACTCAGGATGATAGCTTCAAGTCCCATCCATTTTGCCTAGGAATTTCATAAAGTCATTGTTTCTAAGAGCTGAGTAGTACTCCATTGTGTAAATGCACCACAATTTCTGAATCTCTTTCTCTGTTGAGGGATATATGGGGTTTTTCAGCTTCTGGCTATTATAAATAAGGCTGCTATGAACATTGTTGAGCATGTGTCCTTGTTAGATATTGGAGCTACTTTTCGGTATATGCCCAGGAGTAGTATAGCTGGGTCCTCAGGTAGCACTAGGTTCAATTTTCTGAGGAACCTCCAAACTGATATCCAGAGTGGTTGTCTCCTCAGAGGCTCTCCCAGAGTCATACAGATACAGATGAGGATGCTTGCAGCTTAATATCAGACTCAACACGGGGACCCCAATGAATTAGCTAAAGACTGAAATAGCTGAAAGATTTGCAACCTCATGAGAAGAACAACATCATCATCAGCCAAGACACTGAGGTAGAGAGGGTGATTGGGAGAGGAAGCACCTTCATGGATTCAAGTTGAGGGGGAGGAGAGAGACGAGTGGGAGTAGATATAACATTTGAAATATAAATACAGAGAATATCCAATAAAATTGAAAAAAAATAACAAATAATTTATTGCTAGCCATTGGTTCCAGCACATCATAAAGTCATAAGAAAACTTTCTGAGTTGAGTTGAACTAAGCTAAGAAGATACTACATATTTAGTTTTGCAGATTAAACTACATTTCTTTCTATATTTTTTTTAAGCTGGCCTTTCATCATTAATAGTTATATAGTACCAACCCCCATTACATGGACTGGTTTCTGTGACCAGGGTATGCATGCCTATTATAGCTGCTGAAGAAGCCTGCATTGATTTTAATTTATCATGGCTAGATCCTTAGATCACCCTAAGGAGCAAAGCTACTATTTATTAGTTTTAAAATAAAAAGGTCTACAAATCACATGAAACACAGTAAAATATGGGAAAACTGAACACTGCCCCCTCCAGTTGTCAAGGATCTGAGCTTATGTAACACTCCTGATTTGCTATTTACTTGAACTATTTATTTAACATGTCCAGATTCCTTATTCTCTATTTGTGAGATAACTACATTTTATTTTCTCTAAAATAACGTATTGGGTTTATTATATTAAATGATGTTTAAACTGTGCACAAATATGTCAAACCCACAAAGAAAACTTAAAAGATATAAGAAAATAAAACTGTGTCCTGCTACTGTGAGATAGATCATGCTATAAGTTTGGTACAAACTCTCAGAGAATATGTAAGCTGTCCACTTAACCATGCCTCTATCTTCTACACAGAGATAGTGACTAAGAAGAAATCAATAGAAATCAATTCAGAGGGTATTAAAAGTCATATACCTTAGATAATTTAGTTACTTACTCATGAAGAACAGAAATTATTCTGGGCATGAGTATGTTATTTTGATATATTATAATTTCATTCTTTATTATGTAAATAGTAGTTGATATATTTCCCCAGCTACACACAAGCAAGTGTTTTTCCCCTGTATATTTGAAAAGACTAGACAATAATAAATAGCATTTCCAAAGCAATATGTAAGTACTTCTGGTGGTGTGTATAAAACTTTTCATTAAGAATTCTTCAATTCATAAAAGATGTTTAATTAAAAATAATCTTCGCAGTCTTTCCTTGATCCTCTAAAAGTGAAAACATACAATGTAGAAGATGTACACTATTAATCCTCCAGCTATTCACACCGCTAGCTGTCTTCTTAGCTAACATTGTGACTCAAATACTATGACTTTATACCTCATGGTACTTGCTTCTCATTTCAAACAGAAGACTTGCACAGTGCTCAAGTCCAAGTGCATCAAAGGCCTCCTTATTAAACCAGATACACTGGAAATAATAGAAAAGTATGTGGGGGAAGAGTCTAGAATACTTGGGCATAAGGAAAAATTTCCTTAACAGAAAACAAATGGCTTAAGCTATAAGAACAAGAATCAACAAATAGATCTCATAAAATTGCAAAGTATCTTTTCTTTTCTTTTTTCCTTTTCTTGAACTTTATATAGTCTGTGAGTTGTTTCAGAGCTTTCTGGGGTCAGTATTCAATCATCAGTGACTGCATATTATGTCTGTTCTTTTGTGACTGGGTTATCTCACTCAGGATGATATTCTCTAGATTCATCCATTTTCTTAAGAATTTCATTAAGTCATTGTTTCTGATAGCTGAGTAGCACTCCAAAGAAAACATTGACTAATTCTAGGTTATATCCTGTTTTACATGTACTTTAAGCTCATTGTAAGACCTTAATGCACACTATCAAACCTTTAAAAGAAAAACCAAGCATTGACAAAAATGTATTTGCATACTTTTATGCAAAAATGCTTAAAATTTGTACACTTATCTTGTTTTTTTACAATAAAGTTCTTCAATAAATAAATAAATAAATTTGATGTTATAATTATTTTTATTTATTCACAAATAACCTACATTATGTTGTAAAATTGTGTTTGTGTGTATATAAGTGTGTGTGTGTGTGTGTGTGTGTGTGTGTGTGCGTGTGTGTGACATACATATAAAAACAACATTTTAAGGAAAATATATTCATATGATTTTCCCAAACTTAACGTTAGTGTTGCCATTACTTTTTACAAGAACTTTAAATAGTATTACTTGCAGATTTTAATAATTAGCTTTTACAAAAAAAGCTAATAATAAGTTTTCAACATTTTGAAGTTATGTTCACTGGTCAACATGTGTGTGTGTGAGTGTGTGTGTGTGTTATTTCATCCTCATTTAACTTTTACTGAAAATAAAATTATACAATTCTTTGTTATTTGAGAGAGCAGAACTTGAGATCTTTTATTACACATGTTTAGATTACATACATCACTCTGTGCATCATGGTGCAGTCAGTTGACATGCCCGTGTTCATTGCGGAGCTTTGTGACATGCATGCCACGTTCTATACCACTCAAAGGAAAAAATAGTAACATTGTCTTCAGATTGTTTTATAAAAGAAACCAAACCAAAAGGAATGACAAAGAGAATGGGAGAAAGCCCAGGAAGCCTCAATCTCATACAAGTGCTGTGGGATGCTACGAGCAGAAGAAATAGTCTTCCCTGGGGAAGATGCCCTAACTGGCTATCCAGTACCAAATGGTCAGCTCTAAAAGATTTATATACAAGTGACAATAATTAATGGAAAATAAGTCATAAATATGAAAGAAAGCAAGGAAAATAAATTGGAGGGTCTGGAGGGATGATATAATAAATTATTGTACTCTTAAACATTAAAAAATACATATAAGTTTAGTTTCCCTGAAAAAAAAATATTTATTCACATCTAAATTTCCAAGGGGGCATAAAATAATACACTTTAAATTGCATATTGTAAGATAAAACTACTACAGGCACAATTCTCAAGGCTGTCATTATCAAAAATGTTTTTTTTTTTTTTTTTTTTTTTTTAAAAAAATATTCCTTTCTCTGGAAGAAAACCAAGTACTAGCACTGCTAAGACATCTGTCTCTCCAGTGCCCTGCCTCAAGTCACACCTCCAGAATTTGACGTAAATTTTTCTATCAGTAAATATTTGACTAATATAAATAAACATCTGGGGGTATATTTTTATAGCTAGGTACAGTTTTCTCAGACAAAGAAGAGTTGTGAGTGCACAGAAGTTGAAACAGGTCTCTTATAGGCCAACACAGGAGTGTGAATATTTATAATACAACTTAGTGTCTTACTAACTACATCTGAGCATTAACCCTACAAGCTTTCTGCTATCTCTGCCTGCTACTACCCTCAGCTGCTGTCACGAGTTGCAAAACCTGCTATAAACTTTACATAACATAAAAATGCTATGAACATGTGAAGCTTCTCCTTACATATGATTTCTACCCAGGGAAAAATTAAAGGGCTGCAGCAAGCTGATTTCTCAAATTGAGGGTGTTTATGACGTAGGATGTAAAAGGGTCACAGGGTTATGCTAGTAAGCCCAGGCTTCATTAGACTGAGCACAGCACAGTCAGCTCTGTTCAATTAGTTACTCTCAATTGTAATTGTCTTAAGGTGCAATAATCATTATGTATGTAAATGGATTTGAGTTAGACTCCTAGGAACCACCTGACAGCTCACAACTGTATGTAACTCCATTCCCAAGAGACCACATACAGTTTTCTGCCTTCAATGGACAGTAGACATTCATGTACACGGGCATACATGCAGGCAGCATATCCATGCACATAAAAATAAATCCTGAAACATGTTGTAAATATTTAAGAAAATAAAAAAATTGGGTCACATGCTCATACTCCTAGGGAAAAGGTGGAAGCTAATTTGCATTGTAATGAAAAAGATTAGCTTGTTTGCATTTTAGATAAGTTCATTGAGTATTTGACACTTCAGGACAGAACATCTGCAGTGCATTTTAGAGCTGATATTTCATTTTAAATACATTAGTGTTGTAAAAAGTGTCACGTAAGTATGTAGTTTTTAAAAAGATGCAGAAGCATGTTTAGCACTGAGGAGGCTGGGCATCTCTCACGCGTCTCACTGAAAATGACGGATGGGCCCAGCTCTTATATCCTCAGGGCAGGTTTTCCTGTACCACCAAGGATGGCTCTATTGTGCTATTCAGGCTAGGTGCCTGGCTAGTGAGGGACAAAGCCATTTCAGAACAGCCCTTGGACATCAGCATGTTCCCAGGACATAACACAGACCAGAAAAGTCCACATGCCATATTCCCTACAGTGCTGCTGCGTTGACATAGACCCAGACATGTCCCTCGTGGGCAACAAGGCAGGCTCCTCTCATCAGGCTGTTCTTCCCCACTATTCTGTCTCTATTTCCTTGTATTTTCAGTGTTCAAACCTCTTAGCATCTCCTTTCTCCCATATCTCTACTACATACATGCACATTGTAGTGGCTCCTGATGCAGACATATTTTCTTTCATGATCAGTAGAGCTGCCCACTGCAGCTTCAGCACTTGTAAGAACAAGCCCCTCATCTGGGCAGCACAGTAGAGCTGGCCCTGGTGGTGTAGGTAATCTGGCCCAGAGGTCACCAGAGTGGGAGGAATGTAACTGTCACTCTCCAGCTGTAGCATTGGTTGAGCTAGGCAGATTAGTTCTAGAGAGCCTGAAAGTTAACTCTCTCTCTCTCTCTCTCTCTCTCTCTCTCTCTCTCTCTGTGTGTGTGTGTGTGTGTGTGTGTGTGTGTGTGTGTATAAGAGCTGACTTTCTGACATACTCAGCTACCTCCAAGGCTTTCAGTTGGCCCACCACAATCTCTAACACATTATGAAATGCTACAGTATGTTAAGGGGCCAATTCTGCAGATCCAAAGCTTGAGGATCTCTATGTAACAAGGCAACAAGATGATATCCAAGAGGAGTCCCAGTGAGCATCCAGTATTGATACTGCAGGAAAAGCCAGAGGCCTTCAATGACAATGGTTTATTGCAACAAGCATTTGCAAGCAAAGATGTTTGGACAAAAGTATATACTATGTGAAACACTGCAGATTCCAGGACAGGATGGGTTTTCAGGGTGGTGTTTTGTTTGTTTAATTGCTTGCTTTATTTTTTATTTATTTTGTTTGGGAGACTTCAAGGGGCTCCGAAGGATGAATATCAAGGAACATGGAGAAGAGTGGAATTGGGAAGCATGGTGTGCAGTTCCCTGAATCAATCTTTTCTTAAAACTATCTTTAGAGGCAAAAAATCATTAATTTGTTTTATAAGTGAGTATACAGAAGTGTATCTGACAATGAACTCAGTGAACTCTCAGTTCCACCTCACTTAGGCATTCTATTTCTAATGGAGATAGTATGTAGATTGTGTGTGTATGTGGCAGGGTAGCATCATGTTTGCTTGGCTGGTTGGCCTTGTCTTTAAAATCAGATTTCATATAACCCAGGCTGGATTCAAACTCAGGAGGTAGACACAAAAGACCTTTAACTTTGGACCCTCTGCTGTAACTCACAAGTGCTAGGACGGCATTTGTGTGCCACCATACATGGCTGTGTGTGTTTTAAGTCTGTTGAAATAAAGACTGTATTAGCATTTCTTTGTTCTGGTCTGGCCTTCAGACCATCAAAGTTGAACTGCTGGGATCTAAATTTAACCGTTAGTGTAGTCTGTAAGCTGTGTTCGATGGATAAAAGAGAAATGGAGCCATCTGTTTATTTTGTTGGCTTCCTACAAAGCAAATCCTACTGATAATGTCGTTCATAGGTCCAGCTTAAAAAACAAAATAAAATTTCAATATAACCCAGAAAAGCATGCACACATTAAAAACTAACCTTCATCATAAGTTCTCTTTCTGCTTTCTACTGTGTTTGATCCACACTATTAGTTCTTTTTATACTTTTCCATGAGAAGAATGAAAATTCCCATTTACAAAAACAGCATTATGACAAATGGTTTACCTAACAAATACACAGTAGACCTGGTATCTCAGGCTAGTTCTATCTGATGTCAAACCTAAAGTGATTAATAAAATGACACTTTCTCTTAGAAATGCTCTACTGAAAATACAGTGGTTACTGAATATTTTTTAGTGCTCACTTGTTTTTCTGAAAGAAAGAAGATTAAGAAGAAAGACTAAAGAGAAGTTTGTATTTTTCATTCCTACAACAGAAAAATAAAAAATGATCCAACTTTCTACATCAACATTCAGATTAGTAGGTTCATCAGCAACTTTTTTCTTTTCTTCTTACCACCTCTATTCTCTCAGTCACTCCTCATTTCCACTATTTCAGCTGAGTATCCATAGATCTGCACATTGTAGACTCACCAGATAAAACAAAGGAACACTTACTCTTTCTGATTTATAATACTGGACAAATAATAAATTGCAATCAAGGATGTTGAAAATATATGCTGGTTCTTTTAACACACTAATAACCATGCAGCATAAAATATGGTACTTTGCTCCACTAAATGCTAGTTAGGGAAGTGTTCATCACCTTTCACATACATTCAATGATAATAAATAAGGTTCATATGCAGCCTGTGTGTAATTTCTATGAGAAAAAAGCCTTTGTCTGCCAATCACATCAATCTTAGAGGTGTAGCTCTGGCAGGTTGAGTGTGGGAGGCTCCAGCGGAATGTACCACATTTGGGAATATACAAACAGCACAGACTGTTTTTAACGGCCATTGAAAGAAGAGAAATCACAACTTTGGGTGGATGAGGAAAGGGGGTAGTTCGGAGAAGTAGGGAAGGCACGAATAGGGTCAAAATAGATTATATAAAGTTCTCCAAGAACTAATAAAAGGAGAAAAATCCGTTGTCTTTGACATCCAGAAATATTTGTGTGCTCATTCCAATATCCAAATGGAAATATTATCATCAAACTATTTGTAATTAATGGTGTTGTCAATGATAAAATATACACATTAGCTATAATGTCTCTTTTGTTCTTTCCAACCATTAGCTCTATAATAATATTTTATTCCATTTACTTGGCAGCGTAGTTCACTTGAAATTTATTTTAAAAACATTATAACACAAAGTTTTAAATATTTCTTATTTATTCTACCCATGTTAATGTAACTACAATGCTCTTGAAGAGCGTTTGATCCCATGAAGCCTTATATAATGTGGTGAGGACTGAAAGAAGAGGTGAATCTAAACCTATAGGGCAAGAAGTAGATATGTAGGAATTATCAAGTGCCTACAAGGCTCCTCTTCTTATAGGAGTGGCTTGAATTTGAAGGAGTAAGTACAAAAAACAACTTCACATGCATTTTACATTTTGAAGTATTTTTTCCCGATATTATTGAGAAAATAGCAGAGTCTATGTTTATCAGCCTCTCCGGGTATCAGCATCTAACTTTACTTTTGCTCATTTTCACAAATCCTGAACTAATATTTATATATTATTATGACCTATAGCTTATGCTTTATTTAGATTTTCCTAGTTTTTGCTATTATCTTTTTTTTTCTACCCTAATATCACTCCCTAGAGGTTAACACATATTTAGACCTTAGGCTACATTTTGAATTCTGTGGATTGTGTCTTGGGTATTGTGTACTACATTTTAGCTAATATTCACTTATCAGTGGGTACATACCATGCATGTGCTTTTGGGTCTGAGTTACCTCACTCAGCATGATATTTTCTAGTTCCATGTATTTGCCTGCAAAACTCAGGATATCCTCATTCTTAATAGATGAGTAGGATTACATTGTATAAATGAACCATATTTTCTGTATCCATTCTTCTGTAGTGGGACATCTGGGTTGTTTCCAGCTTCTGGTTATTACAAATAAGGTCACTATGAACATAGTGGAACATGTGCTTCTGTGGCATTGTGGGGCATCTCTTGGGTATATTCCCAAAGTAGTATTTGTTGGGTCTTCTGATAGATGTATATTCGATTCTTTGAGGAACCACCAGATTGATTTCCAGAGTGGCTGTATTTAATTTTGCAATCTGACCAACAATAGAGGAGAATTTCTCTTTCTCCACATCCTCACCTCTATGTGTTGTCCCTGAGGTTTTTATCTTAGACATTCTGATTGGCATAAGGTGGAATCTGAGGATCCCTCTAATTTGCATTTGTCTGATCACTGAAGACTTTGAACATTTTTTTAAGGTGCTTCTCAGCCATTTGAGATTCCTCTGTTGTGAATTCTCAATTATAGTTCTATACCCCATTTTTGGCTGGATTGTTTGATTTTTGGTGGTTAGGTTCTTGAGTTATTTGGGTGGGAGAAGAAAGCAACCACAAGGTGGGAGAAGGGGAGGCACCTAGTAGGGAAAGAGGACAGGACGGGAGGGAGAGAGAACTTGATCTGGTATTGGGAGCGGGCGGTCAGGAGTGGGGGGAAACTGAAGCCTTGAGGGCCAGCAGAAAGAATGTAAACAGGCAACTTCTGGAGGTAGGAGGTTAGGAGGATCCTCCAGAATGTCTCAGGACTCAAAGGGAGGAACTCTAGATGAAAATGTTCTACAGTGGGGAGAGGAAACTTGTGGAGCATCAAGAGTGGTATGGGGTTGCTATGCCTCAGTCAAAACTCTGATGCATAATTGTTCCTGTCTTAAAAAAAAAAAAAAGAAAAAAGAAAAAGCAGGAATGGAGATGTAGAAGAGCCTGAGCAAAAAAAGATACAGGGACAGACCCAAAGGGGGATCCAACTCAAGGGAGGCCCCAAGGCCGATACCTTTACTGAGTACTCACAAAAAGGGACATCTCATGACTGCCCCTCACAAACCCAACAAGCAACTGAAAAAGTCAGATGTAGATATTTGCACCCAACCAATGATGAGAAGCACCTGACCCCTGTGGTTGAATTAGAAAAAAGCTGAAAGAAGCTGAGGAGGAGGACCAGCAGTCTCAATTAACTTGAACCTCCTTTGAGATCTCTCAGAAACTGGATCACCAACCAGGAAGCAAACACCAACTAATATGAGGCCCCCAACACATACACAGCAGAGGATCACCGGATCTGTGTTCAGTCAGAGCAGATGCACCTAACCCTCAAAAGCGACTGGAGACCACAGAGAGTTTAGAGGCCTGATGGAATTGGTAAGGTGGGGAGGGGTGGGAGGAGGTACAGAATGTGTAACAGTAAAAGGGTGGACCTGGAGGGGAATAAATTCTGGAGTGTAAAAAAAGAAAAATAATAAAAGAAAGAACAGAAGAGACATATTTTCTATCAAACAATTGCTATATAAATAAGTAACATATCTAATTCTAAAAAGAATGACTCATATTCACTCTCTCTGTCCCTCTCCTCTTTTCTTCTCTCTCTCTCTCTCTCTCTCTCTCTCTCTCTCTCTCTCTCTCTCTCTCTCTCTCTCTCTCTCTCTCTCTCTCTCTGTGTGTGTGTATCTGTATATTTCCTTTTGTCTTTTTGTCTTTCTGCCTGCCTGATTGCTTATATGTCTTTTTTTCTTTCATTCTTTGGAATGAAAACTACATGGTGTTTTTAGTAGAGCTGAAGTTTTTAAATAGAAGCCTTTCACTGGGCACTATTTCACACTTTATAATCATTAATTATTATTATTATTATTGCACTTGTAATTATTCATTTTGAAGAAAGACCACAGGAGAAATCCTCATTATATCATCTCAAAGACCCAGAGTCATGGAGTAGAAAAGTTTAAATGGGGAGGGATGGGAAGGTACCTAGAGAGGATGTGGTTGGATGAGTGATAACTAACACTAAAGTGGTTGATGGAAACTGCATGGTGATTTAATATTTTGTAAGTTTTCCTTAAAAGGTACTTTAAAAATATTTTAATAGCCATAACCTCTAAAAAGGTCAGGGTTACTTTCAGAAACTATAGGTTGACCAGCAAGAGAAATCCAAGTGTCAGGAATGAGATATTCCTTTCAGGTGTTAGTTAGGTGTTCCTGATGCCCCAAATCATTAAAAGCTATTGACATTACTCTCCCACTATAACTTGATAACAAGATTCTACACTTAGGTCATCCGGCTTGGAGAAATAAATATGTTAATTATCTTCTTTAGCAATTTTAGGGCAGCTATTTTAGTGTTTTAAGTTACTTTACTGACTGATGGGAGAGAAAAAAATTAATAGTCTATTCCATTCCAGACTGAATGACCACACTAAAAATATATGCACCTTTGTGTAATTTTGTGTATTGATAGCATAAATGCTACAAGGATAATCAATGGCACTCTAAATAGGGATTAGGTTGACTCCATATAAAGAGTCATGTAAACTTAGTGTTGCAAAAATCATTCACCCCGTGGGAGAACCTATTACTCATATTTTGTTAAGTAAATATAACATTAATCTCCTTTTTATATATTCATTATAATAGTGATAAAGTAGCTTTCACTCTTATCAGAGAAGAAAATTTTATGAAGATTGATGAAATTTATTTCTTCTGGATATGACTAAAGTGTCACACTCCTGAACTCACAACAGTGGTGGCCATCTACACAAGGGAAACCGAGGCAACATCTTAGAATAAATGAATTAAGATCTCATGAGATTCAACTTTTAGCTGAGATTTATTGTCAGGTGATATCTGTTGGGGAAGGAGGTGTCAGTTTTTTTTTTTTTTTTTTTTTTTTTTTTGAGTCATGGCTGCTGGTACATTGCCTATGCTCTAACAGATGGTATTTCACACATCATGTTTATAAGCTGCTTTAAAGAAGAAGGTACTATTAAGTTAAGATTAAGATGTAGGACACTGAGGTATATATGATTAAAATATACTCTTCAGGTTAGTAAAAATCGAAAACAAATTGATAAGTAGTAAAAAAATTAATTTTAAAAGGAACAATCCATTTTAATGCTCATACTTATCTTTTTGTGGTAGGTAAGACTTTTTCTTAGGTTTCACTTTTATTAGGATTTTTTAAAATTATCTCTTACTATTTAGATTTACTGTGTAGAAAAATTCAATCTCAAAAATATTCCATTTCATCCTATGCTCTCCTGTAAGAACAGAGACAGGATCATTTTAAATTTGAAACCAACAGAAGACTTTGTACTATAAAACAGAAGACTGAATCAGAGACATTTAGTTCAACAAGTCATATTATTCAATGATCTGCCAGGAAGAAGTACCATAGGCCTGCAGGCAGCTTTTGAGGCCTGTTTGATATGATACAGCTGCAGCAGCCTTAGTGTGGGCTTTATAACCTCACTATAAAATCTCAGCACACAGATAGGCATATATATAGATGTCTGTCATTAATGGAAGGAAGGCAAGGAGGCAACCAAAAGCATTAACAGTTGTTAACTTATGACTTTTAATTTGTTTCTCCCCAATTAGTATGTGAGTTAAACAATTCTGAGTCTGCTCTACGAAAAAAACAGTTAAAGACCTTTGCCAATGACTCGTGGCAAGCTTCAGAAATGAAGTGCAAAACCACCTCTTAGGATTCTAATCACATATCTACAGCATCAAATGGTATTTTAAGCAAAGGGCCAATATTAACAATATACTCATCACTTTTTTGCTCTTTTTACTCTCTATAAATTATAGAGTGTACACATTTGTGGCTAAAATATTAAGCCAAAACTCTCCATGATTATAGAAACAATACAAATCTTAATGGAGAGACTAGTGGAATGTAGTTATAGGCGGCTGAGAATCAGGGAGGAGTGTGGATGTTGGTAGTCAGAGCTTCCAACTATCATACTATTGGACAGAGAAATAAAAATCACAATAAAATATTCTCGTAGTTACCACTTAATTATATTGCATCCTAACAGTCATTAACATAATTTAATTTATATGACCTAGTCTCAGAACCATCTCAACATCAGGTTTGGCTCATTCTAACACTATTCAATTATGATAGACTATGAATGTTTTGTTTTCCTCAAAATCACAAAGAGAAACAAAATATTAAGTAAGAAAAATAAAGAAAATCTCACCAACTGCACAGTCCTGATTAAAGCAACATATAGCCCACGATCCTGTTGTCAGCTCCCTAGACTGACAATATATTGGCTAACTGCTTCTTTACTTCTGTTTTTCTGGTTTTTTGAGTCACAGGATGCTTCCACAAGCTGACTTTCTAGATATAGTGCAGTACATAGGAAAGCTGTTGCTGAATAAGTTTGTAGCATCCTAAGTCTTTTAAGTGGAGGAAGCAAAAATTTACTGCCAAGCTACGCATCATTTTGAATAATAATCAAATGCTGGCAATCTGTAGTAACTTACCAAACTTAAAATGTTTTATAGATTCATGAAAATGAATAACTGATGCTAAACAAGAAAATCATGTGGGGATGGACCATGATGCTATGTAAAACAAGCATTAGAAATGGAAAGACTTGAGTTTGAATTCAAGGATTGGCATTCCAGGATATAGTGCCTACATATTTGTGTCATACAATCTATGATATTTGTTTATTTACCTTTTAGCTGAGATAGTTCAAGATCATAATTTGTGGCTTGAGTCTTGCACAGTGTGTATGCCTTGTTGAACAAGAGAGCAAGAGTTCCAATGTGTCATGGAGGAGATTTTGTAGTAAGGTATGAACAAATCATGCAAAGGCTGTGTTTCTCCTGTTCAGGAAGTGTGACCATGCCTCCTCTACTCCTTATTCCCTGCTTTCCTGTTCATTATCAGGCTACATCATTACTCCTGCCCGCCAACCTTTCCTGATTACATGGCACAACGGCTGCTCATACAACCAGTTTCAGCCATTGTAACTATGTGGCTAGATCTAACCAGGGGAATGAAACTAATAAGGTCAGAAATTTTACACTTGGTAAGATTAATTAGTTAATGAAAAAGCATTCGGAATTTCCCAATTTCATACCAAGTAAGAAGTCGCAAACTCAGAGTGAGGAACAGGATTGGTTTTACTGGCAAAATAAGAATTCTCCACATTCAAAATAAATTACTGTGCCCACTTAGAATACGTAACCATAACTAATTTCAGTTTAATGCACAGTAAACTCAGGACACATTTGCTTGACCTCCAGATACTCTCATATTCAGCAAAGTCTATGAAAGATAGCAAGGAAATAAAACCAATTTCATTGAGAAGTCTCCCTGTCAATCTCATAAATTATATTCTTCATTAAACACCTTTTACTTATTGTTAACAATTCTAATTCTAGAATGTAATTGTCATGTTTTATATTTCACATGACCAACATGTTTTGTAGTACCAAACACATATTAAACTGTAAAGTGATAAACAGGAAACCAACTAAAGCAAACTGACTTTAGCAAAAGAAAAATGGCCAAGAAGTTAATGAAAGAAGGAAAGCTGTACACTATTTTGATGAAAAAAAAAAAAATAGTAACATACTTTTTGGATTAATTTTTAAATGCATTTTGAAGATCATTTGAAATAATTTTTAAAAACCCATCTGAAATTAGCGGCCTATTTGTATGTTTGGTGTATGTATTCATAATATCCAGACTGAAAAAATTCTTTTTGCTTTTTTTTTGTGCCTTTTGTTTTTTGTCTGTTTGACTGGATTTACAGCATTACAAATAGATTTCCTCCTGTGAAGACGTCCTAAAAAGAATAGTTGATTACAGTCTTGCTACCATTGCACAGATGTGCAAATCTCCCTGATTGAGTTGGTATTATTGCTCATATGGTCCACAGCTCAGTAAGATTTATGGTGTCTTTTCTCACCCACCAACCTAAATAATATCATCTGGCACTATGAAAGTCAGAGAGCAAGGAGAAAGCTTCCAGCTCAGTTCCAGATGGACTTCCTGATACATTGTAACTTCAGCAACAGTGTGTTTAGGTCTTGGGAGCAACTATGTTGGTTTGAATGAAAATGTCCCTCACAGGTCCATGTACTTGAACATGTGACCCCAGTTGGTAGAGCTCTTTGGGAGCTTTAGTAAGTGTATACTTGTTTGGGGCACTGTGTTACTAAAGGTGGCTTTTGACAGTTTAAAGACTCCAACAAATTTCAGTTGCTCTCTCTGCTTCATGTCTGTGGTCCAAAGAGTTATTAGCTTATGCTCCAACCGTCATGGCTTCCTGATGCCGTGCCTCCCTCACAGTGATGGCAATGAACTCTTATCCCTCTGGAACCATAAGTCCAAATAAAAGCTTCTATATTTTGCTTGATCAGTTGTCTTATTAATTCTGCAGAAATATAACATCCACTACGCTGCATGGAAGGAACCTTTATTATTTCATTAGCCAACCACTCATACCTGGTTTTGGGGCTTTTGTTTGAATCATAAATATGTCAGTACATATTTTAAATTGTGGTTAAATTACATACTTCTAATTGGGTTATTTGTTATTAGGTTTAGCTATGACTTTCTCAAAAATCTTTTGATCTGGTCAAACCCCTGTCACCTACTCTCTCTTTTTTTATTTTATTTTTTAACAACTTTATTTTAAAAAACAAAGATAAATGTACAAATTTTAAGCATTTTTGCATAAAAGTATACAAATACATTTTTGTCAGAGCTTGGTTTTTTTTTTTAAAGGTTTGATAGTGTGCATTAAGATCTTACTAGTTACAATGAGTATAAAGTATATGTAAAACAGGATGTAATGTGGAATTAGTCAGTTTTCTTGGTATGTAAGGATTAAGTGTAATGGTTTTTTCTTTTCTTCTTTTTTTTTCTTGAACTTTATTTGTAATAGCTGGATATTTCTTCTTAAAACCTGTTCTAATCAGATAGCAAATCATGTACATATTTTAGGCAAACGCATTGATTGTTTTTCAAATAGTTGTGTGTGCTCTTTCATACCCATTAAAATTTCATTTGTTTCATGGCTGGCATGATGTTAATATTCTTGGCACATAAAGGCAAAAACTTAATTTACATTCTTGAACTCATAAAAAGTAAAAGATAAAAGCTGACTCTGTTAAGTTGTCCTCTGATCTCCATAGTACACTCCTACACACACACACACACACACACACACACACACACACACACATCATGGTACACCAATAGAGGTTAGAAGCCAGGCTGCTGCTAAATATGTTTTTCCACCATGTAGGTCCCAGACACCTAATTCATATTAAGAAACTTGGTTAGTAACTGAATTCTTACTCTTTAACTCATCGCCCAGGTCCCATGAGTGTCACATTACTTAGCAATTTTGATTCACTCCAAATCTTATTTACAGTTTATAATTCTCATTTAATTTTACTTTTCTCCCTTCATTCTTGTAGACTTAATATTTTCTTTATCAAAATCTAACACACATCAGTAAAGTCATAGAAAATGATGTTTACTATGAAATATATCAACAAAAAATTCATCCTTCTCACTATAATAGATCTATTATGGTTATATACAGGCACTTCTTACTGATCTCCAGTTGACTGTGGGTACTTGTATAGCAAAATTTAGATTTCATTCCTTCCAAAATGCTTCTAAATATTTCTATATATGTGTCTGCAGAACAGTCTTCAAAATTCCCAAATGATTTTTTTTTCTCAAACAGCATCTTCTGTCTGTTTTGTCTTCACATACTGCTGGAGAACTTTGTGGCAATCTCAAAATGTCAGCACACATCCACCCTGGGGAAGCATGTTCTCAGGCAAAGGAAGAAAGGAGCTAAAACATGTGGTTGCCATCTTCAGGGAACATTTTCACAAACATGTTCTTTTGCTATTTCTTTGTGTGCCCACCTACTTACCATCTGCTAAATGGTAAATAGTGTTTTATTTAACTCATTATAATTGTGAGAACTGAATAAAAGGACTACAGTTTCTGGAATATAGTAAACACTCTTTTGTTATTAAAAACAATAATAATCACAATGTGGTGGTTAGTCTTTGTCAATATAACAAGATTTAGAATTGCCATGGGAAAATACTGTCAGATTTAACACTATGTTTAACAATTATTTAGTATTATAGTATAAATGTGATATGAAAAATTAATTTAACTTTTCCCTTGACTAAATCTTGTCAATCCCAATTTCACTGATTTTACAGTTGCAGAGACATCATTAATTGAGTTTGGATTTGTACCTAATTTTCACAGAAATGTGCTGTTTTGCAATATTTTATTTCTTAGTAAAAATATCTGATCTTGCAACATAATAAGTATTCATTTATTATTTAATTAATTAAATTATTAGAAAACTTTATGTTTACAAAGTACATTTACTAATTTACTAATTATTCAATTTACCATCAGAACACAATACTATTATACTGTGACAGATCCAGCCTCCTTTATTTTTTTTTTTTTTTTTTTTTTTTTTTGGCAAAGGAAGATAGTCAAAAAGGTCACACCAAAGTGAGGAATGAAATATGGTGGCCAGGGAAAATCTAAAATAAATACTGTGTATATAGATATGTATGTATGTATATGTAAATATGTGTGTAAATATATATATATATATATATGTATATATATATATTCCTGAGTGTTATACTCTCTTCAACAATTTTAAATATTCTGTACACACTAATTTTCCACCAACTGATAGTGTGAACATAAAAGCAAAGTCATGTCATAAGCTTGAAGGTACAAGTAAATATTGTCCACAAAACAGACCCAAATACTGTTCTCTAACATGAAACACTGGTGCAGCCTCTTTCAAAGACACTACCTTATACATAGTAAAACCAACTCATTGCAATTTTTACTCACTTTCTATTGGAATAATTTATAACTGGGAGAAATAATAGAAGGGTTTGAGAATTTCAGTAATAAGGAAGAGGCAGACACCAAAAACTTAGTGAATAACTTCAGGAAGAAAATGAATTAAATTGGTGCTAGAAAATATACCTTGTTGAAAGAGACAAAAGCTGTGTAACTTTCTCTAAAAACTTACCATTTTCCTAGAAACACATAGATAATTTAATTTTATCTCAATTTGGGTAACCATCCAGGTGCTTTAACTGCTTGTGGTTTTAAATCTTGTTGTTTTGGATTTTTTTTCTTCTTTTTTAATTGGATAGTCTCTGCATTTTCATTTCAAGTGTTAGCCCCTTTTCCCCACTCCTATCCTCCCTCCCCCTCCACTTGCTTCCATGAAGGTGCTCCCTCTCTCAACCACCCTCTCCACCTCAGTGCCTTGACATTCCCTCACACTGGGAAAATGCACCTTCACTGGACCAAAGGCCTCTCCTCCCATTGATGCCAGAGAATGCCATCCTCTGCTACATATGCACCTGGAGCCATGGGTCTCTCCATGTGTGCTCATTAGTTGTCATCAGAGTCTGTGGATGTTCTGAAGGGTTTGTTTGGTTGATAATGTTGTTCTTCCCATAGGGTCACAAACCCTTTCAGCTCCTTCAGTCCTCTCTCTTGCTCTTTTATTGGGGTTTCCATGTTCAGTCTGAATGTTAGCTGTAAGCATTCTCAACTGTTATCTGTGTGACTCTGGAAGAGCCTCTGAGGAGGCATCCATATTGGTTTCTGCCAGTAAGCACTTCTTTTCATCAGCAATACTGTTTGGGTTTAGTGGTGGCATATGGGATCTTATTTTTATTGGTTATAATTAGCCACAATTTTTGTTGATAAAGGTGACTAAAATCTCATTATTTTATAAAATGTCATTATTATGGCATCGAACATAGATATCTTAAATTTAGTAATATTTGCCATATTTTCATCTAGACCAGCAACATATATTAATATATACACTTTTTTAAATCATTAAGACATATACAAAGCTTTTTCAATATCATGGTATACTTATTATAAAATGTATGAGTCCCTAGAAAGTTTGCAAATACACTGAATTTTAAAATCTGAGACAGATATTTAAATTTTAAACAAAAATATCCATCTCTTCATATAGGTTGGGTATAAAATGTCCTTCCTAGATTTACGTTTGAAATGAAAATTTCTAGCTGTTTACACAGTTTTGGGAAGTGGTGCAACATATAGGAAGCAAAATCTAGCTGGAGGAAGTGGCTTCTGAGATTAAGAAATTATAAGGTTCTAGAGAAACTAATACAATTTTGATTTCATTAAGCTCTCACCACCTTTAAGGTTTATAGCCCTGCCCAACTATCTTTTTTTTCTTTGCTTCCTGGAAGCTGACAAAATCAATTTTTGTTTGCACATGACATCATGCTCCTTGAACAAGCCTTCTCAACTATAAAAAAATATATTCCCTCAACCCGTAAGCTATGTAAAGCTTCTTTTTTAAATCACTTTTGTCAAATATGTTGTCATAGCGATTAGAAAAGTAACTAATATTCCTATATTGCTCACTCTCAGCAGACAATATTCTACCTTTGGGAGTCACCTGTTTGATTATATTTTTAATGAAAATTAGTGTGGAGACTTTTGGTATATGTTTGTGTCATATTTATAACTAAACACATATTTAAGTTGTCCACAATTGCTCAAATCATATGTAATAAAGCTCTTCCCTTAGTTTAATTACTCATCTGTTCCAAATAAGCATCTCTTTCAGAATTCCTGCTTCGTTATAGCCCTATTTTTTGGCAAAATATATTTAACATTAACGTGAAACCATAGTATGATGCAACTCTGAGAAACACAAGCTCTTGTAAAATCTTACTTCTCTCAATATCTCATTGTCTATAAAAGGTAGTAAGTACATAATATATTCCAATGTTTGTAGATTACTGAATAAATTCGTGTCACATGATTCTCAAGATTGCTCAGCTGTACTTTATTTTGTTTTACTTTAATATACTAGATACCCACAAAGTGATGTTGCATTTCATTAAATTAATTCACTTTTGCAAATATTCACTGTAAATCAACCAAGATATTGCTATCAATTTGCAATTATTTTAATGGCTTCAAAAATTTGGTCAGTGAAAAGTACCATTATATTCCCTAACTCTCTCTTGCTTTACATTTTGTTAGGTATAATAATGATTATCATCTACTTATAAAATTTCAAACCATATTATTATTATTTCTAGCTAGAAAACTAATAAAAATTTAGAATAAAGTTTAAATTGAGTCATAAATTTTAATAAAAACAGGTCATTGCATATGAGTTTTATTTCTTCTGAGCAAAACTTAGAGGGATACTAATGTGAAGGAAGGAACTGATATAATTGGATAACTGAAAACAAATTCAGTTTTCTTAGAAATAATGAAGCCAGATTAAGTATGTTTGCAATTCCTTGATAAGTCTTTTTCCTTCTCAAATGAATTCAGTAAATCATATTAATTCACAACTTAATTTGTAGATTATTTTTCAAATTTTATAGCATTGAGTTGGATTAATGTTAATTTCATCTCTTTCCAGTTTCTCTAAAGGATAAAATGTTGTAATGCAATCATGTTAGAGGATATTTTTCTTAAAAAAGGTTTTGTTGTTCCATTTTGACCAGAAAGTTTCCATTTATAATCCAAAGCCACTCAATATTGTAAACACAACATTTAAGAAGAATACATAATCAATTATGGCTGAAGAATATTTTATTCATTATTTTCTCATATATTACATCCTCATTGGTGCTTCCTCTTCCTCTTCTTTTTCCTGTTTCTGTTGCCGGGTTCCCCGCACTCCTTTTCCCTTGAAAAAAGGGCAGGCCACCCAGGAATATCATCCAAGCATATGAAGTTGGAAAAATAATGGATGAATTAAGCCAGTAGAAATAAAAGAATTCCCAAAAACAGGTGAAAGAGAGATTTCTTAAATAAAAAATTCCAAGCATACAGTCAATGACTCTTGATACCACTGTGAAAGAAATACAGTCATACCTATTTACTTTTCACTGTAGCTATGGTGAGAATTTTAATTTTATTTCATTAGTTTATTTATTCATTTTACATACCAGTAACAGCCCTGCCTCTCCTTACAGTCTCCTTCAGAGAGATCCTCCCCCATTCCCCTACTCTTCTTCTCTGTGAAAGAAGAGTCTTCCCCCAGGTGTCACTCTACTCTGGCAAATCAAATCAATGTAGGACATAGCTTCTCCTACTGAGCCAAGATAGGACAGTCCAGTTAGAGAACCAGAATTCACAGGCAGACAACAGATTCAGGGATAGCCCATGCTCCAGTTGTTGGGAGACACATATGAAGAGCAAGCTGCACACTTGCAACATATGTGTTTGTGTGTCTATCTAGGTTCAGAGCATGCATGTTCAATGATTTGTAATTCAGTGTCTGTGAGTCCCCAAAGGTTCTGGCTAATTGACTTTGTTGATCTTTTTGTGCAATCCCTATTCACTTTTGGTCCCTCAATTCTTTTCCCAACTTCTCCACAATACTCCCTAAGCTCTGACCAATGTTTGGCAATGGGTCTCTGCAACTACTCCCCTTGGGTAATTGGGTGGACTCTCTTAGAGAACAGTTATTTTTTTTCTCTCTTATGACTTTATTTTATAAAAAGAGGGGTATATATACAGATTTTTAAAGGCATTTTGGCATAACACTATATGAATATTTTTGTCAGTACTTAATTCTTTTAGAGGTTTGATAACATGCATTGAAATCCCACTAGTTACCATAAGCATAAAGTACATGTAGGACAGAACATAACATAAAAACAGATTTCTTGGTGAGTATAGATTAAGCATAATGATCTTTGCATACCAAAAATTGCCACAAGGCTATATTCTTAGCTCTTGGATTATTAAGGGTTTAAGTTCCAGGTGTACCACTCTCTGAGAGGGTGCTATACATTTATTTTTTCCTAACTTAGAGCTTTCTGGAGTTAATCTAGAATAACGAAAAACCTAGAATATTGAAATCCATCCTTAACAACAAGAAAACATCTGCGGGAATCACCATCCCTGACCTCAAGCATAGTTACAAGGCAATTGTCTTTAAAAAAAAAAAAAAAACGAATGGTACTGTACAGAGATAAGCATGTTGATCAACGAAACAAAATATAAGTTCCAGATATGAACCCTCACATATATGGTCACCTGATTTTTGACAAAGGAGCTGTAAACATTCAATGGAAAAAGGACAGTCTCTACAACAAATGGTGCTGGTTCAACTGGCACTGAGCATGCAAAAGAATGAAAATAGACCCTTTCTTATCTCCTTGTACAAAGCTCAAGTGCAAGTGGATCAAAGATCTCCACATTAATCCAGGTACACTGAAACTATTAGATGAGAATGTAGGGAAAACCTTAGAACACATACGCACAGGGGAAACTTTCCTGAACAGAACACTAATGGCTCGTGCTCTAAGGTCAAATATTGAGAAATGGGACTTAATGAGATTCCAAAGTTTCTGTAAGGCTAAGGTACTGTCAAGAACACAAAATGCCAGCCAACAGATTGGGAAAATATCTTTACCAACCCCACATCTGATAGAGGTCTAATATCCAATATATACAAAGAACTTAAGAATTTAGACGCCAGAGAATCAAACAATCCTATCAAAAAATGGGGTACAGAGCTAAACAAAAAGTTCTCAAATGAGGAATATGAAATGGCTGAGAAGCATCTAAGGAAGTGCTCGACATCCCTAGTCATCATGGAAATGCAAATCAAAACAACCCTGAGATTCCACCTCACACCAGTCAGAATGGCTAAGATTGAAAACTCAGATTACAGCAGATGCTGGCAAGGAGGAACACTCCTTCACTCTTGGTGGGGTTTAAGCTGGTACAATCACTCTGGAAATCAGTCTGGCGGTTCCTCTGAAAATTCAACATAGTTCTACCTGAAGACCCAGTTATTCCACTTCTGGGCATATACCCCAGAGAAGCTCCAACATGCAATAAGGGCACATGCACCACAATGTTTTTGCAACCCTATTTATAATAGCCAGAAGCTGGAAAAAAAAACAGATGTCCTTCAGTAGATGAATGGATACAAAAATTGTGGTATATTTACACAATGGATTACTACTGAGCTATCAGAAACAATGACTTTATGAAAGTCCTAGGAAAATGGATGCATATAGAGAATTTCATCCTGAGTGAGATAACCTAGTCACAAAAGAACAGACATAATATGCAGTCACTGATAATTGGATACTAACTTCAGAGAGCAGTTATAATAGCATTGCTCAACTATGTTCATAGCAGCTTTCTTCTTAATAGCCAGAAACTGGAAACAACCCAGATGAACAATAGAGACAGAAGATGTGATCTATTTCCACAATGGAATAACACTCAGCTAATAAAAACAAGGATATCTTGAATTTTTCAGGTAAATGGATGGAAGGTGAGGAGCATTCTGAGTAAGGTAACCCAGAACCAATATGACATGCATTGTATGTACTCACTTATAAGTGAATTTTAGCCATAAGATACAGGATTACAGCACTACAATCCATAGAGCCAAAGAAGTAAATTAACAAGTAGGGTTCAAAGAAAGATGCTTGATTACTCACTCCACAGAATGGAGGGAGGGATCTGGAAAAGAGAGGGGATGGGAGAAAAATGTTATGGGGTGGAGTTCAGGTGTAGTAAGAGCAGGCAAGAAAGAATGGAAATCAGCAGTAAGGGGTGCACCTCTAGAGACCTGGGACAGGGGGAAACCCCAGGAAATCTATGAAGATGACTCTGAGGCTCTTAGCAGTGGTGAATATGGAGTGTGAAGTGGCCACCACCTGTAGCCACACAGGACTCCCAATGAAGAGATAAGAACATCAACACCTCCCCCAACCAAAACCACTTCAACTCATAATGTGTCCTGTCTACAAGATATGCAGGGATAAATATGGAACAGAGATGGCAAAATAGCCAACTGACTGGTTCAAATTGAGACCCATCCCATGGTCAAGAGCCAATTCCTGACACTGTTAATATTATCTGTTATCCTTACAGACACAAATTTCTCACAATGATAATATAGTACTACTGAGGTTTAAGAGGTAGCTCAGTTGGCAAGTTGGCAAGGTAAGAACTTCATTACTTTTCCCAAAGAACACATAGAGTCAGAGACTAAATCCTGGTTGTACTTACAATGTTTCATTGACAAAATGGGAAATGGAAACAGAGAATCCTTGAAATAAAAGCCACTATAAATATATAAGTAATGTAAATATGAATATATAAATATACATATATATGGAGCATATATCACATTCTCATACACATCACATATTTGCAGATGATATACATATATATATAAATGTTATACTAATCAGACATTTGCAAAATCCAAAGCCCTGTACAACTCAGTGCACTTATATTTAGTGAGCATGATTCTTTTGCTGTAATGGAGCAGTAATTCTTTTATCTGTGAGTTAATTAGAATAAATGCCTTCTCTTAAAACAAATATCTATAAATACCACTAATAGTATTTTGTAGCATACCACTGATTACAATCGATTTTATGATTTTTGGAAAATATAACAAGCCTTTTAGCTATCACTGCCATGCTGTTATTTGGGTTACAATAGTGGCAGGACTATTACTGTAATTTATGTATCTAATTTGTAAGGGTCCATATTTCTCACTTGAGTTTCAAACTTACAGCTAGCTTCTTTTAACAAAGCATTCAGTTACAAATTAGCAAATGTCTATGAGTTTCTGTAATTTGAACTTTATGAAAAAGTAATATATGTGTGTATATATATATATGTATATATATATATATATATATATATATATATATATATATATATATATATACACCTATGTCTATATGTTTTATTGTAAAGATGTTCATTCTATTGAAAAAAAGTCTAAAACTGAAGGACAGTGCATTAATTTTCTTCTTTTGATGATCTTAACTTCCGTACGTCAATAAACATAAAGCAAAGACAGGCATGTTTATACTCCAACTCTGACCTTCTGATTCTGCTCATCTTATGACTAATGGGAGCAGCATTTGAAGTGAATTTTGAGGTTTCATTATTGTATAGTTTTTCTATTAACACAGAGTGAATTTCTTATTTTATATTTTTCCAACTTTAAAATATTAATATTTTTCTTCATCCTCCCTTTGAAATAGTTAAAAAGTATTATCATTTATCAAACATATTGACCAACATAAATATTAAAAATTACCTTCAATAAATATTACTAAAAATATTTGAAAACAAAGAGGTGAGGAAGAAAATTAGAAAAAAACAGGAACAAGAAAAGTAGGGAAGGAAGAAGCGTGAAAGGAGGAAAATAGAAGAGGAGGAAGAAGGGTGTACTGGCTTGTTTTGTGTCAACTTGAGACAAGCTGGGGTTATCAAAGAGAGCCTCAGTTGAGGAAATGCCAGCTGTATGGCATTTTCTCTGTATGAGATCCAGCTTTAAGGCATTTTCTCAACCAGTGATCAAGGGGGAGGGTCCAGCCCATTGTTGGTGGTGCCATCCCTGGGCTGGTAGACCTGGGTTCTATAAGAAAGCAGGCTGAGCAAGCCAAGACAAGCATGCTTGTAAGCCTCTTGGTCATGATGTTTTTGTACAGGAATAGATACCCTGACTAAGACAAGGGATAAGAAGGGAATTAATTTTTAGAAGAGAATAAGGAGAGGGTTAAAAGAGGAGAAAGGAAAGACAGAATGTTCTCTGTATATATTGCATATTAACCCTCTTTTGTTTGTAGGGTTGGTAAAGATATTTTTACAATTTGTATGTTGCCATTTTGTCCTGTTGGCAGTGTCCTTTGCCTTACAGAAGCTTTTTTAATTTTGTGAGATCCCATTTGTCTATACTTGACATTAGAGCCTGAGCCATTCGTGTTCTGATCAAGAAATAGGAAAAACAAAATCAACTAATGAGACTCCCCAGAGATCCTAGGGACCAAACGATCAATCAAAGAGAACACATAGAGAGGCTCATTGCTACAGTTGCATATGTAACAGAGGATTGCTTTATCTGACATCAGTAAGAGAGGAGGCCCTTGGCCCTGTGAGACTCGATGGCCCAGCATAGGGCAATGCTAGAGTAGTAAGTGTACAGTGGATGTGTGGGTGGGGGAGCACTCTCATAAAAGCAGAGGGGAAGGGTGGAGATAAAGGCTTGCAGAAGGGCAACTTGTCAAGGGGATAACATTTGAAATGAGACCAACAGACAGACAGGTAGGAGGTATAAAGATCCAGAAACTAATCACTGTAGCTTTCTGGATCTCAATTATTGTTTTCCTTAGATTCTTTCTTTACTTATATGACATAGTGTTTTCTGTGAAGAATGATATTTTGTATTCTGCTTTGTATGCTTCTAGTGATAAACTGCAATATAACACTTTATACCATGCCAGCTTAGTCTCCAGGTTTCTTACCCAAAATAAACTCTGTAACTCATGGTAAAACATTAACAGCATAGAATTTGATAAGCTAATTATGACTCCTCACAGATATGTTTTTAGGTGCTTTTAATAATGTACTGAATTTTCAGAATATTCAAATTATAAATAACACTGCTCTTATGAGACAGAAAGATGATTTGGCTAAGGAAAACACTTGCATTCAATTCTCAAGCATTAATTCTGTCCATGTTAATTACCCAAGAATCACACAGGTGATCTTCAGATACAGGAGGTATGTGACTAGTGAGTACTGTAGCAGTGTGCATATCTTCACAAAAGTAGAGGAATTATTTGTGAGTGTGACAGCACACTGCAGTTGTATCCTTTCAGAACTTAGTCATGTGAGCCTAGAGAATCTGGAAATGGAATTCTGGAATTTTCCGTGGTGATGGAGGGTAGTGATACCTGAGAAATTGCTAGGCTCTCATTTTTGGGCACAAATCCTTTATGCATATGGCAAAATCAAAGCAATAATTAAATAGTGTGAAAAAACCTACAGAGAAGACACTATTCATGCTACAATTAGGAGTGCATTCTACATTGGCCCTCAGATAAGCATTAATAATTACATCAGCAGCTACTGGCTAATTAAAAATAAAACAAAATAATCATTCATATAACACATTTTTCATTCTAATGGTCTATTGATCTTGCAGTAGCTTGAAATTCTGAATTATTACTATTAACATCTTAAAGTTTATCTGAACTTTTAATGCATTCCAGTCCTAGATGATAAAATAGAAATAGTTTAATGAGATTCAAGGAGTCTTGGGCATGTCTATGTCTCAGCAAATGGCTGAACATGCCCTTCAGGACATGCCCTTAAGATTGTGGGAAAGAACACTGAACACGTGAAAATATCAATAATGACTCAACTATGCAAAATATACGTATGCAATATAAATTATATAAGGAGCTTCACAGATCTAAAAGAACAGAGGCAAATGTACTATGAACTTCCAAGAAAGATAAAGAGAGGCAGATACAAAATCAGGCAGATTCCTGAGTTCAGGATAGCCTGGGACAAATAGAATTTCAGTTGAAGTGTGGTCAGAATGGTAATTCAAGGATGGAGTCCCACTCAGCTGTTCTCTCTACCTGTACTTGCTGTCTCCTCCTAAGAGTAGCAGTGCTAAAGTAATAGAAGGCAGACTCCTGTTAAGGTCAGGAGTGAAAGTAGAATAAATTACTGAATTGTGGTTTTGGCCTGCATGAGATGAGCCTGCTATAACACTTCTTCCTTTAGAATTTTTTTTTCTAGTAAAAGCTGAGCTGTCTGGAGATCTCTGGAAATTGATCCCAGTTCTTCAAGAATGTTTTCTAACAGATTTTCTGATTTTGGTCAGAAATTTCATGGAGAGCAAACATAGCACTTTTAGAATTATTCATAGGTTTTTAGAATTTTTCTAACAAAATTTTTGACCTTACTCAGAAATTCCAAGGATCACTTAGATAGCTAACACAGCTCTTTTATAAAGTTTTCGAGCAGCTATCCAGAGAAGGCTGAGTAAAGAGCAAACACAGCTTATTTAGAATGATTTCTGGCTTCTGAATTTGACTAGAAAACCCAAGAATTACTTATAGAATTTTTCAAATTGACTTTTTTCTGACTTGTTCAGAAGATCCAAATTTTTTTTATTGCAGCTTTTCTGACATTGGTCAGAAAACACATGAGCTATCCAGAGAGCTTCATTTTTTTTTTTTTTTTTTTTTTTACTAGCATAGAGAGCTGTCTGAAAGCTAGCTGTCTCAACCAGAAAGATTTTTTTAGGATACCAACCCCCCTCAAAAAAAAAAAAAAAGAAAGAAAATCAAAATAAGGTTGTCTCTGTGAACACACAGAAGAGAACAATCTGAAAAGCTTTCTTATGTAGACGACAGAGTAAAAAGCTATCTACAGAGAGCTGTTTAGGGAGCCATGTCCAGCAAAACATAGGCTGTCAGCTTGGACCCACAATTTAACTTCAGTCATTTGTCTCATAGCTCTCAGCCACTCTTTCTCTATGGAACCCACGCCTAGCTGAGACTGGTTCCTTGCACTGATAGGTAAGAAACATTCCCAAGTCATGAAGGATAAACACTCATCAATGTAACAAAATGAATAACAGAATTAATCTAAAGCTCATTATATCAAGTGGAATAAGCCAGACAAGTAAAGACATATGCCATTCTCTCCTTCCTGTTCATGTATGTAAGTAATAAACAGTAGCCCTCAAAATAAGTAGTAATGACTAGACATTGTAACTAGTGTTCAGAGATAGAATAAAAGGATTGGTTAGAGCTTCTCAGGACACACTGCTAGGATATATGAATATCACCTTGAATTCAAATTAGCATATGAAATTATCCTGCTACCAAACATTTTTAAATGTTTAACTAAACATACAGACTATGAAAATCTTTAAACCAAATCTCAATTATTGTTATTTGCTTACATAATTTTCAGAAAGCTATATGACAAGTACAGGTACTGTACTGCAGTGTATAAGCTAACTTGACAATGTTTTAATGATTCTGTTCTACCAGGGAAACTTATTGATACATTTTCTCCCAGAGCTTCAACAACATTTTTTAGAACAAATGAGCATCATTATATGGTTAGACTGGCATAAGAACCAGTTGTAACAAAAAAAATGAAGAAGAATGAAGCATAAACAGTATTTCACAATCAATCAAGGGAGGTAGTTTGTTTTTATGAAAAAAAAATAACTGCGAAAATTATAAGTGGCAGCTCTTTACCCACATGCCATATATTCTTACATAATGCGTCTGGTACTACTATAAAAGAAATTCATCTATTCATCAAACCACTGTGCACTGGTATATACTAGGCATTCTAATGGGTACTGCAGGCACACTTTAGAATTCCACAAAGGTCAGTAAAAGTATAGAATTATCAAAACATAATAAATAACATAGCACATAATATATATTAAATATATGATATATATAAAATTAAATTCCAAATTAATCTTCTTTTTTTAAACAACTTTATTTTTAAAAACAGAGATAAACATACAGATTTTAAAAGCATTTTTGCATAAAACTCTATGAACATATTTTTGTCAGTACTTGATTTTTTTAAAGGCTTGATAGTATGCATTAAAAACTTACTAGTTACAATGAGCATAAAGTACATATAAAACAAAATGTAACCTGGAAATATTCAAAGTTTTCTTGGTGTGTAAAGATTAAATGTAATGATTTTTAATTTTCAGTTCACTATATCACTAAAAAGAATGTAATAAACTATTTACAAGAATATCACATTTTATATACAATATGAAGTACATTATAAAGAAATCATCAATCCAGTTTACAACAATAGAAGTAAAGTACTTTTCCCTGTCATGTAAGTAATATTAATTCATGTTAATATACATTATTAGGTGGATGAGCAGATGGCTCAGGAGATGATAGGTTTTGTGGGAGAGGGGATACAAAATGACTTTGATATTCTAATTGTATCCAGTGAAGTTAGAATCTAAAGTGAGTTATGTAAATATGCTTAACTAAACTTTATCCTGACGACTTTCAATATTACCCATAACTCTGTTTGTGGTTTGTGAGGTAATGTTGAAGGCCTCAGCCACATAGATTGTAACTGCAAACAGCTCTGTGTCAGGAGACTCTTGCATTGACCTCAGATGGGTGGTGTAAAAGTCTATGGTGGTGTCCTCTGAAAAGGCTGAGGCAGGAGAATTGAAATTCTAAGATCAGCCTTTACATTTCAGTGAGATCCTATTTTAAAATAAAAGGTAAACATGACTTTGGATACAGCTCAGTAATTGAAGATTTGCCCATCATAAATAATGTCCTCTATTAAATCTCCAGCACTAGCTGGAAGGAGGGAAGAGCAGTCCCCATTTTAAGCATTTCTAAAGAATCATCCACAAGTCACTGTTGCTTGAAAGTAAAGGGGAACCATTCTACTTACAAATCGAAGAATAATAATTCAGGAGAAAGGGGCTGAATACGAAAATTAACTCAAAAGATCAGAAGGCTTCTTTAAAAAATTACCCTTCACAGTACTTACAAATAATATAAAATACCTTGATGTAATTATAACCAAGCAAATAAAGGACCTCCAAGCCTTTAAAAAAGAAGTTGAAGAAAATGGAAGTATCTCCCCTGCTCATGGATTGATAGGATTAACATAATAAAAATGACAACTGTACCGAAAGTAATCTCTAATGGCTATGAAAGACTTAAAGAAATGTTCGTTGTTTTTAGTCAGGGAAACATAAATCAAAATGACTAAGATCGCATCTTACACCTGTTGAAATTACTAAGATCAAAACTCAATTGATAGCACATGCTGGTAAGAATACGGAGCAAGAACACTTCTCCATTCCTAGTGGGAGTGCAAATTTATACAAACCATCTGGAAATCAATTTGGTGGTTTCTTAGAAAACTGGGAAAAACTTCTTCCACCTCAATAACCAGCTATACCACTACTAGATGTATACCCAAAAGATGTCCTACTATACCGTTAAGACACTTGTCCAACTATGTTCACAGCAACTATATCCCTAATAGCCAGAAACTGAGAACAACCTAGATTTCCTTCAACCAAAGAATAAATACAAATATGTGGTGCATTTTCACAGTGGAAAATTAATCAGCTAGTAAAAAACAATAACACCATGAAAACATCATCCTAAGGGAGGTATCTCACACTCAGACTGACAAACACGGTATGTAATCACAAACAAGTTCATATTAGTCATAAAGTATCGGATAACTATGCTACCATCTACAGACCCAAAGAAGCAAAGTAACAAGGAAAGCCCAACAGAGGATGCTTAAGTCTCACTAAGAAAGAGAAATAAAGCATGCATTTGGGGTAAAGGGAGAGAGCAAATAAATTGGAGTGGAGGGGTTAGGTTGAGAAAAGAAGGGTTCCAGATTGGAGAGAAGGGAGGGAAAGCTAGAAAGAGAATTGGAATGAAAGAGGGTATGTCTCTGGGATACGCTAGAAACTTAAGACAATGGAAATTCAGGAATCTATGAGGATGACCCTAGTGAATGCTATTAGTAATAGGGGATAGGGAACTTGAAATGACTGCTTTCTGTAACCAGGAGAATCCTTCACTGGATGGGTAAGAACACCAACCCACCTATAACACCTTTGACACACAATTTGTTCTACCTAAATTATGCAGGGATAATATTTGACCAGAAATTGAAAGAATGGCCAAACAATGACTACCCTAACTCGAAACCTTTAATGTTAGAAAGATCCCACTCTAGTGGCAGAATTTTAATCCAGCAACATTGCTGCTCCAATCACATCCAATGACCTTCTACTTTTGTGTTATTCAGCTTGAATGCAGGCCTACTCTTAGTGCACACTCAGTCCATCTAGCTGGAATCATTTAGTATGCACCTATAATCCAACAAAGTGTCTAATGACAGAAAGATTTGACAGAATGAGTCAGAGAGAGTATACACACAAATCTGTGGAGAAAGGCTATTGAAAGTCAGTGCATAGAGAGTTAGTTCTGTTCAGTTAGTTGATTTCAGATGACATGTTAGTGAGTTGGGAGTTGCATCAATTGAAAGTCAACGAAATGAATGCAGTGCTGTGAGTTGAGCTCATTAATGAATTCACAAAGTTTGGTGCACGTCAGCAGAAGTAGTTGAAGCCAGAGAATAGGAAGGAGCTAGACAATTAGGACTAATGGCCAGAGTCAGTTTGAGGCCAATCAGGGCAATTTAGAGAGAAGCTGAAAGAAACCAGATTGAACCAGTCAGCTTGAAGTGGCATTTAAGCAAGAACAGCTGAGTTGAACTAGGCAGCCAGAGTTCAGACAGAATTCGAAAGTGAAAGCTTATTCATCAGTAAGCCTCCAATAGGACAATCACATCTTGTGAGTAAATGTACTTCTATACAGTCTTAACATTATTAAAGATATTCTGCTTTACTTACAAACAGGAGTCTATCATTACTGTCATGTAAAGCTTTACCGAAGCACATGCAGAGACCCAGAGCCAAACATTGATCAGAGCTTCAAGAATCTTATAGATAAAGAGGAAGAAGCATTAAAGGAGCCAGAAGTGTCAAGGACATCACAAAAAAACCTACAGAATCAACTAACCTGTGTCTATAGGTACTTATGAGACTGAACCATAGACCAGAGACCATCAAATATATATATATATGTGTGTGTGTGTGTGTGTGTGTGTGTGTGTGTGTGTGTGTGTATGTCTATGTGTGCATATGTATTTATATATGTGTGTATACATATATATATATATATATATATGTATATGTGTCTATGTGTGTGTGCATGTACATGCATACAGCAGCTTGGTCTTCAGGTGCAGGAGCTGTCTCTGACTCTGCTGCCTGCCTTTGGATCTCTTTCCTCTAGACTGCCTTATCTACTATCATTCAGAGAAGTTGCATCTAGTCCTATTACAACTTGGTGTATCACAGCATGTACCTACATTTGAGATGTGAGAATCCTCCTCTTTTAAAATAAAGTGAAGATGGGACAAGGAAAGAAGAGGTGAAATAAAAGGACTAGGAGAAAAGGAGAGAAGAAAGCAGTAATAGGGATGAAATATAAATAAATTACTTAATAAAAATTCCAGGGGAGCCTTTAATTGGAATTACCAATGGAATCAATCTGTCACAGCCTTTTCATTCTGTATCACATGCACATATGTGTGTAGTTTCGTAAAAGCACCGAGGCAAAAGACTTCTCAAAGGTTTTCAGAGCAGAAGGATCCTAGCTTAACTGACTCATTTAAGAAGAGTGACATGTCTCTTCTGACTCACAGCATCCTCCTTTCTTCTGTGGCTTGTAAGGAGTAGTTTGTCTAGCCCTTCAAGAACACTGCCTTTATCCTCTGTTCATCTGTTCTATATTAGAAATCCCATTCTCTAGAAATAATATGTGTAGTTTTTGTATATCATAAGTTACTAGAAATATTGATTCCTATGTTTTATAGGCAATAGAAATCTCAAGAAATACAAGTGCAATCTCTTACTATTTGTCTAGGTCCGTGCTCTCCTGTGCTTCCTCTGAAGGTATGAATAACATTTTCTCTTGTTTTTTCTTACAACTTTATCTTAAAAAACAGAGATAGATGTTCAGAATTTTTAAAGAAGTTTGGCAGAAAACTATATGAATATATTTTTCATTACTTGAGTTTTTTAAAGGTTTGATAGTATCTTGCTAGTTACCATAAGTATAAAATACATATAAAACAAAACATAACATGGAATTAGTCAAAGTTTTCTTGGTGTGTATAGATTAAACATAATGATATTTAAATACCAAAAATTGCCACAAGGCTATCTTCTTAGCTCTTAAGTTATTAATGATTTAAGGTCTAGGTGTACCCCATTCTGAGAGAGTGCTATATATTTATTGTGGTTTTTGTTATAAGTAGGACTGAGGCTTCCATTAGAGAAAACATCTTCAGATTATTGCCAAATGATTAGATGATACAGAACTGTAATCTTTAAATAGAAAACAACTTGATAATTTAAAGAAAGATGCTTTAGAAAATAGGAGTTTATATTTTTATAATTGATAAATACCCTAAAATAATTTGAAAGTTCTATATTTTCAAGAGTGGGGGGACAGAGGGAGAGAGGGAGAGAGGAAGGGAGAAGGGAGGGAGGGAGGGAGGGAGAGAGAGAGGAAGGGAGAGAGAGTGGGAGGGAGGGAGGGAGGGAGAGAGAGAACAGTGAACTGAACACTGGTAGAGTTATTCAGATCACCAAAGTAAATGCAGGGTCTGGAGTGTTATTGCTCTGGAGCTACAGAGAATTATCCCAACCTAAGAAAAGATGGATATTGAGATTCATAGAAATATATGGGTAGATATATGACAGCTGGATAGAGGAGTGTACGTGTCAGTAGATAGATAGAATAGAGCATAAACTGCCATTTTCATTTTATGTACTAACTCACAGAAGTCTTATACAGAGCCACATAAAATAACAACAGACATCACACTGGGACATTTCACACAATCTATTTTACTGTACCTTATTTGTCTCAAGAAGATTTTCAGACTAGATACTAATATTTCTTTGTGAACAAGTACACCATGCTACTCGTACATGAATAAACTATAAGGGATCATCATGAATACGCTCACTACACAGATTCTTTGTAACACAAAGTTCATTCTGAAATCATCAGAAAAAAATCATATAAAATAATTTTTAATGTGTGATTATTCAAATCTTCAGCCCCCAAATCCTGTTTGTTTTATATTATATTTTACCAATACAGTAGAAATTGAAATTCAAAGAAAATATTTTATTCTAATATATATAATAGAATAGGCAACTTACATATCATAGAACATTAAATTACTGTATACAAAATTTATCCATTAAAAGTATCTATTTTCCTCCTATCATAACCTCTTATTGACTTTGATTTTTTTCTAAAAATTAGAAGTTTTAAAATTTTGCTCTTTATGGTTAGCACTTCTATGAAAATAAAAGCAAGTGGTTCATATAGCATTCCAAATAAGAAGAACTGCACCTTGTTTTTCACTTAGAATCATATTAAAGATTATTTATATCATTAGCAACACAACATGCCATTCATTTTAGTAGGCATATAAAAATGTCTTTATGAATATATTATCATATATTTTATTAGATTAACTATTTAGTGCTATGGTGCCAATTTATACTAAGACAATAATTGAAGTTTGTAAGATATAAAGGTAATAATTAGTTCTCCTAGAAGCATAATATTGAATTACCCTATATTCTGTGGTGTGAGGACCTTACATCTCAGAAACTTGAAGTGAGCCTCTACCTGTGACTTATCATATCATTGACTGAAACTAATCAAATTTTGTGTTTGAATCTTTTTTTTATACAAGCACCAGTATTCTCTGTTAAAATTAGAACAGTAAATTCTCCACCAAGCTTCTCACATCACAGAACAGAAGGTAATGTCATCCTTCATCAATGTACTTTAGATATTTTATTTCTAATTTTCTGTCACATTGAGTTGTGGTTACATGAGCATTTGTGTATATTTCATCCTCTTTGCCACACTGAAAATCTATAGATTTTGCTATATAGAACTATCCAAAGGACTTGCTAATATTTGCTTTTGACAAATGTTACAAGAATGTGTGCCCAGAACATAAGAGCATTGGATCCTCATAAGTTATAATGGTATATAAAATTGTAACTTTGTAGCTACATTTTATAGTCCTAGCTCTAAAATTATTATTAGGTATATATATATACATTGATTATTCAAACACATTAAAAATTTTACCTCTTAAATTTGGAATAAATTTAAGACAAAAAATGTCACTAGATTGTTGTGAGAATCATATATAACTAAATATTTACATGAAAAATATCAGGATATTGGAGAGAAGAGGAAATGTAAGGTATACAAGTATGACTCAATAAACTAGTACTTAGAAACAATTTGCAATGGGCAAGATCCTGAAAGTAAAAATAATATAATGTTCTCTCAGAAAAGGAAAAATAAAAATCAAAGATGCCCCAGTTCAAACATTTTACTAGTGAGACACATCAATATATCTTCAAATAAACTACCAATTTATAAATGAAAACTTCCAGAGAGAGGGATATCAATTAATCTGGAAGTTTACTGCTTTTATGTGTAATATTCTATATATAATGAATGAGCAGCTGTACAGTAAAATGCATATTATCATGTTACTTGTTTGTAGAAATCTGCCATGTCTTAGTTTGACAAATACTCCCAACTTAAAGCAAATTCAACTCACTAATTTCTGAATAACTAATCACCATAACTTGTACTGTATAAAAGTTTGTGATTAACCCATATGCTATCAAAAATCTTAAGTCTTCTCTCTTTTAAGTGTTTTATAAGATTTAAGAAGTATTTTCTGTCTTATTCAGTATTCTATTTTGCTTAACATATGAACTTTATTTCTTTATGAAAACTGTTGACACCGTATTTACATATTTACACAACTCCTAAAGGTCAATTCAAATATATTGCAACAGCATCAGACAAATCAAAGGTGAACAAGTCACATATTTAAAAGCATTGCAGGGTGCTTTTAGTAACAAAATTAATTATTACTTGATACAATATGTTTTAGATATTTTTTATTACTATACTTTCCATATAACAAAACAATGAATTTCAAGATATTATGTATTTTATTGAAAATTGTGAGTCCTAAATATATTCAACACAAGCATAAAATTAAATCATTTTATTACTGCAGATTTGGTTATGCATTCTATATAACAAATATTTTTTAAACTTTATTTTATAAAAAAAGATGAAAGAAAAAAAAATTTAAACATTTTTGCATAGATGTATACAAATACAATTGTGTCAGTGCTTGGCTTTTATTTTTTTTTCTTTGTTTTTAAGGTTTGATACTCTGCATTAAGGTATTACTAGTTAAAATGAGCAAAAAGTAAATGTAAAACAGGAGTTAACCCAGAATTAGTCAACGTTTTCTTGTGTGTAAGGATTGAGCATGATGTTTGTTTTGTTTTTTGTTTGTTTGTTTTGTTTTCTTTTTTTCTTCAACTTTACAGGCTGTGAGTTGTTTCTGGGGCAGTCCAAGCCTCTGGGGTTGGCATCCCAATATCAATGACTGCATATTATGTCTGTTCTTTTGTGACTGGGTTATCTCACTCAGAATGATATTCTCTAGATATAACAAATATTTTAACTCTACATTGTTTGATAGTTCTCCATAACAGCATACTAAGCTATAGTTCTTTATTACGAATACTCTTGCTGTCTCCTTTTGAGTATATAAAAGGAAAGGGGATCAATGATAAAATACTAAAAACATGAAGTGCTGTCTGAAGAGCCAAAACACCTAAAAAATTATAAATATTAAAAGATACTTTCATCAGAATGTGAAATTACACAATATGCATTAAAAATGTGTCTTGCTGTTTAACCAACAGAAACATAAATGATTATGTTAGCTTAAATATCATTAGCTTTTATTATTCTGATGAAATTAAAGTGTATCAAAATACCTACAATGGTGAGAAACATTTTAACATGCAAAAGCTTAACATTTAGCAAAAAAAATAATGTTGGAAATGTATTATAAGCTTTATTTAATATATGTAGGGAAAATCACATACCTTCTGTGTGTACCGCTGAGACATAAGTCCAGTTATATCTCTTCACTATGTCTACCATGGCTCGGGCTTGCTGGGCATCCGATGGTACAACCCTCATGAAGTACTTGAATAGCGTCTTGTCACTCAAATCCATGCTGGTTGCAGAGTAAGCAATCTGAGGTATGTTGAAAAGCTGGAGCAAGTTCTGAACTTGAATGGCCACAGAACTTGAACCAGGCCCAATAACTCCCACTATGGGTTTCTTGGAGCGAAAGGAAGAAGAGCCATCTACACAACGTACCAAGCCTTCTTCCTCTTCTGAAGAGATGAGGGAATCCCTTATAAACTCGATGCTTTGTTCTAGGGCCACAGCGGAATGCCAGCAGGAATCTCTGATCTCACAGCCAAGTGTGATGTTGGGCAAGAGTGTAGGATCTGAATTGATCCTTTCCAGGGTGTGCAGCATGGCCTCCACTCTCTGAATACCGTATTGCTCACGGACTGCTCCACACTTCCGCTCATGAACTTTGTCCACAGTTGGTTGGTGGTGAACAGAGAACAGAGCTCCAATAATGATGTCACCTGGCATGTGAGCCACCACCCTCCTCTCACTGGACTGTGCACTCCCTCGTACATCTTCTTTTAGGAGTAGGACTGACAGGATCAACAAAAGAACCATTTTAGGAAAGAAATTCAAGCTAATAAAGACATCATGATGAAGGAAAATCAGATGTCCAGTAGGTACAGCCAAATAATGTCCTGTGTTGAGTGGTGCATTGAGGAATTAGGCAGCAGTTTAGAAAATCCTTTAAGGAAAACCAAGATCCCCAGAAAGTGTTGAGTTAGATGCATCCATATGATCATCTGGTTATATTCATTACCTAAAAATAAAATGTGGAGCATGAGCTTTAACATTGCACTAGTTCAGCGACACTTCTAACATCTACATTTATGGAGAAATAGTATAATTGATACTATAGAGAAAATAAAGAACTGAGAAGTATTGGGAATTTTTGTGTTTTGTTTTGTTACTAGGTGAAGAAACATCTTAACCTTGACTGTTTTATATTAATTTTGTTGTGGATGATGATGATCTGAAGTACAGAAAAGCAAATGTGATATATAGCAGACATACTTGTGAAAGAGAGCTTACTAATATCCAAACAACCCCATGAAATAACTCCTTCGAACAGAGAATCCCAAATACTTTTGAAAATTGATTTATGCGTGATGAGATTGTTCCTAATTTTCATGTTTGACTTTAATTAAACTTCAATTTCTTTCCAATTTCTCATCACTGAGCATATATTAATTATTCTGTTATAAAAGCAATCTTCTTTAAAAGGTTGGGTTGTAGCTCAGTGGCACAGTACTCAACTAGTTCATAAGACCTTAATTTATATATCCTAAACAGCTAACAAAACAAAACATAAAATCATGTATATTTCTTGCCTTGATGCAATGTAAAACAGATTGTATAAGTTCTCTAGGATATATAAGCTTTGTGGAATTTTATATGTAATATATATTTCAAGGATGAGTGAGGAGAATATTTGAAAATTACAAAGGAAAGTGTTGCAAGCAAGCAGCAGTGACAGGCATACAAGTTTAGCAGGAAATAATTTACAACTTCTAGTATTAAGAATTATTAGTAACCCTTCCAGTATGAACTTGTGCCCCAAGCATACCTTAGGAACTGGTTCCACACCCAATCCCACAACACCCAGAGGAAGCCTGTCACCCAGGTGCTCTAACACGTCCAGAATCACAGGTGAAGAGGACATAACACCCGTCCCAATACCCAGAGTATCTGGGTTCCCCAGGATCCAGGGGATGCAGAAATCCCTGCCCAGGCAATGTCCTGGGTCCCTTCCAATGGAACTTGTGCCCTGAACAGACCTTGGATACTGGTTTTACACACATTTCTACAACACCTAGAGAAAGCCCATCAACCAGTTTCTCTAAAACATCCAGGATAACAGGATTCAGGATCACAGGATCTCAGGTATGCTAACAGGATCTCAGAGGAAGCTTGACTCCCAAAAGATCAGAAATACCCAGGATCACTAGAACTCTGTCACACTCAGGGCTATAGATGAGGCCACAACATCTTTCCCTACACCCAGCATAACTAGGATCCCCAGAGAAACCAGGGAAACTCCCAAACCCCAGCCTAGCCAGAGGCATGGGTTGCTTCCAGCTTGTACCTGTGCCTGGGGCAAACTCAGGGTTCTGTCCCAATCCCAACTCCTGCAACACTCAGAGAAAGCTTGACTCCCGTGGGCTCTGACACAATAGGACCTCAGGAGCTTGGTCACAACAAGACTTCAGTATCTCATAGGCAGCTTGACTCCCAGGTTTCTGACACACTCAGGATCCCAGAATCACAGTATCACAGAGACACCTGGACTCTGAGGAGTTCTTTTTTTAATTATTTATTTATTATATTTAAGTACACTTCAGATGTCTTCAGATACATCAGAAAATAACATCAGATCTCATTTTAAATGGTTGTGAGCCACCGTGTGATTGCTGGAATTTGAACTCAGGAACTCTGGAAGAACAGTGAGTTCTCTTAACCACTGAGCCATTTCTCTGGCCCAAGGAGCTCTAACATAACCAAGATCACAAAAATGACAGGCTCCAATCAAAGAGAGGAAGGGCAGGTAGCACTAGAGAAAACCAGATGGCGAGAGGCAAGCACAAGAACACAAGCAGCAGAAACCAAGGCTACTTGTCATCATTAGAACTCAGATCTCCCACTACAGCTAGTCCTGAATTTCCCATCACACTTGAAAAACAAGGTTCAGATTTTAAATAATATATCATGATGATGATGGACGACTAGAGGAAAATCAGGAATAACGCACTTTGAGAAAACCACAAAACAGGTGAAGGAACTAAACAAAACCATGCATGATCTAAAAACAGAAATAGAAACAATAAAGAAATCACAGAGACAACCCTGGAAACAGAAAACCTATGAAAGAGATCAGAAATCATGCATGCAACATGAAGACCCAGAAATGAACCCACACACCTATAGTCACATGATCTTTGATAAATGAGCTAAAAACATTCAATGGAAAAGGACAGCCTTTTCAACAAATGGTGCTGGTTCACCTGGCAGTCAGCATGCAGACGAATGCAAATCAATCCCTTCTTACTTCTTTGTACAAAGCTCAAGTTGAAGTGTATCAAAGACCTCCACATAAAACCAGGTACACTGAAACTATTAGATGAGAAAGTAGGGAAAACCTTAGAACACATAGGCACAGGAGAAAATTTCTGAGCAGAACACCAATGGCATATGCTCTAAGATCAAGAATTGACAAGTGGGATCTCATGGCTTCTGCAATGCCAAAGACACTGTCAAAAGAACAATACAGCAACAAACATATTAGAAAAAGATTTTTACCAATCCTACATCTGATAGAGGGCTATTATCCAATATATACAATGAACTCAAGAAGTTAGACTCTAGGGAATCAAAGAATCCTTTTAAAAACTGGGGTACAGAGCTACATGAAGACGTTTCAATTGATGAATGTCTAATGGCTGAGGAGCACCTAAAGAAATGTTCAACATCCCTATTCATCAGGGAAATGCAAATCAAAACAACCCTAAGATTCCACCAAACACCAATCAGAATGACTGAAATCAAAATCTCAGGTGATATCAGATGCTGGTAAGGATGTGGAGAAAATGAAACAATCCTCCACTGTTGGTGGGATTGCAAGCTGGTACAACCACTCTGGAAACCAGTTAAGCGCTTCCTCAGAAAATTGGACATAGTACTGCCTGAGGACCCAGCTATACAACTCCTGGGCATATAGTCAAAAGTAGCTCCAACATGTAACAAGAACACATGCTAAACAGATACCAGAACCAAAGCAAAATCAGAATCAGATAAACCATCTAAACAGTCCCATAACCCCTGAAGAAATCGAAGCAGTCATTAAAAGTCTCACAAACAATAATAAACCAGGACCAGATGGATTTAATACAGAATTTTATTAGATCTTTAAAGAAAACATAATACCAACACTCTTCTAACTATCCCACAAAACAGAAACAGAAGAAGCACCACTCAATTCATTCTTTGAAGCCACGATTTTGCTTATACATAAACCACACAAAGATTCTGCAAAAAAACAAAACTTTATACCAATTTCCCTTATAAATATGGATGCAAAAATACTCAGTAAAATTCTTGCAAACCAAATTCAAGCAAACAATAAATGATCATCTATGATGATCAAGTAGGCTTCATCCCAGGGATGCAGGGATGGTTCAATCTATTGAGTTCTTTCAACTTAATCTACTATATAGACACACTCATAGACAAAAACTACATGATCATCTCATTAGATGCGGAGAAATCATTTGACATAAACCAACACCACTGCATGTTAAAAGTCTTGGAAAGATTGGGAAATTAAGGCCCACACCTAAACATACTAAAAGCAATATGCAGCAAACCAGTAGTCAACATTAAACTGAATGGAGAGAAACTTGAAGCAATCCTATTAAAATCAGGAACTAGACAAGTCTGCCCACTTTCCCCTACCTATTCAATTTAGTACTTGATGTCCTAGCAAGAGAAAATAGACAACAAAAAGAGGTCCAAAGGATAAAAACTGGAAAGGAAGAAGTCAAAATATCAGGACTTACAGATGATATTAGAGTTTACTTAAGTGATGCCAAAAATTCCATCAGAAAACTGTTAAACCTGATAAACAACGTCAGCAAAGTGCCTGTATAAAAATTAACTCAAACAAATCAGTAGCTTTCCTCTCCTCAAAAAATAAACAGGCTGAAAAAGTTAGTGAAAAGACAGCCTTCACAATATTCACAAACTATAAAATATGTTGCTGTGACTGTAACCAAGGACGTGAATGATCTGCAAGAAAAAAAAAAAAAAAAAACTTCAAGTCTTTGAAGAAAGAAATCAAAAAAGATCTCAGAAAATGGAAAGATCTCCCATGCTCATGGAATGGCAGAATTTTTTTTTCAGTTTTTATTGGTTTATTCCCCTGTCAATCATTTCTGCATGCAGAACTCAGCTCATTGAATACATTCAGGACACAGTACAGTCATCACTTCCCGGACACAAACTTTATACTCGTGAAGTAACAACTCCCATCCCCTAGCTACTCAGGTTCCACCTAATGACCTGAATTCTACCTCGGTTCCCCACACATTTAATCCTGCTGGATCCCACAACAGGAGAATCACATAAGAACTGTCCTTTGTGTCTGGACAATTTCGTCTGACACAATATTTAAGATAAGCATCAAATATTTTTTATAATAAAAAATACATATTTCACATGCACAACTGTTAAAGTTTAACACTGTAGTTGAGTGTCAAAGACCAGAAACGTGTACAAAGTAAGCACCTTTGGCTGGTTTCATTTCATCCAGAAGTTTAGTGGGATAGATTGTTGAAGATGACAAAGAAGACTCCTGGGAGACAAATACCATTGCCACAAACATGAAACTCGGAAGTAACTGTGGCTACTCAGGCATCCCAGTTTCTGGCCCTTGTTAATTTACAGTAGCATCTGCCTCCCACCCATCACCCACTTACAAAGAGGGATCAGTGTCAGGAACAGGACAAGGAGGAACCAGAAAGAAGAAGAATAAAAAACATGAACCTGCCAGTTCTGGCTAGGATGAGAACAGACAGGCAGTGCAGTTGGGTGAGCACCGAGGGCTTGAGAATGAGCAAGTCGGCGGTAGGACAAGGAAGGACCTGGGAGCTGTAAGAAGCTGGTCTAGTTCATAATGAATGTAAAAGGATCATTTCTCTACTTCCATTAATAAAGGATTAATGTATTAAAATGGCAATCCACAGATTCAATTCTTCATAGAGTTGGAAAGAGCAATTTTCAAATTCATTTGGCACAATAAAAAAACCTATATCATAAACTATTCACAACAATTAAAGAACTGCTGGGGGAATCACCAGCCTCAACCTCAACCTGTATTACAGAGCAATCAAAATAAACACCATGTGATATTGGTACAGAGACAGGCGGGAAGATTAATGGAATAGAATTGAAGACCAAGAAATGAACCCATACAGTATGGTCACTTAATCTTTGAGAAAGTACTAAGACTTCCTAGTATAAAGTTCAAGTTGAAGAAAATCAAGGACCTCCACATAAAACCCAATACACTGAATTTAATAGAAGAGGTAGTGGGAAAAGCATTGAACACATAGGCAAAGGGAGAATTTTACTGAAAAGAACAACAAAGGCTTATGCTCTAAGATCAACAATAGGAAAATGAGACCTCATGAAATTGCAAAGCTTTCGTAAGACAAGAATATTGTCAATAGGACAGAATGGCAAAAAACAGATTGGGAATAGATTTTTACCAATCCTATATCTGATAGAGGGCTAATATCAAATATATACAAAGAACTCAAGAAGAATCAAGTAACCCTATTGAAAAATTGAGAGACAGAGGTAAACAATGAATATTCCACAGAAGAATACTGAATAGCTTAGAGGCACCTAAAAATGTTCAACATCCTTAGTTATCAGGGAAATTCAAATTAAAACAAAAAAAAATCCTGAGATTCTACCTCACATGAGTCAGAATGGATGAGATAAAAATCTCAGGTGATGGCAGATGCTGGCAAGGAGAAAGAGGACATTTCTCCATTCTTTGAGAATGTGTAAGCTGGTTACAACCACTCTGGAAATCTGTTTGACCAGAAAATTGGTCACAGTAATATCTGAGAATCCAGCTATACCAGTCCTCAGAATATAGCAAAAAGATGCTCTGACATATAATAAATATACATGCTCCACTATGTTCACAGCAGCCTTATTTATAATAGCCAGAAGCTGGAAATAATCCAGATGTCCTTCAACAGAGGACTGAATACAGAAAATGTGTCATATTTACACAGTGGAATACTACTCAGCTATTAAAAACAATTACTTTATGAAATTCTTAGGCAAATGGATGGAACTAAAAACTATCATCCTGTGGGAGGTAACCCAGTCACAAAAGAACACACATTGTATACACTCAGTGATAGGTAGATATTAGCTCAAAAGCTTGGAATACCCAAGATATAATCAACAGACCATATGATGTTCAAGAAATTTGCAAGACCATAGAGTAGATGCTTCAGTCCTTCTTTAAAGGGGGAACAAAATATTCACAGGAGGAAATACAGACACAAAGTATGGTGGAACAGAGACTAAAAGAAAGGGCATTCAGAGACTGCTCCATCTGGGTATCTATCCCATATGCATTCACCAAACCCAGGCAATATTGCAGATGCCAAGAAGAGCATGCTAACAGGAACCTGATATAGCTGTCTTCTGAGAGGCTCTGCTAGTTCCTGAGGAACACAGAATTGCATGCTCTCGACCAACCTTTGGACTAAGAAAAAAAGTTCTTTCGGAAGAGTTAGAACAAGGACTGATGGAACTGAAGAGATTTTGAACCCACCGGAAAAACAACACTATCAACCAATCAGATCCCCCAGAGCTCCTCAAGATGAACCCACCAACCAAAGAGTACACATGGAAGGACCAATGGCTCCAGCTCATATGTAGCAGAGGATGGCCTTATCAGGTATCAGCAAAAGGAAAGGCCCTTGACCTTGTGAAGGTTCAGTGCTCCAATATAGGGGAATGACAGGGGTGTGAGGTTTAAAAGTGTGGGTAGGTGGGGAACATTCTCATAAACACAAGGGTATGGAGGATGGGATGGGGGAATATCAGGGGAGAAACTGGGAAAGGGGATGACATTTAAAATGTAAATAAAGAAAATATCCAATGTAATAATTAAAATGCACTATTAGTAAAGTGATTAACAACACAGAAAAACAATTTTTTCACTGAGTAAATTTTTATGATATGTTCTAGGCTGGCCTTATGATCATCAACATAAAACATCATGTTTTCAAATATCTTAAATTGAATAGGGCTATACATATTCCCAACAGAATCTCTTTTGTTATTGAAAATAACAATCAAAATATTCAATCAAAATCCTGTAGTTAGGTGAAGACAAATTATTTTCAGACATTCTTCTTGGTACTTCAGAGGGTTTTCAAAACAATTTTGAAATAAAATTCATAGTAATCAGCTCTCTATCTCTGATCTAGAAATAAAAATTCCACAGTGACATAGATCAAAAAGCTGGTACCACCCTTCTAAGAAAAGTTGTAGCTGTCACCGTAATCATTTGTTATATCTTAAACCCTAGAATGAATGAAAATTCATCCCAAATTTCCAACAGCAAATTCTGCATTATTTGTTAAAACAATAGTAGAGTGTTGGTTTATTTTTCCATTGGATTTATTTTAGATACCACCATCATGGCAAACCAAGAGTTTTAAATTGTTTGACAGCGATTAACATCCAATTACTAAATTTTAAACACAGGTAATATATATCTTTAAGAATTTCTGCCATTGTCTTTCATCTTCAAGAAAAATTATGGTTTTAGACTTCATAGAATTTGAAAAACTGTAGTTTGGACACATAATGACTATACCTTAAGTTACATTTCTCACCACAGATACTTTTATTACACTATTTTATTCAACTGTTTCCATAGCAACAGAGAAAGAACTCTACATAGTATCAAACACTAAAATTAAAATTTCATCAGTAGCTACATGTTCCAGAATAATGTGGTGCTCGGTTATACAAGTTTCTATGTGTGAATTTTGTGCATCATACTTTCTAAGTTAGCATTTTAGACAAAAGTGAAGGAAACTAAAATGTTAATTTTCTCATAGTAAAATTGTCTGAACACTCTTAGATTGTATGTTGAATCTTTTAAGATCAAGCCTTTGGTCCAGTGAAGAGTCATTTTCCCAGTGTAAGGGAATGCTAAGACACTGAGGTGGAGAGGGTGGTTGGGAGAGAAAGCACCTTCATGGAAACATGTGGAGGGGGAGGGGTGATGGGAGTGTGAGGGATAACATTTGAAATGTAAATACAGAGAATATCTAATTTTAAAGAAAAGAAAATCAACAACAACAAAAGTCATGCAATCAGTGTTTATTCTTGTGGTCATCAAAAAATGTTCATGAGAATAAGTAGGTAAACTTAATGACAAAGGATGGTTTGCTTTTATTCTTGAGTATGAGGCTAGAAGTTTCCTATAAAAATATGAAGCTGAGCATTCAATCTAAGTTTGTAGAGTTGTGTTAGGAATGCCATGTATAATGAGATATGGTGTACATATTTAAGTACTCCTATCTATTTTAAACTTTAAATTAGTTACATGACTCTTTCAAATAAAATTTGCCTACTAGATAAGAGATATGAGAAAAGGTAGCAGAATGATGTACATTAATTTTTTAACAACTTTATATTAAAAAACAAAGATAAATGTACAAATTTTAAGCATTTTTGCATAAAAGTACACAAATACATTTTTGTCAGTGCTTGGATTTTTTTTAAAGGTTTGTTAGTATGCATTAAGATCTTTCTAGTTACAATGATCATAAAGTACATGTAAAACAGGATGTAATCTGGAATTAATCAAAGTTTTCTTGTTGTGTAAGGATTAAGCATAATGGTTTTTTCTTTTCTTTTTTTATTTCTTTTCTTGAACTTCATATAGTCTGTGAGTTGTGCCTGGGGTGTTCAGAGCTTTCTGGGCTTAGATTCCAATTATCAGTGACTGCATATTATGTCTGTTCTTTTGTGACTGGGTTAGCTCACTCAGGATGATATTCTCTAGATGCATCCATTTTCTTAAGAATTTTGTTAAGTCATTGTTTCTGAGAGCTGAGTAGTACTCCATTGTGTAAATGTACCACAAGTTTTGTATCCATTCATCTACTGAAGGACGTCTGGGTTATGTACATTAATTTTTATTATTGTCATCTTTGAAGAAGCCATTATAACCTAATAACTCTTTCTATATATTCTACATATAACATTATAAGTGTGTGTATAATGAATTTCTCTTGAGAATTGAACATTTAAGACTACAGGTGATATGTATGTATCTGATATTCATGGATTTTACAAGTCAACATTCTAAGCAATGGCATCTGTGGATACTTAATGAATACAAAGAATCTTAAAAATAAAAAATGAAAGCATATTCACATGGAAAGATGGCTAGGACATAAAGAATGGGAGGGATGGAGACATAGCATTGGCTTGTAATGCTAAAGAAATCCAAACTGCTGGATCTTCTAATATTTAATGCCAATTTTCTCTGAAAGTCACTCTGCATAAGTAAGGAAATGATGAAAAAAATAACTTTAGAATCATTCATGTAGCAGGACATGCTGGATAACAAATTCAAGAAATCTGATTAGAAGACTCATAGTAATCTAAAGTGACAGTATCTCAGCCATCACTGATAGCAGTAAAAATAGAATGAAGTACAGTTAGATATAATTTGAAGTGCAATTCCCCTTGAGTGCTGATGAATGAGATATGAGATAGAGAAATGCTGATATATTTCTGAAATTCTAAGAAACTAACTTATTTAATTTTTTATTAATTATTCTGTTTGTTTACATCTCAAATGATATAGTAACAATATATGATACAGACATATATGTTAACAAGTGAGAAGAAAAAGAAATTGATAATTTTTTTCTAAACATTTTAAATTTGATATGCTTCTTTTGATGTGTATAGGAACATATTTTAAATGGGAAAGTAATATATGAAGCCTGGTTTAGAAAAGAAGTTTAGCTTGAGACATAAATGGAGAGCAACCAGTATATAAAATTTTAAAGAATTCATGAAAACACCCAAAAAACAAATATAAACTTATCAAAAATGGAGCTAAAAAGTAAGCCCCACCAGACCATATTAAAATCAACTTACGAAAGAAAATAACCTTCAGAGTGAGAGACAAGAAAGAGCAGGTGATAACAATAAAAAAATGGTAGTCTCAGCATCTCATATTCAGAGACACATCCAAGGTTTCTATGTTGAATAGAAAATAGTACATCTGCCTCCACTAAAAATGTATTTATAATGTAAATTGTACTTCTTGATGATATTTGATATAATAGTTGTGTTTTATGTGTTGTATACATTGCAGATAATTCAACATTGGTTGTAAAAATATAAACTTTTACTCACAATTTTATTTCCTCTGTCTCACATATATATATTTTACATAAGTTTTGATGTTAAAAACTAGTCAATAAATTCTAAATTGGTAAAGAAATTATTTCTGAGGATTCTAAAATATGATTTCTCATTGTCTTCTATTTCCTTATGACCCATTCCTATAAAAGATACATGAACAGAGTCCAGGAAAATGAGAGGGACCTTAAAGACATATCTTTAACTTTCTAGTGATGTATAAATGAACAAAATTGCTTTGCAATTTAAGTACTGAAAAGTCCTCTGGAGGTAGGGGGTAATGATGATTTAATAAAGTGAAGACATAGATGCATATAATGTGTATTATGTTTACTACTAGGAAATACATACAAATACTTTTCCATTCAGACTTAGTAGATAAAAGTCATTTCTTTCTAAGCATAGTGACTTGGGATTAATTCCTAGTGCTCATAAAAAATTGGGCATGACCTCTCACATGCCTAGAACCTCATGACTTTAGTGGGAAGACACAAAAAGATTGCTGGGACAGCAGCCAATCTCTACTTCAGTGAGAAATCCAAAGGAATTGGGTTAGAAATGATATCTCAAGACACCTGACAGCCTTCCATTGTCTTCTCCAGTTATATCTCTGCATACATATATCGTCCTTTCCACACACAAATGCATTATAGTTTTAAAATTTAGTAGAGTTGTGTTATAATTCAGCTTATAAACCCCACAGAACAATATCATTTATGCTATCAAAATATTATAAATTAATGGAGATTAAATTACAAATAGACAGGTAGAGAACACATCACATAGATCAATATCACTTCTTTGTCCATTAAATAGTTACTGAGTGGTTACTTTGGACCGATGATTCTGCTAGGCCTTGAGGGCTCCAGTTTGGATACAGAAAGTTCATGCTCTCATAGAGCCTATATGAATCTAACAGAGGGAAGGTTTGTTATATGATAAACAAGGTAAGTAAGTGAAAGCCCCTATGCTGTAGAGCACTGAACCCAAAAGATACAAAAAAAGTACTAAACAATGGAGCACAGTATGAAATGATAAAGCATGAAAATGTGACAAATGTTGCCAATGATATAAATGTAAAGGTAACAATAAAATACATGTATTAATAACTAAAGGGGCCACATGGGATAACATCTAGGAAAATACACAACAAATTTAATATCAAGTGTCTGAGAAGAAATTTTGTTTGGTATCATGGACAATACTAAGGAATCAGTGTAGCTTTATAAACTGAGAAAGAAGCTGAGGCTAGTCTGTGAGGTCCTATGATGGTGTTAAGCCTGGACTTCAGGAGACTGGCTGTAACATTGTATTGCAATGTTTACTTGCAAGGCTTCTCTAAAGAGAAGGGTTAAATTCTGGCTGTCATTTTAACAAGAGAGGCAGCACAAAAGCAGATGCTGCCAAAGCATTAAAGAATCAGGTGCTAGTAGTTGGACTGTAGATGCAGCATTTCTACCTATGATGGTCATGACAACGGTACTGTGTATATTTTGAAGGTAAAATGGAAGGGTTTTGCTGTCAGGTAGGTCCAGATGAGAAGGTAAGGAGGATTTGGTGAGGCTGGGGAGTTGGTCTTAGAGCCTGGGCAGGTGAAGTCAAGTTTTCATTGTGTTTGAGGATGAAAGAGCAGAATGTTTTGATAGAGACAACAGAAGTAATGTTTTGTATACTTACTAGAATTTATGAACACATGTGGACAAAGTAATGGGATATACTAGGCTGAATTTCTCAAGAGATGTCTAAATTGTAGAGAAAAAATGTGGGAGGCATCAGCATACAGAGGTCCTTCTTTTCTAAACTAGGAATTTGAGTGAAATCACCTAGGAAGCAGAAAAACAAAAGGTAGTTATGCATGCGGCAATCCATAGGATTACAAGTATGGAAATAATCCAGAGATGATGTCGAACTAGAAAAGAGGCAGTATTATGCTCAGAAACTTTCAGCCATATAATTTAACTGAGTAGTGTGGAGAGTGATATTTATAGTATAGTCATATTCTATTGAACACAGATAAAAGCCATGTATATTTTAGCTTTTTTACGTGTCATAAATGGGTGCCAACTCACATACAGAGTTTTATAATATAAAAATCTAAGTTTGTTGGTGTAATTCGAATATTTTTTGGGTCAAGGATTACAAACTCTTTCAACAACTCTCTTGGAGTCCCTCTGGTGACCTTAACTCCTAGCCATTCACCTCTGACCACCTGTTGGCACACTCCTCCTTGAAAGTTGGCTACTCAGTCTTTGCTCAATAGCTTTGTTCATATGGGCTGTGTTCTTTGATATGGTTTGTTACAGTGACCTTTATCTCAGAGGTAAGATAATAGGCTTAGAAGCCAGTATGGATCCTAGAGCTATTCTTGGTTGACTGTGTTTCCTTGACAAGTTGGTGCTGCTGAGACTTCCACTCTAACAACCATATAAATCTTTGCTGATATTTAAATGTTAAGACCAAATGGAATATTTTTAAATATTTCCACTCTAAAATCTTAGATATCATGCTGTGGTATGTGTCTTATGGCCTCTGAGCACATGTGGGAAATTTCATTCATACTTCATTTTCTCTTCCCAGCCATCTCATGTACTTACGCTATTTATTTCTAGGATAAAGTTGTAAGTGTTTACACAGTTTTCCAGTTTCAACAGATTTAAAGCTCATTCTGGGCTAAATGTGTGCTACCCTGAGCATAATCTGGTTTAATCCTTGCAAGGAATTAAATGTTTGACAAATCCTAAAGTGAGAAATTTTGAAATGAGTTGCCTCTGTGTCTTCTTTTTGGCTACCTGGCCAAGGTTCCATCTTCTTCATTTCCTAGAAAGCTACGTACATAGCAGGCTCTCCCACCCTTTGTGTTAGGCATATGGCCCCTCAAAGATATGAATTGAACTGGAGAAAAGAGCAGAGAACCTTAAATATCTCCCCTCATGCTTTCAACAAATTAAGTAAAACAATATAACAAAACTAGGGTGTCCTGAACATGATGATCTGTCAGTAAAACCTACGGATTTTAGATGAAGTATACCAAGCTGAGAAATGGGAGGCATATGCCGATAAAGACATACATGGAAGCCAGTGTCTGATAACAGGATGCCTTCCTTCACCACTTTTTCATGAACTTTTGGTGGGGAAAGAATGGTCTCCCATTGAACCTGGGAATGAGTAGCTATTTATTCTATTAGAGTGAACTGAGTCGCTGATATCTGTGGTCTCTGCCCACCAGAGCAAAAATGATGGAATGCCATGTTGAAATCACTAGGCTAGGCTTTTGATGTGGGTTCTAGAGATCCAACTTCAGAACCTAATTGAATTTATATACATTTGAAACCCTCAAAAAATATCAACAAATTATAAAAATTATAAAATAATAACAGACTATCATCATTTCATATAAACTAAATCATATTATCTCAAAAACAAATTGGTGTTTTTTTTGTGTGTGTATGTGTGTGTGTCTCTGTGTGTGTGTGTCTGTGTAGGTGTGTGTGGGTGTATGTTGTAACTCTTGATCTGTAGCGGTAGCAAGTTAGTGAAAAAAACAGTAAGTTATTAATATGGTTAATGGGAATGCATTACCCTATATAATGATCAAAAAGAACTTTAAAACAGAATAGGCCTCAATTCTCTTATCCTGAAGATCTTTAATTCATTCACATCTGTTATTAATAGTTCAATTTATATAATACATTAGTTTAACATGCTAATACCAAAAGCAATCAAGTGATGTAATCCCATTTACATTTCTGGACTTATTCAGCATTACAGAAACACAATTTAAATGTGTAGACACAATTTAATATACAAATATATATTTTGCCTTAAGTAACTTATCCAGCCTCATTTCATGTATGAATAAAGACAAAGAGAAACTAGTGGATAGAATTTGCTGAATAAAAACATGACAATGTGATCAGAGTTGTAGCTCACATTGTCTTTTGTTTTCAACAGTCTTCTCACTGCCCCGACCATCTTTCTGGCACAGATGTCTCTTATATAACTCAATCCTCACACAAGCAAATCACATAGCTCAGGACATCAACACTAACAAGATTTCTTTTGCATAAGCCAAAGCCTCATCACAAACAGGGTGTTAACATTGCATGCGCTATGTTTTTCTTTGGTGAATTTTATTTATAGAAACGACTGCATATATAGATAAGAAACACTCAGAAAGATAATGGTATTGAGATCCATGCAATGTGGAAAAGCTCTTCTGTCATCAGTATCTGATGCTTACATCTGTGACCTTGTAAACAACAGAGAACAGCATCCTCCTTGTTTAGCTGAAGACAAAGACTAGGCAGTATTTTAATCCTCCCAAAGCCATAAATGGCACCACACAAAAATGAAATCTGCAATTTTATGCATTAGGTAAAAAGCGTTAGCTGTAGGCTGGAGCTCACTAAATCATTGTAAATCATTTAAACAAGGGCTTTAGTAGTTCACGAAGACCTGAAACTGCCTTTTCCAACAAAACATAAAATAACCCACAATCTACCATTTTAAACTTGTCTCAATTTAATTATCAAGCAGAGATTTTAAACTTTAATCATTTTATAGCCCCCAGATACTTTCTACAAATTTATGTCATACCCCTAGAGATCAAAAAGAATTATTATTCCTATTAGTATATCAGTTATCAGTACTTGAAAACATATTTCACATTTTCATAACTTGATTTACATTTACTTAATGATTGCTAAATTTATTGTATGCATGAAAATATATAAATGCTATTTCTCCTAAGACTTGCAAAAACCCTAGAAGATATTATGATTACTAAATACATTAATACCTCTCCCTATGAAAACTTACAGGCAATATTCTTTAGAACATTTCATACCTATCAAAAATAACAGAACACAAACCAACAGTCTCTGGTGTGTACACTTTCATAAACAAGTGCCAGTGCCTAGTGAAGAACCGCATGGTTTGGTTATTTAGAGTTCAAATAATGAAAGCACTGAGCTTTCCATTAATTGTTTGCCAAGTCTATCAATTAAAAACTACATTAAATAAATAAAATTAGCTAATTTTGCTTATATCTGCACCATTTAGAAAGACTACTTGTTCTTAACCACAGTGGAACTATGGTTGTCATTTAAGACTAGGTAATGTTATTGTAACAATATATTGTCTTGTCTATTGGAGGATATTAAACAGTGTTGCTGTTCTATGTGTACTGAGTCAAGGGACTGCTAACACATTTTTTTTTAATTTATGAATTCAAATATACTCCTAGACAGTACTGAATGCTCTTGGCAGGAGAGAAGCACTTCCAGTTGAAAATCACTAATTCACTTGAAAGTCCTCAAAGTATTGTCCACATCACTAGTAACAGAAAGCGCAGCTAAGGGTATGGCATGAAGAAGATAGAATGTGTACACTTTTCTTATTTTGTTACACATTTCTATGTGAATTCCATTGTGGAAACACAATATTAACCAGGATAATGAAAGGTTTCATTTTATATTTACTAAGCATAATTCTGAATATCCAAAAATTACAATGAAAGAATGTGAGAATAATCTAGGGTATATTTGTAATATCAAAGGCTGTTTCATTCTGGTTATAAAATTCATCTTGACTTGAAAAGACTAGTTAATACTATTTAATATATTATATATATATATTATTTTCAAAATGTCACTTAATTAATATTTTTAAGTCAGCAATAATATATTACTAACTTCTAAGGAATCATGTTACATTAAGACAAACTCATCTTAAACCTATTTTTATTATTGTAAAATAAGATGATATGTATTGTATAGAGATGTTGCACATTATTACAACTGTGATGATATTTTTCATTAAAAAATACTTAAGCTGAAAAGTTTAACATACATAAACTTCATTCAAAACTACAGTGACAAATACCATTAAATAATTCTTTCATAGTTGATTATGTCTGTTTAAAATATACTTTTTGCTTCTGATTCTTCCCTTTAACTTTCTTGAATAGTTCAGTTAAAAAAGAAGATATTTAAAACTGCTATTATGTATCATTTTGACTTCTGATTATCTCACATTTTTTTAAATCTAATTTTAAATATTCTTGAATATTTTAGAAAAATATTTGGACAGTCATGTAGAAAAAGGTGGTGCTGAGTCACACTTAGTAGAATTTTTTTAAAAAGGCAATCTGTAGGTTCAAGTTACAAGATAACATTCATGTCAAAAGTTAGAATTAGAAAGACAAATGTTCCTTGGTTTAGGACCCTGCTTTGTAATGGTATAAGCAGTGAGACTTCAGACACGTTAATAGTCCCCTTCACCATATGTGAGAGGGGGGGAGGGAGGGAGGGAGGAGGAAGGGAGGGAGGGAGGGAGAAAGGGAGGGAGGGAGATAAAGAGAGAGAGAGAGAGAGAGAGAGAGAGAGAAAGAGGGAGTCAGAGAAGGAAGGAGGGAGGGAGGGAGGGAGGGAGAGAGAGGGAGAGATTGAGAAAATTAATAACTCAAGAAGCATTTTATATCCAATGTCTTGAAGACAACAAATTGTAATAAATTACTTGTATATACTCATCAGCAACAGGTCAGGCAAGTTACTCATATTCAAGCAATTTCTGATACTCACTTGGTTTTATTAATATTATTCTAACTTGCCCCATTCATTACAAACAAAAAAGTTGAGTATTTGCTTATATAAAATATATAATAAAATATATATCATATATATTATTTAATTCTGTTTCCAAATTCACATACTCAACAGAAGGTGAGATGGATTCATGTTCATGCAATATGGTGCCTTCACTACTAAGTCTTCACTACTAAAATACACTGCAAAGCACAACACACTGAGAACTATCATGAAGGAATCTCTACAAATAGCTGCTCTGTAGAATGAAACTATAGAAACAGGATATGTTCTATTCATGCTGACAATTTTATAACAGACACACACACACACATACACACACACACACACACACACACACACACACACACGGTGGATGGATGTATTTTGAAGGTTCTTTTCTTGGTACTCATTCTTATGTTCTGAAAATGAAAGTTTTCACAACAAAATCTTAAAATTAGTATTTTGTGTGACTCATTGGATGATTTACAATAGCACATATCTAGTAGTTGATACACTGCCTAATGTAATCAATAAATCATGGCAAGCAGTGACCTACCACAAAACTTTATTGGAAGCCCACATATATGTTGTATGTGTATGTGTTTCTCTCTCTGTCTCTTTCTGTGTCTCTCTCTGTTGCTCTCTGTCTCTCTCTGTCTCTCTGTCTCTCTGTCTCTCTGTCTCTCTCTCTCTCTCTCTCTCTGTGTGTGTGTGTGTGTGTGTGTTTCAGACAATATTATTAGCATTAAAATACATATTTTTTCTCCTTTGCACTGATACTAGAGGAATAAAAAACCTTTGGCATGTCATTGTATTTAAACCCTTTCAAATAAAATGAAGGACTATCATGAAAACACTTTCTGATTTATAAACAGTTGAAACTCAAAATCAAAATGTTAAATTCTTGGGTTTACATGAGTATGAAATAAAATTACTTTCTTTGAATGTTTCTATCTTCTGAACAAGAACAGACATAAAGAGATGCTTTAGGACTGGGATTAATGTTTCCAAACAAATAATTCCATGTCAAGGAAAATTCTATAAAGTACACTGTCAGGACCTCAAAATCCCACAAAAACCTAGTTTATATCAGCATACCACATATACTAACATTTATCAAAGAATCCTCATTTTTTCACAGAGTTAGTTTCAGCTGAATGTATTTAAATGGTATAAAGAGAAATTCTACATACATAAATGTCTAAGTTCATATATATCAGATAGCAAAATTGTATAAAGAAACATGCCTCTTCAGTCCATGAATGTAGCAATCCTTGAATTAAAAATGTATACATATTTTACTCAAATCATACAATTAATTATATACTTACAATTTTTTCAATCTCATCTTTTCTGTTTAGAGTGTCAACTTTCCCTGATTAGCATTTGCTTTTTCTTTGTCTTTTTGTTGCAATGCCTCATTTAACTTCCTACCCAACTAATGATTACTTTGAACCCTTGTGCCACCAGATTCCACCTCTCAAGTAATGGGATTTATGTTATACATCACGATTCCCAGTTTTAATCTGCCTTTTCTAAGTAAAGAAATATTCCTAACACTCGTCAAACAGAAAATATAGCAACATTCTTCAAAAAATGTTCAATGCATTTTGAATATAATAAGAATCATGAAAGTTATTTACTCACATATGTAAACATGTTTAGCTAAGGAAACTAATTTAGTAGGAAACATGACATAATAACAATTCAGAAAAAAAGGAGAGAAAATAGTGTGTCATTACCCAAGTATTTTCCTATCATAGATAGCCTTTATGTGGATAAATATCTATTACTCAGTTTTTCAGTATCCTCTGAATATCTATCTGCATGGCCATGATGTGTGCTCAGAATTGATGGTAACAGTCCATGTCTACACTTGATAACAAATGAAGATTTAAGCAAGTACATGGACTATTCAAATACCATTCTTTTCTAAATAATCTCAGAGTGGCCTATAATAATAAAACCACTAAAATTTCCTTTATTTTTATTTTTTATTCTTTGGGTTTTTCTCTCTTTTTTGAGAATAAAAGCACTTCTGTCTAATATTGTAAAGATATAGAAGATGCAGTTAAAACACATGAATTTTACATTTAATCATAAAGTGTAAAAGATGAGAAAAGTCTTTTATTATTTATCTCTTCTCTTACTTCTTTCCTTCTTCCTTCATCATTCCTTCCTTCCTTCCTTCCTTCTTTCCTTTCTTTCTTTCTTTCTTTTTCCTTCTTTCTTTCTTTCTTTCTTTTTCTTTCTTTCTTTCTTTTAAAACTAGGGGTTGGTTGCTTAGCAAGTACTCAGTGAAGCCTAGGAACTAGTAGAAAGACCTGTCCACGGTGCTGAAGAGGTTTCCAAGAGAAGTTTGCAGACTTGATAAAATGCATGTCGTTAACCTAGTGAGTTTGGCAAGCAATATTTTCTATTTTCTAAACCAATAAATCTTCAAACTGGAAAGTTCCACAAATGACAAAAAGATTCATAACTGACTGATCAATATGTAATCACATAGAAATAACAGAAAAATTAAAGAAGAACATTCCCTGTAATCCATAAGGGAAGAGCACAAAGTACACATAGTAAGAAAAAGATAGCACACCTATATACTCTGAAACTCCTAATAAGATGTCAAATAACTCAGAATAAATTCTTGCTGGATGAAGGGATTCACTCAGAGTTAGGCATACTGTCTAGGCTGTTCTAGGCACCCAATCTGCTGCCTCCACTAGGAACACAGGTGATCACTAGCCCACTCCTCAAGCAATTTAAACGATAAAATATGAGGTCAAATAATAAAAGAAGATAGAAAGGTGAGTCAACCCTTTCACTTATCGATTCCATTTTTTGTGAAGAAATAAATTGGTGCATAGCACTCCCTACTTGCTTAGATACTTAAGGTAATTCCGATGAAACAGCTCCAGAATTCAAACTAAATAAAAGCAAGAATCTGTTATCACCACCTCAAAGTCACTTTTCCCACACCATGCACTTTAAAGAGAAATATGAACAGCCATAAATTGCAGAACTAGGTGGGGAACACTCCAAGTAGACCATTGCTTCCTGCTGAAATGTCCCGAAGTGTAGATTAGGCTACTGTAAACATCAACTAGTTTGCCTGGGTAGGACTTTCCGGTTTTCTTGTCTTCAAGTATCTGTAGCCTGGGATCCCTCTACTACACACTGTTCTCCTGCACTGGGGTAGCTTTGTGTCTGGAAGGAAAGGAAAGCTATATCCAAGGAAAAGGAAAGCACACCTGAGTTGCATGGGGCAAGGGGGCGGGGGGATTAGAGGCACTTAAAGGACATTGAGATAAAAGCAATAAATCATCAGTAACTGCTGTTCTCTTTCTCTAGGCAGCCAGTGCTGTTGCCAGAGAGGAAGGGACCCAACCTATTGCCCAGAAGTGATTCTCCTTTCCTCCCTTCTCTACCTTTGCTTTCTCAGTTTTGAGTTCTCTAAGGGATTGGGTAAGCCAGTCTGCATTCTAAATCATGTTCTCCTTTCTTCAGAGCTCAGGCACAGGGATCCAAAGGCATGCATAATCCCTAAAATCTTCCATCCTCCCCCCACTTCACCCTTTTGCTCATGCCTTTTATACCAACAGGTTTAATTAAAAGGTGGTCTTCTGTAAAAGAAGCAGATGTGAACCTCTTCAGCTCTCGCCACCCCAAATTCATCTATGTCCCCTCCTCCAAGCCACACTGAGCTGATCAGCATGCTTAAAGCTAACTCCTTGTCAGCTCTCGGGATAGATAGATACCTAGGCACAGAGACATAGCAAGCTTACCCCCTGTCGGCCACGCAGCAGGCAGTGAGATGCTGTCTAGCTAGCCCCTCTGGAATAAAGTTGGACAGCAGAAATCAATGGGATTGAGCCAGCTTTTCCAGTCCTGGGCTTTCCCCACCCCAGGATGATTTCAAGCTCATCCTCTGTGCTCCAAGTGCTCAGAACAGCCGAGCTGAGGGCGGTATGTGCAGCATTCTTCCCCTCTACGGAGAAAGGGGGAAGGGGAGAAGGGGAGAAAGCGGAGGAGGGAGGGGTGGTAGTTAGTATTTATAGAGAAGAGACTTCTCTGCGCAACTTTTTGGTGCCACCAAGTGGCACAGTGAGTTTCTTTAGAAACACGGACTCCTGGGCAGATCAGGATGGGTAGACTAGTTTCATGGCCAGACATTCACAAGGGTGGGGGGAGTGGAAGACACCCGGGGAGATGAGTTTGTGAATGCACACCATCTCAGCATCTGCAATGCAAATCTCTACATTCTAAAACTGAATATATATATATATATATATATATATATATATATATATATATATAACGGTGAATTAAGGGTAAATATATATATATATATATATATATATATATAAGAAAAGGCTAGCTGTGACTTCTTCAGTTAAGTAGAAGAGGAATCCACATGGGGTATATACCAGCTACCTGCTTCCCACTGAGCCATAGACATGCATGTTCTAAGAGAACTATGTCTTTTCTCTTCCCTCCCAGACCCTTCTACTCATATTACAGAACATTTCCAAAACTCTTTTGTTACACCAAGTGACCAACTTTGAAACTGGAATGTCATTTTCTTTATCATAATTAATCCTAGATAACTTCTCAAAGCTTAAGTTAAAAAAAAAAAGCAAAACCACTAAACAAACAAAATCTTCACAGCCTATCACAAAGATATTTATCAAATGCTGTTTATCTAGACAATAAAATAAAGAAACAAAAAAAATATATAACTTTAAGTTTTGTGCATCTGAAATTTCCCAAACAGCTCTCCAAACTCCATAATCTTTGCGTGGGGGATGAATGTTTGGCTGGACTCACCCATTCCCATAAACCTTTCATAGAACCAGCATGCATTATTTCAGTAACAGTGAGAATGTTACAGCTGTTTAAGATACCTGGAGGGAGAACGTCTTTCCAATCTATTCACCTGTCTTCCTGAGTACCTCCCTTCCCCCTTTCCCTATGCAATTCTTCAAGCTTATACAAACACACATTATTTTGCAAGACTTCAGTGTCCTATAATGCGGTATGCTTTCTACTTTCCTCATGGAGAAAATAAATATACAATGCCTGGTAGTCATGTTCAAGGTCACATATTTTCCTAGATTGTGGCCTTGGGTCTTTCTCAGGGTGTGACTGAGTGGATATTGTACCAAATGTGGCAGCCAGAACTCTTCTTGCTGTGTTATCACAAACAGCTTACACAGTCTGAACTCTCTTGCTGTATCACGCATAGCTTAGACTATTCAACTCTGCTCTCTCTCCTCAGTTCTCCACACTCCCCATTGTCATGCTTTGTGAAAGTTCTAACGGTGAATTAAGGGTAAAAAACACATTCCTGTCATTGCTAGAAGTTCATAAACTTGAAGGGTTCAGATGTGCTGATACATCTCATAAATGGGTCCATGATTCCAGAGAACTTCTTGTCCCTGGTGTTATAGTCATCCAAGTGTCATCGTAGAATTGTAATATGGTATTTGAAAGCATTCATAGTCTCCTTTCCTGTCTCATTTTTGGGGTGCAGAATCAGCGAGTGCTTGCTCTTACTACAGCCCAAACATCTATTATCCTCAGAAATCTAAAATTCTCCTCCTTCACCAAGCGCATGCTTTATCATTGCACATGTACCAGCATGAGACAGAAGGGGGGAGGCTTTATTGGTTTTATTTTTTTTCCTGGAACTGATTATTTTACTTATTTTTTTACGGAAACAACCTCACTGAAATCTGTTATTTAGGCAAATGAAAACAAAAAGATATTCAAAAAGCCTCCCATCTAGCCATACCACATTAGCCCAGGCTAAATTCATGTCTAATTTACAGGGCGCATGTCCTTGTGGGGTGACTTTTTTAAACTTGCAGGACCTTCTAGCATCCCTGGCTTCACCTGTCGTCCACCTGCCCTCCTGGGTCCCTTTAGTACAAGCACCCGCCCCTGGCTGGCTCACTGCACTGGGGGAGGGGCTCCGGCGGAATCCTGCATCCCTGGTAACTCTACAGCTGAGAGAAAGAAAAACAGCGCTGTGCTTACCAAGTGCGCTCCCTGAATCTTGTTCCTCTGGACAGCCGCTCCTTACAAGCTCCCTGCGCTTTCGTAGCGGCCTTGGCTGCTGCAGAAGCGCTAGTGGCTGAGATCTAAGCAGTAGTGGCAGCCAGCAGAACGGCTGCGGGCCCGTGGTGGTGGCGCTCGCTCTCTCGCGCCAGCGCCTGGAGCACGTGCTGCGCCCGGGCAGACGCAGCTGGAAGCGCAGCGCTGGGCTGGCTCCTCTCCTGCAGAGTGCGATTGGGGGCCTCTAGCTAGCCTTGGATCAGTGAGTTAACACTGCTCCTAAAGCCTCATGGGCTCAGGGTTCAGGTCAGGGCAGTCTTGGACTTCCTTTCTAGCTCATTCCCACCCAGAGATGGAGAAGAGGCAGAAGCTGTGCTAGGAGGCGTGGGTGGCTTGTCACTCAGAGAGAAGCTGGGGAGCAGGTAGATAATCAGCGTCTCTGTGAAGATAGTATTAAACTCCTGACAGTTATTGGGAGAAGGGGTGTTATTGCTATAAGATAGAGAGAGGAGTGGGATGAAACAGAGACACACAGAGAGGAGACAAACACAGAGACTGAGAGACACAGAGAGATGAGAGACTGAGACAGACTGCACCTACACACACACACACACACACACACACACACACACACGCACGCACGCACGCACGCACGCACACACACACACACACACACACACATACAAGAAAGAGAGAGGGGAGAGAGAAGAGAGGGAGAGAGAAGGAGGGAGAGAAAGAGAGGGAGGGAGGGAGTGAGGGATGGAGGGAAGGAAGGAGAGATTTTCAAGGAACTTCAAGGATGATTCAGAAGTCTGAGTGGTTAGAAAGACCAGTGTATTTAATGGTCTTGTGTCATTCGTGGTGTCATTTTTGCATTTGTCTGCACAAAAAACGTTTCTTCCTCCATCCATCAAAAGTCATCTCCTATGGGACTTAAAAGTCTTACTTTTTCCAATGGCTTGGCATCCCTTTCTCTGCTACCTCTAGTACTACCTATGATCATCAAAAATGCTGAGTTTACCTTCAAATTATATTTGAAATAAGAGAACAAAGGGGATCCCTATAAATTACTTGCAAGACTTAATTTAAACAAAACTAATAATGGAAAAATACTATTACTGCCTGAACAAATTGGAGGAGCCAGGTGCTTTGAGCAGCTGAATTAATGATGAAACCATGGACAGCACTGAATTCAAGGACAGCAGTTATTAGTAACAACTAATGCTTGATAGTGGGTCCTTGACAACAAGGCAGTGATTTTTTGATTACTTCAGTAATGTAACAGTTGGGAAAGGAAGAAGGGAAGTATCCACTTAAAATACCATGTTAGCATCATAAGACGTTTGTACATACATGTATATTGTAGCACATTCACAGCTAGTAGTTATTAGACCAAGACTAGATGTTTACCAACAGATGTATGGACAATGAAAATGTGCTGTGTATATATACGTAATAAACTTTATTCAGCTGGAAAGAAAACTGAAATGATGAAGGTTACAGGATAGAAAAGATTGGACTCAGGTGTGAGCATTAAGTTAGGTGGTTCTAAGCCAGTAAGTTCTCTCTCATCTGCAGATCCTAGCCTGTAATGTATGCATTACAGATATAAATTTAGATAAATATTTAAAATATAACCAACAACCTCCTCTCCCGCCCCCCCCCCAAAAAAAAGGAAACCAAAAGGAGGCAAAAAAGAGGTGCTAAGGGAAGAAGTGGTCAAAGGGCACATTTGCTATGAAAATGAAAAGAAGAGGGTATGGATTATCAGAGTGAGTGGGAAGAAAACAGAACAGAAAGGGGTAAGAATCTGCTAAAAACACATTTTGTGTGAAAATGAATTAAGTATGTCTAATACTTTATGTGTTACTTTAAGAGTTAAAAGGTAGAACTTTTTAAATGTATTTATTTTCATTTCTCCATGTATAAAAACAGTTTTAGATACTTGAAGTACAATTTGCAAATTTATTCTCCTCACTTGGTCTAGAGTTTAACACCATTGTTGGTCCAACATGAGACTTTTTGAACCCAGTTGATTTCAGTGATTTCTAGACATTGATTTAGGTTCATCATTTGTGAAAAACTTAGTGAAATCTAATGTTTCCTCAAAGGAAGTGGCTCATAAGAAGTATATATATTCATATTGTCCATGTTTAGAACAACTTAAAATATAATTGATAGATTATATGCAAAATATATAAATAATATTAGGAGGTAAAGGAAGATTCCAATCACCTGTACATATTTCATTCTCTGCCATCTCCAAGGCTAATGGAGAAGATGCCATTCCAAAGCACTAGGAAAGATAAAGCTGTTTCTAAGTGTCCCACATGACTTAGAAGGGTATGCTGACTTATTGTACTATAAAATTTAACATGCAAATAGACTTTTAGAGCTTATCAATTGGAGTATGTTCAGAGAAGAGAAACATCATTAGATAATCTTAAATTGCTCATTGATATTTAAAACAATAGCTTTGTTTCAGCCTTTGCACTGTCTTTTCTTCTAATGATTGTCCTTTATAAGTTATCACTAGGTTAACACTTTGCTCTACTACAATTATTTGTAAAAATCTTACTTCCTTGATTATAACCCTGTTTATTGCATTCAAAATCTTAGTGCCACAGTGTTCTTAACTCAAAGATTTTTCCTTTGTCATTCTTAACTCCGTCTAAAGTGTGCTCTAGTTCAGTCACCCCTTATCACAGTTGTTTCTTGTCGATACTTTTTCATTAAATGTAATATTTTAAGGGAATATTTTATACAACACATCTTATGTGAACTTCTAGCAAATAGGTGACAATTATTATTTTAAATATTTAAATGAATACTAAAATGAACAATGCCCTTTCCATGTCAATTATTGTCCAAACTGACAATGCTGGTACTAAACCCCAGAAGTATTTACAGGAAGACTGTAGACTAACTCTATGATAGTCTCTCTGCCCCCTTAGACACAACTGTCTGTGGTGTCATGTTTCTCATTTGCCAAAGCAGCTGTGATCATGCTAAACATTTTACAACACTATTGTTATTGACATGTTAAATAATAAACCAAGTGACTTTTCAAACAACATTATGACATATTTTACATTAATTTTGTAAGTTGGCATCTTCATAAAAAATCGTACAGCAGAACTAGAGAGATTTTTATATTAAGTCATCTTGCAAAAAAATTCAATGCAAAATCCAGGCATAACAAGGGCTTCTAACACAAGGAAAGTGTTTATTTATAAGCCCAAGTCACTTACCGATACTCTGACCAAAAAAAAAAAAAAAAAAAAAAAAAAGAAAAGAAAAAAGAAAAAAAAAACAGTACATGGATTTCTGAATTTCCAATTCTATTCCAAATACAAAGCAAACAACGAGATAGAGCATTAGTATTTCAGTACATAGTGATCATTGCAGCTTTTGTCTCTCTTTTCTATTATAAAGCCCTGTCCTAGCAAAACTCTTGACACACAAAATAAATACAGAATTTCTTCTCATTGCATGGCCCTTGATCACTCTTAGCTCTAATATGCCAACAGACTCTGAAAGCCCCAGTGCAGGTGTACATGTCATTACAGTTATTCTCCTCACTTTCCAACACACACACACACACATACACACACACACACACACACACATACACACAGACAGACACACACACGCAAACACACACACAAACACACACACACAAACACACACACACAAACACACACACAAACACAAACACATACACATATACACACACACAAACACACACACACAAACGCACACACAAACACAAACACATATACACACACACAAACACACACACACACACACACACAAAACACACAAACACACACACAAACACACACACACAAACACACACACACACACACACACACACAGCATGTACTAGACTATCCTGCTGAATATCAAATTACTAGACTGGCTTCTGAAAGCTGATCTTGAGTTCTTCCGTAAAGATCTTTGACAAACTCCCGAAATCTTATAATCTACATGTTGTCTTTAAACAAACAAAATAATGTGAAAGAACATTTCTAAAACTCTGTTTTAGAGATGGTGTACGAGCTCCCTTTACACACCAGAGTGTTGAGTTCTGAGCGAATTGTCATTTTTGCCTCATGTTATTACATAATTTGACTCCATCATTTCGATGCAACACCTCGTGTAGGCATAAGTTTGAAGAACAGTGTTACTTTACTGGAATCTTAAAATAGCAAAAGATAATTTATTTTGAATTGTGTTTTCATATTTACCAGAAATTTTTTTTCTCTGATAGCATTTGTATTGAAGGTGTTGCTAATGTAAATAATAATGGATAAGAAAAAAATTGTAGAATTCCTTAAAGCAGCAGGCACATGGTATTTGGTGGTGACATTGGTGAGAAAATGAGCTGGGACATAGGAGTGGTTAAGATACTAGAATGAGATCATCTTCTTCAATTACTTGGGAATCTGAAAGGCAAACAAAACAAATGATTTTACTAAACTTGCAGAAGTATACCTAACTGCTTATATTCTATAGAACTCTCATTTTGTAAGTATAATTATATAAGAAGGGCTTCAAAATAAAAAAAGGACGATAAAATTTTGTTCACTTTACTAGTTAGAGTATTTAAGGAGTAATCTATTTTACAGTAATTTTTCCCAATGTACTGTAGTATTTTTTTATTTTCAGGAAACATTCTAAGATAAAAAAAATCTTAGGATACATTCTTCAAAAATTTTGTTATTTGTCAGTAAACGTGTCACTGGAATTTATTTCTTCTCAGAGAAAACTGATTAAAAGTATAAAAAGTAGGCATAAGTAAAATTTATTAAAGGTGGGAGAAAGAGTGAGAGAAGGGGGCAGTAGGGTGAGAGGAAAAATAACAAAGGAGGGAGAGAGAAGGAGAAAGAATGAGTGTCAGATATAAAAACAGAGAGAAAAAGAGAAAAAATGGAAGCCACCACAGCATAGAATTTTGCCAAAATTATTAATCTTAAGACTGTGTAATCAGAAATAAATTTAATTATTTATGTTTTTAAAAAGCAAATGCTAAATCTGTGTCAATATTTAAATTGAAGATTCAAATTCTCAACACAAAACCTCTCTTCTGATCTCTTGGTCTTTTATGGACTCACATCTGGTTTTTATAGTTACTATTTCCATAAGTCTCTTAAATAATATAAAAGCTGAAAATTTTCTCATCACTTATTTTCAAAATACTGGGATAACAATTTTTTTTTTCTATACCATGCCAGGGAATATTGTTTGCAACTTAAATAAATTTTAGTTTGATAACAAAAACATATTTCTCAATAGAGGATTAAAAGAAGAGAAATGTTAAATTTTTAATACGAATTCAATATTTATAATATTTCTGTAGAACTGGAGATAGGTAAGTAATTACATAGAATAGTATGCTCAATAGCTTTGTCTTGATTCCTCTGATAGAATAGGTAACTGCATATTTCTTCTTCCAGGGAAACTGAGGTAGGTGAACCAAAGGAGACTTAGTAAGAAACAGAAATGTGTTGGAAACAGAAGCTGTGCTTCACGAGGATTAACTGATAACGTTTAAATAAATATAATTTTTATTAAAATATTCTAAATATAAATCCTCTTCATCAAATAATAGAAAAACAATCATGAATGTTCTCTTGAAACCCTGACATGTTTTTATTTTTATGTAAAAATTGAACCCTTAATTTTGTCAGATCTATTGTTATGCATCCAATTTTTAACCGATTGTCTTGTCTGAGCATTGTGCATCACATATGAGCAACATTTAGTTCCTGTTGGAACCATAGTGCTATAGGAACATAGTGTGTGCTTAACAATAAGCGCTGAGAATCTTCTTTATGTAACTTTGTATGTCTCTCTCACTCATGCTGTGGTCCTTTCTTTCCCTTATGTACATATTAGATAGACATATGCACTTCTAAGTTATGCAATTTTCTGTAATGACTGGTTTTCATACTTTGATGATTAGATACTGTTTCTATGGGAATGTGGTAAATTTTCTTGATACAAACATCTGTGTTTCTCATGGTTACACACTACTATCCATCACTAAAACATATGTGAAAGAACTGTCACGTTACACATATGCATAATAAGGTCATATATTAGCAATGGTAAGTCTTTACTGAATAAAAACAGGAATCAATATCCTTTTCTTTGATGCACTAAGGGAAAAAAACTGATAGTAAGACCAACTAAGAAATTAATTTTAAAGTATATGAGTTTAATATATACATAAATATTGATATAAATATATAAAATATTGCTCAAACTCTAGAAGTTGCCGATAGAATGAAAGGGTTTATTTTTTGTCATTGCTAATAACAAAATTGTTTCCTCATTAAAAACATGATTTCATGACCATGGTTCAGTCAGCAAAGTTCTTGTTGCACAAGCAGGAGGATATGGGTTCAGTTCCTCAAGATTTAAATTACAAAAAAATATTAAAAGCCCTATAACATTCATTTATAATCTTAGACCAGGAAAAGAAGGGAAAGGAGCCTCAATAGAGTTTGCTGCCCAGTGAAGACAGCAATCATTGAGCTCCATGTTCAATGAAAGAACTGTGTCCAAAAGAGGCAGAAAGTTATTAAGGGAGATACTGCACACACACACACACACACACACACACACACACACACACACAATTGGAGAAAAGATAAAGTTACAGTCCTTTTTTTACTGTATTGAAACACTGAATTTATTTTACATGTACATTTTGTCTCCCTCACATTTCCACATCTAACAACCACTATTACTATGTCATATTGTAAAATTTCATACACACTTAAAACCAATAAATGGTGGAGTTCCATTCTTGAAAACTAAACAGGCATTTGAGACAACACATTCTTGGCAAATGAACCTAGACAACATTTGTCAAACACAGTAGGGAAACTTCTCTCATTGCATTATAAAAAGGACAGCCAGGATACACCAACTAGGACCCCAGAGTCCCAGAGATACAGGCCTGGTGAGAAGGGTTTCCGACTAGCCAGGAGACAGAAAGATCTCTGCTGAGTACGCATGGAAAGTGTGCTCCAGAACTGCCTGATCCAGGGACCAGGAACCCAGCATTGAGCCCTCTGTTGCCAGCCGATGGCTTTTGGGTGCAGAACAGCGCTCGGACCATCAGTCTCCAGGAACAGGAGGGATCCAGGGACACAGGCCAGGTACAAGGAAAACCTAACCCTAACCAATCACTGACAACAAGATGGCAAGATAAAAGAAAAAAAAAACATACCCCTGGGAAACCAAGACAACCTGGCAACATTTTAACCCAACTCTACCATCACAGCAAACAGCAGAATGCCAAACACTCCAGAAAAAGAAGACTCGGACAAGAAATCCTACCTCAAGATGATGATATAGATCCTTAAACAAAAGCAGAGGAAAAGCATAAAGAATTAGAAGCTTTTAAAGAAGAAACAAGAAAAAAACTGAAAGAACTAAAAGAACTAGAATAAAACAAAACCAAAGAGATGAAGAAATGGAAGAAGGAATTTAAATCATAAATAACACAATAAAGAAAACACTAAAAGAGACAACCCTAGAAGTAGAAATCCTACAAAAGAAATCAGGAGTCACAGTTGCAAGCATTTCCAACAGACTACAAGAGATGGAAGAGAGAATCTCGGGGGCTGAAGACGACATTAAAAACATAGACAAAACAGTCAGAGAAGATGCAAACACCAAAAAGCTCCTAACCAAAAATGTCCAGAAGATCCAGGACACAATGAAAAGACCAAACCTAAGGATAATAGGAATAGAAGAGGGTGAAGAATATCAACTAAGAGGCACAGTAAATATCTTCAAATAAATCGTAGAAGAAAACTTTTCTACACTTCAGAATAAGATGACCACAAGCATAAAAGAAGCCTACCGAACTCCAAATAGGTTAGACGAGAAAAGAAATTCCTCCCGACAAATAATAGACAAAACACCAAGTGCCCAAAGCAGAGAAAGAATACTAAAAGCATTAAGGGAAAAAGGTCATGTAACATATGAAGGCAGATCAATCAGAATCACACCGGATTTCTCAACAGAGACTATGAAAGTTGAAGAGCCTAGACAGAAATCATGCAGACCCTAAGAGAGCACAAGTGTCAGCCCAAGCTGCTATACCCAGCAAAACAATCAATCACATATATGAAGAGACAGAGATATTCCAAGACAAATCTAAATTTACAAAATATCTGACAACAAACCCAGCACTACAATGACTTATAGGCGAAAAACCTAATACAATGAGGGGAAATACATCCTAGTAAAAACAAGAAAATTCCTAAGCAAAAAAACCAAAAGGAGAAAAAGATACAGGCACAATTCAACCTACAAAAGCAATAATATCAGGAAACAGCAACCACTATTCCTGATATCTATTAACATAAAAGGACTCAACTCCCCAATAAAAAGATAAAGGCTATCAAACTGGATACATTAAAAAAATCCAGCATTTTGCTGCATACAGAAAACTCATCTCAGAGACAAGGACAGACACTGTCACAGAATAAAAATGGGAAAAAACTTCCAAGAAAACAGTTCCAAGAAGCAAGCTCGAGTGGCTATTCTAATATCGAATAAAGTAAATTTCCAAACAAAAGTTATCAAGGAAGATAAGGAAGGACACTTTTTATTCATTACAGGGGAAATCTGTCAGTAGGAACTCTCAAACCTTAACATATTTGCTCCAAATACAAAAGCACCCATATTCATAAAAGAAACACTACAAAAGCTCAAAAAATACATTTCACCCCACACAATAATAGTGGGAGACTTTAATAACCCACTATCACCAATGGACAGATCATGGAAACAGAAACTAAATAAGGACACTGTAAAACTAGCAGAGAGAGACTATGGACCAACTGGAATTAATAGAAATCTAAGGAACATATCATTCTAAAACAAAAGAATATAATTTCTCAGAACCTCATGGCACCTTCTTGAAAATTAACCACATAATTGGACACAGAACTAGACTCAATAGATAATAGAAGATTGAAATACTCCCATGCATCCTTTCAGATCACCGTGGTCTAAGGCTGGTCTTTAATAACAACAAAGACAACAAAAAGCCCATATACACTTGGAAACTAAACAATGATCTATTAAACGAAAGCAGGGTCAAAGAAAAAATAAAGAAAGAAATTAAGGATTTTCTAGAATTCAATGAAAATGAGAATACGGCATACCCAAACCTATGGGATGCAATGAAAGAAGTACTGAGAGGAAAACTCATAGATCTGAGTGCTTCCATAAAGAAAATGGAGAAAGCATACACTAGCAACCTGACAGCACACTTGAAAGCTCTAGAACAAAAGGAAGCAGATACACCCAAGAGGAGTGGATGACAAGAAGTATTAAAACTTAAGGCATAAATAGACCAAATAGAAACAAAAAGAACCATTCAATGAATCAACAAAACCAAGAGCTGGTACTTTGAGAAAATTAACAAGATTGATAAACCCTTAGCCAGACTAACTAGAGGGCAAAGAGAGGGTATCCAAATTAACAAAATCAGAACTGAAAGTGGAGATATAACTACTGAAATTGAGGAAATTCAAGAAATCATCAGATACTACTATAAAAGTCTATACTCATAAAAGCTGGAAAATCTCGAAGAAATTGATGAATTCCTAGACAGAAACCAGATCCTAAACCAGGACCAGGTAAACCATCTAAATAATCCCATAACACCTAAAGAAATAGAAACAGTTGTCAAAAGCTTCCCAATGAAATAAAGCCCAGATTCATATGGGTTCAGTGCAGAATTTTATCAGACATTTATGATGACATAATACCAGTACTCTTCAAACTATTGCACAAGACAGAATCAGATGAAATACTACATAACTCATTTTTTGAGGCTACAATAACCCTCATTCCTAAACCACACAAAGAAGCTACAAGAAAAGAGAACTTCAGACCAATCTCACTTATGAATATTGATGTAAAAACACTCAAAAAAATAACTTGCAAACCGAGTTCAGGTACACATCAAAACGATCATCCACCATGATAAAAAATAGGCTTATTCCCTGGGATGCAGTGATGGTTTAATATATGAAAATCCATCAATTCAATCCAACATATAAACAAACTCAAAGAAAAAAAACACATGGTCATCTCACTAGATGCTGAGAAAACATTTGACAAAATTCAACACCCCTTCATGTTAAAAATCTTGGAAAGAACAGGAATCCAAGGCCCATTAATAAACATAATAAAAGCAATATACAGCAAACCAACAGTCAACATCAAACTTAATGGTGGGAAACTTGAAGGAATCCCACTAAAATCAGGGACTTTACAAGGCTGCCCACTCTCCCCTACCTATTCAAAATAGTACTGGAAGTCCTTGCCAGAGCAATTAGACAGCAAAAGGAAATCAAACGGATAGAAATGAGAAAGGAAGAAGTAAAAACATCACTATTTGCAGATGACATGATAGTGAACTTAAGGGACCCCACAAATTCCACCAGAGAACTCCTACAGCTGATAAACAAGTTCAGCAAAGTGGCTGGGTATAAAATTAACACAAACAAATCAGTAGCCTTCCTATATTCAAAGGACAAACATGTGATGAAAGAAATTGGAAAAAGATACCCTTCACAATAGTCACAAAAACTATCAAATATCTTGGTGTGACTCTAACTAAGCAGGTGAAGGACCTATATGGAAGAATATCAAACCTCTAAGGACAGAAATTGAGGAAGATCTCAGACAATGCAAAGATCTCCCATGCTTATGGATTAGAAGGATCAACATTTTAAAAATGGCAATCTTACCAAAAGCAATCTACAAATTCAATGCGATCCCCATCAAAATTCCAAACCAATTCTTTATTGAGTTGGAAAGAGAAATCTGCAATTTCATCTGGAATAACAAAAACCTAGAATAGGTAAATTCATCCTCAACAACAAGAAAACACCTCTGGAAACTCTATCCCTAACCTCAAGCTATATTACAAGGAAATTGTGCTGAAAACTGCATGGTACTGGTACAGACATATGCACGTGAATCCATGGAATAGAATAGAAGATCCAGAAATGAACTCTCACATATATGGTCACCTGATTTTTGACAAAGGAGCTGTAAGCATTCTATGGAAAAAGGACAGCCTCGTCAACAAATGGTGTTGTTCCAATGGCACTCAGCATGCAGAAGAATGGAAATAGACCCTTTCTTATCTCCTTGTACAAAGCTCAAGTGCAAGTAGATCAAAGATCTCCTAATTAAACCAGGTACACTAAAACTATTAGATGAAAAAGTTGCGAAAATCTTAGAATACCAAGGCACAGGAGAAAATTTCCTGAAAAGAACACCAATGGCTCATGCTCTAAGGTCAAAGATTGACAAATGGGACTTGATGAGATTGCAAAGTTTCTGTAAGCCTAAGGACACTGTCAAGAAAATAAAACAGCGTCATACAAGCTGAGCAACTGGTGAGTGGGAGACCTAGGCTCCTGGGGAGCAGAGGGATCTCTACGGAGTACACACGAAAAGGGCACCCCCTGCCCTGACCTGCCCTGTCCTCCCCGATCCAGTGACCGGAAACAGATCTTAGGAACTTCTGTCCTACCCAGAGACGACTTCAGGACGCAGAGCGGAGCGTGGCCCACCTACCAGCCGGAAAGTTGGCTCGGAGAGGCTGAGCATTTGTGACCAGGAACAGATCTTAGGAACGTCTGTTCCCACCCGGAGGCGACTTCAGTACACAGAGCTAAGCCTGGCCCAGCTGCCACCCGGAACCTGGGCTGCCGGGGAGTAGAGAGATCTCTGCGGAGTGCACACGGAAAGTGTACCAGGGACACAGACCAGATACAAGGGAAAGGCAAGAACATATCACTGAAAACAAAATGGCAAGAGGAAAGAGAAAGAGTATATCCCAAGGAAACCAAGACAATCTAGCAACACCAGAACCCAGCTCTCCGATAGTAGCAAACATAGGAATTCCAAACACTCCAGAGAAAGAAGACACAGACAAGAAAACATGCCTCAAGACGCTGATAGAGTTACTTAAACAAGAAAGGGAGGAAAAGCAAAAAGATTCAGAAGCTTTTCAAGAAGAAACAAGAAAAACACTCAAAGAACAAAAAGAACGAGACGAAAACAGAACCAAAGAAATAAAGGAATGGAAGAGGGAAATTAAAACTAAAATTGACACAATAAAGAAAGCGCTAAAAGAGATAACCCTAGAGTCAGAACACCAAAAAATGAAATCAGGAGTCACAGAAGCAAGCATTTCCAACAGATTACAAGAGAACGAGGAGAGAATCTCGGGGGCAGAAGACAACATTGCAAACATAGACAAAACAGCCAGAGAAGATGCAAAAAACAAAATGTCCAGAAAATACAAGACACAATGAGAAGACCGAACCTAAGGATAATAGGAATAGAAGAGGGAGAAGAGTATCAACTAAGAGGCACAGTAAATATCTTCAACAAAATCATAGAAGAAAACTTCCCTACCCTCAAGAATGAGATGACCTCGAGCACAAAAGAAGCCTTCAGAACTCCAAATAGGTTGGACCAGAAAAGAAATACCTCCCGACACATAATAGTAAAAACATCAAGTGCCCAAAGTAAAGAAAGAATACTAAAAGCAGTAAGGGAAAAAGGTCAGGTAACATATAAAGGCAGACCAATCAGACTCACACCCGATTTCTCAACAGAGACTATGAAAGCTAGAAGAGCCTGGACAGACATCATGCACTTTTTAAGAGAGCACAAGTGCCAGCCCAAGCTGCTATACCCAGCAAAACTATCAATCACCATCGATGGAGAGACAAAGATATTTCAAGACAAATCAAAATTCACACAATATCTGACCAGAACCCAGCACTACAACGAATTATAGGTGGAAAACCCAATACAAGGAGGGAAAATACAGCCTAGTAAAAACAAGAAAACTCCTAAACAAGAAAACTAAAAGAAGAAAAAAACACAGACACAACTCAACCCAAAAAAAGCAAAAATGGCAGGAAACAGAAACAATTATTCCTTGATATCTATTAACATAAATGGTATCAACTCCCCAATAAAGAGACATAGACTATCAGACTGGATACATAAACAAAATCCATCCTTTTGCTGCATACAGGAAACTCATCTCAGAGACAGAGACAGACACTATCTCAGAGTAAAAGGGTGGGAAAAAAACTTCCAAGCAAACAGCTCCAAGAAGCAAGCTGGAGTGGCTATTCTAATATCGAATAAAGTAAATTTCCAGCCAAAAGTTATCAAAAAAGATAAAGAAGGACACTTTATAATCATTACTAGGGAAATCTGTCAGGAGGAACTCTCAATCCTTAACATATATGCTCCAAATAAAAAATCACCCACATTCATAAAAGAAACTCTACTAAAGCTCAAAAAATACATTTCACCCCACAAAATAATAGTGGGAGACTTTAATACTCCACTCTCACCAATGGACAGATCAGGGAAACAGAAACTGAACAAGGACACTGCAAAACTAGCAGAGACTTTGAACCAACTAGAATTAAAAGATATATACAGAACATACTATCCTAAAGTAAAAGAATACACCTTCTTCTCACCACCCCATGGCACCTTCTCGAAAATTGACCACATAATTGGACACAGAACGAGCCTTCATCGATATAAGAAGATTGAAATACTGCCATGCATCCTCTCAGATCACCATGATCTACGGCTGATCTTTAACAACAACAAAGACAACAAAATGCCCACATACACATGGAAACTAAACAACGGTCTGTTAAAGGATAGCAGGGTCAAAGAAGAAATAAAGAAAGAAATTAAGGCACTCTAGAATTCAACGAAAACGATAACACAACATACCCAAACCTATGGGATGCAATGAAAGCAGTATTGAGAGTAAAACTCATAGCCCTAAGTGCTTCCAAAAAGAAACTGGAGAGAGCTCACATCAGCAACCTGACAGCACAGCTAAAATCCCTAGAACAAAAGGAAGCAGATATACCCAAAAAGAGTAGACGGCAAGAAATAATCAAAATTAGGGCAGAAATAGACCAAATAGAAACAAAAAAAAACCATTGAAAAAATCAACAAAACAAAGAGTTGGTTCTTTGAGAAAATCAACAAGATTGATAAACCCCTAGCCAGACTAACTAAAGGGCAAAGAGAGAGTATCCAAATTAACAAAATCAGAAAGGAAAGTGGTGACATAACAACTGAAATTAAGGAAATTCAAGAAATCATCAGATCCTACTACAAAAACTTATACTCCACAAAATTGGAAAATCTGAAGGAAATGGACGAATTCCTAGAGAGATACAAGGTCCCAAAGTTTAACCAGGACCAAGGAAACCATATAAATAACCCTATAACACCTAAAGAAATAGAAGAAATCATCAAAAGCCTCCCAACCAAAAAAAGCCCAGGTCCAGACGGGTTCAGTGCAGAATTTCATCAGACATTTATTGAGGATATAACACCAATATTCGCCAAACTATTCCAAAAGATAGAATCAGATGGAATATTACCAAACTCATTTTTTGAGGCTACAAAACCCTCGTACCTAAGCCACACAAAGACCCTACAAGGAAAGAGAACTTCAGACCAATCTCCCTTATGAACATTGATGCAACAATACTCAACCAAATCCTTGCAAACCGAATCCAAGAACACATCAAAACCATCATTCATCATGACCAAGTAGGCTTCATCCCTGGGATGCAGGGATGGTTTAACATAAGGAAATCCATCAATGTAATCCACCATATAAACAAACTTAAAGACCAAAATCACATGGTCATCTCACTAGACACTGAGAAAGCATTCGACAAAATCCAACACCGCTTCATGTTAAAAGTCCTGGAAAGAACAGGAATCCAAGGCCCATATTTAAACATAATAAAAGCAATATACAGCAAACCAACAGCCAACATCAAACTTAATGGCGAGAAACTTGAAGCAATCCCACTAAAATTAGGGACTCGACAAGGCTGCCCACTCTCTCCCTACCTATTCAACATAGTACTGGAAGTCCTGGCTGGAGCAATTAGACAGCAAAAGGAGATCAAGGGGATACAAATCGGAAAGAAAGAGATAAAAACATCACTTTTTGCCGATGACATGATAGTGTACTTGAGTGACTCCAAAAATTCCACCAGAGAACTCCTACAGCTGATAAACAAGTTCAGCAAAGTGGCCGGATACAAAATTAACTCAAACAAATCAGTAGCCTTCCTATACTCAAAGGACAAACATGTGGAGAAAGAAATTAGGGAAAAGGTACCCTTCACAATAGTTACAAAAACTATGAAATATCTTGGTGTGACTCTAAGGAAGTGAAGGACCTGTATGACAAGAACTTCAAACCTCTAAAGAAAGAAATTGAGGAGGATCTCAGAAAATGGAAAGATCTCCCATGCTCATGGATCAGAAAGATCAACATCTTAAAAATGGCCATCCTACCAAAAGCAATCTACAGATTCAATGCAATCCCCATCAAAATTCCAACCCAGTTTTTCAGGGAATTGGAAAGATCAATGTGCAATTTCATATGGAATAACGAAAGACCTAGAATAGCGAAATCCATCCTCAACAAAAAAACATCTGCGGGAATCACTATCCCTGACCTCAAGCTATATTACAAGGCAATTGTGCTGAAAACTGCGTGGTACTGGTACAGAAATAGGCAAGTGGATCAATGAAATAGAATAGAAGATCCAGAAATGAGCCCTCATGTATATGGTCACCTGATTTTTGACAAAGGAGCAGTAAACATTCAATGGAAAAAGGACAGCCTATTCAACAAATGGTGCTGGTCCAACTGGCACTCAACATGCAAAAGAATGAAAATAGACCCGTTCTTATCTCCTTGTACAAAGCTCAAGGGTAAGTGCATTAAAGATCTCCACATTAAACCAGATACACTGAAACTTTTAGATGAGAAAGTAGGGAAAACCTTAGAACACATAGGCACAGGAGAAAATTTCCTGAACAAAACACCAATGGCTCAAGCTCTAAGGTCAAAGATTAACAAATAGGACTTAATGAGATTGCAAAGTTTCTGTAAGGCTAAGGACATTGTAAAGAAAACAAAACGGCAACCAACAGAATGGAAAAAGATCTTTACCAACACCACATCAGATAGAGGCCTAATATCCAAGGTGTACAAGGAACTCAAAAAGCTAGACACCAGAGAATCAAATAACCCTATTAAAAAATGGGGTACAGAGCTAAACAAATCATTTTCAGTTGAGGAACACCGAATGGCCGAGAAACATCTGAGGAAGTGCTCGACATCCTTAGCCATCAGGGAAATGCAAATCAAAACAACCCTAAGATTCCACCTCACACCAGTCAGATTGGCCAAGATCCAAAACTCAGATGACAGCAGATGCTGGTGAGGCTGCGGAGAAAGAGGATCACTTTTCCTCTGTTGGTGGGGTTGCAAGCTAATACAACCACTCTGGAAATCTGTCTGGCGATACCTCAGAAAATTGGATATAGTACTACCTGAAGACCCAGCTATTCCACTTCTGGGCATATACCCCAGAGACACTTTAATACACAACAAAGATATATGCACCACCATGTTCATAGGGGCTCTATTTATAATAGCCAGAAGCTGGAAGGAACCCAGATGTCCTTCAGAAGACGAATGGATACAAAAATTGTGGTACATATACACAATGGAATACTACTCATCCACCAGAAACAATGACTTAACCAAATTCTTAAGAAAATGGCTGCATCTAGAGAAGATCATCCTGAGTGAGATAACCCAGTCACAAAAGAACAGACATAATATGCAGTCACTGATAGTGGGATGCTAACCCCAGAGGCTTGCACTCCCCCAGAAACAACTCACAGACTGTATGAAGTCCAAGAAATAAAGAAAACAAAAAATATACATATATTCACAAAAAAAAATCTTGTTTCAAGGACATGGAGTACGACTGAAAGAAAGGTTAGCAGTGTTGACAGGAACTGGGTAAAATGATAAATACCTAAAAGAGTGGAATCCTCAAGGTAGTATAGCTCACTGTCTCTGTTGAATGACCTCTTATTTCTTGTGTTCTTTACAACCCTAAGATTCCACCTCACACTAGTCAGATTGGCCAAGATCCAAAACTCAGATTACAGCAGATGCTGGCGAGGCTGCGGAGAAAGAGGAACACTTCTCCACTGTTGGTGGGGTTGCAAGCTAATACAACCACTCTGGAAATCTGTCTGGTGATACCTCAGAAAATTGGATATAGTACTACCTGAAGACCCAGCTATTCCACTTCTGGGCATATACCCCAGAGACACTTTAGTACACAACAAAGATATATGCACCACAATGTTCATAGCGGCTCTATTTATAATAGCCAGAAGCTGGAAGGAACCCAGATGTCCTTCAGAAGATGAATGGATACAAAAATTGTGGTACATATACACCATGGAATACTACTCAGCCACCAGAAACAATGACTTAACCAAATTCTTAAGAAAATGGCTGCATCTAGAGAAGATCATCCTGAGTGAGATAACCCAGTCACAAAAGAACAGACATAATATGCAGTCACTGATAGTGGGATGCTAACCCCAGAGGCTTGCACTCCCCCAGAAACATCTCACAGACTGTATGAAGTCCAAGAAATAAAGAAAACAAAAAATATACATATATTCACAAAACAAGAAGTCTTTGACTATTTTCATGTTGCGTTTTGTTTTGCATGTACTTTACGCTTATTGCAACTAGTAGGTTTTCAGTGCATACTGTCAAGCCCTTGAAAAAAATCAAGTACTGACTAAAAAATATATTCACATGGTTTTATGTAAAATTTATTTTAATGTCTGAAAAACAGTACTGACAAAAATGTATAATTTTAAGCAAAAAATGTTTAAAATCTGTACATTTATCTTTGTTTTGCAAAATAAAGTCGTTTAAAAAAGAAAAAAAAAAAAAAGAAAACAAAACAGCAGCCAACAGAGTGGGAAAAGATCTTTACCAACCCCACATCAGATAGAGGCCTGATATCCAAGGTATACAAAGAACTCAAAAAGCTAGACACCAGAGAATCAAACAACCCGATTTAAAAACTGAGGTACAGCCCTAAACAAAAAGTTCTCAATTGAGGAATATTGAATGGCTGAGAAACATCTAGGGAAGTGCTCAACATCCTTAGCCAGCAGGTAAATTCAAATGAAAACAACCCTGTAATTCCACCTCACACCAGTCAGATTGCCTGATCCAAAACTCAGATGACAGCAGATGCTGGCGAGGATGTGGAGAAAGAGGAACACTTCACTGTTGATGAGGTTTTAAATTGGTAAAACCGCTCTGGAAATTAGTCTGGTAATTCCTAAGAAAATTGGACATGGTACTACTGGACAATCCAGCTATTCCAGTTCTGAATATACCCCAGAGACATTCCAATATACAACAAAGACACATGCACCAAAATGTTTATAGCAGCTCTATTTATAATAGCCAGAAGCTGTAAAGAACCCAGATGTTTTTCAGTAGATGAATGGATACAAAAATTGTGGTACATTTCCACAATGGAGTCCTACTCAGCTATCAGGAACAGTGACTTAATGAAATTCTTAAGATAAATAGTTGCATTTAGAGAATATCATCCTAAGTGAGATAACCCAGTCACAACAGAACAGACATAACATGCAGTCACTGATAATGGGATACTAACCCCAGAAAGCTCTGAACACCCCAGAAACAACTAACAGACTGTGTGAAGTTCAAGAAAAGAAAAAGAAAAGAAAAAATAAGAAAAAACTATCATGCTCAATCCTTACACACCAAGAAAACTTTGACTAATTCCGGGTTACATCCTGTTTTACATGTACTTTTTGCTCTTTGTAACTAGTAAGATCTTAATGCACACTATCAAACCTTTGAAAAAAAAAGCCAAGCACTTACAAAAATGTATTCGTATACTTTCATGCAAAAATGCTTAAAATTTGTTCATTTATCTTTTCTTTTTTAAATAAAGTTCTTCAAAAAAAAAATGGACAGCCAGATATTAACTATTACAGAAATGAAGTAACAGAGAATCTTTCAATCTGTTTACAATATTTAGTTAAAGAGACTTCCTCCACTTCCAGAAACCTTGAATAGCCTCCTGGTCAGTCGTCCGAAAATAATTTTTCACATTATAAGTGAACTTGGCTTCCACTTTGGGAAGAGAACCACCTTTTCCTATACTTGGTTGCACTTTTGCCTTAGTATCTTCTACAGAACTAGATTCTTTTGGTGTTTTATGAGTTTATTTTTATGTTTTTTGAAGGACTATTGACCCTTTGATCTTGGTGTTGATGGTTTTAAGTCTTTGCCATTTTGGTTTGATTTTTGTGCATTTTTAGCTAGGGTATTTTGTGCATTTTTCTTCACTGGAACCATTTCTTCAGTTTCCTCTTCATCAAGATCTTCCTCCTTCTCCTCCTCCCCATCCACAACTTTATCATCATCATCTTCATCATCATCCTCATCGTCATCAAGTTTTACTTTTTTCTGTGGGACCTTTTAATCACCTCCAGAAGCAGATCTCTTTCCAGACATCTTCATCTTCTGACTCTGCATCTTCCTCTACAGCTACTAGGTGCTGTTCACCAATGTGCATAGGCCCTAAACCACACTTCAACCTTAAGATCACAGGTGATGTTATTTCAAAGCCCCCAAGGAAAACATTTGGTTGTACGTACATGTTCAAAGTGGCCAGTGTTACTTTAATTGGACTGCCTTCGTAGCTAATTGATTCTGCCTCTACTACATGCAATTCATTTTTTTTGCCCCTGCCCATAATCTGATCATTCTTAACTGGTGCTCATTTTCATGATTATCCACTTTAAAGTGATAGTGTTTATCACAACAGAAAAGGTAGTTCTGAGGCCTGAGAGGGCTCATATCCATATCCATCGAGTCTTCCATGAGGTGGAGGTGCACTCTGCTGTGTGGGAGAAGCCAGGCAGGAAACAATTGCCTACTGTTCCAAGAACAGACGCGCAGGACAGAATCACGCCAAGGCAAAATTATAGTCTTATGGCTATGGAAAGAGTTCCAGAAAAAAAATTACAAGAATCCTTGTTAACTTTTAATAAATTTTCTTTATATAAATATTGCCAATATTGCCAAAGTTTCATGTAATAGACTTGGTTTTATTGTAGTTGTTTAAAGAAAGTGTTGTCTTCCTGAAATTCACATTTAACTGGGTACTGTGTTTTTAAATTCACTGAAATTGGCAGCCTTATACCTAAGCTGTCTTCTCAATGGATACTATGTTCAATAAGACTTACCTTTTTTTTTAGCTACATAGGCAAGAAAACAGTAACAGCTGATGGCAGAAACCAGCCAAGTTCTGGCCTGCATTCTTACATGAAGCTTTCTTAATTATGTTGGCAACATCTTTGAGACCAACTCTACAATGAATTGAAAACTTAGGAAATAGATCCTGCTTATACACTAGAATTATAACTAGGAAACAAGAGTGGAATATCAAAGAAAGACAGTAGTAAGAATCCCTTCGGGTATTGAGAAATTGTTTTGTCTTAGGCAGCCCCATGGGCTACACTTCATAGTATCAGAGCCTCAAGCCTGAAGTAATTGTTCTTACCAGAGGTCACAGAAATATCATCAAAAAAATAATGATCAAACAAGTACAACATAGTCATTGGCATAATTTTAAAAAACATAGATGTATTAGCAGATGATGCCTCTGGCAGTTTCTATGAAAATTTGGAAATGATTTAGAGTAAAGCAAAAATATTAGAATATGATAGCAGCAGCAGTTCAGACTTGCTTATTTAAGAATAATAATAAATTATAGTAACAATAAGTACTTAAAATACTTAGCCCAGTGCCTGGCAATGGTTCAGCATGAGAAAATATTTTTAGAATAAATGAATATGTCTTCATTCTACTAATCTCTCCTCCTTCAGTTTTAAATTTATTTCTAGAACTACAGAGACTATGGAAAATGATCAAATTTCAAAACTTGCCTCCAAAAAAATATACAAATAGAATCTCTAACTACAAAATAAAAAATGTTGACATGTTATCTGTGTTTTAAAATAAGTCATCTTGTAGGAGAAGGAAAAAAAAAAAAAAAAACCAAGAAGGCCATTCAGTAGCTGATGATCTGTCCTGAGTGTTTTACTAGAATTTAAAGAAAAGAAAGCCTATTATTTTTCTCTTGGTAAACTATTATGTCAAAATTAAAGTCTTCTTTATGAAACAGTTATGTCAGTGTTCATAAGATTTAAGCATAGCAAGAAACTAAGTTGAACACATTACATGTACAATTGATATAAAACTGCAGAAAATGAATGCATATAATACATAAAATCCATTGGTAAGTAGAAAAGATGAATTCTAGGATGAATTATATTCCAAAAATTCCATAGTTCAACAGAAGAATAATTATAAGCATTTTCAGAACATTATACTTTCAATAAAAGTAAAAAATATCTATAGTTTTTTATTGTACTTACATAATGCTCTCTTCAACATCTTGAACCATATAAACATTTTAGAGGTATGCATGTAATACAGATGACAAAATTTAGTGAATCAAAAAAGTCGTGAAGCCACTGAGATGTCTAAATGGTTAAGAGCACTCAGTGAGTTAGTTTCTAAGCACTAACACTAAATAACTTAAAGCTGCCTCTAACTTCTGATTCAGATAGTCTTATACCCCCTTATCGCTTCTGTGGACAACTATATGCATGTGTGGTGCACATACATACATTCAAACATGCACACACACACACAAATAATAAATACATATGAACATACATACATACATGCATACCTAAAAAGTACTTTTAAAAGAGAGAAAGAGATAGCTCAATTGTATATATTTTAGGGGTGAAACTTGGCTGTTTTTAATCCCTATGCCTTTTATTACATTTATATTTTTTAATGTGAATGCCTTACAGATGCACATGGTGCAATTTAAAAGTATAAATGATTGGTGATGGGCAATATCCCTCTTACTTTGGAATATTGTTTCAAGTATAATTGTTTTGTATTCTTTAATTTCAAACAACAGATTGAATACTAATTACAGTATTTCCTGCCTTCAAGAGCACAAACAGAGTGCTACCATTTTTATTGTGGAGTAAAATTTCTTTACAGAAGTACTGTCTTTCTCACTAGTCCTCATAAACAAACAGAATGATTCTGAAATGTTTGTATTATTACTGATTTTATAACAAACAGCTTCACTGAACACACCAATTTACACAATATGGATATGTTTGTAGAATAAACGTAGGGTGCTTTCAGGCACTGGGTAGAAAGATAACACTAGTACTTGAATGTGGATAAGTTGATGTTTTACCAGGAGTATATATATATTTACATATAGCCATTGTGTTATTCTCTTCCTTTTCTAATGAATACTGGTTTTATAAAAGTAAGTTTTCATGCCTAATCATTCTTTAGCACAGTATATCACCATTGGTTATACCAAGTTTAGGAAAGAGAATGGTATTATCATTGTAAATGTTTAATGTTTTCCATTATGATTTTAGAATTATCTGTATGTTTGCATCAATGTAGGGATGCTTGCACAGAGGTTCAGGTCCCATGAAAAGTGGGAGGTAGGCTGCTGGAAACTAGTGCAGGGGCACTTCATGTTTTTCAACACTAAGCCATCTTCCCAATCCGGACTATAAAATTTTTATCAATATTAAATTTGATACGAGGACTTCAAATATTTCATGCCCTTTTGTCAAATGTATCTGCATCTGTTGGCAATATCTAACTCTTACTACTTTTTATATGAAGTTTTTGTTTATTACTATTATTATTATTATTATTATTATTATTATTATTATTATTATTATTATTATTGGATATATTTTTTACTTATATTTTAAATATACCCATTCCCTTTTTCCCCTCTGGGATGCCCCTATCCCAGACTCCTTCACCCTGCCTCTGTAAGAGTGTTTCCTTTATCCACACATCCCCTCCAATCGCCCCATCCTGGCATTCCCCTACACTGGGGCACTGAACCTTGAAATGGCAAAGGGCCTTGCCTCTCTTTGATGCCTGATAAGGCCATCCTCTGCTACATATGCAGCTGAAGCTATTGGGTCCCTTTATATGTACTCTTTAGTTGGTGGTTTAATCTCTGGGAGCTCTATAAGTCTGGTTGGTTGATATTCTTGTTCTTCCTTTGGGTTGAAAAACCTTTGGCTCCTTCAGTCTTTTCTCTAACTTCTACATGGGATACTTTGTTCTCAGTCCAAAGGATGGTTGTATTACTTGGGATCTGGCAAAGCCTCTCAGCAGACACCGATATCAGGCTCCTGTGAGCATGCACTTTTTGGCATCTACAATATTGTCTGCTTTTGGTGATTGTATATGGGATTGGTTGCTGGGTGAAGCTGTCCCTGGATGGCCTTTGCTTCATTCTCTGCTCCACACTTTGTCTCTGTATTTCCTCCTATGAATATTTTGTTACCCTTCTTTAGGACTGAAGCATCCACTCTTTGGTCTTCCAACTTTTTGAGTTTCATGTGGTCTGTGGATTATTGTATCTTGGGGTTAATACTACTTATAAGTGAGTACATATCATTTGAGTTCTTTTGTTACTGGGTTACTTTACTAAGGATGATATTTTCTTTTCTTTTGTTTCTTTTGTAAATATATATATTTTTGTTTTCTTTATTTCTTGGACTTCATACAGTCTGTGAGTTGTTTCTGGGGGAGTGCAAGCCTCTGGGGTTAGCATCCCAATATCAGTGACTGCATATTATGTCTGTTCTTTTGTGACTGGGTTATCTCACTCAGGATGATATTCTCTAGATGCAGCCATTTTCTTAAGAATTTGGTTAAGTCATTGTTTCTGGTGGCTGAGTAGTATTCCATTGTGTAAATGTACCACAATTATTGTATCCATTCATTTTCTGAAGGACATCTGGGTTCTTTCCAGCTTCTGGCTATTATAAATAGAGCTGCTATGAACATTGTGGTGCATATATCTTTGTTGTGTATTAAAGTGTCTCTGGGGTATATGCCCAGAAGTGGAATAGCTGGGTCTTCAGGTAGTACTATAAGGGATGATATTTTCTAGTTCCATTTATTTGCCTAAGAATTTCATAAACTCATTGTTTTAATAGCTGAGTAGTGCTTCATTGTGTAAAGGTACTACATGTTCTGTATCCATTCCTCTGTTGAAAGACATCTGGGTTCATTCCAGCTACTAGCTATTATAAATAAGGCTGCTATAAACATAGTGGAGAATGTGTCCTTGCTGTAGGTTGGATCATCTTTTGTTTATTTAATTGGTCTTGGTATGCCTTGGAGATTCTCTTTGAACCTGTTTGTAACTTAAATAATTTACTCAAGAATTAGAAAAGAAAATCTTAAACAGGTTCTAAGGTAGGAGCAGGAGGTTGAAAGAAAAAGCAACTTCATGGAGGCAAGGGGAGAGGGAGAGGGGATGGAATTGGTGAAAAGGGAAGAACATCTAAAACATTAATAAAGAGAATATCCAATTTTTTTTAAAAAGGAAAAGACATAAATGATATTTTATAAAAAAGAAAATCTTGACCAAAGTTTATTCTTAAAAATAATATAAAATTCATTTTTATTCTTTTCTTCTAGTTTTTAATAACTTTTATTGTATTATATTTTAATGTTAGATTGTGTTTATCACATATTTTATGCTTAAGCAAAAGATGTAAATCTACTTTAACTCATTTTAGCATTTCCTATTTTTCCACCATAAAGCTAAACAATTGTCCTTACTTTTTAGACTTGAAAGATTATTTTATAAACCAATTAGTTAATTATACTCGATTTAATATCTATTATATCAGCTGTTTTAAAAAGGGCACCTTTGGCCTCCTGTAACTTTTGATAGAACCTGGAGATGTCAGAATGGGTAAAATCAAAAACTCAAAAAAAAATTTTTTTTAGCATTTTTTTTTTTCTGAATACATTTTTAAGTTTGTAATTAAGTATTTGTGGGTACATGTACATACACACATGTATATATGTAACGATAATATAGGAAAAGAGGCTATTAATTTGAGGGGATAGGAGAGAGATTAGGAGGGGCTGTAGGGAGGAAAGGGGGATCTGACACAGTACTATTTTAATTAAAATATATTCTTTTTTTTTGTTGAGCTTCACACAGTCTGTGAGTTGTTTCTGGAGTTTTCTGGGGTTAGTATCCCATTATCAGTGACTGCATATTATGTCTGTTCTTTTGTGACTGGGTTATCTCACTCAGGATGATATTCTCTAGATGCATCCATTTTCTTAAGAATTTTGTTAAGCCATTGTTTCTGATAGCTGAGTAGTAGTCCATTGTGTAAATGTACCACAATTTTTGTATCCATTCATCTACTGAAGGACATCTGGGTTCTTTCCAGCTTCTGGCTATTATAAATAGAGCTGCAATGAACATTGTGGTGCATGTATCTTTGTTGTATGTTGGAGTGTCTCTGGGGTAAATGCCCAGAAGTGGAATAACTGGGTCTTCAGGTAGTACTATGTCCATTTTTCTGAGGAACCACCAGACTGATTTCTAGAGTGGTTGTATAAGTTTACAACCCCACCAGCAGTGGAGAAGTGTTCCTCTTTCTCCACATCCTTGCCAGCATCTATTGTCATCTGAGTTTTGGATCATGGCCAATCTGACTGGTGTGAGGTGGAATCTCAGGGATGTTTTGATTTGCATTTCCCTGATGTTCTGAGTGCCTGTTGTGTACCCTGCCTCCAGTAATTTTGGATAGAACCTGGAGATGTCAGAATGGTTAAGACAAAAATCCCAAGTGACAGATGATGCGGGTGAGAATGTGGAGAAAGATGAACACTCCTCCACTATTGGGAGATTGTAAACTGGTACAACCACTCTGGAAATCAGTCCTGCAGTTTCTCAGAGAATTGAACATAGTACTGTCCGGGGACCCAGCTATACCACTCCTTGGCCTATACCCAAGAGTAGTTCCAACATCTGACAAGGACACATACCCGACTGTGTTTGTAGCAGTCTTATTTATAATAGCCAGAAGCTGGAAAGAATCCAGATGTCCTTCGACAGAGGAATGGACATAGAAATTGTGATACATATACACAATGGAGTACTACTAAGCTATTAAAAATGAGTTCATGAAATTCCTAGGCAAATGGATGGAACTTGAAGCTATCATCCAGAGTGAAGTAACCCAGTCACAAAAGAACACTCATAGTTTGTACACTTATAGTAAATAATAGCCCAAAAAGCTCAGAATACCCGAGAGACCATCCACAGAACTTATAAAACTCAAAGAGAAAGAAGGCCAGAATGTAGATGCTTCAGTCCTTCTTAGACAGAAGAACAAAAACTCACTGGAAGAAATACAAGGTCAATTTTTTTCAAGCAGAGATTGAAAAAAAGATCTACAGAGACTGCCTCACCTGGAGAGTCACCCCATATGCAGCGACCAAACTCAAGCACTATTGCTGATGCCAAATTCCTCAGAGAACTGGCAGGAACCAGACATGGATGTCACCTCAGAGGCTCTCCCAGAGTCATATAGATACATATGAGGATGCTTGCAGCTAACCATATGACTTAACATGAGGACCCCAATGAAAGAGTTAGAAAGCGAAAGAACTGAAAGAGTAGAAAGGTTTGCAACATCATAGGAAGAACAATATCATTAACCAGCCAAGGCACTGAGGTGGAGAGGTGGATTGGAAGAGGGAGCACCTTCATGGAAGCAAGTTGAGTGGGAGGAAGGAAGGATGTGGTGGGGGAAGAGTATAACATTTGGAATGTAAATACAGAGAATAACCAATAAAATTGGGAAAAAAAAAAGAAAGAACCAGGAGATGTTGCTCTTATCCGAACTTGGGAAATTTACAGACACTTTTATTTAAAGAACATGAATGTGGTTAAACATCCCAGAATGTGCTGACCAGCACCCAACCAAAAAAAAAAAAGATGATCTGTTTCCATAAAACACTAATGTTGTGGTATGCAGGTTTTGGATACTTAATGGTATTATAGATTTATACCTATGTGGATTAGTGTGTTCACATCATGTAGACAGCTACTCACAAATCTGTGATAGATTTCAGATACAATTAATCTCTCTTCCCCAGTTGTTTTAGGTCAGAGTATTTTCATTTAATATTTAAATTGATTAATTGATGAAAATTGCTAGTGTATTTTGATCATGGTCACCCATTCCCAACTCTTCCCAGAGGTATCCTTCTTCCTTACCTATCTACATTATGTTCTCATTTTTCCTGAAGCTTTAAGTCCAATTCATGCTACCCAAATATTCTTTTAATTTGCAGTAGAGTATTATCTGTCCAGGACTATGATCTACCCACATGGGCTATATACCCTTTTTTAAAAAATCCTTTTTTTCTTTCTCTCTCTATCTCTGTCTCTGTCTGCTTCTCTCATTCTGTCTCTGTCTCTCTCTCTCCCTCCCTCCCTCCCTCCCTCTCCCTCCCTCTCTCTGTATGCAAAAATCACTACAGGGGTAGGACTCCTTGCATACCACTTTTCCTTGTTGACTTTTGTTTGGTGAAAGTCTCAAACACACACTCACAACCACTATGAGAGTTTATGTGTGTAATTTCCCTATTGCATCTAGAAAGCACTTCTTTCTTGGAGCTGTCTACCACCTCTGGCTTTCATAATCTTTTATTCTTATCCTCTACATTGATTTTCAGGTCTTAAATAGTTTTATTTATTTTCTTTACCCGTTTAATTGTATTTTCCTCTATTTCTTCAAATGATTTACTTCTTTTCTCTTTAAAGGCATCTATCATCTTTATAATGTTGAATTTAAGCTAATTTTCTTATACTTCAGTTGTTTTAGGATATCCAGGGTTTGTTGTAGTAAGATACCTATAATCTGAAGGTGTCCTATTGACCTGGATTTTGTTGATTGTAATTCTTAGAGTGTCTTTAGCCATCTGGTTGTTCCTGAATCTTCTTTATGTAACAGGTATGGGGGGACAAAACTTAATAATCTTGGTGTAGTAGGCTTCTGGTAGATGTGCTCAGGATGGACAATGGAACTCAAGAGTTGTCAGGAGGTGGTTCAAGTCTCACAGCACTTGGGCGGGTCCTGTAGATTAGGTTAAAAAGAGATTGGTGTGAGGGAACCAGTTAGAAATGTGGCTCGACAATGGAGTTTGGGAACAGCAGGCCATTGACAGAAGCTTGGCATGCCCCAGAGGACTTGGAGAGCATGGGAAATGGGGGTGAAACAAGGGGGTATAACCTGTAGGGCTTCTGATCTGTGTCTGATAAAGGTGGGTGGAGAAGTGATTGGAAAATGGAATTCTGAAAAGACTGCATATTGTTCAAGGCAACTGGGCAGCAAGTCTGATGAAGGTGGGAGGAGAGATGGCCAAACAATTAAGGTTCAGAAGACAGCAGCGCTCATGTTGGTTTTATTAGTAATGTTTGCTCATGTAATTCAGTCAATGATTGGCCCTCTGTTCAAGGATACGTAAGCAACACAAACTAGACACAACTTACCTAAAGATAAAGTAAAAAAAAAAAAAAAAGAAAAGAAAAGAAAGAAAAGAGAAACTTAAGTGTTTAGGAATCAGGAAGAAGTTTGGGAAAGAGGGCAAATATGATCAAAACTTATTGCAGAAAAATCTAAAAAAAAAAAAAAAAAAACCTAGTAAAAAAATGAAAGACAAAAAAAAAAAAGAGGAAAACCCGAAATATAAACTTCAATCAATCTTAGGAAATCATAAACTTGGCAATTTGACATTCTGACAGTACCTGACTCTAAGCAATAATATAAAACCCAATAATTGAAACGCGACATTTCAATGAAGACAAATATATATTCCAACAGAGTTTAATAGAATGCCCAGAACAAAAAAGGCACACTTATTGTCAATTGCTCTTTGACAGGGGTTATTTGTTATATAATCAAAACCTGTTGACCCTTCCACAAGGTGTTCCAGGAAACTGAATTACTGGATATGACCTCTTCTCTCACACTTTTTATAAAATGTTCCTCAAAAAATATTCGAGACATAATAAACATAATGCTTAAAAGTATAAGTATTTTAGGGAGAAACTCGGATGAAAATTTGTTATTTGAGTTTGAAGAGCTTTATATAGCAGTGAGGACATGGGAAATAAAAGAAATTAATTACATGAAAGTTTAGAACTCCTACACAAAGAGACATTCTCACAGAACACAGGGACATACGTGTAAAGGAGCAATTTACTATCCGTAACATGTAAAGAGTGTGTGCACACAAGCATCAGGAAAAATAACTATTCTTTTATAGAATTTATGTTGAAACTTGTACAAATAACCCTCAAGGATAAAAATGTTATCAATATCATAAACTATAAAATAAAATCTCAAGGCTGTACTAGATGGCTGAGTGAATTTGTCAGAGTTCCAGTGTTTATTTTATATTTGATAGTGCGATTAAATTCAGTTTTTGAGAAGGATATCACATTTGAGGTCTTCATAGTTAGTATAAACATTTTTAAAAATTAATTAAAATAGATACTGTATCAAAATGCCAAAATGTTTGAAGATAAATAAACAAAATATAAAAGATTCTTAAGATGAAAAAACACTGAAAGAATGCTAAGCCAAATTAGATAATGTAAAGTTTAAGTTGATCAATTAGGAAATAGAGGAAGCTCAGGGAATACATTGGAAATAAGGAAGGAAGAAGCCAGAAGAGTCAAGAAAACCCACAGAATCAAGTAACGTGGGTTCATAAGGACTCACAAAGACTGAACTGACAACCAGAGAGCTTAACTGGGTCTGAACTAGGCCCTCTGTTCATATGCTATGATTGTTTAGTGTGGTCTTCTTACGGGACCCAAAACAGTAGAAGCAGGAGCTGTCACTGACCCTTTTGCTTGCTTTTAGATCCCTTTCCTTTTCACTAGATTGCATCTCCCATCAATATAAGCGGAGGCACCTAGTATTATTCCAACTTGATGTAATGTATTTGTCTGATATCCCTGGGAGACCCACTGTTTTCCTAAAGGAAAGGAGTAGTAGTAAAAGGGAAATGCAGGTACTGCAAGTGGTAGAAGGAAGCAAAACTAAGGTCATGACATACTGTATGAGAGGATGATAAATTAATAAAAACATTGCACTTAATCTACATTAGTTACTCAGCAAATTTTTCTCTGAAAAATTTATAGATAGTATTTAAATTGACTTTTGGAAAATTTTTAAAAAGTAGAAAAGTAAGACACTAAACTAAGAGAACAAAAATAGCTTTAGTTCACTATTTTATACCAATATTTACTCTAAAATTATGAATCATGCAAATCCAGTAAAATATGTCAGGTTTCATTTCTCTTACAGACATTGTAGAGAAGTTCAAACTGTAATAGTAAAATTGGATTTTATGTTAAGAATGTATGGTGGTGATAGTTTAAGTTACAAAATATAATATGGGAGTGATTGGGATGGTAATAAAACTATTTAGAGTGGTGTGGTGTGGTGTGTGTGTGTGTGTGTGTGTGTGTGTGTGTGTGTGTGCATGTGTGTGTGTGTGTGTGTTTGTTTGCATATTTTCTTCTCATCCATATGTATAAGACTATATTTTGTATATGTTAAACATTAATACACCTCATATTTTTCATAAAAGAAATTCATTCCACAAAGATGGTATTAATTAATTTTGTTGTAAAACTGCGTTATAAATCTGATTAGCAGAGAATGACCAGGAATTATTCCATGTCATAGCAGTTTTTTCATAGTCACCAATTTTAATACTCATGTTACTATCATTAAGAATTAATGATTCTTTTTTCCATTAAACTTTCCTCTTATTTATATATTGAACAGATCACCTAGACACATGTAGTATAAATTAATCATACTGTGTGATAGTTACAGGTTAATCATTATGGAAAATCCAAGAGGATAAAAAGACCATAAATAGTAAATTTAGAAGTCCTTCAATTTGAATTAAAGCTTTCCCCTGACTATCAAGGAAACCTCAAAGTGATAAAGTATATAATCATTAGTTTCCCATTTGTAACATAATAGCATTAATACTCACCTTTAGGTGAAGTTTTCGGCACACCTTCTTAGACATAGTCATAACAAATACTATTTAAAAATGTATTCTTCTTGCTCCTTTTTTTTTTTTTTACAAAAAAAAAAACAATGTGAATTTTCTTTTTTTGGTGGTTTTACTGTTTTTAACTTTATTTTAAAAAACAAAGATAAATGTACAGATTTTTAAGCATTTTTGCACTCTTAATGTCAGTATTTTTTTGTTTTGATAGTTTTCTTTCCTCTCTTACAATTTTATTTTTAAAAAAGAGGGATACATATACAGATTTTTAAAGGCATTTTGACATAACACTATGAATACTTTTGTCAGTACTTAATTCTTTTAGAGGTTTGATAGCATGCATTGAAATACCTCTAGTTACCATAAGCATGAAGTAGATGTAGGACAGAACATAACAAAGAAACAGTCAGTTTTCTTGGTGAGTATTAATTAAGCATAATGATCTTTGAATACCCAAACTTGCCACAAGGCTATATTCTTGGCTCTTATATTTTTAATACATTTAAAAATATTGTTAGGGTTTTATACTCAGTTCATTTGTATAATATACTTAATTATTTTATTACTACCATACTGTAAGGATAAGTAAATATATGAAATATATTGATGCATAAGAATCCAAACTCATTATCCTTATTATTAATTATAGTAAACTATATTCAGTAAACTTTTAAATTTCTGAAACCATTTGATTTAACACAGCTATGCAGTCAAGTTGCATATGATACTTTGTTGTCTCTATGATAACCATGGAGTAACCGGGAACAATAGAGATTGTGTCTCCAACAGAACCTACACTGTGGCTCTTAGAGAAACAACTAACCTCGGCAACAATGATATTGTTGCCCATAAACGATTCTTCTTTTGAAATGAATAGAGCAGAAAGAGAAAGCATACTATTAATTTTATTATGTCATTTCTAAATATTTATACAGTACGTAGCATATATAGCTTAATTCTCACACTGTGAAATAAATCTTGATAATCAAAATTTTTATGAACCAAGATATGAATTACATCACTGTTTATATGATGATACAGAAACAGATTACACATCCAACAATGCAAAAATTACTCAGAATACTTTAAGACAATATAGTTTATAAAGTTCTTAATTGCATGTTTAACAAATCAAGTTTATGTATACCAGTATTTCTAAAACAAAACTTTTTGGCTTCAGGCATCAGAATCACCTGCTATGAACTAAAACTTTATCTTTAAAAAAAGATTTAAAAAAAATGTATGTTCAGGAAAGCACAGAATTGGGTGTGTGATGGTGCTTTGATATTTGCAAGCTCTATGGGATTGCAGTCATTGTAGCCCATCTTCACACACTAGCATAATATCCTGTGGGAGTCTCTGGACTCCTAAAAATAAATTTAATCTGAAGACTATTTTGTAGTTTGTTTGCTTAATATTGTCGGTCATCAGAGGATATTTTTTATATAATGTAATGAATATATTACTGAATGTTGTGAATCTATCTTGGGGAAGTTTCTTTATATTTTAAGATATTGTTACATATATACTTATGTGTATGTATATGTACCCACAGACACTTTATTACAACCTTAAAAAAACTGTATTCCTATACTTTTATGCAAAAATGCTGAAAATTTGTACATTTATCTTTTTTTTTTTTAAAATAAGGTTTTTCAATTAAAAAAAAATTCCAAGACCCTGTCCTCATGCTTTAAGATCATGCACAATGAGGCACAGGATATCATAAAGGGTGTCAGAAGTGTGCCCCTATACTACCGCAGATTGGGTTTGGGGTTAACCATGTGAGTTGCGCCCTCTACACCTCTAGAAAATGGATGTCACTCATTTCCTTAAATTTAAAAACTTAAAGTATCTCCATGTTTCTATTTTTAAAAAAGATATATTCATTCTACATGCAGACCACCAGTTGAAACGGCACCATTTGTTGAAAATGCTATCTTTTTTCCACTGGATAGTTTAGCTCCTTTGTCAAAGATCAAGCGACCATAGCTGTGTGGGTTCATTCTGGGTCTTTAAATCAATTCCACTGATCTACCTTCTTGTCTCTGTACCATTATCATACCAATTTTATCATGACTGATCTGTAACATTGTTGAGGTCAGGGATGGTGACTTTTTTTATTGTTGAGAATAGTTTTTGCTATCCTGAATTTTTGGTTATCCCAAATAAATTTGCAAATTGCTCTTTCTAACTCTATGAAAAACTGAATTAATATTTTGGTGGGGATTGCATTGAGTCTGTAGATTGCTTTCAGCAAGATGGCTATCTTTACTATATTAATCCTGTCAATCCATAAGCATGGGAGATCTTTCCATCTTCTGAGATCTTCGATTTTTTTCTTCAGAGACTTGAAGTACCTGTCATACAGATCTTTTACTTGTTGGTTAGAGTCATACCAAGGTATTTTATATTATTTTTTATTATTGTAAAGGGTGTTGTTTCCCTAATTTCTTTCTCAGCCTGTTTATCCTTTGAGTAGAGGAAAGCTACTAAATTGTTTGAGTTAGTTTTGTTTCCAGCCACTTTGCTGAAGTTTTTTGTCATGTATAGACATTCTCTGGTAGAATTTTTATGGTCACTTAAATATATTATCATGTCATTTGTAATTAGTGATATTTTCACATCTTCCTTTCCAATTTGTATCCCTTTGACCTCCTTTTCTTGTCTAATTGCTCTGGCTACATTTTTGAGTACTATATTGAATAGGTAGACAGAGAGTGGGCAACATTATCTAGTCTCAAATTTTAGTAGGATTGCTTCAAGTTTCTCAGCATTTAGTTTCATGGCTACCGATTTTCTATGTATTGTTTTACTATGTTTCTGAATGGGCCCTGAATTCATGATCTTTCCAATACTTTTACCATGAAGGGGTGTTGAATTTTGTCAAATGCTTTTTCAGGATCTAATGAAATGATCATGAAGTTTTTCTTTTCTTGAGTTTGTTTACATAGTGGAGTATGTTGATGAATATGCTGACACTGAATGGTCCCTGCATCCCTGAGATGAAGCTTATTTGAACATAATGGATGACCATATTGATATGTTCATAGATTCAGTTTGCAAGAATTTTATTGACTATTTTCACATTGATTTTCATAAGTGAAAATTGTCTCAAGTTCTTTTTCTATGTTGGATCTTTGTGCGGTTTAGGTATGAATGCAGTTGTTGCTTCAGAGAATAAATTGAGTAATGTTCCTTCTGATTCTATTTTGTGAATTGGTTTGAAAAGTATTGGTATAAAATGAGACACACTGACTCTAATAGAAGAGAAAGTATGGAAGAACCTAGAATACTGGAGCACAGGGGAAGTTTTCCTGAACAGAACACCAATGGCTTATGTTTTTTAATTAAATAACTTTATTTTAAAAAACAGAGATAAATGTACAGATTTTAAAAGCATTTTTGCATAAAACTGTACGAATATATTTTTGTCAGTACTTTATTTTTTAAAGGTTTGATAGTATGCATTGAAAACTTACTAGATACAATGAGCATAAAGTACACATAAATGGCTTATGTTCTAAGATTAGGAATCTACAAATGAGACCTCATAAAATTGGCAAAGGAAACTGTCAATAAGACAAAATGGCAGCCAACAATTAGGGAAAAGATCTTTATCAATTTTACATCCTATATTCAATCTATACAAAGAACTTAACAAGTTAGACACCAAAGATCCAAATAATTTTTAAAATTGGGTACAAAACTAAACAAAGAATTCTTATCTTAGGAATACCAAATGGCTAAAAAGCAATCTAAAATTTTCAACATTCTTAATCATACAGAAATGCAAATCAGAACAGACCAGAGATTTCACCTTATACTAGTCAGGTCACAGAAGATGCTGGTGAGGATGTGAAAAAGAGAAAGACTCCTTAATTGTTGGTTCAATTGCAAGCTGGTACAACCACTCTGGAAATCAGAAAATTGGACACATTATTACCTGAGGATGCAGCTATACTACTTCTAGGCATATACCCAAAATATACTTCAACATATAACAAGGACATATGTTCCAACAGGTTCAAAGCAACCTTATTTATATAGCCAGAAGCTGGAAAGAACCTAGGTGGTCTTCAATAGAGGAATGGATAAAGAAATTGTGGTACATTTCCACAATGGAGTACTACATGGCTCTTAAAAGCAATGACTTTGTGAAATTCTTAGGCAAATGGTTGGAACTAGAAAATATCATCCTGAGTGAAGTAATTCAGTGGCAAAAGAACTCACATGGTATGCCCTCACTCATAAGTGGAGAATCAGTTACCAAATCCAGACCATATTATGAATTCCAAGGCATGCTTGCTGATAGGAACCTGATTTAGCTGTCTCCAGAAAGGCTCTGCCAGAGCTTGACTAATACAGAGGTCGATGCTGGAAGCCAACTATTAGACTGATCACAGGGTCACCAATGGAGGGGTTAGAGAAAGAACTAATGGATCTGAAAGTTTTGCAATCCATAGGAAGAACAACAAAATCAACTAATCAGATTCCTCAGAGCTCCCAGAAACAAAAGCACCAACCAAAAAGTCCACCTCAAAATACCCATTTCTCTAGCCCCATATGTAGCAGAGGCTGGCCTTGTTGGGAATCAGTGGGAGAAGGGCTTCTTGGTCTTTTGAAGGGCAGGGATGTTGGAAGGGGTAGGTGAATTGGGGAGAATCTTCATAGAAGCAGACAAAGTGGGATGGTAATGGGGGTTTCTAGAGAGAAAAACCAGAAGAGGGGATAACAATTGAAATGTAAATAAAGAAAATATCAAATAAAAATTCAATAATCAAGTTTCATGGGTGGTTCTAATAAAGTTGCGGAGTTTGAAATTTTTAGTCAAATGTACTGATCATATTTTCCTAAAGTCTGACAAGTCATTCATGTTTATTCTTACACTTCTGGTCCTCACTCTGTGACCAGCAAGAATGGAGATTTCATAGTTTAACACTCATGTTCTAGTTCCAACTGGAAGTCTACTAAATAAGGACTTATTCTTATTGTTTATTTTTTATTCTAAAGAATGCTTAATGTTGAATATTGACAATTAAAAAGAAAAACACATACATATATGCCTTCCATATAACTTCTAAGAGAATATTACTAAAAAAATTTTTGCCTAGGCTTTCAAGTCATATTCTGTGCCAAGACTTGGTTTCCTTAAGCTTTCAAGAGGACCTTGCTTTATAATCTGCCCCCATGTTACTGTTAGCATCACACCTAGATTCACCTTGTACTAGAAGGGTTAAGTGCAGTAATAAATTACAACCAGAAGAGGGTAGCAGAGGGCTGCTGAGTAAAAGCTAATACTGTCACGGTTCTTCCTCTTAAAAATACTGTATTCTCTGGATGATCTCTTCCCTTCTAAGAACTGAAGCATTCATATTCTGGCCATACTTCTTTTTGAGCGTCATAAGGTCTGTGAGTTGTTTCCAACAAACCCACTCAATGTTGCTGATGCCAACAGTGCTTACTGGAAGGAGCCTTATATGGATGCCTCCTCAGAGGGTCTGCTGGAGCAATACTGATACAGATGAAGTTGCTTGCAGCTAACCATCAGACTAAGCATGGGGACCCCACTGAATGAGATAGAGAAAAGACTGAAAGAGCTGAAAGGGTGTGCAACCTCATGGGAAGAACAAAAATATCAACTAACCAATCCCCCCACCCACCAGAGTAAACACCAACTAATGAACATACATGGAGAGATCCATGACTACAGTTGCATATGTAGCAGAGAATAGCATTGTCTGGCATCAATGTAATCCAATGAACGTTAGTTTACTCAGTTTAGGGGAATGCCAATGCATTGAGGTGAGAGAGGGTGATTGGAAGAGAGAGCACCTTCTTGGAAGCAAGGGGGGGGGATGAGAGTTGGGGGAAAGAGGATAACATTTAAAATGTAAATACAGAGAATATCTAATAAAAATGAAAAAAAATCTGTATTCAAAATACCACTGTAGTCAGAGTCCAGAGAGTAAATTCGCAGAATAAATCACCAAAATAGGAAGAAAATATCTTATGAGTAAGAATAATTGTCTAGGATCGCATAAGCTATGGAAGAAATAGTAAGCTGATGTCATGGTGGATAAGTATAAAACCCCATCCTAAGAAAGAGCCATAGCTGCTAATCAGAAAATTTATTTTCTGTCAGATGACCCAAATTCCTACACATCTACTACACTCGAATGTGTATTTCCTCTTTGTTGTTCTCAATGTCTTTGGCTACATCTACTTTTATTGTCATCTACCCTGTGTCTGCTAGGATCTACCCAGTCAAGAACACAAAGTTGCTGAAATATACCGTGCGATCTAAGAATGTAAAGGTTCCTTTGTTAGAATATGGTACTTATTCACCAAGTGCCTCTTGCTTAAGTTTGTGCCTAGGAAGTATGCAAACAGCAATCTTATAATAAGTCTTATAGAATACCATAAATCTGAAACCAGGACCACGGCTGAGAGATTGATTCTGCAGGGCTTTCCACACCAAAATACTGGGTAGAGACGCAATAAATTTCTTTGTGGGGGTTCATGAAAGTGTTTACTAACACAATTAAATCATATTTTTACACTCTTTGTATTCTACAATGGCAAAAGTTGGACACCATTTATTTCTACCTCATGCTCTACAGAACCCAGACAACACATAATTTGTCACAGCACACAGCAGGAAGCTTCCTACCTACTGAAATGTTTGGGCAGTGTCCTGACAGTGATATCAAACAGATGAACTTAAAAATTCAGTACAAGAAACTAGTATGATCTTTAAATCATTACCCTCCATGACCCTTGTTCCAAAGCAAGCCAAAGGTCAGAGCTGTCCCCATGCATTTGGCCAGGATTCAGCCACCTGTCAACTGCAGTAGACTTGCCAGCTGCTCTCTCTGGACAAGAACTAACAGAAAATCTGGGCAAACAGCCAAAGAATCTTCCAGAGTCTTAGAGCCAAGTATATGAAAATGGAAGAAAATTAAAAAGCACTGAGATTTTTTTCTTTCCAATAATACTGTAAAATCAAACAAAATATTTTCAAAGTGTTTGATTGTTAGTATTACTATTTCAGTTACGATTACTTTAGCCTATTATTATTCCTAATTTATAGTATTTGTCATTTTCATGAATGCTCCTCCATGAAGCCCCATTTATTTCTGTGTAACTCATATGACCTGGTTTATACTACATAATGCATATTAATTTAGAATTTCTGATTGTACAGGTAAATAAATATAAATTATCTTATGAAACAGATATGGATTTGAGGTCAGGATAGAAACATATAAATTTTTCTTCTAAAACAGTTTTCATTGAGCAAGCATCTTGCCCTTATAATCACATTCAGTCATCAGGAAATATAAATGAGAAGCAGACAAACACCAGGACTTCGCAAGGTAGTGTCTGTTCTTTCTGTCTTAATTCAGTTCATTTATATATAAACTTATACATTTATGTGTATATAGTGTTTTTACACAAATTATATTTTGTCGCTGAAGAGAAAGCAAAAGTGAACTTTCTAATTTAAACACAAAATTAGAAGAGTCTCTGGAGAGAGAGAGAGAGAGAGAGAGAGAGAGAGAGAGAGAGAGACTCATTCACTACTGGCAGGAGTGTAATCCAGTACAGATTCTGTGCAAATCCGTATAGAAGTTTCTCAAAAATAAAGTAAATAAAATAAAATAAATAATAGATCTAGCATGTATCCCAGCTATAACACTCCATATCATGAAGACACTTTAAAAGACATGATACTGCTGCTCCGTTAATGACAGTAAAGAGATGGAGTCAAGCTTAGTCAGCTGTCCATCAGGAGAAGAATAGATAATGAAAATTATATATATTTATATGTGTGTCTATGTATGTGTGTATGTATGTGTATATGTATATATGTGTTTACATATATTTACTTATCCAGCTGTCGGGCGCCCCACTTCCTGCCGGCAGGAATAGGCATGCAACAAAAGTATTCTTCTGCAAGCAACCTTTATTGTATAATACTCTGAGCAGGGGAGCACGTGGAAGGAAAATGCACTGCTTATATATGCCCAGGAGACTCGTGTCGCTACCTGATTGGTGCACCCTCCAGTAGCTCATTAGCATGCCCCTAGAGCATGCTGTGACGTCTGTGACACATGTGCACTATGTCTCTTGGGCTGGCAACAGCTGTTTGCTGAGTCATTGGCGGGAAGCCGGCGCCATCTTTGGGTGCGGCACAAACGGCTCTCAACATCCAGCTATAAAAAATAAAAATATAGATTTCCCAGAAAATGAATGGATTTGGAAAATATTATTAACAAAGGTGACTTAAACTCAGAGGCAAAAAATTGCATGCTTTCATAAGAACTCTAGTGCACATATATCTTGTTTTGTTTGGATTGAGTCAGTGTGAGGCAATAGTTTTAAAAAATTCTGCTATGACAATTATTCATTAAAACTCAATTTAAACAACTGTTAATATGAGAAGCTTAACCTTTCTTTCAATTTCAGCTTTTTTTGGAGAGAAATCCAAATATGAACTATAAACAGACAATTTCGAGCAATCTGAAAATCAAAAAGTAGAAAGAGGTTAGCTCATGTGTAGATCATACTCACAATCCCATTGGCTAGAGCATAATCACAGAGCCATCATTTTATGGCAGCTTTTGATACGTTTTCTAGCCACTGATTCTTAAGCTGACAATTCCACTAACAGAGTTTAACAGTAACTGACATCTGAAAATGGACATGTCTTGTATATGTTGATTTTTTTTTCTTATAACCTGTGGAAAAATAGAAACAAATAGAAAGATTTGTCTTACCAACTACTTGTGACATTTAAATTATTTTGATTCATACCTGGGAAAACTAGGGATGAAAACATTAGATAACCTGAACAATAATATTTATAGCAAAAACAATGAAAATAAACAAGTAAACAAACAAACAGCAACAACTACAAGTCCCTCTTTTGTCTTTGAGTTATTCACTAGTTTTTCGTTATTGTCCGATGGTTAGCACAGCTTTGAGGAGTGAATTTTATAGGCACAGATTATTCACACTTAAATAAACTCAAATGAAGGTAATCCTATGAATTAGTCTTGAAGATTTTAGGCTTTCTTCAACAATCCCACAGTGCTAACATGTTGTCAAGGAAATGTTGAAGGGGTGCTTTCCTTTCAGCTTTGTAGAGATTTTGACTTCACAGGAGAAATGACTGTAATATAATTTTTTGACCATTTCATCATTTGCACTTTTATCTTTTAACATCTGAAGAAAATTTATATGGGAAAGAACACCAAGTTTTGGGGATGTAAATATATTCAGAAATGTTCATTTCAAGAAACATGTTTCTGCATTCTACTCTAATTGTTTGAAGGGAGTACTGGGATCAAAGACCATCAAAAATAGAAAAATGAGTTAAGTGTGCTCTAGGAGAAATCCACTCCTCAAATGACAAGTTATATATTAAGAAATCAAAAACATTCAATGAAAGTCACTAGGAGATATTAATTCACTAAAAAGTGAATGAGTTCTTTCTATTCAATGTGCCTGTGTAACAAAGTTTTATCAACTGTTATATTTAATTCTCAAAACAGTTCTATAAAATACTTATTCACTTGCATTATTTATAGGAACACAGCAGGTTGGAAACATTGGGATTGCACGGTATGGGCTCATGGATCCCTAAAACTGTTGAGTGTGTTTGATGTTCCATCTGAAACTCATAACACCTTTGCACTATTATCTTTTAAAATAAATATATAATTACATCATGTGGTCAGAGTCATCAGGCTCTAAGGTTTTAGAACATCTTAATCATCCTAAAAAGCTTTTCTGAATGGTTAACATTTATTACAAATTGATACAGGTAAAGAAACTCTATTAAATAGTGTCTTAAAATACATAAACTACAACTTTCAATACAGAAATGCTGCTGATTTAGACCAGTAGATCAGTTATACCGCTGTAGCTGCCTACTCACCCTTTCTTTTAGTTTTCCATAATCAGTTGGTCATTGGTCTCAACTTTGGTTACGTAGCTGCAATTAAGCCCATAGTAAGAAACAACAATGAAAGAGGTACATCAATTGATTTTCCTCACTTCTGTAACTACAACAATGATAATTTAATCCGTAACTATGTCAATAGCAACATAAAGTTTGAGTGCATTTTATGCATTGTGATTTCTAGTTGGTGTTTTTTTTATTTTTTCATGATGACTAACTCTTTTGGAAATGAGGTTATTATCTTAATTTTATGGATAATAAAAATTGAGAAGAAAATTAGTGCTTTTCTTCACAGTCAAGACACTATTATATTTAAACCCACATTGCAATTCTGTACTTTGTTCTAAATATGGTGTTTATAATGCATGATTGTCTTATTTTTATAGATAATAAATGAACATGTTTATGCATACACAACATCCATGGCTTGCTTTACGTGCCTGCATCATCAAAACTGCCACAACTCATGACCATTCCAAGTCCTCCTTTCTCTATGAGGGAAGCATAATTGACATATTAAATGAGCAGTAAATCATAAAACATTTCTTCCAATGAAATGAAATTCCTCAAATATTTAATGCTGATGATACAACAGAAACTGTCTAGAATGTTAGTGCTTTTCAGTTTTCAGCTTTCAGCTCCTCTAACACCATGCTTGCCTGGATGTTGCCATGATTTCTACCATAATGATAATGGACTGAACCTCATAACCAGTACGCAAGCTCCAGTTAAATATTGTCCTATATGAGTTGCTTTGGTCATGGTATATCTTCACAGCAATAAAACCCTAGCTAAGACAGAAGTTGTTACCAGGAACTAGGGTAATGCTGTGATATATCTGACCATTCTTTTGCTTGAAAAAAATGTGGATTTAAGACTTTGGATATTAAGACAGTAGAATGCTGTAAGTGGGACTTTATGGACCATCATAGTAGGAATAGGAAAAGCCTTGCAGCTGAGGGTGATTTGTATTGTGGAAGTCTGGTTCTGGGGGTTTCAAAGGACAGGAATGTCAGTATATGGCTTAGAGATTATTCTGTGATGCTTTGGTGAAGAACATTGCTACCTTTTACCCTTGTCTGAAATGTCTGCCTAAGGCTAAAGTGAAGAGACTCAGATTAATTGCATTGACAGAAGAAGTCTCAGAAACAACCCAGCCATACCAGTCCTGGGCATATACCCAAAAGATGTTCTAACCTATAACATGCTCTACTATGTTTATAACAACCTATTTATAATAGCAAGAAGCTGGAAAGAACCCAGATGGCCTTCAACAGAGAAATAGATTCAGAAAATGTGGTACATTTACACAGTGGAGTACTACACAGCTATTAAAAACAATGACTACATGGAATTTTTAGGCAAATGGATAGAAGCAGATAAACATCATCCTGAGTGAAGTAACCCAGTCACAAAAGAACACACATGCAATGCAGTCACTGATAAGTGGATATTAACTCAAATGCTCAAAAGACCCAAGATACAATTTATAGGCATAAACTCAAGAAAAAGGAAGACCAACACGAGAATGTTTCAGTCCTTCATAAAGGATTAACAAAATAGTCACAGGAGGAAATATGAAGGCAAAGTCTGGATCAGGGACTGAAGGAAAGGCCATCCAGAGACTGCCTCACTTGGCGATCCATCTTATACACAGCTGCCAAACTCAGTCACTGTTGCTGATGCCAAAAAGCACTTGCTGACAAGAGCTGAACATGGATTTGTTCTGAGAGACTTTGCTATAGCCTTACTGACACAGATGAGGAAGCTTGCAAAAAAACCATTAGACTATGCATGGGGACACCAATGGAGGAATTAGAGAAAGGAGGTGAAGGGGTTTGCAACCCCATAGGAAGAACAATGTCAACCAACCAGACCCCACAGAGCTCCAAGGGACTAAATCACCGAGCAAAGAGCCATGGATTCAGCCACATATGTAGCAGAGCATGGCATTATCTGGCATCAATAAGAGGAGAAGCCCTTGGTCCTGTGAAGGTGTTTCCCAAACGTAGGGGAATGCCAGGGTGTTGAGATGAGAGTGTGTGGGAGAGCTGGGGATCATTCTTGTGGAAGCAGAGAAATGGGGGAAAGAAGAGAAGGGAACCAGGAAAGGAGATAACATTTGAAATGTAAACACATAAAATATCCAATAAAATGCAAAAATAAAAATAAATAAAAAGAAATGGCCAGCATATGCCTTGTCTTCTGGCTTACTCTTTTGAAGAGTGATCTGATCAAGCACAGCAAGCTTCAAAGGAGAAAAAAATACAAAATATGAGGTTTAAGTAATAAAAGAAAACCAGCACTTAAAATACAGTGAAGAGGTCTACATCTTGTTCCAAAGACAAAAGGAGAAGACTCTTTTACAAGCATATAAACATCTTTCAAAGCCCACTGCCACAATGACACACTTTCTTTAACAAGGCCATACTTCCTAATAGTGCCACTCCCTGGGCCATACATATTCAAATTACCACACCATCTCCACTTTTAATTATTATAAGATGAGATACTATAGCAGTGTTATTCGTAGCCAGCCAGTCCACGCACTATTTTTCTTGACCTATTTACTTGGGGCTATTAAACCACCTCAAAGTTTATCAGTTTAAATTAGTTAATTAGTGAATGTACTCAAATAAGGCAGGAAGTAAAGAGTGAATACAGATACTTCAAAGAACAATAGCAGCATAAGAAATTTAACAGAAACCCTCCTAGGTATCATACAGAATATAAAGAATTTGATCAAAAACACAAATATAAGAATTCATACATTAAATTCCTTTTATATTTTAAAATCAGAGTGATGGAAAGAAGACTCAGCAGTTAAAAGCATTTATTGCAATTCCAGAGGCCCAGAATTCAGTTCCCAGGACACATATCAAATGCCTGTTCTAGGTCTGGCACCCTCTTCTGGCATCCCCAAGTATACCCACACATACTCTATATCCTCATAGAGACATACATGATTACCTATTAATAAAAATAAATATTACTTCCTTTAATTGTTCATATGTTGAATCATACTGCATGTAAACTATTAATCATCTAAGCCTTAACAAATCCTCTGGTGAGCTGTAAAGGTAACTGTGTAACTGAGTGAACAGCATGTATTAGCTGTGGTTTCTAAAACAGGCACATTTATCTGACACAGTCCCTGTAAGGCACCGTACGGGTAGTAGGCTGGCATAGAATAAAATTTCTAAGTGGAGTCCAAGGAAAGTAAATCAAACCAATTTCAATCTCCCATAAAAAGTTAAACATGCCTAATGGTGAACACACCTATAAAATCTATGTCTTTTCTCCTTGTTTTTAAGTCACTAAAAATAATAACTCATAATCTTAAATGGCAACCGTGTGAAGACTGATGGCTTGCTCTTCACCATACTCTGACACCAATTCTGAAGCTGTTGAGTGCAATGCCAGGATACATGACAGCATTTTAGATGAAATGACTGATGATGGAGACATACTACTTTAGAACTAACGTGTTCCTGGATAATTAAAGTGTCACTGAAGTCAGAAAGACTTACAAGCTTGTGCAATGAAAAGTTGGTCTGATAACTTTTCTTTCTTATGTAAAGAGTGTCTTAAAATGAAATGTATTTTACGCTTATTGCAACTAGTACGTTTTCAATGCATACTGTCAAGCCCTTGAAAAAAATCAAGTACTGACTAAAAAACATATTCACATGGTTTTATGTAAAATTTATTTTAATGTCTGAAAAAACAGTACTGACAAAAATGTATAATTTTAAGCAAAAAATGTTTAAAATCTTTACATTTATCTTTGTTTTGCAAAATAAAGTCGTTTTTTTAAAAAAAAAAAGAAATGTGTTTGCCACATGGATGAAATTTTGTGCTAACATGTACAACTTGCGAACCTCTCAGACATGACGTGATAGATCAAATATTTTTGTACCCCATACAATTTACATTGATTTTTATCAACTGTGGTTTATCTCCCCATTGCAGGTTATTTTCCAACATGCATTTACTCTATTAGTGACATACTTTGGTTTATTTTATCTTGTGCTACCATGATAATTTAAAAATTTTAGCCATGTTCAAAAGAAAGTGTTCCACATATGTTATATTTCATCATGAATAGAGCATCTTGTTTGATATTATTTCATAGACATAGGTGATGGGGTAAAAAATGTTAATTATGTTTAATTATCTGCCAGTACTCAGCACATCAACTGGCCAAATTTATAAACCACCAGTCAACAAGGATAAATAATACTAGAAATATTGACAGTTTGGATAACAATAGCTTTAGTTGATGAAGACAGTTATAATTCTGTTCACAAGTAACAATTCTAGAATGCAGAAAATAATTTAAGACTGGAGTCAGAATGTTTTTGCTTTTTCTTTGTTGTTTGAATATCTGTAGATTTGCAATACTTTCATTTCTACTAGTAAACTTTCTATTCACTTATTGAATGCTCTGAAGTGTTTATATAATCTTCTTTGACATGTACAGCCCTAGCATGCTGCCCTCATGTAGCACCTATGACTTCCAAATATCTTTTTTGTTCTGCTTGGTTACCACATCCATAATAACTCTTTGAATCTTTAATCACAATAAAAGTCCCCTTTCTTCTGTTCTGTCAAAGTGGTCTCTATACTCTTCAAAACTACAACCATAGGATCCCTTTCTACACCACTAAAACTCAGTACTTTCTAGCAAGCATTTTTCCTTCCCTGCTTTCTCTCAAATCTGACATTTGTTTATTTTATTTTGGATCACCATTCAGTGTACAAGGTTCCTTATGATGCTTGATATGGACATCAAACTTCATCCTTGTCTATCTCCTGTCCAGAGGCCTCTGCCAATTCTTAAATTTCTTTATGATGTTCTATTTTCTCCCCAGAAGCAATGGGACATTATTTTTCATGTATGTGCATGTGAAACTCTCATTTTTTTACAAGAACTAGCCAACAGAAAAGTATAATTTCTGGCTTATACAGTGTAGAGTTTTATGGAAAAGGAAGACCCAAAACACTTAGATATTATATTTATTTACATAAATTATGTTTATGCAAAACTAAAAACTAAGATCGTGCTTTTGAAATCCTAATTTATAATTGTCTTTTATGATTCCAGTGTAAAATAAATTGTTAGAGCTTTAGTTTGAGGGAGGAGAAGAGAGTATGTGGAAAAGAGAAAGAATAAAACATTGCACTATGAGACTTATAAAAAGACCAGAAGAATCACAAATAAGGCCAATTGGAAGGTGTATTATTTATTTGATAAAATATATGTATCGTGTATTTGGAATGATTAGACTTCTTAGGCTATAAATGACATGGTTTTAAGAGGGGGCATCTAGTAGAGAAAACAACTATATAGTTTACGTGATCAGTAGACATATAGGAGAGAAATTTATTTATACTCTATACTAGCTTTTGGTTATTTTACCAAGATTAAGATGGTGCATTATGATTCAGTTAGTTGCTTATACTTTTGGTGTTTCTTTAAGTGTAAGATGAAAGAAACTGAATTTAGCAAACATGGATTTCTGAGCAGGTTACCTATGTTAGTACTGCTTATTACTATAATGACTAAGCATGTACCCAGGATAGCCAAGTTACCAGGAGGAAAAGCTCATTTTGGCTCACAGCTTTAGAGGATTCTGTCTATGAACTATTAACTCCATTACATCCAGCCGATAGTGAGTACTGCCTCAGCACAGACAGAATGCAGTAGGGGTAACAGCTTCTTCATGGTAACTGGAAGGTAAAGGACAGAAAAGAGGCAGGATCCAGACTTGCGATGTCCTTTATTAGGGATGATTCCTAATACCTGATGTCCTTATACAAGGCCCAGACTCTGAAAGTATTCTTTACCTACAGCAGAACCTGTCACCTCCTTAGGTGACAGAAAAAATCCAGACTATTGTACTGTCATGTAACTAGAAAAAAACAGTACAATGGTACCTGTATACCTCTGCACATATTCATTTGAAGGTTTTTTTCCCTTTATGAAATTCTGAAGAAAGCCTCTGAGCTCTACAGAATTAGGCCACAGAGAAAAATCTGAATGTTTTTTATTATGCATTAGAGGCAGACAAATGTGGTTCATTCTTTTTATTATTACATTTACATATTGCCTACCTTGGGGTTTTGCTGTTAACTTAATTTTATGTTATTATTTCTCAAGCATTTTAGATTATAGAAGACAATAACAACTGGACCATTGATTCCAAATGATTCATGAAAGGGTTAGATGATTATACTCTGGTCATGGAAGAGGAAGCAGCAGAAGAACTTTTCCTCAGTTGTTTTGTTTTTCTAATCAGCTATGACACAATATTGCTGTTCTGCCAATCAAATTTAGAATAAGATACCTCAACTACTACACTGGAAAATTAACCAGAAAACTTGAGACAGCTATAACTAGCATGATCAGTTACAGTAAGGAATGGTTTGAGAAGAATTTTAAAGCTCAAAGGTGATCATAAGATAAGGCAAATTTTTTTTAAATTGAAGAACTTTATTTTAAAAAACAAAGATAACTGTACAAATATCAAGCATTTTGCATAAAAGCATACAAACACATGTCCATCATTGCTTGGCTTTTTTTTTTTTAAACGACTTTATTTTGCAAAACTAAGATAAAAGTAAAGATTTTAAACATTTTTTGCTTAAAATTATACATTTTTGTCAGTACTGTTTTTTCAGACATTAAAATAAATTTTACATAAAACCATGTGAATATGTTTTTTAGTCAGTACTTGATATTTTTCAAGGGCTTGACAGTATGCATTGAAAACGTACTAGTTGCAATAAGCGTAAAGTACATGCAAAACAAAACGCAACATGGAAATAGTCAAAGTCTTCTTGTTTTATGAATATATGTATATTTTTTGTTTTCTTTATTTCTTGGACTTCATAGAGTCTGTGAGTTGTTTCTGGGGGAGTGCAGGCCTCTGGGGTTAGCATCCCACTATCAGTGACTGCATAATATGTCTGTTCTTTTGTGACTGGGTTATCTCACTCAGGGTGATCTTCTCTAGATGCAGCCATTTTCTTAAGAATTTGGTTAAGTCATTGTTTCTGGTGGCTGAGTAGTATTCCATTGTGTATATGTACCACAATTTTTGTATCCATTCGTCTTCTGAAGGACATCTGGGTTTTTTCCAGCTTCTGGCTATTATAAATAGAGCCGCTATGAACATTATGGTGCATATATCTTTGTTGTGTATTAAAGTGTCTCTGGGGTATATGCCCAGAAGTGGAATAGCTGGGTCTTCAGGTAGTACTATATCCAATTTTCTGAGGTATCGCCAGACAGATTTCCAGAGTGGTTGTATTAGCTTGAAACCCCACCAACAGTGGAGAAGTGTTCCTATTTCTCCGCAGCCTCGCCAGCATCTGCTGTCATCTGAGTTTTGGATCTTGGTCAATCTGACTGGTGTGAGGTGGAATCTTAGGGTTGTTTTGATTTGCATTTCCCTGATGGCTAAGGATGTCGAGCACTTCCTCAGATGTTTTTCGGCCATTCGGTGTTCCTCAACTGAAAATGATTTGTTTAGCTTTGTACCCCATTTTTTAATAGGGTTATTTGATTCTATGGTGTCTAGCTTTTTGAGTTCCTTGCACACCTTGGATATTAGGCCTCTATCTGATGTGGTGTTGGTAAAGACCTTTTCCCATTCTGTTGGTTGCCGTTTTGTTTTCTTGACTATGTCCTTAGTCTTACAGAAACTTTGCAATCTCATTAAGTCCCATTTGTTACTCTTTGACCTTAGAGCTTGAGCCATTGGTGTTTTGTTCAGAAAATTTTCTCCTGTGCCTATGTGTTCTAAGGTTTTCCCTAATTTCTCATCTAATAGTTCCAGTGTATCTGGTTTAATGTGGAGATCTTTAATCCACTTACACTTGAGCTTTGTACAAGGAGATAAGAACGGGTCTATTTTCATTCTTTTGCATGTTGAGTGCCAGTTCGACCAGCACCATTTGTTGAATAGGCTGTCCTTTTTCCATTGAATGTTTACTACTCCTTTGTCAAAAATCAGGTGACCATATACATGAGGGCTCATTTCTGGATCTTCTATTCTATTCCATTGATCCACTTGCCTATTTCTGTACCAGTACCATGCAGTTTTCAGCACAATTGCCTTGTAATATAGCTTGAGGTCAGGGATAGTGATTCCCGCAGATGTTTTTTTGTTGTTGAGGATAGATTTCGCTATTCTAGGTCTTTTGTTATTCCATATGAAATTGCACATTGATCTTTCCAATTCCATGAAGAACTGGGTTGGAATTTTGATGGGGATTGCATTGAATCTGTAGATTGCTTTTGGTAGGATGGCCATTTTTAAGATGTTGATCTTTCCAATCCATGAGCATGCGAGATCTTTCCATTTTCTGAGATCCTCCTCAATTTCTTTCTTTAGAGGTTTGAAGTTCTTGTCATACAGGTCCTTCACTTCCTTAGTTAGAGTCACACCAAGGTATTTCATAGTTTTTGTAACTATTGTGAAGGGTACCTTTTCCCTAATTTCTTTCTCCACATGTTTGTCCTTTGAGTATAGGAAGGCTACTGATTTGTTTGAGTTAATTTTGTATCCGGCCACTTTGCTGAACTTGTTTATCAGCTGTAGGAGTTCTCTGGTGGAATTTTTGGGGTCACTCAAGTACACTATCATGTCATCGGCAAAGAGTGATGTTTTTATCTCTTCCTTTCCGATTTGTATCCCCTTGATCTCCTTTTGCTGTCTAATTGCTTCAGCCAGGACTTCCAGTACTATGTTGAATAGGTAGGAAGAGAGTGGGCAGCCTTGTCGAGTCCCTGATTTTAGTGGGATTGCTTCACGTTTTTCGCCATTAAGTTTGATGTTGGCTGTTGGTTTGCTGTATATTGCTTTTATTATGTTTAAATATGGGCCTTGAAATCCTGTTCTTTCCAGGACTTTTAACATGAAGGGGTGTTGGATTTTGTCGAATGCTTTCTCAGCGTCTAGTGAGATGACCATGTGATTTTGGTCTTTAAGTTTGTTTAGATGGTGGATTACATTGATAGATTTCCTTATGTTAAACCATCCCTGTATTCCAGGGATGAAGCCTACTTGGTCATGATGAATGACGGTTTTGATGTGTTCTTGGATTCGGTTTGCAAGGATTTTGTTGAGTATTTTTGCATCAATGTTCATAAGTGAGATTGGTCTGAAGTTCTCTTACCTTGTAGGGTCTTTGTGTGGCTTAGTTACGAGGGTTATTGTAGCCTCAAAAAATGAGTTGGGTAATATTCCATCTGATTATATCTTTTGGAATAGTTTGGCGAGTATTGGTGTTATATCCCCAATAAATGTCTGATAAAATTCTGCACTGAACCCGTCTGGACCTGGGCTTTTTTTGGTTGGGAGGCTTTTGATGACTTCTTCTATTTCTTTAGGTGTTATAGGGTTATTTAGATGGTTTACTTGGTCCTGGTTAAACTTTGGGACCTTGTATCTGTCTAGGAATTTGTCCATTTCCTTCAGGTTTTCCAATTTTGTGGAGTATAAGTTTTTGTAGTAGGAAATGATGATTTCTTGAATTTCCTTAGTTTCAGTTGTTATGTCACCACTTTCCTTTCTGATTTTGTTAATTTGGATACTCTCTCTTTGCCCTTTATTTAGTCTGGCTAGGGGTTTATCAATCTTGTTGATTTTCTCAAAGAACCAACTCTTTGTTTTGTTGATTTTTTCAATGTTTTTTTTTTGTTTCTATTTGGTCTATTTCTGCCCTAATTTTGATTATTTCTTGCCATCTACTCTTTTTGGGTATATCTGCTTCCTTTTGTTCTAGGGCTTTTAGCTGTGCTGTCAGGTTGCTGATGTGAGCTCTCTCCAGTTTCTTCTTGGAAGCACTTAGGGCAATGAGTTTTCCTCTCAATACTGCTTTCATTGCATCCCATAGGTTTGGGTATGTTGTGTTATCATTTTCGTTGAATTCTAGAAAGTCCTTAATTTCTTTCTTTATTTCTTCTTTGACCCTGCTATCCTTTAACAGACCGTTGTTTAGTTTCCATGTGTATGTGGGCATTTTGTTGTCTTTGTTGTTGTTAAAGACCAGCCGTAGACCATGGTGATCTGAGAGGATGCATGGGAGTATTTCAATCTTCTTATATCGATAAAGGCTCGTTCTGTGTCCAATTATGTGGTCAATTTTCGAGAAGGTGCCATGGGGTGGTGAGAAGAAGGTGTATTCTTTTACTTTAGGATAGTATGTTCTGTATATATCTATTAATTCTAGTTGGTTCAAAGTCTCTGCTAGTTTTGCAGTGTCCTTGTTCAGTTTCTGTTTCCCTGATCTGTCCATTGGTGAGAGTGGGGTGATAAAGTCTCCCACTATTATTTTGTGGGGTGAAATGTATTTTTTGAGCTTTAGTAGAGTTTCTTTTATGAATGTGGGTGATTTTTTATTTGGAGCGTATATGTTAAAGATTGAGAGTTCCTCCTGACAGATTTCTCCGGTAATGAGTAAAAAGTGTTCTTCTTTATCTTTTTTGATAACTTTTGGTTGGAAGTTTACTTTATTCGATATTAGAATAGCAACTCCAGCTTGCTTCTTGGAGCTGTTTGCTTGGAAGTTTTTTCCCACCCTTTTACTCTGAGATAGTGTCTGTCTCTGTCTCTGAGATGAATTTCCTGTATGCAGCAAAAAGCTGGATTTTGTTTATGTATCCAGTCTGATAGTCTATGTCTCTTTATTCGGGAGTTGAGACCATTTATGTTAATAGATATCAAGGAATAATTGTTTCTGTTTCCTGCCATTTTTGCTTTTTTGGGTTGAGTTGTGTCTGTGTTTTTTTCTTCTTTTAGTTTTCTTGTTTAGGAGTTTTCTTGTTTTTACTAGGCTGTATTTTCCCTCCTTGTATTGGGTTTTCCACCTATAATTCGTTGTAGTGCTGGGTTTGTGGTCAGATATTGTGTGAATTTTGATTTGTCTTGAAATATCTTTGTCTCTCCATCGATGGTGATTGATAGTTTTGCTGGGTATAGCAGCTTGGGCTGGCACTTGTGCTTTCTTAAGGAGTGCATGATGTCTGTCGAGGCTCTTCTAGCTTTCATAGTCTCTGTTGAGAAATCGGGTGTGAATCTGATTGGTCTGCCTTTATATGTTACCTGACCTTTTTCCCTTACTGCTTTTAGTATTCTTTCTTTACTTTGGGCACTTGATGTTTTTACTATTATGTGTCGGGTGGTATTTCTTTTCTGGTCCAACCTATTTGGAGTTCTGAAGGCTTCTTTTATGCTCGTGGTCATCTCATTCTTGAGGGTAGGGAAGTTTTCTTCTATGATTTTGTTGAAGATATTTACTGTGCCTCTTAGTTGATATTCTTCTCCCTCTTCTATTCCTATTATCCTTAGGTTCGGTCTCCTCATTGTGTCTTGTATTTTCTGGATATTTTGGGTTAGGAGCTTTTTGCTTTTTGCATCTTCTCTGGCTGTTTTGTCTGTGTTTGCAATGTTGTCTTCTGCCCCTGAGATTCTCTCCTCCTTCTCTTGTAATCTGTTGGAAATGCTTGCTTCTGTGACTCCTGATTTCTTTTTTTGGTGTTCTGACTCTAGGGTTATCTCTTTTAGCGCTTTCTTTATTGTGTCAATTTCTGTTTTAATTGCCCTCTTCCATTCCTTTATTTCTTTGGTTCTGTTTTCGTCTCGTTCTTTGAGTTCTTTGAGTGTTTTTCTTGTTTCTTCTTTAAAAGCTTCTGAATCTTTTTGCTTTTCCTCCCTTTATTGTTTAAGTAACTCTATCAGCGTCTTGAGGCATGATTTCAGGTCTGTGTCTTCTTTCTCTGGAGTGTTTGGAATTTCGATGTTTGCTACTATCAGAGAGCTGGGTTCTAGTGTTGCTAGATTGTCTTGGTTTCCTTGGGATATACTCTTTCTCTTTCCTCTTGCCATTTTGCTGTCAGTGATATGTTCTTGCCTTTCCCTTGTATCTGGTCTGTGTCCCTGGTACACTTTCCATGTGCACTCTGCAGAGATCTCTCTACTTCCCGGCAGCCCAGGTTCCGTGTGGCAGCTAAGCCAGGCTCCGCTCTGCGTACTTTAGTTGCCTCCGGGTGGGAACAGACGTTCCTAAGATCTGTTCCTGGTCACAGTTGTTCAGCCTCTCCGAGCCACCTTTCCGGCTGTCAGGTGGGCCAGGCTCTGCTCTGTGTCCTGAAGTCGTCTCAGGGTGGGAACAGAAGTTCCTAAGATCTGTTCCCGGTCACTGGATCGGGGAGGACAGGGCAGGTCAGGGCAGGGGGTGCCCTTTCCCTGTGCACTCCGCAGAGATCCCTCTGCTTCCCCGCAGCCTAGGTCTCCCACTCACCAGTTGCTCAGCCTGTACGAGCCGCCTTTCCGGCTCGCAGTTGGGCCAGGCTCCGCTCTGCGTCCTGAAGTCATCTCCGGGTGGGAACAGAAGTTCCTAAGATCTGTTCCAGGTCACAGTTGCTCAGCCTGTACGAGCCGCCTTTCCGGCTGGCGGTTGGGCCAGGCTCCTTAGCTTTTTTTTTTAAGGTTTGATAGTGTGCATCAAGATCCCACCAGCCACGATGAGGACAAAGTAACCTGGAATTAGTCAATGTTTTCTTGGTGTGTAAAGAGTAAACATAATGGTTTTTTCTTTTCTTTTTTTTCTTGAACTTCACACAGTCTGTAAGTTGTTTCTGGGGTGTTCAGAGCTTTCTGGAGTTAATATCCAATTGTCAGTAACTGTATATTATGTCTGTTCTTTTGTGACTGGGTTATCTCACTCAGTATAATCTTCTCTAGATGCATCCATTTTCTTAAGAATTTCATAAGGTCATTGTAAGATGAAAAGGTGATGGGGTACCAATGAAAGGAAAAGTCACTGAATGTAAGGAAAAGTCACTAAAAAAAAAAGTCATGGGGCACCAATGTTGTAAAAAGATGACGTCCCGGGTTTCAGCACCAAAGTTAGGGGAAGGATGAAGAGAGTGGGGGGCTTATGGCCCATTGAGGTGCAGCGAGGTCTGAGGGCAAGGGAGATGCCTCTGAGTGGCCCATGTTGGAAATCCCTTCCCCCTGAGGGACCAGCCACACAACAGTATAGTACAGAATAGAGTTTATTCAGGTCATGGGAGAGTCAAGAGGGTGGTAGAGGCAGAGAAAGAGAGAGAGAGAGAGAGAGAGAGAGAGAGAGAGAGAAGTAGAGGTGTAGATGTCGGCCATGAGCATGTGGGGAGAGAGGGGGGAAGGGAAGGGAAATAGGAGGAGTAGGAGTGGGAGAGCAAGGCTGCAAGAGCACAAGAGCAAGAGAGAGAGGAGGGGTCAAGCAGCTCCTTTTATAGTATCAGGTCACTGGTGTGAAGGATACCTGGCTACTGCTGGGTAATTGAGGGGTGGGGTATACCTGGTTGTTGCTAGGTAACTGAGGGGTGGGGTTTACAGAATCCCAACAGGCATTATTTATGATAGCTGATCCACTCTTTTTCCCTATATTTTTTCCCATGAGTATTTTGTTCCTTCTCCTAAGAAGGACAGAAGCATCCACATTTTGGTCTTCATTCTTTTTGAGCTTCATATGGTCTGTGAATTATATTTGCGTGTTCTAAACTTTTGGGCTAATAGGTTTCAATTCTTATAGGCCTGTAGCAAGTGTTATCTGGCTTAACTTCAAGAAACATACATGCATGCATACACACATACATACATATGTACATCAACAGTGAATGAGATATTTCCTACCCTACATCTTCTCAAGAATTTGTTGTTAATTATTTTGTTGATCTTTGCTATTCTAACTGGAGTATTTTAATTTTAATTTTTATAATTGATAAGGATGACAAAGACTTTTTTAGTATTTCTTAACAATTTTTATTATTCTATGTTTAATATCTTAGCCCATTAATTGAATTGAGTCATTGATGTTCTTGACGATTTGTTTCCTGTAGACATTTCAAACAGCCCCAAGAGAATGACTGCAGTATCCATTCTAATATCAAATAAAGTAGATTTTCAACCAAAAGTTATCAAAAAATATAAGGAAGGAGCCATTTTATTCATTAAAGAAAAATTATCAGGAGGAATTCTCAATTCTTAACATATATGCTCCAAATAGAAGATCACCAACATTTATAAAAGAAACCCTCCTGAAGCCCAAATACATTGTTCCACACACAATAATAGTGAGATACTTCAACACCATACTCTCATCAATGGACAGATCATGGAAGCAGAAACTGAACAAGGATACAGTGAAACTAGCAGAGGTTATGAACCAATTGAAATTAACAGACATCTACAGTGCATTCCACCCTAAACAAAAGAATAGACCTTCTTAGCACCTCACAGCACCTCCTTCAAAATTGACCATATAATCAGTCACAAAACAAGCCTCAGTAGATATAAGAAGATTGACATACTCCCATGCATCCTATCAAATCACCATAGATTAAGGCTGGTCTTTAATAACAACAAAGATAGCAAAAAGCATATATACAAATGGAAGCTGAACAATGCTCTATTTAACAATAGCATGGTCAAAGAAGAAATAGAGAAAGAAATTAATAATTTACTAGAATTTAATGAAAATGAAAACAAAATATACCTAAATCTATGGGATGCAATGAAAGCAGTACTAACAGGAAAACTCATAGCTCTGAGTGCTTCCAAAAAGAAACTGAGGAGAGCATACACTAGCATCTTTAAAGGACAATTGAAAGCCCTAGGAAGCAGATACTCCCAAGAGGAGTAGACAACAAGAAATAATCAAACTTGGAGAAGAAATTGACCAAATAAAAACAAAAGAACCATTGAAAGGATCAACAAAACTAAGAGCTGGTTCTTAGAAAAAAATAATAAGAATGTTAAACCCTTAGCCAGACTAACTAGAGGGCAAAGAAAGATTATCCAAGTTAACAAAATCAGAAATGAAAGTGTAGACATAAATGGTGAAACTGAGGAAATTCAAGAAATCATCAGATTCTACTACAAAAGTTTTTACTCAACAAAGCTGGAAAATATGGAGGAAATGGGTGAATTCCTAGTCAGATACCAGATACTAGAGTTAAACCAGGACCAGGTAAACCACGTGAATAATCTCATAACACCTACAGAAATAGAAGCAGTCAACAAAAGCCTCCCAACCATAAAAGGCCTGGACAAGAGGGGTTCAGTGCAGAATTGAATCAGACATTAATGGATGACCTAATGCCAATACTCTTCAAACTATTCCACAAAATAGAATCGGATGGACCACTACCTAACTCATTTTCCGAGGCCAAAATAACCCTCATTCTAAAACAACACAAAGTTGCTACAAGGAAAGAGAACTTCAGACCAATCTACCTATGAACATGATGCAAAAATATTCAACAAAATCCTTGCAAACAAAATCCAAGAACACATCAAAATGATCATTCACTGTAATCAAGGAGGCTTGATTCTGGGATGCAGGGTTGGTGTAATATATGGAAAGCCATCAACATAATCCACCATATAATGAAACTCAAAGAAAAAACCAGATGGTCATCTCACTAGATGCTGAGAACCATTAGGAAAAATTCAACACCCCTTCATATTAAAAGTCTTAGAAAGAGCAGAAATCCAAGGCCCATGCCTAAACATAATAAAAGCAATATACAGCAACCAATAGCCAACATCATACTTAATGGTGAGAAACTTGAAGCAATCCCAGGGACTAGAAAATGCTGCTCTCTCTGCCCCAACCTATAAAACTGAGTACTGGAAGTCCTGGATGGAGCAATTAGAGAGCAAAGGGAAATCAAATGGATACAAATTGGAAAGGAAGAAGTAAAAATATCATTATTTGCAGATGACATGATAGTACAGCTAAGTGATCCCAAAAATTCCACTAGAGAACTTCAACAGCTGATAAACAACTTCTGCAAAGTGGCTGGATATAAAATTAACTCGAATAAGTAGCCTTCCTCTAATCAAAGGACAAACATGCAGAGAAAGAAATTAGGGAAAAGATACCTTTCACAATAGTCACAAACTATATGGAAAACTTTGGTGTGACTCTAACTAAGCAAGTGAAGGACTTATATGACAAGAGCTTCAAATCTCTGAAGATAGAAATTGAGGAAGATCTCAGAAGTTGAAAAGATCTCCCATGCTCATGGATAGGAAGGATCAACATTGTAAAAATGGCCATCTTACCAAAAGCAATCTACAGGTTGAATGTAATTTCCATAAAAATTCCAACCCATTTCTTCATAGAGGTGTTAAGGGCATTGTGCAAATTTATCTGGAATAACAAAAAATCATAGAATATTGAAATCCATCCTGAACAACAAGAAAACATCTAGGGGAATTACCATCCCTGACCTCAAGCTATATTGCAAGGCAATTGTTTTAAAAACCACATGGTACTGGTACAAGGATGGGCATGTTCATCAACGGAACAGAATTGAAGGTTCAGAAATGAACCCTCACACATATGGTCACTTTATTTTTGACAAAGGAGTTGCAAACATTCAATGAAAAAAAAAACAGTCTCTTCAACAATTGGTATTGGTTCAACTGGCACTCAGCATGTAGAAGAATAAAAATTGTCCCTTTCATATTTCCTTGTACAAATCTCAAGTGCAACTGTATCAAAGATCTATACATTAAATGATATACACTGAAATTATTAGAAGTGAATATAGGAGAAACCTTAGAACATATAGGCACAGGTAAAAATTTTCTTAACGGAGTGTTATTGGCTCCCACTTTGAGGTCAACGATTGAGAAATTGAACTTTATGAGATTGCAACATTTCTGTAAGGCTAAGGACACTATCAAGAAAACAAAATGGCAGTCAACAGATTGAAAAAATTGTCTTTACCAACCCTATATCTGATAGAGGTCTAATATCCAATGTATACAAAGAACTTAAGAAGTTAGACACCAGAGAATCAAACAATTCTATTAAAAATGGGGTACAGAGCTAAACAGAAAGTTCTCAATTGAGTAATAATGAGTGGCTGAGAAGCATTTAAGGAAGTGCTTGACATCCCTAATCATCAGGGAACTGCAAATCAAAACAACCCTGAGATTCCACCTCATACCAGTCAGAGTGGCTAAGATCAAACACTCAGATGACAGCAGATGCTGGCTAAAATGCTGAGAAAGAGGAACATTCCTCCACTGTTGGTGGGGTTTTAAACAGGCACAACCACTCTGGAAATCAATCTGGCAGTTCCTCAGAAAATTGGATATAGTTTTACCTAAAGACCCATTATTCCACTTCTGGTCATATACCCCAGAGACATTCCAACATACAATAAGGGCACATGCACCAAAATGTCCATAGCATCCCTATTTTTAATAGCCAGAAGCTGAAAAGAATCCAGATGTCCTTCAGTAGATGAATGGAAACAAAAATTGTGGTGTATTTACACAATGGAGTACTACTCAACTATCAGAAACAATTATTTTATAATATTTCTAAGAAAATGGTTGCATCTAGAGAATATCATCCTGAGTGAGATAACCCAGTCACAAAAGAACAACATAATATGCAGTCACTGATAATTGGATACTAACCCCAGAAAGCTCTGAACACTCCAAAAACTACTCTCAGGCCTTATGAAGCCCAAGAATATCAAAAGCCAAAAAATGAAACCCTCAGTCCTTCATAGGAAAAAATAAGTACATATTACCATCTCAGAGTGTGATACAGCTGGACCTTAAATCATTAATAATCCAAGAGTTAAGAATATACCCTTGTGGCAATTTTTGGTATTAAAAAATAATAATAACTATCAAAATAAAAATTAATGAAGTAAATTGAGCACAGATTCAATTAATCTAAGAGTTGGCTCATTGAAAACATCAAAAAATCATCAGTCAAATTAAAAAAAAAAGAAATATGATTTAAGTCATCAGAATCAAGAATGTACTGAGAAACACTATAAGAAACCCCAATAAGAATAAGTACTTTGACATTTTAAAAACCTAAAAATGCTAAAAGCTTTGCTAAGTGAGGAAATCTAAAATAAAAGTGTCTAATTCTTGATTCATCCAAACTGCCAAAGTGTGTACAATACCAACAATAAAAGACAGATATACAGCACCGAAACAAGTTGAAACTGTAACAAAAATATTTTATATTTTAAAATTTCATGTCCAGGTGGATTAATAACATTATTATACCAGTTGTTCAAAAAATTACAGCCTTAAAGTCTTCAAAAATAGAAAGAAATTACCACTTCCAAATTCATTTTACAAAGCTAATAATACTCTAATACACAAACCAATAAACACACACACATGCACTTGTATAAATACAAGCAAACCAATATTCCTGATGAAGAAGTCCAGTAGTCTTAACTATCGTGCATCCCTGAGATCTCTCAGACACTAAATAACTAAACAGGCAGCATACACAATCTGGTCCAAGGTCCCCAAAGTATAAACTGAAGAGAACTTCCTGGTCCAGCCTCAAAGGGAAAAGAGGTGCCTTACCCTCAATAAACTTAAGGGGGACAAATGAAATGAAAAACTGTGGGAGGGCAGACCAGGAGGAAGACTACTATTGAACTGTTCACAGAACACTAATGATTGTGCTCTAAGATCAATAATCGATAAATGGAACTTAATAAGATTGCAAAGTTTCTGTAAGTCTAAGAACATTGTCAAGAAAACAAAATGGCAGCCAACAGATTGAAAAAAGATCTTTACCAATACTACATCTGATAGAGGTCTAATATCCAATATCTACAAAGAACTCAAGAAGTTAGTTTGACTCCAGAGAATCTAACAATCCTAATAAAAATGGGGTACAGAGCTAAAAAGGAAATCTTAATTGAAGAATATCAAATGGCTGGGAAGCACCTAAGGAAATGCTCGACATCCTTAGTCATCATGGGAATGCAAATCAAAACAACCCTGAGATTCCACCTCACACCAGTCAGAATGTCTAAGATTTAAAACTCAGGTGACAGCAGATGCTAGGGAGAATGTGGAGAAAGGAACACTCCTCCACTCTTGGTGGGGTTGTAAGCTGGTACAACCACTCTGGAAATCAGTCTGGCATTCCTCAGAAAATTAGACATAGCACTACCAGACGACCCAGTTATTACACTTCTGGCCATATACCCCAAAGATGCTACAACAAATAATAAAGGCATATGTTCCACCATGTTCATAGCAGCCTTATTTGTAATAGGCAGAAGTTGGAAAGGACTCAGATGTCCTTTAGTAGATGAATGGAAACAAAAAATGTGGTATATTTACACAATGGACTACTACTCAGCTATTACAAACAATGACTTTATGAAATTCCTAGAAAAATGGATGTATATAGAGAATATCATCCTGAGTAAGGCAACCCAGTCACAAAAGAACAGACAAAATATGCAGTCACTGATAATTGGATACTAGTCCCAGAAAGCTCTGAATACCCAAGACACAACTCACAGACCATATGAAGCTCAAAAGAAGAAAAAAAAAAAAAAAAAAAAAAAAAAAAAAAAAAAAAAAAAAAAAAAAAGCCAAAAAGTGCAAACCTCAGTCCTTAGAAAAAAGAAATTAGTGTATAGCACTCTCTGAGAGTGTGGTACACGTATTTCTTAAATCATTAATGACTCAAGAGCTAAGAAGATAGCCTTATGGCAATTTTTTGGTATTTAAAAATCATTATGTTTAATCTTTACACACCAAGATAACTTTGAATATTTCCATGTTACATTTTATTACATTTTGTTTTACTTGTACTTTATGCTAATTGTAACTAGTAAAATTTCAATGCATACTCTCAAAGCTTTAAAATATCAAGTACTGTCAAAAATATATTTATATAGTTTTATGCTAAAATACTTTAAAAATCTGTATATGTATTTCTGTTTATTATAATAAAGTTGTAAAAAAGAAATTATTACATTTAATAAATGCATGATTCTGTAAAAAATAAAAGTAATTAAAAATAATTACATATCAAATAAAAGAATATATCAAGAAGATCATCCACTACAATCAAGTCATCTTTATCCCAGAAATGCAGGTTGGATCAACAATATACGTAACTGATAAATATATTAAATTATATAAATGATATGAAAGACAAATCATAATATCACCGCAATTAATGTATACAAAGGTTTGAAAAATTCAATATTCTTTCTTGACAAAATTCTAGAGATAGAATAACTGAAAATAGCATACCCCAATATAATAAAAGTTGTTTAGGTAAACCTACCATGAACATTATCCTAAATGGATAAAAATCTGAAGCAATCTAATCAAAATTTAAAATGAAATGGATCTGCCATTTATCTATATTCCTTTTTTATAGATTGCTGAAAATATAAACTAATGCAAGAAAATAAGAAAAGAAAATTAAACAAAGGCAAATTAAAAAATGAGAAACCCCAAACATCTCTTTTGCAGATGATATGATATTATACAAAAGAGATCCCAAAATTCTAATATAAAATTCTAATATAAAAATCAGCAGTGTTTCTGTGTACCAAAAAAACAAACACATTGTGTAAGGCATCATGGGCACACTGTCACTTCCAGCAGCATTAAAAACAGCAAAACACCTTGGAATAAACACAACAAAGGAGGCAAAAGAACTCTTCAATGAACACTTCAAATCTTTGAAAAAAGAGATTGACAAAGACACTAGAAATAGAAGATATCAAGTTTTATGTGTAAGTAAAATTAATGTAGTGAAAGTCACTATCCTTCCAAATACAATTTACAGATTCAGTACAATCCCAACCGAAACAAGCACACATTCTTTATAAAACTGGAAGAAAAAAAGTCCTATAATTCATGTTAAACCAGAAATAAGTCTAAATACCAAAACTATATATATATATATATATATATATATATATATATATATATATATGCTGAGAAAAGTAACTGGAAATGTTACTATTCTAGATTTTAATATATAAAATAGAGCTATAGTAATAAACCCAATATGGTACTGGCACCACAAGAGACATGCATACCAAGGGAACAAAATAGAAGACCCAAATGTGAATATTCATAACACACATCTGATAAAAAACAAATTACTCACAATGAAGTAGAAGCAATATCTTCAACAAATGGTTATGGGAAAACTGAATCTTTACTTGCAGAATTATGAAATATAACCCTGAACAAAATTAGATCCAACTGGATTAAAGATCTTAATTTGAACCCGGAAACACTAAATCTACTAGAAGAAAATAAAGCAGTGCCCTACAAGATATAAATGGAAGAGGGGATTTTTCTGAATAGGACTCCATTTATCCAGAAGTTAAAATCAACAATTGACAATTGGGACTTAATAAAACAGAGGCCATCAATATAAAGGAGAGTAAGGAAAGTTATGTAGGAGCATTTGGAAAGAAGAAAGTATAGGGGTAAATATAATAGTTATATTCTAATCTGAAACTTAAAAACCAAGTGAATAGATATGTTTCAAGTATCACACTGTTTATTGATAGACACAAGTATATAAAATCAAGGCAACATCATGAATTGATCATCTAAATAGACTAAATAAACAAGATACTAATAGAGACAAATTCAAATTCTCAATATTTGTTTGATACACACAAAACAATGTAAAGGACATTAAGGATCTCCAAAACCTGGTCCATTTTGTGTAAGAAAATCATGCTTCTTTGGTTTTAATTTTATGTTGGTTCTTTTATTTATTCATATTTCAAATGCTATCTTCTTCCCAGCTTACCCTCCAAAAACTCCTTATCCTACCTCTTGACCCCTTGATTCTATGAAGGTGTTCCCCCTCCCTCGCACCCACTCCCACCTCACCATACTAGCATTCCCCTACACTGGGGCATCAACCTTCCACAGGATCAAGGGCCTCCCCTACCACTGATGCCACATAAGTCATTGCTCTGCTACATATGCAGCTGGAGCCATGGGTCCCTCATGTGTATTCTTTGCTTATTGGCTTAGTCCCTGGGAGTTCTGGTGAGCCTAGTTGGTTGATATTCATGTTCTTCCTATGGGGTGGCAAACCCATTTAGCTCCTTCAGACCTTTCTCTAACACCTCCATTGGGGTCCCCGTACTCAGTACAATGGCTGCTTCATCTTTTTATCAGTAAATCTTTGGCAGAGCCTTTCAGGAGACATCCATATCAGGCTTCATGTTAGAAAGCACTTCTTGGCATCAGCAATAGAGACTGAGTTTGGTGGCTGCATATAGGTGGGATCCTGAGTTGGAGCAGTCTCTGGATGGGCTTTTTTCAGTCACTCCTCCACTCTTTATCTCTGCATTCCCTTTAGACAGGAACAATAATAAGTTAAAATTTTGACAAGGTCAGGTGGCCCATCCCTCTATAGGGGGCAGTGCCTAACTTCTGGATATGGTCACATGGTCTCTACAGGTTTTCTCTTCCCTTTGTTGGATATTTCTGCAAATATCCCTGTTGGGTCCTGGGAACCTCTTGCTTTTCTGGTATCTGAAACGTTCTGTTGGCTATTCTAAGTTCCCCATCCCCCAATGCTATGCACCTCTGTTAAATTTCCTGACCCAATATACATCTCTCCTATCACCTCCCACACCTGACCATGCACCCATATTCTTGTCTCATATGCCTTTCTTTGTCCCAAGTCACCCCTACCCTCTAAATCCTGTGATTATTTTGTTTCTGCTTCTAAGACAGAAGCATTAACTCTTTAGTCTTCATTCTTGAATTCATATGGTCTATATGATTTATCATGGATATTCTGAGTTATTTTTTCTAATATCCATTTATCAGTGGGTATATACAATGTGTGTTGTTTCATGATTGTGTTACCATACACAGTATGAATTTTTTAGTTCCATCCATTTGCCTGTAAATTTCATAGTCATTGTTTTTGATGACTCAATAGTACTCCATTGTGTAATTGTACCACATTTTCTGCACACATTCTTCTGTTGAGGAACATTTGTATTCTTTTCAGCTCCTGGTTATTATAAACAAAATTGCTATGAACATAGTCAAGCATGTGTTTTTGTTATATGTCAGATAATTTTTTGGTTACATGCCTAGGAGTGGAATAGCTGTGTCCTCAGGTAGTACAATATCCAATTTTTTGAGGAACCACCAGACAGATTTCCACAATGGTTTTAACAGCTTGCAATCCTACCAGCAATGGAGGAGTGTTCATCTTTCTCTACATCCTGTCCAGCATCTGCTGTTATCTGAGTTTTTGATCTTAGCCATTCTGACTTGTGTAAGGTGGAATCTCAGGGTTGTTTTGATTTGTATTTTTCCGAGGACTAAGGATGTTGCATGTTTCTTAAGGTGCTTCACGTCCATTAGCTATTTAGTAGTTGACGATTCTCTGTTTAGTTCTGCATCTGATTGATAATAGGGGCCATTTGGTTTTCAGGTGTCTAACTTCTTGAGTTCTTTGTATATATTGGATATTAGCCCTCTCCTGGATATAGGGTTGGAAAGACCTTTTCCTAATTTGTAGGTTGCATTTTTTGTTCTATTGAAAGTGCCCTTTGCATTAGAAAAGCTTTTCAATTTTATAAGGTCTCATTTGTCAATAATTGATCTCTGAACCTGAGATTTGGTGTTCTCTTCAGGAAATTTTATCCTGTGTCTATATCCTCCTTCTGGCTTTCCTTCTCTCTGAGCTTCCTAAGTTCTGTGAATGATTACTTGGGTATTCTGAGCTTTCTGGGCTAGTGTCCGCTTATCACTGAGTACATACATGAGTGTTCTTTTGTGAGTGGGTTACTTCATTCAGGATGATAGCTTCTAGATCCAACCATTTGCCTAGGAATTTCATGAACTCATTGGTTTAATAACTGATGAGAATTCCATTGTGTAAATATACTATACTTTCTGTATCCATTCCTCTGTTGAAGAACATCTGGGAACTTTCCTGATTCTGGCTATTATAAATAAGGTGGCTCTGAACATGGTGGAACATAATTTCTTCATAGATGTTGGACCTCTTTTGGGTATATGGCCATGAATCATATAACTGAATACTCAGGTAGCAGTATGTCCAATTTTCTGAGGAACCATCAGACAGATTTCCAGAGTGGTTGCACCAGCTTAAAACCCTACCAACATGAGATGCAGTGTGGGGATGGTGAGATGCAGTGTGGGGTTGGTGAGGTACAGTGTGGGGATGGTGAGGTACAGTGTGAGGATGTTGAGGTACAGTGTGGGGATGGTGAGGTACAGTGTGGGGATGGTGAGGTACAGTGTGGAGATGGTGAGATGCATTGTGGGGATGGTGAGATGCAGTGTGGGGATGGTGAGGTACAGTGTGGGGATGTGAGATGCAGTGTGGGGATGGTGAGGTGCAGTGTGGGGATGGTGAGGTACAGTGTGGTGATGGTGAGGTACAGTGTGGGGATGGTGAGGTGCAGTATGGGGATGGAGAGGTACAGCTTGGTGAGAGATCCAACAGTAACTGTAGCTGCCGCCTTGCAAGGGAATAGTGGTTTCTGAAGTTTCTTGGTGAACATTGTTATACAATCTTGACCCTTATCACCAAATCTTTCTCTCTGGCTTCCTATCTAGAAATGTATCTGCCTTTCCAGAATGCTTTCACTATAACAACTCTCCATGAGGTAATGCAGATAAAGAGCCTCTGTTTGGACTTTCAGTATCCAAAATGTTATAGTTATCCTCCATAGAATATAGTATCACAGCAATGAAATGTTAACTAACACAGAGTGGCCTATTAGATTCCCCAGCATACAGTTCTGTTGGATAATAAGAGCAAAAGCCTACACTTTTATAGAACTGCTCTATGTAGGACTTTCCAATGTATCATATCAAATGATTCTCACAGGTACGAAAGTGCTCATGTAACAACTGGAAACTGAAGTTGTATTTGCTTTCAGGGCCATCTGGAAAGAAGATTAAACACTTCTCCTCTGATTTTCATTTCCACCAGAAAACACTTCAACAACCTACAATCATTATTTTTAATACAACAGAGACACATTGGTTGTAAAAGCTGTTCGGTGTTGTCTGGTTACATGTTTTGTCTGAATGATTAAAGATGGGATTTGTTTAAATAAAGAAATAAAACAACAACAAAAAAAAAAAAAAAAAAAAAAAAAAAAAAAAAAAAAAAAAAAAAAAAAACCCTACCAACAGTAGAGAAGTTTTCCTATCTCCACATCCTCGCCAGCATCTGCTGTCACGTGAGTTTTTTATCTTAGTCATTCTGACTGGTGTTAGGTGAAATCTCAGAGTTGTTTTGATTTGAATTCCCCTGATGACTCAGGATGTTGAGCAATTCTTTCAGTTTTTCCCAGCCATTCAATATTCAATTGAGAATTATTTGTTTAGCCCTTTTCCCCATTTTTAAAATAGGATTATTAAATTCTCTAGAGTCTAACTTCTTGACTTCTTTGTATATATTGGATACTATCCCTCTGTCAAGTGTAGGTAATACTTTTTCCCAATCTGTTGGCTGCCATTTTATTCTTTTGAAAATGTCCTTAGCCTTGAAGAAGCTTTGCAATTTCACGAGGTATCATTTGTCAATTCTTGATTTTAGAGCATAAGTCATTGGTACTATTTTCAGGAAATTCTCCCCTGTGCCTATGTGTTCTAAGCTCTTTCCCACTTTATGTTCTGTTAGTTTCCGTGTACCTGGCTTAATGTGGAGGTCTTTGATCCACTTGGTCTTGAGCTTTGTACAAGGAGATATGAAAGGATTGACTTGCATTCTTCTGTATGATGACTGCCAGTTGAACTAACACCATTTGTTGAAGAGGCTGTCCTTTTTTATTGAATTTTTTTTAGCTCCTTTGTCAAAGATCAAGTGACCATAGGTGTGTGGGTTCATTTCTGTGTTACCAATTCTATTCCATTGATCTACCTGCCTCTGTCTGTACCAATATCATACAGTTTTTGTCACAATTGATCTGTAATACAGCTTGAGGCCAGGAATGATGATCTCAGAAGGGAGAACAAAACACACATAGAAGGAAATAAAGAGACAAATAGAGAATCGGGGATTGGAGAAAAGATCATCTAGTGACTGCCTCACCTGGGGAACCACCCCACATGCAGCCAACTAAACCCAATCACTATTGCTGACGCCAAGTAGTGCTTACTGGCAGGAACCTGATATGGATACATCCTCAGAGGCTCTGCCACAGCCATACTGATACAGATGATGATCCTTGCTGCCAACCATCAGACTGAACCTGAGGACCCCAATGAAGGTGCTAGAGGAAGTACTAAAGCAGCTGAAAGGGTCTGCAACCCAATGGGAAGAACAAAATTATCAACCAACCAAATTCACCACAGCCCCCAGGGACTAAAACATTAACCAATGAGTTTGTATGGAGAAACCAATAGCTCCAGTTGCATATTCAGCAGAGGGTAGTATTCTCTGGCATCAGGGGGAGAAGAGGCCTTGATCCAGAGAAGGCTTGTTTTCCCAGTTTAGTAGAAAGCTAAGGCACTAAGGTAGGAGAGGGTGGTTGGGAGAGGGAGCACCTTCAATGAGGCAATGGGAGAGGGACAGGTAATGGGATTGAGGGTGAAAGGGGATAACATCTACAATCTAAATACAGAGAATATCCGATAAATTTTTTAAAGAATTAATCAATTTGCATCCTTCTACATCCAATTGCTGCATAAGCCATTTGCTTTCTTCTATATCCAACTGCCAAATAAGCTAGCACCACCATTCAAGAAACATGGTGTCTTATTTCCACTGGATGGTTGTAACTTCTTTGTCAAGTATCAAGTGACTGTAAGTGTGTGTGATCATAAACACTTCCCAGGTTCTAGGGAATGACAGCAATGAACATCCACTACAGTTAAAACATGTCTGTAACAAACAAATGAATAAGCGAATATTGTAGCAACTCTAGTACTACTGAGAAAAGTTCGTCTCTACAGTATTCAGCTATTTATTTTATATGCATGCATGTTTATTCTGCATACATATCTGTGTGACATATGAGTATCTAGTGCCACAGAGTTCAGAAGAGGGTATCATATCCTCACTACTGGAGTTATGGATATTTGTAAGAGAACTGAACTCATATCCCCTGGAAGAGTGACAAATATTCTTAACCACTGAAACTTTTCTTCATTGCCGAAATATACTTTTTGTTTTTGCTTTATATGACTAAGTCCAGTTTTAAAAGTAATTTCACAGGAAACAAAGTCTTTTATAACACCCTCCAGAATCTGCCAATCAAATGAAAGCATATTCTTTAATCATCTTCCTTAAATCACACCAGGTATTCCCATTTTTTTCATAATTTCATTTTCATAAACTCAACTTTCTTTTAAACAACAGGTCTGTGTAAAAGGGGTGTCCTAATCTCTCTTTTACCAAATATGCCTATGTTCTCTCATGTTGACATGTACTTTTTACATTTGTTACAGTGGACAGCTTTCCTTCCTCCATTCTTGTATCCATCTCTACTTTTCTCAGTATATAACACTGTGACCATCCTCATAGGGTTGTAAACTCTGTCTTTCCTAGATTCTCTTGCTCTTTCATATTGACTTATTTAGAGAACAAAATACATGTCAATTCTTAAATTCTTTTCAACATAATTTGTTTTTTGAATGAAAGTGTTACTGAAAAGTAACAAATTAGAGTCAAAATATAAAGACTGTGGCAGGTAACATATCCAGCATGATATGAAACCTTTTGTAAGAAGGGAAAGTGGTAATAAAATGGACAAAATCAGGATGAGAGGAGCATTGGAATAATCATGTAAAATTTACTCAATATATAGTCAACACTAACAGATACTATTTTCTGAACACTGTGTTTGCACATACCATCTAACATATTGAATATACCTAAGTATGAAACTAGTGGGTGTACAGATGTTAAAAGACTTTAGTGTCATAGATGTTTAACACAATTCCACCTGCTAATGGAGAGTCATAGATAATAATTTAAATGATTCTGTTGTGTTTACACTCTTTGGCCTCTAACACTGACTCCATAATGAGTGCAGCAAGAATTAAATCTCAGATAGTCTTAGAGATTACCTAGTTCCATGACAATGATCTAACATAATAAAGACCTTAGCAAACAGAGACATATTAACAAGTCAGGCACATATATGGAAGGCAGTGTGGTTACAGGGTGGTATTCTAGACTCCAGCTGCATTATTGCTCTATATTTCTTTCATAATAACTCTCTTCTTTTCACGTATTTTTATTGCTCTGACTCTAACCTTGACATTAGAAAAATCTCCCCTACATTTTCCACATATAAGACAGAATTGCTTTCTGCCACAGAAGATTAAGATAGTTGGCATTCTTTTATGCTTGCTTAGTCATTTCAGGCAATTACCTTCATCCTATCAGAACTTTAAGATTAAGCTGCCAGTAGCAACCTCATTAGAGTTCACACTTCTAATAAGCTTCTCTACAAATTGTGGAGAAGGCATTCTTGAGGGGGTATAGGGAGAAAATTGTGGACTCAGAAGCAAACAGTAAAGCTCATTTGTTCCAGTCCATGGTTTACAGGTCAAGTGACTTGGGACCAAATGCCAAAATGAAGTGGTGAAGAAAGCATGAATATCAAACGTGCCAAATTGTTACGCTTATTAAACTCTACCATGATACAGAGTTATAAAATGTTATAATATGTTCATTGAATATTTAATAAGACACCAATTTTTCATTTCTTATTTAACTCTGAAGACTTACAGAAAGAAGAAATGATTATTTAAGTTGATAATAAGGGCTTTTTATTAATTTGTTTATTTTAAGCAAAAAATGTTTAAAATCTGTACATTTATCTTTGTTTTGTAAAATAAAGTTGTTTAAAAAAAAGAATCGATATAAGGGACCTCATGAAATTGCAAAGTATCTGTAAGGCTAAGGACACTTTCAAGAAAACAAAACAGCAGCCAACACACAGGGAAAGAATCTTTACCAATCTTCTGAGATCTTCAAATTTCTTCTTCAGATATTTGAAGTTATTGTCATATAAATCTTTCACTTGCTTATTTAGGGTCACACCAAGGTATTTTATATTACTTGTGACTCTTGTGAAGGGTATCTTTTCCCTAATTTCTTTCACAGCATGTTTATATTTTGACTAGAGACAGTCTACTTTTCAGTAACCTTGCTTGAGTTAATTTTTTATCCATCTGAAGTTGTTTATCAGCTATAAAAGTTCTCTGGTAGAATTTTTGGTGTCACTTAAGTATACTATCATGTCACCTGCAAATAGTGATATTTTGACTTCTTCCTTTCTGATTTGTACCTCTTTAACATTGTTTTGTTGTCTAATTGCTCGGAGTCAGGCTTCCAGTACTATATTGAGTGGGTGGGGGAGAGTGGGAAGACTTGTATAGTCTCTGATTTTAGTGGATTGCTTCAAGTTTCTCACCATTTACTTTGATGTTGGCTACTGATTTTCTGTATATTGCATTTACTATGATTAGGTATGGGCATTGGATTCCTGCTCTTTCCAAGTCTTTTAAAATGAAGGGGTGTTTAACTTTGTTCACTGTTTTCTCAGCATCTAAAGAGCTGGTCATGTGGTTTATTGTTTTTTTGTTTTGTTTTGGTTTTTTTTGAGTTTGTTTATATGTTGGAGTACATTGATAAGTTTCTGTATATTGAACCCTCCCTGTATCCCAGGGATGAAGCCTACTTTTTCTTGGTGAATGATAATTTCAATGTATTTTTCGATTCGGTTTGCAAGAATTTTATTGAGTATTTTTGCATAAAGGTTCATGAGGGAGATTCGTCTGAAGTTCTCTTTCTTTGTTGGGTGTTTGTGCAATTTAGGTATGAAAGTAATTGTGGCTTCAAAGAATGAGTTTATTAGTGTTCCCTCTGTCACTATTTTGTTGAATAAATTGGAGAGTATTGGTATTAATTAGGTCTTCTATGAAGGTCTAATAGATTTCTGCACTGAACCCATATGAGCTTTTTTTTGTTTGTTTGGGAGGTATTTGATGACTGCTTCTATTTCTTTAAGATTATGGGACTACTTAGATGGTTTTTCTAATCTTAATTTAACTTTGGTATATGGTATCTATCTAGAACTTTGTCCATTTCCTCCAGATTTACTAGTTTTTTGTTTGTTTGTTTGTCTGTTTGTTTGTTTTTGAGTATAGGCTTTTTTTAATAGGTTATGATAATTTCTTGAATTTTCTGTTTCTGTTGTTATGTCTCCTCTTTCATTTCTGATTTTGTTGATTTGGATACTCTTTGTGTGCCATCTAGTTATTCTGGCTAACAGTTTATCAATCTTTTTCATTTTCTCAATGAACCAGCTCTTGGTTTTGTTGATTCTTTTTGTAGTTCTTTTTGTGTTTACTTTCTTTTCTGCTCTGAAATTGATTATTACATCCTGTCTATTCCTCTTGGATGTATCTGCTTCTGTTTTGTTCTAGAGCTTTCAGCTGTGCTATCAAGCTAGTAGTTTATGCTCTTTCCAGTTTTGTATTTTTGTTTGTTTGTTTTGTAGGTACTCAGAGCTATGAGTTTTCTTCTTAGTACAGCTTTCATTGCATCCCATAGGTTTGGCTGGGTATGCTGTGCTTACTTTATCATTATTCTAAAAAAATCCTAAATTTGTTCTTTATTTCTTCTTTGAATATGTTATCATTGTAGAGCTTTGTTCAGCTTCCATGAGTATATGGGCTTTGGTTGTCTTTGTTGTTATTAAAGATCAGCCTTAATTCATGGTGATCTGTTAGGATGAGTGGGAGTATTTCAATTTTCTTATATCTGTTGGGGCTTGTTTTGTGACCAACTATATGGTCAATTTCAAAGAAGGTGCTATGAGGTCCTGAGAATAAGGTATATTCTTTAGTTTTAAGATGAAATATTCTGTAGATGTCTATTAATTTAAACTGATTCATAACCTCTGATAGCTTCACTCTGTCTCTGTTCAGTTTATGCTTCCATGATCTGTCCTTTGGTGAAAGTGGAGTGTTGAAATCTTTCTGTATTATTGTGTGTGGTGCAATATATGCTTTGAGCTGTAGTAGAGTTTCTTTTATTAATATGGGTGCTCTTGTATTTTCAGTATAGATGTACAGGATTGAGAATTCATCTTGATAGTTTTTTCTGGTGATGAATAAAAGGTGTTTTTCCTTATATTTTTTGATAACTTTTGGTGGAAAATCTATTTTATTCAATATTAAAATGGCTACTCCAGTTTGTAGACCATTTGCATGGAAGTTTTGTTCCCAGCCCTTTACTCTGAGGTAATGTCTGTCTTTGTATCTGAGATGAGTTTCCTGTATGCAGCAAAATGCTGGATCCTGTTTGTGCATCCAGTCTTATAGTCTCTATCTCTTCATTTGGGAATTGAGTCCATAGATATTAACAGATATTAAGGAATAGAGGGTGTTGTTTCCTGTTATTTTTGTTGTTAAAGGTAGAATCATGTTTGTTTTTCTTCTTTTGGTTTTCTTGCTTGATTATTTTCTTGCTTTTCATAGGCTGTAGTTTCCCTTCTTCTGTTGAGTTTTCCATTTATTATCCTTTGTAGGGATGGATTTGTGGTCAGACATTGTGTAGATTTAGATTTGTCCTGGAATATCTTGGTCTTTCCATCTATGATAATTGAGAGTTTTGCTGAATATAGTAACCTGAGCTGGCATTTGTGTTCTCTTAGAGTCTGTATGATATCTGACCACGATCTTCTAGCTTTCATAGTCTCTGTTGAGAAGTCTTATAGAACTCTAAAATTCTAATTGGTATGCCTTTTTTATGTTTCTTTTTTTTTTTTTTAACTGCTTGTAGGATTCTTTCTTTGTTTTGAACATTTGGTGTTTTTGACTATTATGTGTCGGGAAGAATTCCTTTTCTGGTTCAATCTATTTGTAGTTCTGTAGGCTTCTTGCATGTTCATGGTCTTCTCCTTCTTAAGGGTAGGGAAGTTTTCTATGATTTTGTTGAAGATATTTACTGTGCCTTTTAGTGAATATTTTTTGCCCTCTTCTACACCTATTATCCTTAGGTTCAGTCTTCTCATTGTATCCTGGATCTCCTGGAAATTTTGGGTTAGGGCCTTTTTGGTATTTTAATCTCTGACTGTTTTGTCTACGTTTTCTATGTTGTCTTCAACCCCTGAGATCCTCTCTTCCATCTCTTGAAGATCTGTTTCTGATGCTTGTATCTATGATTCCTTATCTTTTTCTTAGGTTTTCTATCTCCAGGGTTGTCTCTCTTTGTGATTTCTTTATTGTATCTATTTACATTTTCAATTTCTTTACATGTTTAGTTTTGTTTTCCTTGAGTTCTTTGAGTCGTTTCTCCTGGTTCTCCTGTAGTTGTTTAAGGGAGTTGTTAGTCATGTGTTACTCGAAGATCTCCATCATCATTATGAAGTATGATTATATGTCTAAATCTTGTGTTTTTCGAATGTTGGGAAATTTACTACTTGCTGTTCTGATTTTGCAGGTTGTCTTTGTTTCCATTGCTTGTGTTTTTGGGGTTTCCTTTTGCCATCTTGTCGTCAATGATTGTAGGTCATCTTTTATTTCTGACTTGTGTTTGTCTCTCCTATGGGTTTGAAGGCCCATAGGCTCAGGAGGGAGACTGCTTCTTGGTGTTCAGCTCTTTTGGGGCAAGCAGTGAGTTCTGATGGCAGTGACTCAGTTCTGTCTTTGTGGGCTCAGGTGTGAGAGTTCTTATGAGGCTGTTCTGGGAGCTCACAAGTCCTGAGTCCCAATGGCAAAGACTCAACTCTTTTCTTTACCCCAAAATACCATTTTCTAGAGAACACCATACTCCCTGTGCTCAGAGAACTCCAGGCATTCTTCTGCTGGACATTTGGTGGGCTTCTGCATCAGGTTCATCCTTGGTCTAGCTGGAAAAGCTCATGTACAACTAATCTGGGAGCTCAGCCTCCTGAGTACAAACTCTGAGTCCTGATGGTGGAGACCAGACTCTCCCTTCAGACTAGAAAAAGCCCTTTTCCAGAGATCAATGTGATCCCTGTGCTCTGAGAACTCTTGTTGTTCCCTCCCTGGTCCTGGGTCATAGGCTCACCCTTGGCCCAAGTATAACAGTTTCTATCCACCTGTTCTGGGAGTTCAGCCTTCCATTGGCAGTTCCTGAGTCCTGATGACAGAGATCCAGCCCTCTCTGTGACCAGAAAAGACCATATTTCAGAGATCACTGTTGCTCCCTGTGCTCCAAGAACTCCCAGTGTGACTTCCCTGGGCCTGTGCCTCAGGCTCACTCTTGGTCCAGTGAAAAACCAATAAGAAGGCTTAAATATGTATTTTTTATAATTAACAGAGATGTTACTAAAAATTTGACTGATTTTACTTGAAAAGTTTCCATTTTAAAGATACTTATCTCGTAATGCTCAAATATTTTCATTATATATCCATAAAATTATTAATATAAAAATATTCAAAATATGAAAATAAAACATAAGTCCTATTTCATTTTTTCCTATATCAATTTAAAAACCAATACTGAGATCTTATATTTTAAATAGTATTTAAAGTTAAGGGCACATATAGTCAGGAATATATGCTAAATAAATTTTCCAAATTGGATAACTAACTTTTCAAATTGCCTTACTTTCTTCAAAAATATGCCTGTAATTAATTACTAATTATAACTTGTTCATTGACTACATAAGGTAAAGTTGCAAACATATCAAATATTTTGATATATTTGTTTAAACAAATAAACATTTGAAAATATACTTACTATTTGTATCTAACAAATTTTCTTGTTTTTAAAGAACTTTAGTAGATGATGATGTGAACTTTTTTCCTTTGAGTTTGTTTTCATTGTGGATTACATTAACGGATTCTTGATTTTTTTAATTGGATGTTCTCTGTATTTGTATTTCAAATCTTATCCCCTTTCTTCTCACTCTCATTCCCCCTTGCCCTCTACAATCTTCCATGGAGGTGCTCCCTCTTCCAACACCCCTCTTTCATGTTAGGGACAAATACAGGAAATAGAGTAGTAGGGATTGAAGATAAATCCAGAGACTACCTATCCAGCGGATCCACCCCATATGCACCCGCCAAACCCAAACACTATTTATGTTCATGGATTTTTCTATATTGAACTATTCTTGCATCCCTGTGATAAAGCCTAATTAATTGTAGTGAATAGTAAATGAGATTATAAGGTTGTTGCTGAAGTAAATTAATACGGCTTTCAGGTTAAAAGGGTATCTAAAAATAAGTTTAAAGGGATCTAAGGAATTCTTTTTTATTTTGTTGGCTTTTGTTTTTTGAACAGGGTTTTTTCATCTAGCCCTGGCTATCCTGGAACTGGCTCTGTATACCAGGCTGGATTCAAACTCACAGTGATCTGCTGACCTCTGCCTCCCAAGTGCAGGGATTAAAGGTGTGAACCTCCTCTTCTACCACTACTAGGCAGAAATTCTTATTTTACATAAGTAATTATGAAGGAAACTATATGTTTACTATAAACAAAATTAATGATTTAGTTTGTAGATTTTTTTTTCTGAAAAGGGATGAAATTGCTACATAGAGTTTTAACCCTGGATAATAAAAGACTTATGTGTGTGAATAGAGAAATGCTTATATTTCTAGTCTCATATTCCTATTAATGACCCTGAATCACTTTTGCCCCATTGAGACTTTGCATACTAGAGTATTAATGGTAGCTGAACTTCCATTCCTAAGTATTCTTTATGCATTACATGCTAAATTTTTTTAAACCTAAGATATTTTGGGATATAGTTTAGTAAAACATCTCTAAGAGTGGTACCACTTAGTTTGGAGGCAAAAAAAAAATGTGGAAATGGATTAAGGTCTGCTCAATACTGGGGAATGGTACATATGACAATAGAAATATAGCTAACTACACATGGCTGGAAAGACCATGGGCTGTAAAGGAAAAACTACTACTACTACTATTTTCCTAAATCAAGATAGGTATTAACTATTCTAAACACTGATTATTAAAGCCATAGATAAGTTTAGATTAACCCTTTTCAAAGAAGAGTCTTTTTGTTTTATTTTTTAATTTTTTATTGGGTATTCTCTGTATTTTCATTTCAAATCACTTTCCCCCCTCACTCGCAAAGCTCCCTCCGCTTGTTTCCATGAAGGTGCTCCCTCTCCCAATCTCCCTCACCACCTCAGTGCCTTGGCATTCTCTATACTGGGGAAACACACTGGACCAAAGGCCTCTTCTCCCATTATTGCCAGACTGTGCTGTCCTCTACTACATATGCAACTGGAGTCATGGGTCTCCCCATGCAAACTCATTGGTTGATGTTTTATTCCATGGGAGTTCTAGAGTGTTTGGTTGGTTTATAATGTGGTTTTTCCCATGGGTTTGCAGACCCTTTCAGATCTTTCAGTCCTTTCTATAGCTTCTTTATTGGGGGCTGATGGTTAGCTGCAAACATCCTCAACTGTATCTGCATGACTTTGGTAGAGCCTCCAAGGAGGCATCTATATCTGGCTCCTTCCAGGAAGCACTTCTTGGCATCAGCAATAGTGCATGGGTTTGGTGGCTACATATGTGGTAGATCTCCAGGTGAGGCAGTCTCTGAATGATCTTTTCTTCAATCCATGCTCCTTTATTTGTCCCTGCATTTCCTACCATAAATGCTTTATTCTCCCTTCTAAGAAGGACTGACGCATCCATGCTCTGGCCTACCTATATTTTGAGCTTCATAAGGTCTGTGAATTGTTTCCTGGTTATTCAGAGATTTGGGGGCTAGTATCCATTTATTAGTGAGTGTGTACCATGTATCATTTTTTGAGACTGTGTTACCCCACTCAGGATGATTGTTTCTAGTTCTGCCCAGTTGCCTAGGAATTTAATAGTTTCAATGTGTCTGTCTCTGTTCAATTTCCACATCCATGATCTGGCCATTGATGAGAGTGGGGTGTTGAAGTCTCCCATTATTATTTTGTGTAGTGTAATAAGTGCTCTGAACTTTAGTAGAGTTTCCTTTTTGAACATGGGTGCCCTTGTATTTGGAGAGTAGATGTTCAGGATTGAGAGTTTATGTTGATAGATTTTTCCTTTGATGAGCAAAAAGTGTCTCTCCTTATCTTTTTTGATAACTTTTGGTTGAAAATCTATTTTATTTTATAATAGAATGGCTACTCCAGCTTGGTTCTTGAGAACATTTGTTTGGAAAGTTTTTTTTTCCCAGTCTTTTACTCTGATGTAGTGTCTGTCTTTGTCACTGAAGATTCTATTTGTAGTAGATGAAGTTTAATACAAAGATCCACAATTAGTTCAAATATAGAGAAGAAGTAAGACTGTGATGTCTAGGAACCCTACTTAGTCCACTTATAATACAACTATTTGAGTACTAGTGAACAGGATACAGAAAGTGATATCGGGAAGATTGTAAAAGCCAAGGGATATTAATAAATATGCATACATATGTATATTTATTAAAGAGTAATAATTAAAGAAGAGTTTATTAATCTGAGTATGTATGTGTTTATGTATAAAAATCTCAGAAAAATATTTAAAATTATTTTGCCTTTGAAAATAAATATAATGAGTACTGTTCCAAAAAAATAATTCTAGGATACTAGCCAATTATTCTCTTAACTTAGAAATGTAATTATATATTTTTCTTCTCTTTGACTGGATAAACATATACAAATTTTCTTTGGATATTTACAGTTCATTTGAGTTTCTAAAATCAATTATTGTTTTAAAAGTATTTAATATATTTGTAAAACCACTTTTTGTTATCACACTCAATCACATTTTAACCATGTAGACATTGATGGTATTACTTTTGTTCTGGAAACAAACCCTTAAATTTCTTCTCTAACTTGAGTCATATAAGAGAAGATGTATCTGATATTCCACAGAAAAAACATAAATGTAACCATCATGATGAAATTTCTATTAATTAGAACTATTTGCCTGCTACATATTGATGGGGAAGGGAAACAGTATACTTATATAATAGATACCAAGCAGCCTCATAACACTCAGTTTTATTAAAATCTTTCTGATCCTGGGGCATAAATTCAGCCAGGCTGAGTAATTCTGGCAAGCAGAGAGAAGATCAAGGTCATCCACAAGATACTGACTTAGAAGGGTCTGAGTATGTGACCAAGTACTCCAGGGTGAATAATTATTAAGAAAAAGAATATTGACAAAAATGTGTGAAAAATACCTATAGCTATCTATTCTCTTGGTTACCTGGGTCTTGGGGGAGTTCTCTGGAAATAGTCACTCAGAACATTTGGTCAAATGAATACACTTATTCTGAAAAACCAAAGGAATACCAATTTCTAGACATCTCCCTAGAAATAATCTATGAGAAGAAATGCAGATTGTTAGCCAAAATTGTGAATGACTTCCAAACTTAGGCCATTTCATTTTCCTAAATCTCTTTGCCTGAGAAGACCCTGTCTGATTAGAAGATATCCAAGTACTGGATAAGACAAAAGATCCAATGAATTGACAAAGTTCATTGCAAAATGAACTTCTCTCCCATAGAAGAAAAAACAAGCAAACTAACAAAATCATTAATTTCACTGTGAAGAAAAGGCCATAGTCAAACAGATTACATTTCCTAAGTTTCACACTTGAAGGTAGATTGGTCCCTTAGAACTAAGTAGTAGAATGTATAATGTCTGCTTCAAGAAAAAAAGCTATCTAAAATAAGTAGTCTACTTTATGTCAAACTAGCAATGGTAAAGAAAGAATGAGCTAGCAAGCACATAGTGAAATGCCCACTGTGACTTTACTTTAGTTGTTTCAGTTGGAGTTCTTTCTACTCAAAATAAACAAAATGAACTTCTAACTCACAATAATTCATAATGTCACACTTCATAACAAAGGATGTGAAATTTTCAGGACATACCGTCTAGACACAGAGGTACTTAATTAAAATGAGGTGACTTGAGTGAACTTAAATACAAAGTACTTGTACGTTTTGTAGAAAGAAGACACTTTTTTTAAAAAAAAGGTATACATATGGAAATGGTATTTGATTGTAAATCAAGTACTTGTAATCTTTAAACAAATCCTTATTTACAAACTTCAGGTACAGTTTGCCTGAATTTGACCTCAGATTTTTCATATCTAATACTCTGAGAAAACATTCAGTAGTTGGTGTTGTGTACTTTACTATGAAATTCTTAGAAAAGTAATACTATGGTTTGAGTAAGTTGGTTATCTACACATGAAAAGACGTAAATATATAAGGGCTATATGTAATAAAATGGATAAATATTATAGATTACATTCTAAATAAGTAGTATATTTACAAATGTTAACTGAAATCCCTAGTCTATTTTGTGACAACATGAATTCATAATGCAATCAATCATTAATCAAAGACATTTAAAACCTGGTTTTAGTATTGTTGCTAAGGTATATCCAATAGTGTTCCTTTTAATTTCTACCAATAGCTACAATGCTTTAAGCTTCATAAAATAAGTTCAAAGAATAGGCCTCCAGCACCTTCCAAAAACATCTCTTTCGTTAATTTGATTTAATTTGTTTGAGACACAAACTCACTATGCTTCAAAGCATAATCTTAAACTTCTAAAGTGGACTACTGCCCTATACATTCAAACAGCTGAGACTTCAGGCATATATTCACTTGTCTTGATAGATTTATTTTAAATTGTTTCTTCAAATTACTGTTACATTGAAATAGGCTTGTCAAATACATTGTTTAATTTTGTTTTAATCCCAATGACTTAACGTGAATATATAACAACACTAGACTTTTAAATTGAAATGTCTGACTTTGAAAGTTTAAAAATCTGGATGGCAAACTCATGGTGATAAAGATAAAAATAAATAAATTGAAATCCAAGCCTTGTAAACAATAAAATATCAAGATGTTTGCAACTGAGAAGTGTAGGAGGCTGTTCAGGTGCTGCTGTGATTCAAATGCTAAATACTGTAGAAATCAGTCTGGTGGTTCCTCAAAAAATTTGACATAGTACTACTCGAGGACCCAGCTATACCACTCCTGGGCATATACCCAAAAGAAGCTCCAACATCTAACAAGGACACATACTCAACCATGTTCATAACAACCTTATTTATAACAACCTGAATCTGGAAAGAACCCAGATGTCCTTCAACAGAGGAATGGATTCAGAAATTGTGGTACATATACACAATAGTGTACTACTCAGCTATTAAAAACAATGAGCTCATAAAATTCTTAGCAAATGGATGAAATTTGAAGCTTATCATCCTGAATGAGGCAACCCAGTCACAAATAATCACTCATGGCATGTACTCACTTATAAGCAGATACTAGACCAAAAAGCTCTGAATACCCAAGAGACCATCCATAGAACTTATAAAGCCTGAAAAGAAGGAAGGCCAGAATGTAGTTGCCTCAGTCTTTCTTAGAAGGGAGAACAAAACACTCATGGGAGAAAATACAAGGTCAAATAGAGGAGCAGGGATTGGAGAAAAGATCATCAACACTGCCTCACCTGGAGAACCACCCCATATGCAGCCACCAAACCCAAGCACTATTGCTGGTGCCCAGAAGTGTTTACTGGCAGAAACAAGATATGGATGTCTCCTCAGAGGCTTTTCCAGAGACATATAGATACAGATAAGGATGCTTGCATCTAGCCATCAGATTGAACAAAAGGACCCCAATAAAATAGCTAGAGAAAGAACTGAGGGAGCTAAAAGCAACCTAGTAAGAACAACAACACCATTAACCAGCCAAGGCACTGAGGTGGAGAGGGTCATTGGGACTGGGAGCACCTTCATGGAAGCAAGTTGAGAGGAAGGAGGGAGAAGAGTGGGGGAAATGATATAACATTTGAAATGTAAATACAGAGAATATCTAATAAAATTTTAAAAACATGAATATTTCATATAGCCTACCAGGTATAAGTCTGAGTACTTTATAGTTGTACATGCCAGATAGTGTTGAAAGTCTTTCTGTTTCTGCTAAGGGAATAGAAGCTTTTTTTCTTCTTCTTTTTTTTTTTTTGTATGTCTCATACATGGTTATTAAGAGTGAGAATTTCTTTATAAGTTATAATTAATGAGGTAGTCATTGAAAGCATATAATAATCCCTAGGCTTGACTTTAAATATGAGGTACTACTACTTTGGCAGAAATAACAAAGTACTAGTGTGGGAAATGTCAGTGAGTGCCAGAATTGTTTTAAAAAAGCATCAAAATAACCTTGCATTGTGAAAGCTTTCAGAACGCACGTGTACCATATAAGCTCAGAATTTTATTTAGGAAATAAAGTTATCATGCCTAAAGGATGTTTTACCTATACAAGGTTATTTATATATCTTGAGCGGTACTATAAGGCTTTTCTATTAAAAAATAATGTCTGTGCGGTTTCCTTAAATCATACAAAACCCCTTTGCTAATTTATGCCTATATATACTTTGTCTATTGTTATGATTACTGTGGTAAAACATATTGAAGAAAGGTAACTAAGGGTGAGAAGGTTTATTTTACTTACAGTGCCATATCACTACTCATCACTGAAGGAGGACGCAGGAAATCAAGAACGGCAGGAACCTGAGAGCAAGAGTTGCTGCAAAGGCTATGGAGGAGTTCCCCTTACTGGTTTGCTCCATATGAATTGGTAATCATGCTTTTCAAGTTTTTTTTTTTTTTTTTTTTTACAAAAACCCAGGACAACCATCCCATATGACACATCTACAGTGAGTTGGATTCTCCTATATGAGTTAGTAATTTAATGTTCTACAAGGTAATAGAACAATTTTATGGTGACATTTTCTCAACTGAGGTTTCCTCTTTGCAAATGGTTTGACATAAAATTAGCCACTTTGCAAACAATGTTAAGGATCATTGATATAGTTACTCTCTGGCAATGGATAAAGAGAAACCTTGTTGATGGTAGTGTTTTATAGCAGATGGCAGTACTTAATTCATCCTAGCTTGATTACTGGCTTAGTGGTCAAAGTACACTTAAGCAAAGAACTTGCAAAAAGTCATATAAAGCAGCCCAGAGATCTGAGGACCATTTTACCACCCACAGATCTACCTTCCAGCTCCAGTGCGCAGCAAAGATGGTCCTCTGATTGTTGCCACAATATGTAGTATGGTAGGATGGATGATGTCACAAAGGGGGCTCCCAGCTTCATGACCAGCCTTCAGTGAGAACCTCCACAAAGTTTAAGTATGTGGCAGTCATATGGGAAAGAAGGAGAAGTAGAGTAGCTTGAGCATTATAAAGAAAGAAGAAACTGGAGACTAGAGGAAAGAGTAGCTTGTTATGAGTAGTCAGCCATGTCTCCTGGGGCCATGATGAAGTCTCAGCCTCACCTACCACTGAGAGCCAAGTCAGGGTCCTTGGTTCATATTATCGCTAAAGAACTTAGAGATGTCTCTTGTGGCAGTCAACAGGGACTGCATGGATGTCCGGGTGCTGTGTATAACTGGTCCCATCCCTCACAAGATGTAATGCTCTAGAGAGCTGGCTCCATCTCTCACAAGTGACATTATTCAGGGAGTTGTCCTGTGCCATGGCCAGGCAGCAGAGACAACTGACTCTTGTGACAGGAAAATAGTCGTGCTGATCTCTAGGTCGTGAGTATGGAAGAGCTGACCTGTCACTCATCTCCCATGGTGTGGGACAGGTGCAAAGGTGATTCCTTGACTTTGCTCCTTACCACCTGTGCTAGTCTGTCAAACTGTCCCCTGGAGTCATGAGCTCCTAGGACAACCCTGACCCTTACCTTGCCTAGACAGCACAGCAGCAGAGTTGTAGATGAACCAGCCAAGAAAATGAGAGCAGGGGAGAGTTGGTCCTGCCACTCAGCTGCCATGAGTCAACCTGAGAGAAAGAGAGAGGTGCCCTCTTTCTGCTCACCATTGACCACCTTTGGCAATCCAGAGAACTGACCCCAGGGTTATGCGAGTGAATGAAATGGCCCTGTCCATTTTTGGCTGCAAATTTTGAGAGAATTTTGGATCTTGTGTGGACAGCACAGTTGTGCTGGTCCTGGCTGAGGGGGGACTGGGAGAGTCATCCCCAGGACAGACCTTGATAGAACTGACCTCTCCACTCTCCTGCCATGAGGTGGCTTTGGTTTGGGGTGATGCCCTGCTTCTCTCACCCCTAACCACCTGAGGCAGCAAGTAGAACTTGCCCAGGGTTGAGAGAGCTAGCTCTTCCACTTGCCAGTATCTCATTGGGGCAGCACAGTACCCCTACCCTGGTGTGTCAGGGGACAGGGTGCTGGTGATCTGGCCCTCTCACTCCCCTAGAATGAAGTGTTGTGAGTGCAAGCAGTTAATGCCCTTATTGTTTTTCTTGCCAATCCACCCCACCCTTGGTGGTAGGGAGAGCTGGTCCTGCCTCCTCCCTGGCTGTAGCATCGAGATTAGGGCCCTGAGCTTTGATTGGGCAGCACAGTGATGCTATTTCTGGAGATGTTCATGGTGGTGAGGCATGAGAGCAGGAGAACTGACTCTGCTTTAAAAAAAAAAAAAGTTTTGATTGAATATTTTATGTATTTCCATTTCAAATGTTCCCTTTCTGCCCACTCACATCTCTCCTCCCCCTCCTTTTGCTTCCATGAAAATGAGCCCACTTCAAACCATTCATTTCCACCACCTTGCCCTGGTATTCCCTGTATTGGGAAAATGGGCTTTCACAAGACAAAAGGCTTCATGTTGTTAGAATGTCTTTTGGTGTCTTTCTTCCCTAATTGCCAAGACTAAAAGAGTATAATAGTGCATTAAATAGAAGTGACAAGGATGTCAAAAGATATTAACTCAAAACTGAAGAGTAAAAGGTTGTCAAAGGACACTGATTCCTTGCCCTAGGGATTTCCTCTGCTGCTCCCAGGAAATCCCACCCAGGAAATCCCACTTTCTTGAGATTTGAGTTCCCAAAATACCACAGAAGGTCAGGATGACCTCTGTGGAATGTTCCAACGCCCTAGGTGTGCCTGGGGGTGTACTGATAAAAAAATGTATGATTCTTTCCCTTATGAATTTCCTCATTCCCCCTGTCCTCCCCCTCCTTTGTGATTTTTGCCTTTATAAGCCTGGTACAAGTTCAGGCCGGGGTCGAACTCCTCTACCCCTGCGTGGTGTATGAGTCTAGACCCCAGCATGCTGGCCTGAGATCTCACTCTTTCACTTTCAATAAACTTCCTCATGCGATTGCAGCAAGTCTGGTCTTGGTGCCTCGCTGGGTGCGCGCCTCTCCTGAGATTTGAGTGAGGGTCTCCCTTCGGAGGTCTTTCAAAACAATGTAGAGATTAAAACATTAAAGCAATACTGAAGAAAAAGAATAAATTAGTACTCTTTGAATCAAAATATACCGAAAAGCTATAGTATGTAAAGCAATATGATATTGACTTAAAAATACATGTAGACAATTTGGACAGAATGAGCTAAAAACAAACCAACATATCCACATTCATATTTGACAGAAGTACCAAAAAGACTATTCAGAGCAAAGTCAGTTGTTTTTTTTTTTTCAAAATTACCAGAAAATACAATATCTACATTATAAAAAAAATAAAAGCTAAACAATTATCTCTCATATCAAATATAAAACCAATGTATAATGGATTAAATAAATAAATATAGTATCTGAAGTACCACAGAAAAAAATTTAAGGCATTGGCATATGTATGAGAAAATTTTGAGGGAAAGAGCTAAATCACAATAAGCAAAACAAAAAATATAGGATTGCATTTACATAATCAAAAATACTTCCCAGAAGCAAAAATATTTATCAATACAATGAACAAATACAAGAGCAAAGTTAATGGTACAACTATAAGGAAGTTTATGTCTAAAAATATAAGATATTCAATAATTTTAATACCCATTAAAATCCAATTTTATAATTAGTGACAGATCTAAACAGATACATTTCAAAGAATAGAATATAAATATCCATAATGGATATTTAAAAACATTCAACATCATCAACTTTCTTAGAAATGTAGGTCAATGATCTGGTAAGTTGGCATCTCACTTATGTTAAAATACCTGTCATCAAGAGCATCAAGTGACAAGTGCTTGTGACAATGAATGTGGTAAAGAAAATCATAATGCACTCAGTAAAAATGTTAATACATCAGTCATGTAAAATAGTATGTAAAATCTTCTAATACTGGAAATAAACAGCCATATGACCCAGCATCCTACTGGATATATATTCAAAAAAGTATGTCCATTGGGTATATAGTCAAAGAAAGCAATATCAGTTCTTAGAGGAGATAGATACAGCACTATTCCCCATAGCTGAGGAAAGGCAAAAACCCTTGTTATACACAAATTGTTGAAGGATTAAGAATGTGTTACATGCACACAATAAAATATTGTCCTACATAAAGAATAAAAAATGATACTAATATCACATGATTTTTAATACGAATAATATTTTTGAATATTGATACAAAGTTTTGTACATTTACGCACAAAAATGTTTACTTTGCAACCATCATTACCACCTTAAAGCTCAACCTGATGCTTTAACTGTCTCTCTCTTACATTCATGTCCTCCATTCATTGTTCAAAATTTTTTGTGATTATAATAAAATTATGTAATTCCCCCCTTCTTACTTTCTCTAAACCTTCCCAATATACTTACTTTCTTATATATATATGGTTTCTTTTTCTTATCAGTGCATATATACGTGTGTGTGTGTGTGTGTGTGTGTGTGTGTGTTGCAGTCTATGTAATGTTACTTGCATGTGTGTTATCAAAGCTTATCATTGTGTTAAATAACAGATTGGTGTGTTCTTCCCAGGGGAAAATTATTTCTCCCACTCTCAGAATTTCTTAATGATCTGTAGTTCTTCTGTGTATGGTTGAGGCCTCATGATTGTTCCTCTTCAGCTCATATTTAAGCATTTACTTTTTTTAATTGATAAACTCCTGCATCCATCTACTAATATGCATGTACACATGGGTGTGGTGCCATCCTTTGAAACATGGGCAACTCTATTCCCAAAGATAGTGATTCTTTAAATCTTCAAATATCAGAAAATATTTTTAAGCCTTGTATGAAAGAAAGTGCAAAAGGACAAGAGTAGCTAGCATATATTTGGGCAAGAACACTGGAAAACACAAGTCAAAACTTCTGTTTACAAAGAAAAAGTGATACAACATGGCGCTAGCATAAAAACACTGACTAGAAGTGGTGCCTCTAAGAGAATCTGAAAATGACTCACTTGATGAAAACTCTGCAAAACATTAAAGAAAGTATTGTTTATTTTATTCTTAAAATACTTTGAAAAGGGTTGTTTAATTATTTGAGAGTTTTCCACATTGTATTTTTTACATTTTCCTCCCCCTTTATTCTTTCTTCTCCCAGATACTCCCACTTCAATATGCCCTCAACTTGGTATTCTCAATTTTTAAGGATTTGTCAAGTTTAATTAGTGCTGCCTATATATTGTTAGGTGCCTGGTCATTCACTGGAGCATATTAGATTTACAAGGACCTAGCATGTTGGATGTACCCTTAAATAAAAATAACTTTCCCTCTACAAGGACCTATAAGTTACCAATACCTACCCAGTTAAGGGTAGGATTTTATGACCCCCTCCATCTCCATGCTTAGATTCTGTCTGTATTTACCATTCACAATTCTTTCCAGGTGCTGTGAATTCACATGCCCAACTTTTTGAAACAGTAGCCGTTTTGTGGTCACCTATCATTTCTGATTTTTTACAGTCTTTCTGGTCCCCCTTCCACAATGGGAATCAGAAACAGGTATATATATACGTGTGTGTGTGTGTGTGTGTGTGTGTGTGTGTGTGTGTGTGTGTGTTTATATAAAGCAGAACAAGCTACAGTCACTTTTTATGTGTACCTTGGACATTTTTTTTTGTTTTTTTATGTCAAATACCATCTATTGAAAAAAATGCTTCCACTAGACAATTGTTTAACCACATAAGAGAAGAGAAATCATATACATTTTACACCAATCCAAAATGAATTGTAAAGATGAAATATAAAACATGAAATATCTACAAAATACTACAAAGGAGAAGTGGTTTCTAGATAATTTTTATGCAGTCACAGATATAAACCATTATTATCATAATCCATAAATTATAATTTATTAATATCCATCCAGTAAATAATTCCATTTTGAAAGCAAAGTAAAAAGACAAGTGAAAAAAATAATGTTTTTTATACATGTATCAGGCAAACAGGATGCTTCGAATGCTTAATAGAATCCATAAATCAAGTAAGTAAATCAGAAAACCCAGCAGGAAAAAATAGACAAATTAATTTATTTTGAAGGAAAGATATCAAAAGTATCAATAAGAACAAAATGGAGTTTCAGTTCCTCAATAAGTAGATTAAAGCTTGAAAGTTTGAAGAGCACTTAAAATTCAAGAACTCAGGATCAGAGGCAGTGTGGACTAAACTGTGGATCTGGACGAATTCTGATGTGTTTCTTGTCCAGGTAAAAGCAGGATTCTAACTTACATACACTGTAGATAGAGAACATCTACTCTAATACAAACTTACAAAAGAACTGAGACTTGTGATCAAGACATTTTTATAACAACCACATTCACAAACAGTGAAAGATCAAAAAAGACACAGTAATTTTCCAAATAGCAGTTGATGTCAAGACTTCATGATTGGGGTGGAGAAATAGCCCTGGCTGCTCTTCCGGAAGCTTGATGTTTGATTCCCAGAAACCTTATCAGTCAGTTCACAAACAGGTATACTTCCAGCTTAATCAAATCTGATGCCTTCTTCTTGCCTTGCAGGCATCCAAATTCACATGTGCACACACATAGAAACACACACAAAAAAATTCAACAAAATACACATGTAATAAAAAACAAAAGTTCAAAAATATAATAAAGAAAGAAGAAAACTGTGGTGTAAGTGTTTGATTTCTATAGACTATAAAAATGTAATAACTAAATAACAAACCACGAACATAAGAAAGATACCATGATTCTTTAATGGTGCTAGGATAGCAGTGCTGGAATTAGGCATATCTTCCAACACTGTACGTGGTTGTTCTGAGTGGTCACTCTAATGTGTTGGAAATTCATCTATTCATGATTATTATTTGTGAATTTATATGTACTTGTACCATTAATTAAGTTAAATATTAGTTAAGAGGCCTATTTTATCTTCTAGATCCAGAAGCCATGAAGAAGCAGGAATACTTCTTGGCCACATGGCTGATCAGAATGGATGCAACTATGATTTTAGACCATGGGCCCCAGGTATGCTCTCTGTGACTTCAAAAGGGTCCTACAGAACCATCCATAATGATTTTGGGTAGCTCTACACTTACACACATCCTGGTTACCCATGTCCTAAATTATGAACCAAATTTAAGTTGGCTTGGATGATGCTACTTTCAAGACTGGTGAAGTAAGATCTGTGGTACTGGAACTAGGAGTAGAGAACCTTCTAAGACTTAACATTTATATATACCTAACTGTATATGATTTAATTTTTATTTTTATTGCATATTCTCTGTATTTACATTTCAAATGTTATTTTCCTTTTACTGTCTCTCCTTCCCCTTCCCCTACACTTGTTTCCATGATGGTCTTCTCTATCCTAACCTTCCCCTTCACCTCAGCAGCTTGGCATTCCCTCACACTAGGAAAACACTGGACCAAAGGCCTCTCCTCCCATTGATGACAGACAATGCTGTCCTCTGCTACATATGCAACTGGAGCCATGGGTCCTTCCATGTGTCCTCACTGGTTGGTGTTTTAGTCCCTGGGAGTTCTAGAGGGTTTGGTTGGTTGATAATTTTGTTCTTCCCATGGCGTCGCATACCTTTTCATCTCCTTCAGTCCTTTATCAGGGACCCCATGTTCAGTGTGATGGTTGGCTGCAAGCATCCTCAATTCTATCTGTATGACTCTGGCAGAACCTCTGAGGAGGCATCCACATCTAGCTTCTGCCAATAAGTACTTCTTGGCATCCGCAATGATGCTTGGGTTTGGTGGCTGCATATGGAATAAAATATTTCGAAATTTATAGAAAACTAGACAGTGTTGTCCTGGATTGTAGTAAATATCAGTGGCAGGATTTTGAAAGCAGTAATGTATTATCACGTTGTCTTTAAGATGATCACTCTCTAAACAGTCATTTATAGCAATCGTGCTCATTTGTGCATAGGAACCATCAAACCTAAATCTGAACTTCAAACCCAAAGCCATGTATAATTTCTCCACTGTGTTATTTTTCTCATTGTTCTTGTTCTTGTTCCAAATTCAACCTGTTACTTGAAATTACAGCAGTAATTTCTGTACATATTATTTTCTGTTCCATATACTTGACAGCATTTTCCCTTCTTCCAAATTCATCTGTTTACCCTACTCTTTTGCATGGGCAAGAAGAGACATTATGCCCCTTCAGGCAGTCTTTCCTATCAATCTTGTCTTGTAGGCCCATTTATAGAAGGAATGAGTTATAGCTCTATAAAGTCCCAACATTTGAGTATAAATTCCAACACATAAACCTGGAAGTAAAGCATAAGTGCCTTGTTCCAATGGTGAATGTTCACTTGGACCATCAGTTACTATTTCATATATCTTCACACTTTCTCAACCTCATTTCTATTTGAAAATTTAAGATCAGAAAAACTATTCAATGCAGGTTATTTACAAAGATGAATTATGTGGCATTTGTGGTAAGAATAGTTTCGTAGGAACCCAAGTCCATTGCGTTCTTCCTTGAATTGTTTTAGGTCTTGTGATCTTGATTGTTGACTACATTCAAAGATTCCTTCATTCCCTGATGTGAGCTTGACTTTACTCACAGCTGAAAAAAAAATTATGGGCAGAAGGAATGACAAGGTTTCCAACTTCCTCTTTGCCACATGGCTAGAAAGTTGCTTGTATTCTTCTCAAAGGTCATGGCTCCTGCCAGCTGACTTTGTCAAGACAGTGATGTCTGTGTTCAAGCAGTTTTTCTCTGACGATCCTTTTCATCATCCACTGTCCTTTGTCTTAAACTCCACCCCCAATATTGTAAATAGTTTCTTTCTTAAACTCTGTTCAAAGAATCAACTAGAGTATGTCAGCTGCTTCCTGCTGGGGTCCTGGCTGACCACAATATTATTAACAATATGTACCTAATAAAGTGTTTTAAAATTGCTACAACACCACCTTTTTATATTCTTACCTAGACTGCCCAGACTGTGAGCTTCTACAAAGCAGGGATGTGGCTTGTTTTCCTGTTATACGGTGCTGTCACACTCAGTGCTTGGGAAAATAAAAACACAAAAGAAGCATTTATTTGATCTGTTGAAAAATGGCATATTATTCTGACTCAGTAAACACAAATGCTTTACAATCAGCTAAAGCCTTGAGCACAATAATGCAGGTTGGGTTGTAATAAAGTGTTTGCAGTGTGGTTGCAAATATATTCCATAAAAAGTGAAGTATAATATTATTAAATACACTGTTTCAGGAAAATTTAAACCAGTCAACAAGTCAAGGCTTAGGGTACACGTGTTGAGTTGAGATTCTGGGAAGGCAGGCTGTTATTGCTTGAGGAATGTGTTCATAAACTGAAGCTTTGTTTTGGAGTCTGTATAGAGAAAGTATTTAGAAAAAAAGTAAGTCAAGGAGAAATTACTAAATAGATTATTCAGGTAAACATTTATTTTAAATAGAATTTTCATAGAACATTTTTAGGGCAACTTTTGAGGGGAATTATTTTATTATCACTGAGATTCACATCTTTCCTGCTTATAGAAGATCTCTGTCTTAAAATTGTGTTTTATGATACTGTCTGTTGTTGAACCATTACAATCTATTCTTCAATTCAAACATCTCTGAGGATCAGGAAGTAACATGAACGATTCAGAGAAAGATGGTACACTTCCAATGGCCAACCAAATATCGTAGATTCTGATGAAAACCTGATTCTGTGATGAGAGAGAGAGAGATAATCAGATTTGGAAAATAGCTCCACAGTTAAAAGTGCTTGCTGTGAAGCTTAATGGCTTAAAATCAGTCTCTGAGATGCTTTATGGGAAAAAAACCTGACTTGTTCAAGTTGTCATTAGATCTCTACACACATGCAGTGGCTTGTACATACGCATCTTCATGCAAAATTTTTCAAATGCAAAATTAAGAGAATTTCATAAGCTTATGAAGGTATTTGATTTTCATAAACTAAGAAAATATGTCATTTTTATTGAAGTGTTTTATTTATACTCCCAAAATTACTTCCCTTCCTGGTCCCTCCTCCCTGAGTTCTTTACTCCACCCCCCTCCCTTGCCATCAGGCCTCTGAAAAGGTGCTCCCCCACCTGCACACCCACCCTCACCTCACCTCCACCAGCATCCCTCTTCCCTTGGGGCATCAAGAAACCAAAACTATACAGTTGGGGAAAAAAAAGGATCTTCAACAAATGGTGCTGTTCTAACTGGAAGTCTTCATGTAAAATAATGTATATTGATCAGTATTTATCTCCTTGCACAAAGCTCAAGTGGAAGTAGATCAAGGACCTCCACATGGAACCAAATAGAGGATCTAATAGAAAAGAAAGTGGAAAAGAACTTAGAACTTATTGCCACAGGAAAATACTTCTTGAACAGAACACCAATGGCTCCAGCTCTAAGATCAAATAATTGACAAATGAGACTTCGTGAAACTGAAAAGCTTCAATGAGGCAACGGACACTGTGAATAGGACAAAATGGCAACCCACCAACTGGGACAAGACTTTTACTAACTCTTCATCCAATAGAGGGCTCATATCCAAAATGTGCAAAGAACTCTAGAAACTAAATAACTGAACTAAAAATTTTTTGGCAATGTTATCATTACTTGTTTTATTTTTATTAAAAAAAATAATGTAAAGATCTAAACAGAAAGTTATCAAAAAAAGAACTTGAATGACTGAGAAGCACTTAAATGTTCAACATCCTTAGTCAGCAGGGAAATGCTAATCAAAAGGAGTCTGAGATTTCACCTCACACAAATCAAAATGGTTAAGATCAAAAGCTCAAGCAAAAGTGCATGCTGGGAAGGATGTGTAGAAGAAGGAACATTCCTCCATTGCTGGAGGGATTGTAAACTTTTATTTTTAACAATCCGTAAAGTAGACAAAACAAATATAATCACGTACATGTTACAGATATGAAAACTCACAATTTGCACTAGTGATTTGCTAAAAGTCACACACAACGGAACATTACCAAAATAAATAATAAATAAATAAAACATGTTTGAAGTAACTTATGAGCTTCCAGAATAGCTCACCTTAACCGGAGCAGCCAGGTTTTCACTTTACTGTAGGCCCATTTTCCAAAGCCTTTCCTCTTTGGCTTGTTTGTGTATTTGCCTAGAACAAATTCAGTCCAACAACTAGTTGAATATAACAGTGGAAAATACCTTCATCAGTTAGGCAAAGAGAGCATTGTTTTTAATTTGACTGCATGAGCCCACTGCCAGCATGTTTTGGACTCCTATAAAAGATTTTCCAGGATAATATAATAACTTCCAAATAAAAGAAAACCCAAGCCTTTTTTTTCTTTATAAAATCATGCATTCATTTTCCAATACAGTGAACAAAACTCAATTTTATTGCTTTTATCATTTTTGTGAGTTTCTTGTTGACAATTAAATTTTGATGAGCATTCTAATTAAAGTGTTAGATAATAAAATAAAAAAGTTCCCGTGACCCATTTCATTTTTAAACATTTATTTATTTATTTATTTATTCATTCATTCATTTTATATATAAAAACACTGCAGATGTCTTCAGACACACCAGAAGAGGGCATCAGATTCCATTACAGATGGTCATGATTCACCATGTGGTTGATGGGTATCGAAATCAGGATATCTGGAAGAGCACTCTGTGCTCTTAACCCTTAAGCCATCTCTCCAGCGATCTATGACCCGTTTTTGTTTTTTGGGGTTTTTTATTTTTGTTTTTTTAAAATTAGGTACTATCTGTATTTACATTTGAAATGTTATCTCCGTGGCCCACCCTGCTTTCATCCCCCTCCCCCTCTACTTGTCTTCAAGAAGGTGCACTAGCTCCCAATCCTTCTCTCCACCTCAGTGCCTTGGCATTCCCCTACATTGGGAAAACTGGATCACTGGACCAAAGGCCTCTTCTCACATTGATGCCAGACACTGCTATTCTCTGCTACATATTAGTTGGAGCCATGGGCCTCTCAATGCTTGCTCAATGGTTGGTGATCTAGTCCATGGGAGCTGTTGAGAATTTGGTTGGTCGACAGTGTTGTTTTTCCCATTAGGCAGCAACCCCTTGCAGCTCCTCCTCTCCCTCCCCCACCGACCGAAGTACCTTCACTGGGGTCTAGGTACTCAGTCTGATGGTTAGCTGCGAGCATGCTCAGAGGCACCCATATCTGGTTCCTGCCAGCAAGCACCTCCCAGCATCAGCGAAAGTGCTCAGCCTGGTGGCTGCATGACCCGTCTTTTTAAATAGAGAAAAGAAATAAAGAAAATGGAAAATGTCAAATAATTCTTCTCCTCCATCTTCAATTATACTACTACTACTACTACTACTACTACTACTACTACTACTACTACTACTACTACTAATAATAATAATAATAATAATAATAATACTATGCAATCTAAAGGCATGTACTACTGGGAATCATGTTTTGAGCTGAAGTAAGAGGAATTGCATTTCCAACCAATAATAACAGTACTAAAAATTGTGTAACATTTCTCATAGTATCTACACAGTTTATGCATAGTTATATCGAAGCTTTCTTTCTGCTGAACAGGTTGTATAAGCTGGAAAGTTTAATACGGGGTGCTATGAGAGAGACGACATTGACGAACTTACACAGCTGATAACCTTTGCACAGCAATGACAGCCTGACAGACATTAGTGCCCTGAGGGAACCGTGGCACAGCTGCTGTAGGTGCAACCATGCACTATGCACTCCTTGCTTGATTTGAAGCCACATCCTCATAATACAGTGTATTTTGTTTTTTACTGTGAACCCAGTTAAAAACTCATTACTGAAGAAGGCTTAGGCCTTAGCCAGAACCTACTACCATCGGTCACCTAATTTCATATAGCACAAAGCTACTTTCTAAATACTTAGGTATATGCTCTAATATGCATGATACTTGCATTCCCTCATCATCATCATCATCATTTAATGTTTTTTACAGACCAATCATTATCCCCCTCCCCATCTACCTTCTAAATGTTCCTCAACTCATTTCTCCTCCCCCATTTCCAAAATGATGTTCCATCCCACCCCACCAAACCTCCTCACCCCATGGGGAACCATAGTTCCTCAGGGTTAGATGTTTCTTCTCTCACTGAGGCCAGACTAGGCACTTCTCTGCTGTGCATGTGTCATGGACCTCATATTCGCTAGTGTATGTTGCCTGGTTGGTGGTTCATTGTCTCAGAGATCCTGAGGCTCCATGTTAGTTGAGACTGCTGGTCTTCCTATATGGTCACCCTCCTCTACAACTTCTTCTAGACTTTTCCTAATTCAAACACAGGGGACCCTGGCTTCTATCCATTGGTCATGTGTAAGTATCTGAATCTGAATCTTTTAGCTGCTTGTTGGGCCTCTGAGTGGACCAAATGCTAGGCTCCTGTCTATGAGCACACCATAGCAATAGTATTAGTGCTCGTCCTTGGAGCCTTCACTTGAAATAAATCCCCTGTCAATGGACATTCTTTCTCTCAGGCTCCTCTCAATTTTTGTCCCTGCAATTCTTTTAGACAAGAACAATTCTGGGTCAGAGTTTTTGACTGTGCGATATCTACACCATTCTTCAACTTGATGCCCCGTCTTTCTACTGGAGATAGACTCTACAAGTTCCTTCTTCTCACTGTTGGGCATTTTATCTAAGCATCCCCCCGCCCCGAGTCATGAGCATCTGTCACCTCCCAGGACTCTGATACATTCTAGATGGTCCCCTTACCTTCTGCCTCCTAAGGTTGCCTGTTTCTATTCTTTCTGCTTGGTCACAGGGCTTTTCTCCTGTCCCCCCTCCAATACCTGATAATTTTCCCATTTCCCCCTCCCTGTCTTCTCTCATTATAAGACTTACATGCAAATTTTCCCCCGGGTTCTGTTGACCTGAAGTTATAGTCAAAGTTCTAATCAGACTCATTTTTTTCTTCCATCTCTACCATACCTGAATAGAAAATAACCATAAAAGGCCATGCATTATGTTAGGAATTAGAGAGTTGGTTTTGTTAACAGGTGTGAAACATGGTAGGTTCTCTATGTTGCAGGGTATGGCCTCATACTGAAGAGTATTGGAAAACAAAAATTGTTCTTAATACGTTTAAAATTAAAGAGTAGGGCAAGGATTTGGGGTACAGTGGTTGCAGTCAGTTTGGAAGGAAGTGGTACAAGATGGTGATGAATATCATCACAATATATTGCACAAAATTATCAAATAATTAATAAAAATATTATGTTTAAAAAGACAATTTTAGTCTAAACTCTCAAAGTTTTTTAAATAAATATAAAAAGATGGTGATTCATTCCATATATTTTCTTCTATAGTATTTGAAAAATTTTAAATCTGTAAAATAAATAAAACAAAGAAGTTTGTATATACACTCAACTAGTTGTTATGTATATAATAAACATTTAAAGAGCTATTCACTCAGAGGACTCAGGTTTTGTAATGAGTATACGGTATGCCATGATTTTTAAAAATCACTTAGTGAGTACATTTGTAATGCAAACTAAGGAAACCAAGAGTACAGAGAAGGATCCCACAGCCTGTAGATCAGCACAGTCTTCCTGCAACAATGTCATTGAATATTGTTGTGTCAATATAAATCACAAAAGTGAAAAAGGAAGAACTCATTCTAAGGAGAAAGAGAATTAGATAATCTTTGGTTGAAAAAGCATGACATGTCAGCTCACTTACAATATTTCCTCTAAGAGAGGAAGTTTTTAGTTGGAGGCAGAGCAAGAGAGACTGCTTGGTAAAGAATGTTCCAGATACAGTATCTAATACAATAATTATCATCTAGGACTTTTGCACTGAAAAGATCTTCCCAGTAATCAGAACTTAATAATGACGAAAATCACAAACATTAAATTTTCATTCACCAATAAAAACACTCGCTGTTCATGATAGACTTAAATTTATGATTTTGAGTGTCTGGCATGCATTAGATCATTTAAAGTGATAACCTGTGTCATGGTTGAGTATACCAAAGTTGTGATAAATAGGATGGTTTAAACAAATCCAAATTATATTCTTACTATCTTTCCTAATTTTTATCCCCCCCAAAAATCAGTAACTCTAAATTTTAACTAAAAATTTATGATGTCTGACTTCAGCGCATCAAATTTAGAATCAATAATTTGTTAAAAATTTTTACCACTTAAAATCTATACGGTTTTAAGAACTGTAGGAGCTGGATATCTGTGGAATAAATTCATGTGTCTAAACTCCAACCATAGAGAATTAATCACAGTAAATTTTTTCCTATAATCGTATCTAAGCATACACGTAAGCAAAACTATAGTTAACATTTGTATCTGAAATTGTCAGATGGCTCCAGAAAAAGGCACTTACTCTCAAGCTGAAAGACAGTGGGTTTAATCAACAAATCCAAATGCTAAAGAAAAAAACTGACCTGTACAATTTGTTTTCTAATTTCCACTGAGACATCTAGTACACATTGATCCATGTATAAACACACACACACACACACACACACACACAAATACACACATTCACAAACTAATGACTAATTGTAATAAAATAATACATATCATAACCAATGATAAATCACCTTAATGCAAAAACGTAGCATGTAGAATCATTATTGGTAAATGTAAGACAAGACAAAGCCAGTCATTTTTGCAACCTTTAGCAAAATAATGTATATAAGAAGCAATTACTGAAAATAATCAAACCTTACAAATTTTTGGTAGAAAATTTGATGACAGAGTAGTCTGAAATCACATCAAGCTACTGATTAATTTTTAGTAGACAAAAGGCAAACTAAATCTACCGTTCTCAAGTATCTTGGAATGATTGCTGTCCTAGTTTTGTGTTCTGCTGTGATTAAAAATTTCTGTGAAAAAAACAACTTAAAGAAGAAAAGCTCATACCAGCTAACAGTTCCCTAATATGACAGGAAAATCAGGGCAGGATGGGACTGAAGCACCTATTCCACATCTAAAATTAGAACGTACAGAGGAAAGAATTCAGGCTCATGATCAGTTTGCTTTCTTCATTTTATGAAGTTCAGACTCTCATGTCTAGGAAATGTTCTCATCACAACTGAGATGATTGTTCCTCACATCAGTCATAATCAAGCGAATGCCCATAGCACCTGTCTTGAAAATTCATAGACTATATTTTTACCATAGAAACTTTTTAAATAAAAACCTCAAATTTTTGTTTAATTTAGGAAGTTATTTAAACACATCTAGCTATAAATATTAAGATTAAATTCCTATAAATACATTTTTGACAGTCATGGAAACTGCCCTATTATATTTGTCATAACATTCCCATTTTATCCTCAGAAAATGCCCAAGAGATGATCAATAAATACCTGAAGTATACTTAATGAGTTCCCAGCTATAGCTAATATAGATTGCATTAAGTCTGTTTTAAGGTAGGATTGGATAGGGTGTTTTCAAATTCTGTACCTTGCCCATAGCTACGGAATGTGCATCTAGAGACAAGGAAATACCTGTGTAAATGAATATTTACACACAGAGAGCCAGACTGGTGATAGGATTATCATATAAACAAGCTAAAGAAGACAGTAGACTACACTGCAGAGAGAAAAAGAGAACTGCTAATGTCCTATGAAGAAAATGAAAACACCAAACTGCATTTTAGTTATTCCTTTAAGGAGACTCTGCAGATTTTGAAAATGACCATGGGAAAGCAAATGTAATGTCCTTAGAAAATATGGTGAGTACTTTCTAAGCAGGTTTGCTAACATGCCTGATAGTGAAAAAAAGGAAAGAAAAAGTTGTTAATTAAGTTTTACTGGAGAAGCTGAAATCTACTTGCAACTAAATGGGAAAGAGTTACAAAAGGCCACACTTAGCTACAAGTAATACATAACAAAAACTCCTCAGGGGAGAGAGGTCTTGTGCTAATCTCTTTTTGGCTCTAAGAGAAAAAAGCATAAAAAGGACTAAGCCTCCTGAATGAAGTCATGTGAGAGCTTCCTTATCCCAGCTAGAGACAAAATCTCCATGGAAACATCTCTTTCCTGCACCCACACACTGCTCTTTCTACCTGCAAAGGCTGCCTGGAATCTCAAGAGAATCCTACGGAGCAATCAACACTTAATACTGAAACAAACCCTAGGGAAGAAAAGAAGAGCAGGCTGACGTTCCAGCATCATCAGGAAGGCAATGGTTTTCTTAGATTTACTCAGTCCCAGTGTTCAGACAGTTTTTTCAAACCTTCACTTCCTTTCCCTCACAGTATAATTTCACTCAGCTTTTAGTATGAAACAACATAGAGAAGGGAGCTTCAAAATGACACATGTTTCTTGGCTATTCTCATTATTCTCTTCAGACCATGGAGCAGTCAGTTACTAAATTCCAGATTTTTATGAACAAAACAATAACGAAAAGCGTGAGAATGATGAAGACAGAGAAAAGGAGAGAGGGAGGAGAGGGAGAGGGAGAGAGGGAGAGAGAGAGAGAGAGAGAGAGAGAGAGAGAGAGAGAGAGAGAGAGAGAGAGAGAGAGAGAGAGAGAGAGAGTGTTTTCTGAACTAGAAAGCTTTATGCATTGAAGCAGTAAGCCAAAATAACAAAGTAAGGTATCTTTGGAATAGTCATCTAAATAATTGGTAAATCAAGATAATCAAGGAAAAAATGTCAGACAACTATTTAAGATTTTAGACTGATTACTTGTACAAAGTAAATAAGGTCAGTAGTAGTCAGAAGCAATATCCTGAGTTCTAAAGAAAATCTTTTTGTAGAATGAGTTAGATGAGTGTTGTCCACTTCCGATCCCTGAATACAACAGGTTTGTATTCAGAATCCAGATGCTTCTTGACTTTTATACATAGGATACGATCTAGTCTAGATATTACTTCTCATTTGCAAATTTCAATTATTATTCATTTCATGTCAATTAAAATAACATATCTTCCCCCAATGTAGGTACTTCACTGTGGTCTATGTACAAACTCTAAGAATAAGAGTCCGTCATGTGCTTTCCAGAAGATAAAAGCTTAGTGTAAAAAGGACTGAGAGTGTTTGATGTAGGAAGGGGGAGTGGTTATATAGGTCTTAGCCAAGACATGTGATAGTCCATGTGGGGGTTGCTAGAAAAGAAGTCTGACACTCATTAACCTATTTGAGCAGATCTTGTACAATCTAGAGGGGAAAATGTTCTTGGCTGTTTTGTATTACCTTCTGTGGGGTTTGCAGATCTCTGCTGGCCATTTTCCTCGAGCCTGTGCCTCCTCTAAGAATTTGATGGCAAAAGAATGCTGTCCACCATGGATGGGTGATGGAAGTCCTTGCGGCCAACTTTCAGGCAGAGGTTTCTGCCAGGACATCCTTCTGTCCAACGCACCATCTGGACCTCAGTTCCCTTTCAAAGGCGTGGATGACCGTGAGTCCTGGCCCTCTGTGTTTTATAATAGGACCTGCCAGTGCTCTGGCAACTTCATGGGTTTCAACTGTGGAAATTGTAAATTTGGATTTGGGGGTCCAAATTGTACAGAAAAGAGACTCTTAATTAGAAGAAACATTTTTGATTTGAGTGTCTCAGAAAAAAATAAGTTCTTTTCTTACCTCACTTTGGCAAAGCATACTATCAGCTCAGTCTATGTCATTCCCACAGGCACCTATGGCCAAATGAACAATGGGACAACACCCATGTTTAATGACATCAACATCTATGACCTTTTTGTATGGATGCATTACTATGTGTCAAGGGACACACTGCTTGGGGGCTCTGAAATCTGGAGGGACATTGATTTTGCCCATGAAGCACCAGGGTTTCTGCCTTGGCACAGACTTTTCTTGCTATTGTGGGAACAAGAAATACAAGGGCTTACCGGGGATGAGAATTTCACCATTCCATACTGGGACTGGAGAGATGCAGAAAACTGTGACATTTGCACAGATGAGTACCTGGGAGGTCGTCACCCTGAAAATCCTAACCTACTGAGCCCAGCATCCTTCTTCTCCTCCTGGCAGGTAAGATGATCTACATATATAGTGTTGTAACAAATGGTACTTCACAGCCACATCTTCATGAAGGTCTGTGTGAGCATTTCTGCCAATATCTTAGTGCAGAAAAGGCGCCTTACTAACACATGTTGATGCTTCTTGGTTCTATTTCTTTTTGAGAACACATCAAAATTGCTATTAAGCAGAAATCTGTATGTTTATTTGTCTTAATAGATAACAGCTTGGTTAGATTTTTCAGCTGCTATAAACAAAGGCTTTTTGGTTCGTCACTGTATTGTTGGCACCTCCAAAGGTATCTGACATAAACAGTAGCTCAGAGTTATTTAGGAATGGATGAGTAACCACATTATCTTAGTACATGGTTCTGATAATAAAAGTAATAGTAATGGTAAAATCCATAAGTATACTACTTTAAAATATAAGTCTCTGGCCATAACCCAGACCTACTAACCAGGATTTTCAAGGGAAAGAGCTGATATAATTTAATAAGTATCAATGATGACCTTAATTGCATTATTACCTATTAGAAAATGATTACATAAACAATCTTCAGTGGCTTACATTTTAAAAGGTGCTGACTCTCAAATAGCTAAGTAATAAAAAAAATTAAAGTCTGTTGAGCATTTAGAATATGTGAATACCTATTGAAGAAATTTATTGTGTGTTTAATATAAACACATTTCTATTTTAAAACCGTAAGATAATGAGGATTTGATAGCAGTGTTGGTAAATAACAAAGGTGGTATTTGCTAATGACTAGAAGGACTGTATGGCTAACTTCTATTATTTTCAGGGAGAAGACTGTCCTTCTCTAACTTTTTCTCTAGGATATAGAAGAAATCATCCGTCTTCCTACTTTAAAAATGTTAGACATAGAATTAAGGGATTGTTATTTTGAGGTTAATTTTTTTTCTTTTCCTATTATTTTTCGTGGGGACAAAAGATAGTGAAATAAATAAATATATGTTAAATTGTTTTACCTTTAAATAGACACAACTGTGAAGGATGTTTTTTCTGCATATCTTTTAAACTTTTCCATTGTAACTGTTTTTCAGTTCATATGGGATAAAAAGACCATATGCTGCCTCACACTTGCAATTTTGAAATACAAATGCCCTCTATCTCTGCTGATTGCACACTTCCAAAATGGAATTTTTCAAAAGGGGCACTGTAAATTACAGCTGTTAATTCCTGGTGCTAATGGTGCCAACTGTTTACTAAACCTAGTGTGTTTTATATTACCGGGTTGTACTGAAAAGTAGCATTGCTGTATATTTTCAGTCATTGTACCTTAATTTATGAACTGCAAAACTCTCATCTAGCTTTTTATTTCTCTGGATACTGCCTTATATTCTGTCAGGCTTGGATGTGTAAATCTCTCAGTTACAATATTAAGATTTGCAATATAGCATTACTTGATGCAGATAAACTGAAGGATTACTCAAAGAATCAAAAGTTGCAGTATATCCACTGAGCTCAGTAAAAAGATATAAATTAATTTTTTACATAGGGAGTCTACAACTATATTATACCCAGATTTAATGTTTGTAAATAATGTCTTGGATATTGAATTCACACATTTTCTCTATCTTCTTTTGATCATAACTTCATAACTCTCTTAAAAAAACAAAAAATTAATAAAAGTTTAAAACCACAACAGTCTGTTTGAGTTAGTACGTCCTGAGGTGTCACTGCTAAAACATTGCCTACATGTGTGTACTGCATGCAGTATTAGGGCTATGGAGAAAAAAGACTTTTTTGTAAAATTAGCAAAATGGGGGGGGAGAAATAATCACTGAAGAAAGAAGCAAGCAAAAATTTTAAAAAGGACTTAACAAACAAAAACAAAAAACAAAAAAACTTTGCAAACAAGTCACCTGATTTTAAAATGACATCAAATAAATAATTTTTGCTCTATTTATTTAATTTCTGCAAGGTCCGGGGACAAAAATGTGCACATTTGACAAATAAGCTGTCTGTTTGTTGGTTTTCTTCATTCATACAACCTTTCTTGATAAAGTTTTAAAATGAATACTTTTCTCTCCTCCTCACTTTCTATTGGGGGAGTATTGAAGAACATGAAAAGGGGGATATTGTCAAAACTGATGATAAACTTAAATTAATGTGTCTTTATGAAACCCCTGTGACTATGCGTTGAAGAAAAAACATGCCATTTCAAAAGGACACTAATCAATGACTTACAGAAATGAAATAAAACAATTAGTTGTTCTGGCCTGGAAAGATGACTCAGAGTTTAAAAGCACTGGTTGTTTTTTTCAGACAACCTTGGTTCAATTCCCGGCACTCAGATACCATACTATTGTCACTTGTAACTTCAGTTCCTAGGGATCTGATGGCCACTTTTGGCCACACTGAGAACCAGGCACATTGTAGAGCCATTCACATGGACAAAACACCCTTCAACACTAAATAATAAGTTGCATGCTTATGTACTTTAGTTCAATTACTGTTAATATTATGATCATCTACAACTCTTGTCATTGTTCTGTAGTTGCTTGAACATCAATCATCCAGTTCCATGCTGGACACACAGAATCAGTTAGTCTATGGTAAAGCTTCAGTGTCTGTGCTCTTTGCTGATTTAAGGAAGAGATTTAACACTGTGGCTCTAGACTGACTTGGAAGTTATTCAACGACCTAGGATGGCCTCCAAATCTCAGCAATCCTCCTGCCTTCAGCCTCCCAAGGGTGTTTGTACTTTTAAGCCTCTTAATGTGGTTCTAATGTGCACTGGGATGCACAGATTTAATTAATATGGAGATTGTTTAGTTTTCTCTTTAATTTTCTTTATGAAAATAGAGTATCCGTAAGAAACACACCATTAATTTGAATGCTTTTGTTTAAACTAAACATTTAAATTAAAAGTAGACTGTTTTGTGTTAGATGGGATCAAATAGCTTCCAAGTTAAAATGAGCTCATTATTACCTTCCAAATTAGCTAGCCTGTAGCCCGTTTCATACAGGCTTTTTTCTACTCTTGCTTGACTTCAGATATCTTTTGACTCAAAAGAAAGGAGTAGTTAGAGGTTTGATAGTATTTACTCACTCTAAGCTAAGAGACCTTTTGTGATATCTCATAGAGTGCTCACATTTTATAGGTCTGAAACATTTGATAGGTCTAAAACAGCAGGAGGATATGTCTAAAGTAACTAGTTGAGGACAGGACCCAGATAGCTATGTCTTCATTGCCATTTATGTAAGCTGCATTGACTTAGGCATAAAGCAGGTCTAAAAACAAACTAATGTGTTTATGTATAATTTGCCAGATCATTACTTTTACTCTTTTGAGTTCTCGTCTGGTTGACAAGGTGTGATTCCCAGAACCCACATGTTGGTTTACAACACTTTGTAATGCCAGTCCTAGGTAATCTAACATCTCCTGTCCTCTATGAACACCAGGTACATACATGATCCATGAACTTTTGTTAATGAAAACATCATGCAAATATTAAAAAATCACATAAAACAGAGAGTCTTGGAAAGACAGGTATTTCTATCTGAGTTAAATAGAATTGATTTTCTCCCTTTTGTTCTGCACTTTGTAAAGATTTATTGCAAAGCTTCTATAATACTCCAGAACATGTAAATAGTTTATTAAACTTATTTCTATATATCACTGTCAGATTTTCCAAGGTAGAAACTATTTATAAATATATTTGTAGCCATATATAGAGGGGTCATGATATACTCACCGAATGAACTTGATAAATCCATGCTTAGTTAACAAAAATAAAAATCAAATAAATTTAAATCTTACCCTAGATAGGTTGCTGAAGTTTCAGCCCATCTTTTACATCACTGGATCCTTGATGCAGAAGACACACCAATGCCAGCAGAACAATTGCTTGAACAATACGTTTTGTGCAGTGCTTACTGGTTTACACGAGAGAAAAAGGGGGAGGGAGAATGTGTACATGAAACCATATGATATAAATCATAATAAATTTAAACATTATGTGAGTTATTATTTGAAATGTTTTTCATGACAAGGGATAGCACATAAAGTCATGTAATTAATGTTAATTGTTTTAGGAAGCTTTAATATGCAATCAGTCATTTCCTATCTCGTTATTCATCCACTTATTTAACTATTCTCAAAAGTATTTTTCAAGTAGAACTATTAAAATTGTCGACAGTTGTTTTGTTTGCAAGGTACTGGATGACATTTAAGAACAAAATACCTGTGTTCAACACTATTAGAGATGTTGTTTATGCAATCAACAGAGAAACTAACCTGAGAAAAAGGTGTGACAAAGGGAACTGTCATGATAGATCAGCATGGAAAGAAATACATTTCTGATGATAGATATATGTGAACTGCAGCCAGGGAATTCACTCATTAGGTGGAAAGCATATCACATGAAAACCACACGGGGAAAAACAAAGTCACATTTTAGCAGAAAGTCATGGGTTTAGGTAACCATGACAACTGCTCCATGAAATAACAGCTTCTCTTTTTTCTCTATAAAAAAGATTTTATAAAAAGTCAAATGGTTTAGTTTTTTTGTTTTATGTTTGTTTAAAAAAAAAAAACTTTAAATACCAGAATAAAATATTTGCTTCTAAAGGCGTCTAAAAGCCAGCAGTTTATTGTTACTTCCTAAATTTAATAGAACATTATCATGACGAGATTTCAGTATTAACATATCTGTTTCTTCAGTCCCTTTCTTTGTTTCTTTGTATTTGCATATTTGACCATGGTACTCCTAGCACAAGCTACAAATCATTTGTGGTTAGAAGGAGAAATAACCAAACTTTCACCAGAAGACCTGGGTTCAGTCCAATTTCTGCCATTTGCCAAACACTAAAAAATAAGCCATTTAGAATTTTGCAGCAACAGAAAGAAATCCCTGTTATTTTTATATTTGATTGTTTTCTATGGTAATAAGAGAACCAAATGGAGTAGAAACATTGTACTATACTATAAAAACTATCACCTTTTTACACATGTAATCATGAACAAGTATTACTTCTCTAACAAACCTATAAGACCCACAGGAAGTTACTTAAATATTTTATAGATATTTTTGTTTCTAAATTATACAATGGCTCAATACAATATTACTATAAAACAATTTAAAACATTAGTTCATGGAAAATTACTTGTTTAGTTTGGTTTGCCACATAGTTTTGAGTCCTATGTATGAGAAGTGCTTTAAATGATACATCAGGATCAGTTATATGTCAGACTATTTGATTCTGAAAAAAGAGGCATTATGCTCTCCACTTAGAGACAGAAAGCTCTGGGTAACCTGCTTGAGACCATGGATATAACAGACTCTATATTAGAAGCTATCTTTCTGAGTATAATCTGCAGGACTGTAGTGACAATGCTAACATTGTCTCTATCCTTGCCCCTTACTCTGAATTAAACAGAAAGACAACAAATCTATTTTTTTACATTGTTTCTGCAACTGCGTATTATATTGCACTATTAATTTCAAATGGCAGTTGGCATTTCAGGAAAAGAAAAGGTTCATCCAAACTCTCTAATGTAACTTAATTGGATGTAGGTGTGTTTTCTGCTAAAAGATCTTTTGGAAGGTTCCTGAGGACTATTAGTCAAAAAGGAATGAAAAAAATAATAATAAAAATCACTTCTTTATGGCCCTGACTTGGTGTCAATTGACAAAGCAAAGCCAACCATTCCTAACAGAAGATGGACTCATTTTATAAAACCATTCACAAGTTCTTAATATAGAAAATAGATGAAATAGACAAAGCTTTAGAATCAGAAATTCTATACTTATGGATTTTCAAATACCTTCACATGCAAAGAAATAGATATTTTAAGGACAAGAGCTGTTTAAATAAGTTCATTTCTGTTTTGCATCTACTTTACTCATATAGCTTACAGATCATTTTATACAATTTTAGCACACACATTTTTCCCTGCATCTGTCATACAAAGTGGAATGTGGAATTTTTGAACTGGGATTCTGTGGCTGTGTAGGCTTCATGATTTGAATAGGTTTCTAGGACTGTATCCATTCTCAGTCTGACCATTTTCAGTCAGTCATGCAATAGTTTTCTTTTTTACTAGCTGCTTTCTTATTCTTAAAGAAGATGAAAGATCTTGAACATCAGGACGTGAATAAATCTGTGTTTAGGTGCAGACAGTGTGGCCTCAGCAGCAGCGTCACACAGGACAAAGGCATGTGGTGAACACAGGCTAGGTTTAAAGCATGTTTTGGAGGGAGAATAGAAAATAGTGCTTGAAAAAAAATCAATGTGAACAAAATAAAGGAGGGCACCATACACAATAAAGCCCTTTGCTTCGGGACTTTAGCTGCAGACTGCTTGGTGTGAAAGTAAAGAGAACAGAATGAATCTTCTACTGTACGTAATATATTTATGGTTTATGAATACTGCATTGGAATTTTAACTCAAACAGATGTATATGGTTAGAATATGAGAATTTTCATGAATATCATTTGTGAGTATGTCGTGAGACTCACTCATAAATTCAGCCAAGGAATATAAGGAGAAAGATAGAAAGAATGCATAAACCTGAATTCTACATCAAACCCACCTTCAGGGCTGAGCTGGTTAGATTTTTGTCAGATATACATAAACTCAGACACACGTGGATAGGCAAATCTCTACCAACAGATTGCCACATTGACTTCCTCATATAGAACTTTTCAAAATTTCTAATTGATATAGAAATGGCCAGTCCCATCTTTGGGCATATTTTTATCTATCCATTGTAGCATACAATGCTAGAACAGGCCTATGTTTTGAGGATTAGTCAGCTTGCTATTTTTGTCTTGAAACTTTGAACAATTTTAGCTGTGGATTTGTGGATCATAGTGACACCATGAGGATATGGCAGTTACTATAGTGGAGGTTTTACAAACTAATTCTGTCTCAAATGTTTACATAAAGTACTCATTTTCATCACAATTTAATGTGTAACACATAAGAAACCTAAGTCATTAAATCTAGGACTGGAAAGCCACCCTGGGTTTGACATTCCGTCCCTTGTCCTGTAAACTCTACTGCCTTTTTTGACAGTGCTATCACTGGTGACTATCCCACTTCATGCTTTTCGGTTTTGTCATCCATTTTTAATGTCTGGCTTGATACACAGCATATTCTTCCTCTTAGAGAATTTTACAACATAGCAGTTTCCTGGACTCCTATATGATTCTCTGACAGGTCATCACCATTACTACTTTTCAAATCACAATTCTTTACATTTTATAGGAAATATTATAAGGAGTTATGTTGTATAATATGTTTTATTTAAGTCATGTGGTAATGTTTTCCATATTAATAAGTAAACTGAGTGTCAAAGAGGGCGACAGATTGAAGATAAAAGACCCTGCTTCCAATACAGACCCAGTTTTTTACCTCCAGCTTTGTTGTGCCATGTGCACTTATTCATTTACTTACTTTTATTGCCATGTGCATTATATGAATATGTACAAATTATATGCATACATACAAGTGTGTGTTTACATGTTGGTAGGTACATGGGTTTCTACAGGTGTACTTGCACATATACAAGTTTGTATGTGCCTGTGCAGACCATAGATTGATGCTGAGTATCTCTCTCAGTTACTCACTATAACAGCATTAGGGCACGGTCTCTGACTGGAACAACCCTCATTAATATGTCTAGTTTTGTCAGCCAGATTGCTTTGGCAACTGTTTGCATCTTGCAAGCACTAACAGGAACTTGCAATCAGGAATTAAGAGGGTGCCAGCAATCTGATCTCCTGTTAAGATTGTGTTACAAGTATTTTACCCACTGAGCCATTGTCTTTTTCTCTTTCCATGCATTTATAACTCCTGCAAAGAAGTTCAGCAGACAATGTTCTTACAGCACTTCTGTGATAAAATGAAGAGCAGATTTCTAGTTCTTCATCTAGTTTTCATATCATTTTGGAAGTCATGATGCAACGGTGTGAAATAAATCATGTTTATTTGAACAGAGGTGTTCTTTTAACATGGAGTTTGTACTTGGAAAGGAAAAGGGAAGAAAAAAAGAAAAGAACTGGACTAAGTGGTGATTTGGGAGCATATCTCGGAGGCAGAGTCATTAGTGACAAGTTACCCAATGTCACATAAAAGAAATGTAGCTCCATTCTATGAATTACAGCTGATAATACCTCAAAGTTTAATTGGGTCCTTTCAAAACACAAATTAGACTACAATAACAATAAATGCCTAGCATCATGGCCTAAGTTCTTCCCTTCACTTTTTCTAACTGCCAGAAAGTTGAATAATAGCAATGATGCACAATATCAACATGTCTCCCACTTGCTTGTCTTAGAGATAACTCATTTGACATAAATTGTTTTTCACAGATCATTTGCAGCAGATCAGAAGAGTATAATAGCCGTCAGGTTTTATGTGATGGAACCCCTGAGGGACCACTCTTACGCAATCCTGGAAATCATGACAAAGCCAAAACCCCCAGGCTCCCATCTTCAGCAGATGTGGAATTTTGTCTGAGTTTGACTCAGTATGAATCTGGATCAATGGATAGAACTGCCAATTTCAGCTTTAGAAACACACTAGAAGGTAATATCTTGTGTTCATTAACTTTAATTTTTTCTTCTTATTTATAATTTCTTTATAGAAATTCTGGGCTTAGAGATATTTATAATTTATAATTTTGCGAGTTTTGCAGTGCTTTGTTTTGCATATACCTATGGTGAAAGTAAACTCAACCAACATAGAATATCTCACTATACTTCAGAAATTTAGTGATACAAAAGTGTACTGTATCCACCATGAAAAAAGTAGGGAAAACTGGCAGATTTCCACAAAAACAAAATAAAACAAAACAAAAAACTAAAACAACAAAAATTTTTAGTTCTAATCTCAAATGTAGGGGAAAAATATAATTCTTAAAAGCCAAAAGTGAGTGACCATGGTCAGAGAATGCTGATTTAGTTTTTCCAATAGTATTTTCTAACATGTTCATAGCAGCCTTATTTGTAATAGCCAAAAGCTGGGAAGAACCCAGATGTACTTCAGTAGATGAAGTGATACAGAAATTTTGGTGTATTATATAGTGGAGTAGTACTCAGCTATTAGAAACTATCACTTTAAAAAATTTCTAGAGAATATCATCCTGAGTGAAGTAACCTAGTCACAAAAGAACAGAAAGAATATGCAGTCACCGATAATTGGAAAGTAGCTACAGAAAGCTCTGAATACCCAAGAAACAACTCACAGACCACATGAATCTCAAAAAAAAAAAAAAAAAAAAAAAAAAGCCAAAAAGTGGAAGCCTCTGTCCTTCTTTAAAAATATATATATAAGTGTATAGCACCCTCTCAAAATGGGGTACACCTAGACCTTAAATCATTAATAACTCGAGAGCTAAGAAGTTAGCCTTGTGGCAATTTTTGGTATTTCAGAAAAAAAATTAAAGTAAAATTTTAAGTAAAATCTTTGCATGTTTGTAGCTTAAAAAAATTATTATGTCTAATCTTTGTACAACAAGAAAACTTTGACCATTTCCATGTTACGTTTTGTTTTACATGTACTTTATGCTCATTGTACCTAGTAAGATTTCAATGCATACTATCAAACCTTTAAAAAAAATCAAGTACTGGCAAACATAAAATCATATAGTTTTATGCAAAAATTCTTTTATAAATATGTACATGTATCTCTGTATTTTTAAAATAAAGTTGTTAAAAAAAGAGTTCTGTGAAGTGTTACAGTACAGAACAAAGAAAATCATAGGTCAAGTATTATTACAAGTATATCACAGGAAATATCATGTAGGTGGGTTACAGAATTGCCAGAGACCTAAGCTAGGACATCCTATATTATCTGACCACATCCTTAGCCTTTTCCTTGTTCAATAGTAGGAGACTATATATAAAATTTTATTTACCCAATGCAAAAGATATTAGCGTATGTACAGAGGAAAGCAATAAATGGCTATTTACTGAATAGACGCACTTCATCAAAGACTGTTTCTCACATTTTTTTCTATTCCCTAATTTAGCATATGCTCACATTTTCCTTCCAACAGTTTATTTATGTGCAATCAGAATAGACCATTTCATATGTCCATTGCATTCAATTTATTTAGAAGTAGGGAAATAAATCTATCAACACATAAGTTTTAAAAGGCAAAAAAGAAAGAAAAAAAAGAAGGAAAGGAAGAATGAGAGAGTGGGAAAGGAGGGAGAGAGAGAGGAAGAAAGAAAGGAAGGAAGGAAGGAAGGAAGAAAGAAAGAAAGAAAGAAAGAAAGAAAGAAAGAAAGAAAGAATTCTCAAGGCACAGATTCCACAAGTGAGCAAACATTGGGGATAATTTCTATCAAAGCTTACAGAAATTCCTACCAGATATTATTAAAAGTTCTTCACAATCTATCATATAGAAAAATCTTTATTTCTTCTACAGAGTGAATCCTCTTTAACCTTTCTCTTTGATTTTTATCATGTTCTTCTACTTCTGGGGTGAGTTTAGTGTCTCTTTTGAAAAGTCAGCAAAAGAACCTCATGGGAAGAACAGCATTATCAACCAACCAAACCCTCCAAAACTACCATGGACTAAAATGCCACCCTTTATGCACACACTGAGAGACATACTGATCCAGTTCCATATGTATCCGAAGATACCAGTGTCTGGCATCAATGTGAAAAGAGGCTTTTGGCCCAGGGAGGGTATGTTTTCCCAATGTATGAGAATGCCAAGGCAATGGGGTGGAGAGGGTGATTAGGAGGTAGTGCACCTTTGTGAAGGCAAATGGAAGGAGGAAGGGGAGTGGTATGGGGAGGGGATAACATCTCAAGTGTAACTACAGAATATCTAATTAAAAATATGAAAAAAAAATTAAAAAAAGAAAAGTCATCAGAAGTAGCCTGATTATGGTATCTGTTCCCCAATAGGCCTTGTCTGGCCTCAGTGGGAGAGGATGTGCTTAATCCTATGAAGAATCTATGCACTAATGTTGGGGATACCCAAGAAGGCACCACACTCTTAAAGGAGTATGGAATGGAGTATGGGGAAGGACTGTGAGTGGGAGACTGGTAAATGGGGGTAACAAACAAACAAATCAATCAATCAATCAATCAATCACAAGTGGCAATAGTTCTAAGAAAGAGAGATGAATAAGGTTAAAATGTTTACTTTTCAGCCCCAAATTTGGCATTGCTAGGGGTAAGCACTGAGTAGTCGATAAAAGAATGTTAAGTGACTGAGAAGCATCCTCAATGGCTACTGCCTGTGTCTTCGGTGTAGAGAAGACAAGAAGTGAGAGAAACAGCTCACTCTGGTTATTTAGCTACAGAAATTGCCACAGTTCAACCATCATGAAGGAACTTTACAAGAGTGTGCAGCCCTAGCTGAGTTTTTCTTTTCTTTTTTCATTCCAAGACACAATTCTAAAGATTTATACCCGTAAGTAATGTAAAAAAAGGAAAGCCACCTTAAAGATAGACTTAAGTGACTAATATTATAATAATAACTATAGTTTCTTTTCTCTTACAACAATAAAATGGTGCTCTAAAAAAGTCATGGCTATGTGCGAAGCACCCTGCCAACCACTCTATATAATATTGTCTCATAGTTTACAATTATCGTCTAAAGATGGCATCATTATGCTCAGCTAAAAAGGAAATGACAGATGCAGAAACACCAAATAATGAAGTTTTGTTTGTTCACTGAGTAATTGGTAGCCCCAAACCTGTACTTATTTTGTTTAAGAACATTGTTGAAGTACATTCTTCCCATTATTCTTATGATCACTAGAGTGCACTGGTTGACTGAGAGTAGACAACATTGTACATAGAATATCAGATACAGTGATTGGGAGGGGGTATCTGTAGAGTTCCAGGTTCTTATATCCCTAAACAGAGAACTGGATAAAGACTCACAGTTAAAAGCACAGTATAGTAGATGAGAAAGACTTTATCAGAAATGGTTCCAAGTAAGGGTTTGAATGTTCAACAACAATGCTGCACAGAGATTTGTGAGTTATTTTCATAGCACTGGCTTTTTTGCAGCATGTTTTAACTGTTACACAGGACCTTTGGGCTATGGCACCCAGCCTTGTTCTTGGCCACAAGCTTTTATTCCCAAACTAACCTGACAGCTATTATGAAAGGACTTTCAGATCTCACTGTTTTCCCTAATCCTTTGTCCTATGTATGAACTATGAAAATGTCTGCAGTCATAAAAAATTGATCCTTACACTTACAGGAAAATCAATGAAGATCATTAAATGGAATAAATCAAGCTCCTAAAGACAAAACTAACAATTTCCCATAAGTTAGGCTTATGTTTAAAATTATATATTTGGGTGTATTTAAAATACTTGTATTTATAGCTATAGGCGAACATCAGAGGAGACATGGGTATCAGCTTTAAGAGGTCAGTGAAGGAACACAACAAAGACTACCCACATACTTAAAAATCCGTATATATTTTACAGAAGTAAATAAATGTTTTGTTTAAAAAAGTAATCATAGAAAATGACATCCTTTCAAAAAATTTTCTATATAAATTAATAATAAGTATTGAATATAACACAGATGTTTTTCTCTTATGATATAGTTAGAAGCTAGATCATGATGTTAACTGTACACAAAGAGAGGGAAGAAATTCTTTAAATAGTGCTGTTATTATTTAGTAAATATTCTCAACCAAGGGCTGTTTATCTTGTGAACCAAACAGTGAAAAGTACATCCCAATAAAGACTCTTCACCAGGATCCTTCCCTCTCCTAAAGTATAATTTGAAGAGGGCATCAGTTTTCATCCTATTGAGCATGATAACTACGAAGAAAAAACCATTACTTGAACAAAAATTTATTTGCCACTGTAATTTTTACGCAAGTAATAGCTTCACATAGCTAAGAGACATAAGAAAGTATAATAAGTATTAGAACTTTGATGCCTGAAATATAATTAATTCAAATTCCAACTCTGACACACTTAGCTTTTATGAGCTTTCATTTATCATCTGAAAACTCATTAAACAGTATCATGCTTCCAGACATTCTATGAGGAGTTAGTTCTGTAAAAGCACACAGAATAGTAAAAACTGAATAGACAGATAGCTGTAGTTTTATTGTATTTTGGCAAAAAAAAAAAAAAGAAGGAAAAATTGTTAAATAGGAGAAAGAACATATCTTGGGAGGAGAGTCCTTGCCTAGCATATGAGGTGCTGGTTGAAATTCCTCAAAAAGTAAGAATCACATTTAAGGATAAAGTCTAGCACTGACACTTTAAAGATGTGGAACACATGATATATCACAATGATTCCCAAATTTCAGTCTTTATTTGAACAGTTTAATCTACCTATATTATAACAGGAAACTATTTAAGGCTATGTGAGAACTGAATCACTACAGAGAGAGGAAATTGGTAGTCTTGACTGTGCAGATTTATCCACTCTTGTTTTCTGGGACTGGCATTTTCCAAGATCAGGATTATCATCAAATACATAATTTTCAGATGCCAGTAAAAGATAAAAATATGGTTCACTGTTTTAGTTACTTCTTTATTGTTGTGAAGATATCATTACTAAGACAGCTTAGAGGAGAAAGAGTTTTCTGGGGCTAACAGTTATAAAAGACAGGTCCATGTTCATCATAGCAGAGAGCTTGACAGTACACAGATACACCTATGTATCACTAGAGTAGCAACTGAGAGAGAGAGAGAGAGAGAGAGAGAGAGAGAGAGAGAGAGAGAGAGAGAGAGAGAGAGAGAGAGAGATAGATAGAGAGAGAGAGAGAGAGAGAGAGAGATTTAGAGTTTCACAAAGCTTCACTTCCCAATCTTTTTTAAACATTTCCACCAATTTATGACTAAGCATTTAAATGTATGAGCCTAAGAGAGCCATTCTCATTCAAACCAAAGTAATAACCTTGTTCAAAAAATTATTCATTATATAAAGTATGAGCAGTTATTCTTGAGAAAAACACATTTGTATCTGTATTAAGCCTCCTGTACCAAGGACATAGAACTTTAAATTCTAAAAATAAAGAATTGCTTCAGGAAACATGTTGTGGAATGGTTGATTATTAAAGCTTGTTTCAAAAATAATTAGTGTTATCATTAATACATTTTCAGAATATTAACACGATATATAAACTATGCAAACTGAATAGGGCACCATTGATTCATCCATCCCATATACTGTCTCCAAACTCAGACAATATTGGTAATGTCAAAAAGTGTATACCAACAGGTGACAAATACAGAGGCAGATGCTTTCAACCAACCAATGAACTCAGAATGGAGTCCCCAATGGAGAAGTTAGAAAATGGACTGAAGAAGCCAAAGGGGTTTGCAACCCCACAGGAAGAACAACAAAATCAACCAACCAGACTTCCCAGAGCATCCAAGACTAAACCACAAACCAAAGAGTACATAAGGAGGGACCCATATTTAAAGCAACATATGTAGCAGAGGATGGACGTATCAGGTATCAGTGAGAGAGGAAAGGTCCTTGGCCCTGTGAAGGCTCAATACCCCAGTGTAGGGAAATGCAAGGGAGGGAGAATGGAGGGAGTGGGTAGGTGGGAGAACACTCTCATAAAGGCAGGAGGAGGGAAGATGGGATAGGGGGATTCCAGAGGAGAAAATGAGGAAGGGGATAACATTTGAAATGTAAGTAGAAAAAATTTTCATTTTTTTGAGAGTGTGAGAGAGACAGAGACAGAGAGAGATGGAGACAGAGAGAGAGAGAGAGACAGACAGACAGAGAGAGCAAGAGAGAGAGCAAGAGAGAGAGAAAGAGAGAGAGAAGAGAGAGAGAGAGAGAGAGAGAGAGAGAGAGAGAGAGAGAGAGAGAGAGAGAGAGAGAGTCTTCAAGAGCTATGGCAATAGCTTAGGTTGTTTGGGGGAAATCCTATAGAATGGCTATGTCCAAAAAAATGATTTGTTTTAAATAAAAACAAAAGAAGAAGAGAAGAAAAAGTAAATTAAAATTTGCTTACAGAGTTCTTTCACTTTTTGCTATTGTTGTATTTTTGTGGTATATTACTGTATAATACACTATGTCTGGCTCTGAAAGAATAAAAAAACCTTTTAAAGGGTATAACTAGCTATTATAAACTTTTTTCCTTTTTTAAATTAATATCTGTCTTATTAAATATATTCTGTATTTATATTTTAGATGTCATCCCCTTTGCCACAAACTCAACGCCCTTCCCTCTCCCGTTGCCTCCATGAGGGTACCACCCTTTCCCCCTCAGTGCCTTGGCATTTCTCTACATTGGGGAAAAAACCTTCTTGGACCAAAGGCCCCTCCTACCATTGATGCCATACAATGCTATCCTCTTCTGCATATCTACCTGTAAGCATGAGTCTCTCCATGTAAACTCATTGGTTGGTGTTTTAGTCCCTGGGACCTATGGGGGGGCATTGGTTAGTTGATAATTTTGGTTATGTTTTTCACATGGGGTTGCAGACCCTGTCAGCTCCTTCAGTCCTTTCTCTAGCTTCTTCACTGGGGTCCTCGTGTTCAGGATGATGGTTAGCTGTAAGCATTTTCCTCTGTATCATGATGACTCTAGCAGAGCCTCTGGAAAGGCATCTATATCAGATTCTTTCCTGTAAGCACTACTTGGCATCAGCAATAGTGCTTTGGTTTAGTGGCTGCATATGAGGTGGATCCCCAGGTGAGGCAGTCTCTGGATGAACTTTTCTTAAATCCCTGCTCCTTTATTTGTCCCAATATTTTCTCCCAAGAGTGTTTTTGTTCTTCCTTCTAAGAAGGACTGAGGCATCCACCTTCTGGCCTTCCTTCTCTATGAGCTTCCTAATTTTTGTGAATTGTTTTTAGGGTATTCAGATTCTTTTCGGCTAGTATCCACTTATCAATGAGTACATACCATTAGTGTTCTTTTGTGACTGGGTTACCTCACTTAGGATGATAGCTTCAAGTTCTATCCATTTGCCTAAAATTTTCATAAAGTCATTGTTTTTCATAGCTGAGTAGTAGTCCACTCTGTACAACAATTTCTGTACCCAATCATTTGTTGAAGGACATCTGGGTTCTTTCCAGATTCTGGCTATTATACATAAGGCTGCTAAACATGGTGGAACATGTGTCCTTCTTAGATGATGGATCTTCTTTTTGGTATATGCCCAAGAGTGATATAGCTGGGCCCTCAGGTAGTACTATGTCCAGTTTTCTAAGGAATTATGAGGCTGATTTCCAGAGTGGCTGTACTAGCTTACAACTCCACCAACTATGGAGGCATGTTTCTCTTTCTCCATATCCTCGCCAGCATCTGCTGCCACCAAAAATTTTTATCTTAGCCATTCTGATTGGTGTGAGGTGGATTCTTGGGGTTGTTTTAGTTTGCATTTCCCTGATGACTATGGATATTGAGCAATTCTTTTTAAGAAATATTTTAATTGAACAACTTTATTTAAAAAAACAAAGAAATGTACAGATTTTAAGCATTTTTGTATAAAAGTATACAAATACATTTTTGTCAGTACTTGCTTTTATTAAAGGATTGATAGTGTGCATTAAGATCTTACTAGTTACAATGAGCAATTTTATTGGATATTCTCTGTATTTATATTTCAGATGCTATCCCCTTTCCCCCAATCCTATCCCACCTCTTCCTCCATTGCCTCCATGAAGGTGCTCCCTCTCCCAAATACCCTCTTCCTTCTCAGGTGCTTCTCGCCATTCGGTATTCCTCAGTTAAAAATTTCTTGTTTACATCTATAAACTATTTTAATAGGATTATATGAATCTCTGGAGTATAACTTTTTGAGTTCTTTTTATATATTGGATATTATCCCTCTATCAGATGTAGGATTAGTAAAGATCTTTTCCCAATTTGCTGGTTGTTGTTTTGTCTTTTTGACAGTGTCCTTTGCCTTACAGAAGCTTTGCAATTTCATGAGGTACCATTTTTAAATTTTTGATCTTAGAGCATAAGCCATTGGTGTTCTGTTCAGGAAGTTTTCTCCTGTGCCATGTGTTCTAAGCTCTTCCCTGCTTTCTGTTCTAATAGTTTCAGTGTACCTGGTTTTATGTGGAGATCTTTGATCTACTTGCACTTGAGCTTTGTACAAGGAGATAGGAAAGGATCGATTTGCATTCTTCTGCATGCTGAGTGCCAGTTGGATCAACACCATTTGTTGAAGAGGCTGTTTTTTTTTTCCATTGAATGTTTACAGCTCCTTTGTCAAAAATCAAGTGACCATAGGTGTGTGGCTTCATTTCTGGGTCTTCAGTTCCATTCTACCTGCCTGTCTCTTATTTTAAACTTTTAAAACACTAAAAATTAAAACATTTAACAATTAAAAATAAGTTTCAAGGAAAAAGTTAAATAAATGCACTGTCCATTGCCTTTGCAGTGGAAGATTGCATTATGAATATACTGACTATTTTTAACAGTTACTATGTAGTGATAACATACCTGTAGAATAAACACATGTACACACAAGTATTGGTGTCTTCAAGTTTCCAAGAAACTAGTCTAATATTTATGGTAATGATTTAAAACTACAATTGAAAATTATGCTGAATCACTTCTGTGAGTTTATAGATATTATCGTGGCTTATAATGAACAGAATTATAAATAAAATAAAAACATCTAGAATATAAATATTCATCAAATCATGGCTACTGCTTGCTGCCATGCTTAACAAGCTCCAACCATTTTTGATTTGTTTTTCTCAGTGAAGGCCAGAGCATCTGACTGTAACAGGCAATGGTGCTGTATCTGTGACTACTTCTTTGAAACTAAAAAAATTATAATTTTCACGTAGCATATTTGCATGTTGAAAAACACTGCCCAAGAATCCCAATACAATGGTCAGTTCTTTGATTTGTTTCCTAGAACTGGACAGTAGTATTGAATCAAATCAAAGATGTTTCCATAGAAAAGAAAATGGCTCAGCAAACAAAGTACTTACTGCTCAAGCATTAAAAACTAATGAATGATTGTTTAACCTACAAAAGGCCAGATGTCTAAATACCAGCACAGCATGGATGAGACAAAAAGGCACTAGGAAGCTCATGACCATATCCCTTCCACACACAGTTTCAAACAAAATACCCTGTCTCAAACTTGTTGCATGGTAAGGCCCAACATACCAACTTATCCTCTGATTTCTACTGGAATACATCTCTGCATACTCACATAATACACACACACACACACACACACACACACACACACAGAGAGAGAGAGAGAGAGAGAGAGAGAGAGAGAGAGAGAGAGAGAGAAAAAGACAGAGAGACAGAGAGACAGAGAGACCAAGAAAGAGACAGACACAGACACAGACACAGACACAGACACAGAGAGGCAGAAGAGACAGAGACAGACAGAGTCAAAGATAGATTTTTAAAAGGAGTTCCAATAAATAAAAATGAAAAGAAATTCCATTTATTGCTTTAAGATTACATCTTTTATTGAAAACACTGGAAATCATATTATTTCCAAAATACATAAAGACTCACTTAATAACTACGTTTTTTGAGATGCACCTTATATCCCAGGTATAAATGATATTAATTATGAGCCCTTAAAACTATCTAACCATTATATACAATCTCCCCAAATCATTGTCACTTGGAAATTGTGTTGCTGATAATCCTTTGCTAAGTCTCTTGTTAAGAGAGTAAATTAAGAAAGAAGTCAGTCAGAGGGCCTAAGAGCCACTTAGCTCCTGACAGGAACTAAAATAAGTTTGTTGTCTTGTTTTGTTTTCTTCCTTTCTATTTCCAAATCACATTGAATTATTAATATAAACATTAATTTGAATTTAAATAAAGCCAAAATATATGCTTCTTTCTACTGAAAATTTAGTTACTTGTTATTTCTTACTTCAAAACTGAGAGGGTTAAGCATGTGTGTTCAGCATCACCTATGATTCTAAATCCTGTCTAATTAAACAAGAAAATATACATATAAAGGTCTTTGCATTGCCTGCCATCTAGTAGTGTATTTTTTTCTTACAACATTTTTTAAAGAAGAGAGACACACGTACAGATTTCTTAAAGCATTTTGGCAATTCTTTTAGAGGTTTGATAGTATGCATTGAAATTCTACTAGTTACCATAAGCATAGAGCACATGTAGAACAGAACGTAATATGGAGACAGTCAGAGTTTTCTTGGTGAGAATAGATTAAACATAATGATCTAATAATTCTATTTAAAAATGGGGTACAAAGCTAAACAAAACATTTTCAATTGAGGAATATCGAATGGCTGAGAAGCACGTAAGGAAATGCTTGACATCCCTAGTCATCAGGGAAATGCAAATTAAAACAACCCTGAGATTCCACCTCACACCAGTCAGAATGGATAAGATCAAAAATTCAGATGACATCAGATGCTGACGAGGATGTGGGGAAAGAGGAACACTTATCCACTGTTGGTGGGGTTGTAAACTGGTACAACCACTCTGGAAATAAGTCTGGTGGTTCCTCTCAAAATTGGACATAGTATTACCTGTAGACCCAGTTATTTCACTTCTGGGCATATACCCCAGAGATGTTCCAACACACAATAAGAAAACATGCACCACAATGTTCATAGCAGCCCTATTTATAATAGCAAAAAACTGGAAAGAACCCAGCTGTCCTTCAGTAGATGAATGAATACAGAAATTGTGCTATATTTACACAATGGACTACTACTCAGCTATTAGAAACAATGACTTTATGAAATTCCTAGATAATTGGATGTATCTAGAGAATATCATCCTGAGTGAGGTAACCCAGTCACATAAGATCAGACATAATATGCAGTCACTGATAATTGGATACTCACCCAGAAATATCTGAATACCCCAGAAACAACTCGCAGGCCATATGAAGCTCAAGAATAACAAAGACCAAATAGTGAAAGCCTCAGTCCTTCTTAGGAAAAAAAATAAGAGTATAGCACCCTCTCAGAGTGTGGTACACATAGACCTTAAATCATTAATTATCCAATAGCTAGGAATATAGCCTTGTGGCATTTTTTGATATCCATAGTAGTATATTTTTTAAAAAAATACAGTGTTTACTGCTAAGAAATTATTTACCAGCATCAGTTTACACAGTGAGATTATAAAGGAAGAAGTATTATTGAAGGTTTTAATGTCAAAATGTAGAAGATAAACAGTTCACATGAAGGAAATAATGTGATCAGAAATAAATGTTTTGAAATGTAAGTTTAGGTTTAGAAAACAAAGACCAATTTCATCACATTCAGTAAATTTCAACACTGATTGCACATGAGAAACACTTTAGGGCTTTTAAGAGTGTAAGTGACTGAGTTCAATTTTAAAACAATTAAATCCAAATCTGTAGGTATCAAAGATAAGCATCAACATGTAAAACAAATAACCCAAACCTCTCTTGAAGAAAATTGGGAGAGAAATAAAAGAGGAAAGTATATGGATTGTCAAATTGAAACTCCCTATTGTCATTCATCTGAATCAGTTTAAATCTCTCATAGGAATGATGCACATGAACTTAAAGACATAACTCTCAGTGCTTGGAACAATTGTTGCTGCCCTTTCCAAAGAACTTTGATTAATTTTTGGTATTAGCGTTTGTTTACATGGTTCTTACGAGTTTGTTGGTTGTTCCATCTATGGGAAGTTTAGGAACAAGCAAGTGTGATATTCTCTTAGCATCCTGTACCTTCCTATATTGTAGCTGGTTTTAAACATGGCAAGTGTACAAACTAATTCCAAGAATACACCAGAAAGAGATGTCTGAAATATGTTGACCAGTTTATATGCAACCTCTGAGGTTTTATGGAGAGGACTATCTTTGTTATTCTAAATATCTATTGGATATTTTTTCTTTTAAATACAGAAATATTTGAAATTCTGGACTTGCTTATAAATAGTCAAAGTAAATTATTTGATTTCACTTTTGAGTCATTTCTAATCTCTTTGATGAAACATAACTTTCTATTTAGAAACGATCACAGAGTTCAAAACAATCACAGTTATGCTTAAGCTTTAGTATTAAATTCGATACTAGTTTGAACTAAGATGTATTACATTAGTTCTTTTACTGGTGTTTCCTCATTAGTGACACTGGGACAACACCAACAAATTGCCAAGTGTCAGGTGATCTTAACGCTCAGTGAGGTTGTACACATGAATGACGTTTGAATGCAGCAAGAAATGAAATTGGCAGAGTAATTATTTCTATTTTATGAGGATAATTTCAGTCGTTAACATCTCCCCTTATAGTTTCAAAGGAACTGTAAAGAAGTAAAATAGTAAATAATTTATTTCCTTGTTAATATCATTTAAAACTTTAATAGTATTTCCCTTGGTAAATACCACTTTAGAAAACTTGAATGGTCGCTTGTAAGTTCTGTTGAGGAAACTGCCTTTCTTATTGCCCAACTCTATTGGATACATGCAGAAAAAAATGCATGTTTTGGGTCAGCAGCTTTGAAAATTGGAACTCATTTTTCATCTAAATCAGAACACAGAAAGGGCTGTTATAACTCAGAAACTACCACGAGTATCAAATTGATGCCTTCATATCAGATAGCAGAATTAATCTTTACATCTTAAGAAATGTTACTAGCTATTTACTATATCTATGACAAAACTAAAGCAAATAAAGTTACCTAAATTCACAAATACTGTACATCTTTCTTGTTAATAACATAGAAGTTAAAGCCAGGTATGCTTAATCCTTTACAGCAGCGTCTTAAAACAGGGTTAGCTAGGCATAGTGCTTTAGGTTCTTGGGAGAAAAGAAAGCACAGAAAATTTGAAGGGAATTTTTTTGTCAGTCATTATTCTAATATATCATTATTTTATTACAGTTGTTTAAAACACATCTAGCTGAGAGGATACTGAGCATCTTCCAACACTACTGTATTTCTCAATTTTTTGTATAATTATTTTTATAAAAACTATACTTTTATTTCCACTTTTATTGTTTCACCTCAAGGCAAAGTGAAAATTTCTGATTTCAAAAAAAAAAAAAAACATTGGGTTAAAAGTTGCCAAAGTGAATGTTGTTAGTAAGTACAGAAAAGTGTATTATGCTAATTTGTTTTTTAATAGACAAGTTAAATTATTTATATTTATGGTATATAATATTTTGATATTGGTAGATGCATTATATAATAACAAAACTAAATTAAAAATTATGTTTGCTATCTTATATACTTACTATTCCTTAGTGTGAATGTTTGAAATCTATATTCTTAACAATTTCTGAGTATAACTTTTACTATGATGAACAGTTACTGTCATAATATCTGTTGACCTCCCTGCCTTATTCTTTCTAACCAACATAAATTTTATTTGACTAATATAGGCCTAAACGTTAGCAACCTGAAAAAAAACTTCAACATAGAATTTGTGATATTTAGGTTAATAAGCAAGTACATAAAAGAAAGTATAATATATTAACACATATGAGCATATGAGTCTATTTTGATATTTAGAAATGGGTATCAATATTAAATCATTAATATAGATGACTTTTAAAAACTACATTATCTTTAAATTTTATGCTATTTTCATTATCTCTGAATTATTTCTCAAAATTTATATCTCTAATAAAAATAATTAAGGTACATTAAAAAATATCTAAGAGTATAAATGAAGTGAATTTTTAAAGCTTTCATTTTATGTTATGATTATGATTGATCTAAAACCTGAAGCCTCTTTTTATACACTATAATCTTGAGTGATGTACTGTATGTTGTTCCCTAGGAAAGACAGTAAAATGTTGAGAAGAAAGCTTAAATTCTGTAATTAAACAGGTTTCTCTTCCAATCCCTGTTTCAATATATAAACATATAAAATTCTTTAGTGTGCTAATCCTTCTAAAATCTATGATAATGCAGAAAACTAATCTGTATAATGGTTCTAAATTATATAAAATTAGTAATGAATTGTACCCCAATACTTGTAGACAAGAAAGAACATTGGAGAATATTATATGTTCATTGAATTTACAGAGAGATGATAATATAAATTTTTTCTTGAAATGTGTTCTAAGTAGATGTAAAATGAATGTTCTACAAAATAAAAACATTATAATCCGATGTACTTAGGGCAATTACAAATGAATGACTAGAAGTTTGATCACCAATTTTATGCTTCTTCTGGAAACAATATCCAATCCAAAATTTAAGTATTTTTTAGAACCAGAAAGCAAGAGGATACAAGTACACTGCAAAGGAGTCCTCTCAGGGTTTTTAAAAATATGCTGATGATCTATTTAATATATTTTGTATTTAAATGAGAGTGAATACTGATTATTACAAAGATTCTTAGGACTTGGCAGTATTCAAAGGACTTAACAGAGATGGTCCATTAGAAAGTCTTTATTGGTCCAGCCTATCCCTTTACTTAATCTACCATACAGTGTACTTAGCCTAATACCTTTTAGTTCTGAATAGATCTGAATGAATATTCAGAATCCCATTATCAAATGAGTTTCCTTATTGGTTTTGTTTATTTAAAATCAGGCATTCCTCTGTAGTTGTAAATGAAATAATATAATCATTTAGATTTTCAATAATTAAGGAAAACTAATTTTTCAAATTTCCCTTTGTGTCAACAGGATTTGCCAGTCCACTCACAGGGATAGCAGATTCTTCTCAAAGTAGCATGCACAATGCTTTGCATATCTATATGAATGGAACAATGTCCCAAGTACAGGGATCAGCCAATGATCCCATTTTTCTTCTTCATCATGCTTTTGTGGACAGGTTGGTTAACATTTCCTCATAAATTATATGTTCATTGCACTAAATTTACTGTATTTCAAAATGACTTTAGTTTTCATACCAAACCTTATAAATTATGGTGGTTTGCTATTTTGAGAGATTTTAAGCTAAGACTAAATTTCAAATAATTTATTAAAGTAATATTTAGTGATGAGAAACCAGTAAGGTGTAAGGTATAGAAAATTTAGGTGTAAGGTATAGAAAATTTTATGTTAAGCTTCAATACAAGTTCAGGTGTCAGAAATAGCCATGTCTTTGGACAGTACAGGGTATCTTTTATTTGATATTAGATTAGAACAAAGGAGTAAATTTCAATCTAATACTTGAAAGTCAATAGCTATAGCTTGACTTTACATAGGAGATGCACAACTCCCAAGTACTAGGTGGATTCCTCATAGGTTATGAGGCTATATGGTTCTATTGCTGAATTTGAAAGCTTGTAGACATTTGTAGTTAAGAGTAAACACATGAATATAGGGAATCTACTGTGTACGGATGGATAAAAAAATGACAGCTTCCACAGAAGAGATGAAAACACATTACTGTTTCCTAGAAATTCGCATGGCTTATAACTTGTTTTCTTTTTACTATTTTTAAAGAAAAGTGATATGTTGATGTGAGAGGATTTAGGTAAAGGTGTTAGTCAATTAGACCTTAGAGATGCAATATCCTGATATTTAACGTTTCAGAATTTTCACAGAAATAACTGTGTTGGGATTGGGTACTACTATCATCAATCACTGGATACAGAGTGTTTTTTATTGGTATTTAGAATTCATCAATGAACATCATTCAGTGGAAGTTAAGACAAATAATGGAGGTATTCTGGGTTTTCCTTTTCTTATCTTTAAAGGTGGCCTTTAAGAGAAGATATGAAGTATATGGAGGTTATTAAAAGTAAACAAGCTATGAAACTAACTAAACAGATGTGTTTTTCTTTTTTCTATAGAACTTACTTTATTGTATTATAATCATCAAAGTACTAGGTTATGAAAGTACATCTTGGATAATTAGTTTTAGTTTAATGTTATCAGTCATGACTTGTTTACTCAGGACTCAGCATGACAATGACAGCATGGCAACATGTAATGTGTAGTTGAGAGAATAAGTGGAGGATTACAATGTGCAGCTAACAGATTCTAACTTTAAAAGTTGAGTAGAAGAACTGGCTGTATATATTTTCTATTGTCCTTTCACAAAATAAATTGTACTAAGCTCTTGCATGTTAAGTGAAATTTACAGAGCATTGAAGCAATGCCAATGTATCTACAATTGATGAGCTTTACAGTATCATTTATATTATTACATGAGGAATGGAGGCTACATGATATTTACTACTTTCACTGCATGTGTCTTAATTTGTATGAACATGCCTATTAATAAATGAGAACCAAGCATACATAATTATTAGTGAATTATATCTGTTTTGGAGGTTAGACACAGTTTTATTAGTTTAAAAAATTTGTTAATACTTAGAAATGGATAAATATAGTAAATTATTTATAGATAAATTCATTTATAGGTAAATTCAATAATTTATATATAAATTCAATAATACCAATTATAGCATTAATTATGAAAACTCAATAAAATAGAAGGGGATGGGCATTTGCTTTCTTGTAACTCTTAAAATGTATTAGAAATGTTTGTTTATTTCTTACTAGTTTCTAATAAAGAGGTTTCAGGTAAGGTATTTATTTTGAAGCCTTTTCTCCATAGGTTGGTTTAATGAGGACTTCTTCCTGGCAATTCAGCTCAAAGTGCTGCCTAGAATTATCATATATCATATGATGTTTTTCCAGCCTTGGCTCCTAGAAAGTCTTCTCATCTTGACACAGCATGCCATGCTGAGGGCTCTACATGCAGTTCTCCTGTCAGCTTTCAATCCCAGCTGGTCTTCATATTCCCTTATGGAAATTGTCTGTGTTCAGGTTCCCAAATCTATGCCTTACTTTGATGTTATTTAGTTTGGCAAAAATGTTTCCAGTTTCAACCTTTGAAAAAGTGATGTCTTCTTCAGGAAATAATGGATTTTTGGTAGGTAGCACAGATGGTAGATAAATGTTTGGGATCAAAAAGAAGTTTTATTAAGACATTGGTTTACTGTTCACCTTACAATTCAAGGTTTTATATGATCAAAAGCAAACACAATTCTACAAACATACATCCAATTATCTGGACATCCTTAAGTAATTTTTATTTATTATATATGTCATATTGCACTTAAACAGGCAACAGTCACTACACCTTTCTCATCTCTACCCATTTCTGTCTAAGTCCTATAATATAAATTAGGTAACATACAGTCAAATGTAGCTCCTCTTCTAATTTCGACTTAATAGTAAATGATATTTTGGAATGAAGAAAAGAACATGATTGAAATTAAGACAGACAGTCATCCTCTTTAGCATATGAACTTACAACACTAAAATTAAGACTGTCACAAAGGAAATATCTAATAGTTATTTCTGTATAGAGTATAGATGTCTTGAAATATAGATACAACTTTAATTGGTGACATTTGGGAGGTAAACATGTTCAGCTAACAAGACCTGTAAAAAGTTTGCAGTTAGAGTGGGTTTATTTTAGCTCTAATTATTACAAAATCTACTAAAGTATTAAAAGTACACATAGCATTTATAAGAAACTAGATGTATACTGAATCCTTTGAATGTTGGATAAATGGACTCATTTCATGTCTACAGATTCTACCATCATATAAGTTAAATCCTATGTCATCATATTATAGATTAAAAGAAACAGAATTTAACAGAATTTAAGTCACCTGCTATGAACCTGCTTCATAAAATACTGAACAGAAGGCATATGCATTAATAGACAAAGAAAGAAAAGTCTTCCATCAGTAGGAAAACTGAAATTACCATTACAGTTGTTGTTTTAACAGTAACCAAGTAATATGTTTGCTACAGAAGAAACTATCTAATTAGAATGAACTACAAAACGTTGGTAACTTGAAACCAGAATGACCAAGATGGGCCTGTTGCCAGTTCTTCATACCAGCTCAGACCAGCCATTTTAACTGATGCCTGATGTCTTTGGGTACATTGGTAAAACAGAGGAGGCAGACAGGCTGAGGCACCAAATGAACAGAAGAAAATGAACAGGATAAGATGTTCACTAGTAGTATTCATGTTTAAAACTCTAGATTCTAAATATGAAAAGAAATTGTGTGATAGAAAAAAACCTTAACTCTGGAATCCGAACCCATGAGAAACTTCTGGCAATGCTCAGTGAATCTTATACGAGATTATAAAAGCTGGTGGACCATTCTGGATGAATGTTTCCTCACGTATTAAATGATGTTAATGAACCTTCTTTAGTATAATGTATTTAAATTTTGCAAATTATAGCTCAGTATACGTAGACTAACTCTTATAAAGAGTAAGGAGTACACTTAAAAGTGGCTACATGGTCTCTATTTTTTTCAGTCCTCTCCAGTAAGATAACAATACTTCAGCAAGTCTCTGAAGCATGCCTTTTGAAGGTAGGAAAATTCTGGCTAAGTGCAAACATGAACTAGTGCATTCTAGGAATAGTGATTCTGACTTGATCCTCAGTTGCAGATAATTCTTTCTTCTGCAGCGATTTATTAGATGTATTTGCCAAAGAGGCTTTTCTTCCACTCTACTCACCAAGTGTCCCCTGGGCTAGCTTACTAAGAAGACTGTCCAAACCATATGCCCTCAAATCAGATGCTGTACCAAACTGTCAACTCAGTAGTCCAAGCAGAAGGGTGGCAGCAAGACAGGTCCCTGGGACTTCAGGAATGAACAGCAGATTGCTTCCCGACTGGTGACAGGAGGCTGAAGCTTGCTCACAAGGGTAGAAATATCAGGGTTATGGAAGGAGGTCATCTTTAAAAGTCAGAGATGTATCTGCAAATCTCCATTTGCCACCAGATCAGATGTCAGAGGGGAACCTGCTCTCTTTGTGTTTCTTTTCTTATTGTTTCTTTTCTTATTATTGGCCTATAACCCAGTTTTAAATGCTTACTTGTTTTCTGAATCAGAATTCATTTCCTATAACAAATTGCCATTGTACCATTATAATCATATTTAACCATATTCCTTCCAGCTGCTTTTCCTGTTAGATTTAGCTCTAAAACAGTTTGTCATTGCTAGATTGATTCATGTGTGTTGCTACCAATAAATCTTGTGTTCTATGCTGACAGTCTATAAATTGATCACCTCTAGCATCTAACACTCTCCACGACACAGAGAAGTCATCCACTAGGACTTCCTAAGGTGTCATGCAATTAAAATTTTGAGCACTATGGGTTATCAATAACATTCTGAGGTGAGATAAAAATATTCACTAGAAACATTGAATTGTAATCTATTTTGTGATAAAGAAATCAGTTGCTCTGACAAGTAACCTTAAATATGTCTTATAATGAAGAAAATCTCTCAACTAGTAGGATCAATGTGATTTAGAATTAAAAGAATTACAGTAGTGTTAACCTAAATATTTCATTGGCAACAGTAGAACAGAAAATAGGTCTTCATTATTAAATCTGAAAATATGTTTTCAATGCTAAATCTGAGAAAAAATCCTAAAATTTTGCATCAAACTCTTTAAAGGTAAGTGCAACTTGATCCTCCCACAGAGAGTTTTCTGCTAAACTCACAGAGGAATGCAAACTATCAGACCCCAGGAGGTCTTAGAGACTATTGAACATGACAATAGGGTATTTAACCAAGTCAAGCAGAAGCAGAGGGACTACAGAAAATGATCTCATCTTCCTCACATAGAGAGGAAAGATCAGAAAGAATTTTTGTAATAACACCAAATAGCAGATCCAAGATCTCAAAGATTCAAATAGGCAGAAAACAGAATCCTTGCGGATTATAAGTCATATGTTTAAGACCATGTGATTTAGTACTAGACATACCTGATTGGAAGTTATCCATGTGTATGATCTTTACTATGACACTTGCTGTTATCTAACCCTTTCTATATTAAAGCAGAAAATGGTTTAAATATTAGTGTCCATATGAATGTATAGCTTTCAGTATTTTGTACTTTTGTTTGTAGTATTGTGGATGGAATTAATGACCTTGTACAATTCAAGTGCTTAATTACCAAATAATCCTCACCATTTAATTGGATCATGGCTTGTGATACTCAAAAGTAAAATACATTTGCAAACATATATTTGATAATATTTAACACAGAGACAGTGTTTAAAACCATAAAACAGTTTAAATTACACAAGGACTTTGTACAATAAAAGAAACAGTCCAAAAACATTAACCTATACCATTATTAAATGCATGAGCAGATACATGTTAGGGAACAGGAGTATCAATAGGAGACAAAGGATGAAAAAACAGCATATGAAGCCCTAAAATCCATTTAAGAACATGAGAAACAAAGCAAAACAAAGAGAACTACTACCACTACCACCGCCAGCAACACTAACAGCACCACCACCAACAAGAACAAAAAGAAACAAAGAAAAGATACCAACAAACATATCTATTGCTCTAAAAAGAGCAATAAAAATGATGTTACTCAGCCTGTTAGTGACCAAGGCAAAAGCAGATTTGGTAGCTACTCAGAATACAGGAAGCCAAAATGAAAGTTCCAGAACAGTTCTTTTTAAAGATTTCTAATGAGAAGTGAGACAGAAAAAAATTGGATAGGGTATATAAGAAAAAGCTTTAGGAAATTAAGTTGTATAAAGAGATGCAGAAGGAAAATTAAAAAATCACCTCAGTATTATATGCTTGACTGTCTTAGCTTCTGTTCTATCGCTGTGAAAAGACACCAAGGCAATTCTTATAAAAGAAAGCATTTTATTTTATACTCATGGTCCTATGGGAGAATGGAGTTCATGATCTTCATCGTGGGAAGCAGATATTCATGACAGTAAAGCAGTAGCAGAAAGTTCTATAACTTAATCTTCAGACAAAAAGCAGGGCGTGGTGGCTTGTGTGGGCTTCTAAAATCTCAAAGCCCCTTTACAGTGATATACTTTCTCTAACAAGACTGCACAGTTCTAACAAGGTCACATCTAATTTTTTCCAAATAGTACCACAACCTGATAACTAAACATTTAAACATATAAGCCTATGAGAGTTTGTTTTTATTCAAATAATCACATTTATGTTTGAGGTTTGAAGACTAGGCACCAATGAATCAGTTCTGTGAGATGTGCCTGACTTCTGCACATTTAGAGAGGAAGATAGAAAATAGGTGCATATGTGCATGCAAATGTTGTATTGAAGAAGTGAGGTGTTTTTATTCTTCTTTATTTATTGTTCTATTCAATAAGATTGATGTTCACCATTTTTAAATCTGATGGCTACTCAGGAAGGTAAGAAGAAAGAAAATTTACAAAAAGGCTTTAGAAAATTATTTTCCTAAAATTATATAATTCAATATATCAGTAAGACTTTGAATGTAAGAAATATACTGATATTGACAATGGGAAAATTCTACAACATAATGTAGTTCTTTACAACCTATTTAATACCATGCAGTAGGGTCCCCTCCTCCCTCCCTCTCTCTCTCTCTCTCTCTCTCTCTCTCTCTCTCTCTCTCTCTCTCTCACTCTTTATATATATATATATATATATATATATATATATATATATATATATATATATATATGTCTATATCTATCTATATCTATATCTATCTATATATATATATAATTTGTAAATTCACACTCAGAAACTAGTAGTCAACTGTCAGAATTTCAATTGACCTCTATATTATTTCGAAGCATCATCTCCTAGGTCTGCTATTATATCAGTTCTGACATCAGGAAAATAAAATTAGAAATATAGCCTCTCAAAAAGTGAATTCAATTTTTTATTGCCATAGAATAGTGCAACAGACTAGGAGCTTAAGAGCAGACATTTATTCTAACACAGTTTCAAGAATTAATGCCCCAAATTAATGTCAGCAAATTGAATTCTCCAGATGATTTCTGTCCATGGTTTGGTCATAGCCATCCTTTTCTTGTGTGCTCATGTAGAATTCTTTTTGTGTGCATCTGTGTCCTGTATCTATTTCTTATCCAGATTCTGGTCATATCTGATTTTGGCTCCAACTAATGAGTTACTTAACTTAATTGCTAGTCTCTGACTTTGTCTTTAAATTGAGTAACACCATGAGGTTCTGGGTATTAGTTCAATATATTATTGATTAGGGTGTGGGGGACCATTTAATATTTTATGATGTTGAACAAATAAAAATTAAACTGTAGACTGAAGGAAGATAGAATGGCAATAGAAAATGTTGAGTTAGAATAGAGATTTTAATAATATCACAGCAAGAGTAAGAAGAAAAATAATTTTTAGAACAGATTTTTAGTTCCAAATAGCAGGTTACTGGTGTCACAATTTATGGGAATTCTGCTAAGAAAATATTAGAAAAAAAATTCATTAGAAGTTAAAAACATTGATCTTTAAAACTCAAATTATGAAAAATTACATGGCTTCAAATTGAAAGCTATTCTTGAAAGAAAAAAATTCTAAATTGTTCTTAAAGGAAAAAAAAACAAAGCCAATAATAATTACTAAAGTACAAAATATCCACAGGAAATATTGATTTTTCATTTCATCTCTGATATATTTAATTTTATAAATTTATGTTATTAATATGATCCTGATGTCTTCCTTGCTTCTGGATTTATCAAAACAAAATTTTTGCATTTACTTTTGGAAAAACAGAAGAAAGTGAGGATGCATTATGTAAATGTTATTTCCATTCTGGCAACAAGGCAGTGTATGGAGTACAATCTGTCACATCGTCCAGAATAACAAAGGGTAGGGAGCTGCTGTTGGATGTGGAAAAAGACATATTACTATGCGCAGCAAGTCACAGAGAAATGCCAATTTTCTTTAATTTCATCTTTATTCAATAGGAGAACAATGTTTATATTTACCAAAATATGGTTTATTTAAATGTGATTTTCCTCCTGAGGAAAAAAATAAAAAAGACAGTAGAACTCCCTTAATCTTAAAAGAAAGACAAGCAACAGACAAAATTCAAGATTGGCGTTGCCATGTTCCCCCTAACAGACTAGAAGTAAAATGTTTTAGGGAAGAGAAATCACATACAATGTCTTAATCACAGTGACCCCTCTTCTCTGAGTTCTACTGACACAAGCCATTAGATCCCTCGCTCACTCCACTAAACTGTGAGCAAACAACTCTGTAAAACACATAGTGTAAAGGGACCCAGCCTTAAAATCCACAAGTGGTCCAGTTCCTTAATTTTAGTATGTCCTCTCTTTCTGCTATTTTTCAGATAGAAAATGTCTCATTTCTCTTGTGTTATATAAGGAAGACTTGTTTTAAGAGAATGTTTTTTATAATTTTAAATATGCAGTTTGTGTAATTGTAAGGTAGAAAAGGCTCTCTATTCTAGGTAGAAATTATCAGTATCTTCCACTTCTAGCTGAGAAGATACTGGCAACTGACATCTGGGTAAGTGGGAGTCAGCTTTAATTAAGGTTGTGGCCACTGGGAAGATGACCACTCTGCGGTGGTCGTCCACGAACCCAAGAATCAATGGGCACCTAAATTGGGCTCGATGTGTTTAAAAAAAAAATAGGCATGACACAAAGTTTTGTGGTTCTGAGAGAGTGTGAAAGAAAGGGAGAAGAAATGTAGATACAATCAAAGAACTAAAAGAAAATGAGGGCAAAATAATGAAAATCAATTATAAGAAATGGTTAAAAATGACAAAAATCTGAGATAATATCTGGTTCTCTTTAGATTAAGAGATCAAGCTTTAATAAATATAACAACAACGTTTTAAACACATGCAAAGCTGTCTGTCAAAACACTACACTCAGGCACATTTTGGAAATAAAAAGAAATTGGAATTACCATTAAATTTAAAATTAGGCTTATTTCTGTCCTTGAGTATTAGGATTTTAATCTGTGTAACTTAATAGCTAGATTTGACAGAAATGAAGTTCTGTGGCCATGACTAAAATGCTGGTGTAAATCTGAAGCTCCTGTATACATGCACCAGAAGGGAATAAGAATAGTATAAACTCAAAACTCAATATTAATGAAGTTGTGTTTTCCAAACCTGATAGATGCTTAATGCTTTGAAGAGCTCGAAACCTGGAATTTCTAGCACATCATCTAATTTTCTGGCTTGCAATTAAACGTAGAGTTGGAAGCAAGTAAAAACACGTTTCTGAAATTGAAACAAACTAAGTTTCTGGGACAAATGTGTTTGAATTATAAGACATAATACAAAAACGGACTGCTAAGACTGAAAAATAGAAGTACCAGGTACAAGGTCAGTGCAAGGAATTTAAAACGTGTTCAAAGGAAAGCATTATTTTGGACTTTTCCCTTTGTTTTGTCATTTATTATTAGGACCAATAATAATAATAATTTATTTTAAATATTAAAATACAAGATTTTGGAAAAATCAAGACAGTATCAAAGTACACTCATGATGAAGTGATTGGGGAGAGGGTTTAATTAGAATCTCTGATGATCACTACAAAGGTTTTTATTCTTCCTGTTCATCACGTGGTAAGCAAATCAATTATGTCTCCAACTGCAGAGTAAGCATCAGGATTTCATTTCAGCTGTCTGTTCTAGAATTTCTCTGAAATAAATTGAAACAATAAAAGGTATAATTTAATGCAAGTAGAACAAAGACAGAAATTCATAGTGTAAATAACTCCAAGACTAAAATATCTTAAACATCTGTTTCTGTTTATTTACAAAGCAATTGCAGATCCTTTCTTCCTCTCTTCTATCCTTCCTTTCACCCTCTCTTACTTCTTTTCTCCTTTTCCACTTCTTCCTCCTTCCTTCTTCCTTCCTTCTCTTCCTACCATCTCACCTACTTTCCTTCCTCCCTCCCTCCCTTAACTTCTTTAGTCTCTTCCTACTATCTTACCTTCCTTCCTTCCTTCCTTCCTTCCTTCCTTCCTTCCTTCCTTCCTTCCTTCCTTCCTTCCTTCCGTCCATCCATCCTTCCTCCACAGCTGCCTTAATATCTTTTTCAACACAGACATCATATGTAAGCATTATCTCCAAGAAGCAGAGTTTGTCAGTTTGAAATATGATTTCTTAAGGACAATGTTTTATCTCTGTCTTATAACAGTATTTATTTGATTCTTAAGCTATTTTGCATAATGCATGTCCTTTTTACCCTGAGTTCTAACACACATTAATATCAAATATGCTGGCTGCAAAAAAAATGGTGTGTTTATTCTTACTTTCCTTATCTTGAGGAAATAAGAAAGTAAGAATATTTCATATTTTATATTTCAACTGCTAGTTTCTTGTTTACATATATGATAGAATTTACTAGTAAGAAAAATAAAAATTTTCCTTGCAATAGGTCTTTCAAAATAAGTTCAGGTGTCTACATAAATATAGAATTATTCATCTTCTTCTTAAATAAATTTAATAGTTTTTGATTTTCATGAAATTTCTTAATTTTGTCAGATTATAAAAGAGTAATCAAATATATTTAATATTTTAATCCTTTTGTGTATATGCATTATTGTATGACACTTAATAATTTTGATAGTCCAATTTCTGTTTTTATTTTTTACTGTGACCAGCTTTTTTCTTTCTTCCTTACTTTTTTCTTTCTCTTGTTCTTATTTAATTTTAATTCTGTTTTGCAACCTGACCACAGTTTTTCTCCTTCCTCTACTCCCAGGTTCCTCCTCTCCCTAATCTCAGTCATGCATTTCTCCTTAGAAAAGGGCCTCCAGGCACATCAACCAGCCATAGCACATCAAGCTGCAGTAACACTAATCATCTCTATTATTAATGCTGGACTAGTTACCCAATAGGGAGTAAAGGTCCCAAAGACAGGCTTAGACCTAGCTAACCAGAATTCATCAGTATCCTTGATTTTTATTATGAACTGCAGCCTAAGGTTGGTTGTTCTCCATTGTTTTTAACCTTCAATTTCAGAACTTTTTTATATTTTTGCCTCTCTTTATTTACATTGAATTTTTATTTACTTACCTGTCTTTTAATAAAGAAGATTAAGCTACTTGATTCTGTTCTTTGTTCTTAAAATATTTTAATATTAGAAATTTATTTCTATGTACTGTTCTAAATTATGTATATACTTATATTTAAGGGGCTGGAGAGATATCTCAGAGGTAAAGAACACTAAGTGCTCTTCAGAGGTATCCTAAATTCAATTCTCAGCAACTACATGGTAGCCTACATGGTAGCTCACAACCATCTGTAATAATATCCAGTGCCCTCTTCTGGTGTGTTCTGAACAGAGTGACAGTGCATTATTTAATTACATATATAAAATAAATAAATGAATACTAAAAGTTTGCATTTAACTACATTTAAATTTACATTTTAATTAACCGAATTACATGTTGTCAAGTACATTGCTAGATAAAAACTTCTTAAAACAGTTAAAGCTTCCAGACAAAAGTTTTATTCTGTGATCCTTTATATTACTGGCTTGAATCAACATTGATGTTTATTTATTTTGCTAAACATGTTCTATTAGATTTTTGCTTATTAGTTACATCTTATTAGGTATGTTGTCTTTTTTCTTTTTCCTCAAGTGCCTCACACACCCTTTTCTTTTTCTTTCTTTCTTTTTTTTTTTTTTTTTTTGTTTTATTTGTATATTCAGGCTTTTTTTTTTTTTTTTTTTTTTTTTTTTGTTGTTGTTGTTGTTTTGTTTTGGGGGAGTGATTTGCTTGGTTTTATTTTGTTCTCATTTTTGAATTTGGCTGTTTTTAGAGTCTCATTAAGAAAGTCTGACTGGCATTGAATTAATTGAATAAATCAGTCTTGCCCTGAACTCACAGAGCTCAATCTGTCTCTGGCATTCAAGTGCTTGAATTCAAGCTACGAAACATCATGTGCATCTCATATGGGATCTTACACTTTTATACAATCAGATAATATTTAGTTCCAGTATTCAGAACACTCAGTAACTATTATGTTGAGCATCTTGAAGTTTATTTTTCTTTTCTTCTCTTTTCTTCATTCCCTCATTCTTCCTTCATTCTCTCTTTTCTCCCCTGCCCCACTCCCACCTCTCTCTCCAGGATCTCACTACTTAGCTCAAGTTAGCCTTCAACATTATTTGCCTTAGCCTTTTGAGTTTGAAGATTACAGGTGTGCTATCACAATTGTCTCTGTTTTATCTCCTTCGAAAAAAACTTTTTCCTTTCATTTTTCAGTTCTGGTAAAATATTCTTGAAATAATTTTAAGAATCAAGATGTACGTGTAGTGCATGGGGAGAGACTTTAAACATACAGCTATCATTTAATTCTATTTAATTTTTAACAAATAAAAATATCATACGATAGAACATAAAATTATATTTAAGTTGGACAAGATGGACCAACAGGAAAAAAAAAAAAGGCTCAGTTGCAAGCACAAGGATCAGAGCCACTCATCCCACACCAAGGTGTCCCATAGAATACCAGTCTGAAAGGCATACTATGTATGTCAGTGCTGTGTTTTCCAGAATTCATAGGTGCTCTGGTCAACTGATTTAGAGACCCTCCTTTTCTTGGCATCTACCATCCCTTCTGGCTCATACACTTTCTCGTTGTGCTCTTCTACTGGCTTCCAGAGCCCTGAGGTGACAGATTTGACTGAGATAATAGCATTTTCAGTCTTGTGTTCCAAGATCTGTCTCTCTTCGTAATGTACAGCTGTGGTAGCTGTGTTTGACAAGATATTTTGTATTGATCATCTCACTGCTATAGAAACAGTAGTTTCTCTTCTATAGATCATTCTTTGTTTCTTATACTTTCGATTTTGCTTCTCTATAATGTTTACTTCTCTGCAATTTTAAAATATTTGTGTTGTGGCATTACCTTTCCTTGATTTTAGAAAAGAAAATTTTAGAGACTATATCTTCAAGAATCCAATTTCTTTTCTTTCTTTCTTCTTTTCTGTCATGTGTAGTTTTGGCTATCTGCTTTTTTTTCCTGGCCAGTTGCATTCGTTCACCTTCACAGGAGCTATCATGGATCCATGAACAGAAAACACACAGACGCGTACACGCACACGCACACACACACACCATATATTCGTAAAATGCCTTGGCTAACTCAATGCCTGGGCACTCCTAAATCTTCCCCTGCTACCCAAAGCCCTGTCGGGAAGTGGCCTGAGGTCAACTTACCTGAAAAAGCCTGTTAGCTTTTCTCTCCTGAGTGCCTTTCACCTTTCTCCCAGTCTGCATCCTAACTGCACAAAGCTCAGTGTCTTGACACTTGCTCAGTCATTGGCCACTGGCCTCTTTATTGATAGACCAAACCTGATCGAGAGCAAGGGACTTCAGCATCAGTAAACACAAATTACAAATTTAAATCAAAGCATAAGATCTCTGCCCAGTTTCATCAGGACCTTCTGCCTGCCCACAGGTCACTGGGTGCAAAGAAGAGATGCAGGAGGGATTTCAGTCCTATGCGGAGGGGTGGGCCAATATCCCCTCTCCACTGTCTACCCTAGGAAAGGCCACCAAGCATTTTCAAGGCGCAGGTGGCAGTGCTGCCTGGAAGTGCACAGTTCCGACCCAAGGCCAGACCCGACCCAGCATCAGAACTCACAGCCTATCCAGAGAGCTGAACACACAGGAACAATCTTCCCCTGAAGACCATGGTCCCACAGACCCACAAGAGAGAAAAGCTCTAGTAAGAGACAACAAGATCACCAAGTTTCACCTATAAGAAGATGGCAAGAAGCAAGCACAAGACTCTAAGAAACAGAAACCAAGAGAACATGGCAACATCAGAATCCAGTTCTCTCACCACTGCAAATAGGGGATATCCCAACTCACCAAAATAACAAGATTTAGACTTAAAATCATATTTCATGATGATTATGTAAGTCCTCCAGAAGAACATAAATAACATACTAAAAGAAGTACAGGAAAGCCAGAAAAACACATGCAAACAAGTTGAAACCCTTAAAGAGAAAACAAAAAATCCACATAAATCATTTAAAGAACTACAGAAAAACATAAACCACCAGGTGAAGGAACCGAAAACATAAATAGAAACAATGAAGAAATCACCAAAGGAGACAACCCTGAAGTTTCAAAACCTAGAAAAGACATTGGGAGCCATAGATGCAAGCATCATCAACAGAATACAAGAGATGGAGGAGAGAGTCTCAGGAGCAGAAGATACCATAGAAATCATTGACAAAAAAGGCAGAGAAAATACAAAAATCAAAAAGATTCTAGCCCAAAACATCCAGAAAATCCAAAATACAATGAGAAGATCAAACCTAAATACAATAAGTGTAGAAGAGAGTGAAAACTCCCAACTAAAGGGCCTAGTAATTATCTTATGCAAAATTGTACAAGAAAACGTTCCTAAGCTAAAAAAAGAGATGACCACATACACACAAAAAGCCTAAAGAACCCCAAATAAACTGCACCAGAAAAGAAATTATTCCCAACACATAATAGTCAAAACAACAAAGGCTCAAAAGAAAGAAAGAATACATAAAGCAGTAAGAGAAAAAAGGCAGGTAATGCATAAAGGCAGACAGGTCAGAATTACACCAGACTTTTCTTTTCTTTTTTTTTAATTAAACGACATTATTTTAAAAAACAAAGATAAATGTACAGATTTTAAACATTTTTTGCTTAAAATTATACATTTTAGTCAGTACTGTTTTTTCAGACATTGAAATAATTTTTACATAAAACCATGTGAATATATTTTTTTAGTCAGTACTTGATTTTTTTTCAAGGGCTTGACAGTATGCATTGAAAACCTAATAGTTACAATAAGCTTAAAGTACATGCAAAACAAAACGCAATATGGAAATAGTCAAAGTCTTCTTGTTTTGTAAATATATGAATATTTTTTTGTTTTCTTTATTTCTTGGACTTCATACAGTCTGTGAGTTGTTTCTGGGGGAGTGCAAGCCTCTGGGGTTAGCATCCCACTATCAGTGACTGCATATTATGTCTGTTCTTTTGTGACTGGGTTATCTCACTCAGGATGATCTTCTCTAGATGCAGCCATTTTCTTAAGAATTTGGTTAAGTCACTGTTTCTGGTGGCTGAGTAGTATTCCATTGTGTATATGTACCACAATTTTTGTATCCATTCATCTTCTGAAGGACATCTGGGTTCCTTTCAGCTTCTGGCTATTATAAATAGAGCCGCTATGAACATTCTGGTGCATATAGCTTTGTTGTGTATTAAAGTGTCTCTGGGGTATATGCCCAGAAGTGGAATAGCTGGGTCTTCAGGTAGTACTATATCCAATTTTCTGAGGTATTGCCAGACAGATTTCCAGAGTGGTTGTATTAGCTTGAAACCCCACCAACAGTGGAGAAGTGTTCCTCTTTCTCCGCAGCCTCACCAGCATTTGCTGTCATCTGAGTTTTGGATCTTGGCCAATCTGACTGGTGTGAGGTGGAATCTCAGGGTTGTTTTGATTTGCATTTCCCTGATGGCTAAAGATGTGGAGCACTTCCTCAGGTGTTTCTCGGCCACTTGGTGTTCCTCAACTAAAAAAGTTTTGTTTAGCTCTGTACCCCATTTTTTAATAGGGTTATTTGATTCTCTGGTGTCTAGCTTTTTGAGTTCCTTTTACACCTTGGATATTAGGCCTCTATCTGATGTGGTGTTGGTAAAGATCTTTTCCCATTCTGTTGGTTGCCGTTTTGTTTTCTTGACGATGTCTTTAGCCTTACAGAAACTTTGCAATCTCATTAAGTCCCATTTGTTAATCTTTGACCTTAGAGCTTGAGCCATTGGTGTTTTGTTCAGGAAATTTTCTCCTGTGCCTATGTGTTCTAAGGTTTTCCCTACTTTCTCATCTAATAGTTTCAGTGTATCTGGTTTAATGTGTAGATCTTTGATCCACTTACCCTTGAGCTTTGTACAAGGAGATAAGAAAGGGTCTATTTTCATTCTTTTGCATGCTGAGTGCCAGTTGGAACAGCACCATTTGTTAAATAGGCTGTCATTTTTCCATTGAAAGTTTACTGCTGGTTTGTCAAAAATCAGGTGACCATATACATGAGGGCTCATTTCTGGATCTTCTATTCTGTTCCATTAATCCACATGCCTATTTCTGTACCAGTACCATGCAGTTTTCAGCACAATTGCCTTGTAATGTAGCTTGAGGTCAGGGATAGTGATTTCCGCAGATGTTTTTTTGTTGTTGAGGATGGATTTAGCTATTCTAGGTCTTTTGTTATTCCATATGAAATTGCACATTGATCTTTCCAATTCCATAAATAACTGGGTTGGAATTTTGAAGGGATTGCATTAAATCTGTAGATTGCTTTTGGTAGGATGGCCATTTTTAAGATGTTGATCTTTCCAATCCATGAGCATGGAAGATCTTTCCATTTTCTGAGATACTGCTCAATTTCTTTCTTTAGAGGTTTGGAGTTCTTGTCGTACAGGTAATTCACTTGCTTAGTTAGAGTCACACCAAGCTATTTCAAAGTTTTTGTGGCCATTGTGAAAGGTACCTTTTCCCTAATTTCTTTCTCCACATGTTTATCCTTTGAGTATAGGAAGGCTACTGATTTTTTTGAGTTGATTTTGTATCAAGCCCCTTGGCTGAACTTGTTTATCAGCTGTAGGAGTTCTCTGGTGGAATTTTTGGGGTCACTCAAGTACACTATCATGTCATCGGCAAAGAGTGATGTTTTTATCTCTTCCTTTCTGATTTGTATCCCCTTGATCTCCTTTTGCTGTCTAAATGCTCCAGCCAGGACTTCCAGTACTATGTTGAATAGGTAGGGAGAGAGAGGGCAACCTTGTCTATTCCCTGATTTTAGTGGGATTGCTTCAAGTTTTCCACCATTAAGTTTGATGTTGGCTGTTGGTTTGCTGTATATTGCTTTTATTATGTTTACGTATGGACCTTGGATTCCTGTTCTTTCCAGGACTTTTAACATGAAGGGGTGTTGGATTTTGTCAAATGCTTTCTCAGCATCTAGTGAGATGACCTTGTGATTTTGATCTTTGAGTTTGTTTATATGGTGGATTACATTGATGGATTCCCTTATATTAAACCATCCCTGCATCCCAGGGATGAAGCCTACTCGGTCTTGATGAATGATTGTTTTGATGTATTCTTGGATTCGGTTTGCAAGGATTTTGTTGAGTATTTTTTCATCAATGTTCATAAGTGATATTGGTCTGAAGTTCTCTTTCCTTTTAGGGTCTTTGTGTGGTTTAGGTACAAGGGTTATTGTCGCCTCAAAAAATGAGTTGGGTAATATTCATTCTGATTCTATCTTTTGGAATAGTTTGGCGAGTATTGGTGTTATATCCTCAATAAAAGACTGATAAAATTCTGCACTGAACCCGTCTGGACCTGGGCTTTTTTTGGTTGGGAGGCTTTTGATGACTTCTTCTATTTCTTTAGGTGTTATAGGGTTATTTAGATGTTTTACTTGGTCTTGGTTTAACTTTGGGACCTTGTATCTGTCTAGGAATTCATCCATTTCCTCCAGATTTTCCACTTTTGTGGAGTATAAGTTTTTGTAGTAGGATCTGATGATTTCTTGAATTTCCTCAGTTTCAGTTGTTATGCCCCCACTTTCCTTTCTGATTTTGTTAATTTGGATACTCTCTCTTTGCTCTCTAGTTAGTCTGGCTAGAGGTTTATCAATCTTGTTGATTTTCTCAAAGAACCAACTCTTGGTTTTGTTGATTTTTTCAATGGTTCTTTTTGTTTCTATTTGGTCTATTTCTGCCCTAATTTTGATTATTTCTTGCCGTCTACTCTTTTTGGGTATATCTGCTTCTTTTTGTTCTAGGGCTTTTAGCTGTGCTGTCAGGTTGCTGATGTGAGCTCTCTCCAGTTTCTTTTTGGAAGCACTTAGGGCTATGAGTTTTCCTCTCAATACTGCTTTCATTGCATCCCATAGGTTTGGGTATGTTGTGTTTTCGTTTTTGTTGAATTCTAGAAAATCCTTAATTTCCTTCTTTATTTCTTCTTTGACCCTGCTATCCTTTAACAGAGCATTGTTTAGTTTCCATGTGTATGTGGGCTTTTTGTTGTCTTTGTTGTTGTTAAAGACCAGCCATAGACCATGGTGATCTGAGAGGAAGCATGGGAGTATTTCAATCTTCTTATATCGATGGAGGCTCGTTCTTTGTCCAATTATGTGGTCAATTTTTGAGAAGGTGCCATGGGGTGGTGAGAAGAAGGTGCATTCTTTTACTTTGGGATAGTATGTTCTGTATATATCTATTAATTCTAGTTGATTCAAAGTCTCTGCTAGTTTTGCAGTGTCCTTGTTCAGTTTCTGTTTCCCTGATCTGTCCATTGGTGAGAGTGAGGTATTAAAGTCTCCCACTATTATTGTGTGGGGTGAAATGTATTTTTTGAGCTTTAGTATGGTTTCTTTTATGAATGTGGGTGATTTTTTATTTGGAGCATATATGTTAAAGATTGAGAGTTCCTCCTGACAGATTTCCCCAGTAATGAGTAAAAAGTGTCCTTCCTTATCTTTTTTGATAACTTTTGGTTGGAAATTTACTTTATTCGATATTAGAATAGCCACTCCAGCTTGCGTCTTGGAGCTGTTTGCTTGGAAGTTTTTTTCCCACCCTTTTACTCTGAGATAGTGTTTGTCTCTTTCCTCAGAGATGAGTTTCCTGTATGCAGCAATAGGGTTTTGTTTATATATCCAGTCTGATAGTCTATGTCTCTTTATTGGGGAGTTGAGACCATTTATGTTAATAGATATCAAGGAATAGTTGTTTCTGTTTCCTTCCATTATTGCTTTTTTGGGTTGAGTTGTGTCTCTGTTTTTTTCTTCTTTTAGTTTTTTTGTTTAGGAGTTTTCTTGTTCTTACTAGGCTGTATTTTCCCTCATTGTATTGGGTTTTCCACCTATAATTCATTGTAGTGCTGGGTTTGTGGTCAGATATTGTGTGAATTTTGATTTGTCTTGAAATATCTTCGTCTCTCCATCGATGGTGATTGATAGTTTTGCTGGGTATAGCAGCTTGGGCTGGCACTTGTGCTCTTTTAAGGAGTGCATGATGTCTTTCCAGACTCTTCTAGCTTTCATAGTCTCTGTTGAGAAATCGGGTGTGAGTCTGATTGGTCTGCCTTTATATGTTACCTGACCTTTTTCCCTTACTGCTTTTAGTATTCTTTCTTTACTTTGGGCGCTTGATGTTTTTACTATTATGTGTCGGGAGGTATTTCTTTTCTGGTCCAACCTATTTGGAGTTCTGAAGGCTTCTTTTATGCTCGTGGTCATCTCATTCTTGAGGGTAGGGAAATTTTCTTCTATGATTTTGTTGAAGATATTTACTGTGCCCCTTAGTTGATATTCTTCTCCCTCTTCTATTCCTATTATCCTTAGGTTCGGTCTTCTCATTGTGTCCTGGATTTCCTGGACATTTTGTGTTAGGAGCTTTTTGTTTTTTGCATCTTCTCTGGCTGTTTTGTCTATGTTTGCAATGTTGTCTTCTGCCCCCGAGATTCTCTCTTTGATCTCTTGTAATCTATTGGAAATGCTTGCTTCTGTGACTCCTGATTTCTTTTTTTGGTGTTCTGACTCTAGGGTTATCTCTTTTAGTGTTTTCTTTATTGTGGCAATCTCTGTTTTAATTTCCCTCTTCCATTCCTTTATTTTTTTGGTTCTGTTTTCCTCTAGTTCTTTGAGTTCTTTGAGTGTTTTTCTTGTTTCTTCTTTAAAACCTTCTGAATCTTTTTGCTTTTTTTCCCTTTCTTGTTTAAGTAACTCTATCAGTGTCTTGAGGCATGATTTCAGGTCTGTGTCTTCTTTTTCTGGAGTGTTTGGAGTTTCGATGTTTGCTGTTATGGAAGAGCTGGGCTCTGGTGTTGCTAGATTGTCTTGGTTCCCTTGGGATATACTCTTTCTGTTTCCTCTTGCCATTTTGTTGTCAGTGATATGTTCTGACATTTCCCTTGTATCTGGTCTGTGTCCCTGGTTCTCCAGTGGTTGAGGTGTCAGATGGGTCAAGCCCTGTTTTATGCCTCAGAGTTGTCGGGTGTGAGCAGAAGTTTCAAAGTTCTGTTTCTGTTTGCTGGATCAGGCACGGCAGGGTAGGGCAAGGCAGGGGTTGCACTTTCCTTGTGTACTCCACAGAGGTCTTTCTGCTCCCCTGCAGCCCAGGTCTCCCACCCACCAATTGCTCAGCCTCTATGAGCTGCAGATCCGGGTGGCAGATAGGCCAGGCTCAGCTATGAGTCTGGAAATCGCCTCCAGGTGGAAACAGAAGTTCTAATTTTCTGTTCCCAATTGCTGGATCGGGCAAGGCGGGGCAGGCCAAGTTACGGTGTGCACTTTCCGTGTGCACTCCGCAGAGATCTCTCTGCTCCCCTGCAGTCTTGGTCTCCCATTCACCAGTTTCTCAGCCTCTATGAGCCGCCGTTCTGCCTGGCAGGTAGGCCAGGCTCTGCTCTGGGTCCGGAAGTCCTACACCAGACTTTTCAACAGAGACTACGAAAGCTAGAAGATCCTGGACTGACATCATACAGACCCTAAAAGAACAAAAGTTTCAGCCCAGGTTACTATATGCAGCAAAACTCTCACCAAAGTTGGAAAAACCAAGATATTTCAGGACAAAAACAAATTTACACAGTATTTGTCCACAAACCCTGCCCTACAAAAGATAATAGATGGAAAACTCCAACATGGTAGGGAAACTACACCATAAGAAAATCCAAAAACTAATCCTCTTATAAAAACACGAACAAGAAAAGCACACAAACATAGCTCTACCTCTAACAACAAAAATAGCAGGAAATATATACTATTATTTCTTAATATCCCTTAACATCAGTGGACTTAATTATGTAATAACAAGACATAAACTATCAGACTAGATATGTAAACAGGATCCAGCATTTTTTTTTTTTTTTTTTTTTTTTTTTTGAATTCAGGAAACTCATCTCAGCAACAAAGACAGCTACTGCCTCAGAGTAAAAGGTTGGGAAAAATGTTCCTAGCAAATCATCCAAAGAGACAAGCTGGAGTAGCCATCCTACTATTAAATAAAATAAATTTTCAACCAAAAATCATCAAAAAGGACAAGGAAGGACACTTCTTACTCATCAGAGGAACATCCTATCAAGATGAACTCTCAATCCTGAACATCTATGCTCCAAATACAAAGTCACCCAAATTTATAAAAGAAACTTTACTAAAGCTCAAATCATATATTTTACCACACATAATAATCATGGAAAACTTCTACACCTCACTCTCATCAATGGACAGATTATGGATGCAGAAACTAAACAGAGACACAGTGAAAGTTACAGAAGTTATGAACTTAATGGATTTAACAGACATCTATAGAATATTTAATGCTAAAATTAAGGAATATACTCAGCACCTCATGGCACCTTCTTCAAAACAGTATAGTCGGTCACAAAACAGGCCTCAACAGATACAAAAAGATGGAAATACAATGCATTCGATCAGATGACAATGGACTGAGGCTGGTCTTCAATAATAAGGAAAACAACAAAAAGCCTACGTACACCTGGAAGCTAAACAATGCTCTACTCAATGAGAGCTTGGTCAAGGAAGTAATAAAGAAATCGAACACTTTTTAGAATTTTATGAAAATGAAAGCACAACATACCCAAATTTATGGAATGCATTGAAAGCACGACTAAAAGAAAAACTCATAGTGCTAGGCACCTACCAAAAGAAACTGGAGAGAGCATACACTAACAACTTGACAGCACAGATGAAAACTCAAGAACAAAAAAAAGCAGATACACCCCAGAGCAAGAAATAACCAAACTCAGAGCTGAAATCAAGTAAAATGAATCAAAAAGAACTACACAAAAAAAAAAAAAAAAAAAAAAAAAAAAAAAAAACACCAAGGGAAGATTCTTTAAGAAAAGCAACAAGATTGACATACCCTTAGCCAGAGTAACCAGAGGGTACAAAGTATTCAAATTGACAAAATTAAAAATGAAAGGGGAAACATAACAACAGAAACTGAGGAAAATCAAGAAACCATCAGATCCTAATACAAAAGCCTATACTCCACAAATCTAGAAAATCTAGAGGAAAATGACAATTTTCTAGACAGATATTAGGTACCAAAGTTAAATCAGGATTAGATATACCATCTAAACAGCCCCATAATGCCTAAAGAAATACAAGCAGTTATCAAAAACCTCTCAGCCAAAAAACCAAAAAAGCCCAGGACCTGATGGCTTTAGTGCATAAATCTATCAGACCTTTATAGAAGACCTAATATCAATACTCTCCAGACTCGTTCACAAAAATAAAAGTAGAAGAACTACTACCCAACTCATTTATTGAAGACAAAATTATGCTCATTCCTAAACCACACAAAGACCCTAAAAAGGAGAAAATTAGACCAATTTCTCTCATGAACATTGATGTAAAAATACTCAATAAAATCCTTGCAAACTGAATCTAAAAACACACCAAAATGATCATTTATTATGATCAAGTGTTCATCCCAGGGATGCAGAAATGGTTCAATATATGAAAATCCATCAATGTCATCCACTATATAAACAAACTCAAAGAAAAAATAAACATCATTATTTCTCTAGATGCTGAGAAAGCATTTGACAAAATTCAACACCCCTTCATGTTAAAAGTCTTGGAAAAATCAGTTATTCAAGGCTCATACTTAAACAAAATAAAAGCAATATACAGCAAAACAGAAGCCAACATCAAATTAAATGGTGAGAACTTGTAGCAATCCCACTAAAATCTGGGACTAGATAAGGCTGACTACTCTTTCCCTACCCATCCAATATAGTACCAGAAGTACTAGCCAGAGCAGTAAAACAACAAACAGAGGTCAAAGGGATACATATTTGAAAGGAAAAATTTAAAATATCACTGTTGGCAGATGATATGATAGTATATTTAAGTGACCTCAAAAATTCCACCAGAGAACTCCTACAGCAGATAAACACCTTGAACAAAGAGGCTGGATATAAAATATACTCAAACAAATTAGTAGCCTTCCTTTACTCAAAGGATAAACAGGCTGAGAAAGAAATTAATGATTCAACATCCTTCACAATACTCACAAAGAATATAATATAAATAGGTGTGACCCTAGCCAACAAGTAAAGGATCTGTCCGACAAGAACTTCAAGTCTCTGAATAAGGCAATTGAAGAAGATTTCAGAAGATACAAAGAACTTCCATGCTCATGAATTGGAAGTATCAACATAGTAAAAATGTCCATCTTTCCTAAGGCAGTCTACAAATTCAATGCAATACCCATCCAAAATTTCAACTCAATTCTCCATAGCGCTAGAAAGAGCAATTTGAAAATTCATTTTAAATAACAAAATAAACCCAGGATAGCAAAAATCATTTTCAAAATAAAAAAATTTCAGGGTAATCACCATCCATGACCTCAAACTCTATTACAGATCAATTTTGATAAAATTTGCCTGTTATTGGTACAGAGATACACAGGTAAATCAATGGAATAGAATCGAAGACCCAAAAATTAACCCACACACTTATGGTCACTTGATCTTGGATAAAAGAATTAAAAACATTCAATGGAAAAAAAAAGGACATCCTCTTCAACAAATGGAACTGGTTCAATTGAAAGACAGCATGCATATGAGTGAAAATTGATCCTTTTATATCTCCTTGTACAAAGCTCAAGTTCAAGTGGATCAAAGGCCTCCTCATAGAACTAGGTACACTGAAAGTAATAGAACAGAAAATGGAGAAGAGCTTAGAACACATAGGCACAGGAGAAATTTTCCTGAACAAAACACCAAAGGCTTATACTATAAGACCAAATATTGACAAATGTGACCTCATGAAATTGCAAAGCTTTTGTAAAGCCAAGGACACTGTCAAAAGTACAAAAAGGCAAACAACACATTAGGAAATGATCTTTACCAATTCAACATTTGATAGAAGGCTAATATCCAATAATATACAAAGAACACAGAAAGTTAGACTCTAGAGAATCAAACAATCCTGTTTAAATTGGGGAAAAGAGCTAAACAAAGAATTCTCAACTGAAGAATATCAAATGGCTGAGAAGCACCTAAAGAAATGCTCAGCATCCTTACTCATCAAGGAAATGTAAATCAAAACAACCCTAAGATTCCACCTCACACCAGTCAGAATAGCTCAGATCAAAAACTCAGATGACAGCAGATGCTGGCCAGGATGTGGAGAAGGAGAAACACTGCTCCGTTGTTGGTGGGGTTGTAATCTGGTAAAGCCATATGGAAATCAGTCTGCTGGTTCCTCTGAAAATTGACATAATACTACCTGAGTGCCCAGATTTACCACTCCTGGTCATATACCCCAAAATAGCTCCAACATCTAAGAAGGACACATGCTTCACCATGTTCATAGCAGCCTTATTTAAAATAGCCAGAAGCTGGAATGAACCCGGATGTTTTTCAACAAAGGAATGGATGCAGAAATTTCGGTACATATACACAATGGTACATATATATTCACCTATTAAAAAGAGCTAGCTCATAAAATTCCTTGGCAAATGGATGAATCTTGAAGCTATCATCCTGAGTGAGGTGACCCAGTCACAAAAGAGCACTCATGGTATGTGTTCACTTATAAGAGGATACTAGCCCAAAAAAATTGGAATACCCAGGAAACCATCCACAGAATTTATGAAGCACAAAAAAAGGAAAGCCAGAATGTTGATGCCTCAATCCTTAGAAGGGAGAAGAAAACACTCATAGGAGGGAACGTAAGGTCAAATAGAGGAGCAGGGATGCAAGAAAAGCTCTACAGAGACTGCCTCACCTGGAGAACCACCCTATATGCAGCCAGCAATCCCAAGCACTATTGTTGATTCAAAGAAGTGCTTGCTTCTTAGAAACACATATTGATGTGTCCTCAGAGGCTCTGCCAGAGTCAAATAGATACAGATGAGGATGCTTGAAGCTCAACATCATACTGAACATGGAGATCCCAATGAAAGAGCTAGAGAAAGGACTAAAGGAGCTAAAAGGTTTGCAACCTCATGGGAAGAACATCATCAACCAGCAGAGGCACTGAGGTGGGGAGGATGATTGGGTGAGGGAGCACCTTCATGGAAGCAAGTTGAGAAGGGAGGGTGGTGGGGAGGAAAGGGTATAACATTTGAAATGTAAATACAGAGAATATCCAATAAAATTGAATAAAAAATCAAAGCATAAGAAACATCTTCTACATATTTCCTTGTCTCTTTTTCCTTTACCTTTCATTTTCATCCCCTTCTCTTCCATGGTCACAATTTGCCTTTCATTCTTCCTTCCTTTCCCCTTCTTTCATACTTTTTCTCTTCCTCTTCTTAAACTATCTTCTTCTCTTTTGTTTCTTCTTTCTCCCCTTCCCTTTCTTTGTTATATCCCCATATCTTTTTATTCCTGAAAACACAATAGGAAATAAGGTCTTAATTTTTAACAATATAAAAATCTTCAGTTTCCGTAATTCCTTCCTTCTTTTTGTGGGCATGCTTTCTAATATTTCTATTGAGCATAGTACTCAAGTCTGAAGTGATGTATTTTTCTTTAGTCATTTTGAATGACTATTTCATAATTCGTATATGTACAGCAACAATGTTTTTTCTGGTCATATATTGCTTCTTCTGTCTTTGATATTCATAATTAGTTGTTTAAAATTAGATTTAAAAGCATATCTTGAAATATCAATCTGTAGACTTTCTCAGTCTTTGACCTTTATTTAATCTTTAGAGTTTGTTCTAACCTTACTTTTTTTGAGGAATTTAACAGTTGGATTGCTAGAGTATTATAATGTCTAGGCTATAGCCAAAACTTTAAGTGGGATGGATATATATATATATATATATATTTGAACCTCAAGGTTAGAAATTCTTAGCATTTCTACGCCTGTAACCATGGTGATAACTTTGCTACTTAGTACAGTGACTAGAAGGCTAATGGTCTTTCTTTCTTCATGTATATGACAATGAAACCATTTTGTTAATGCATTTGAATGCATGTTCTGCCTCTGCTCTATCAGAAGAAAGCTTTACTTTTGTCAATGTAGAATTCTGGAATTGAACATGGGTGTTCAGACCAGTGAAACTGCTTAGACCTCATGTCACTACAGCAGGCAGTCTGTTGACAAAGTCTAAAACTCTTAGAAAGACACAGCGATTCTTTCTAGTGAAAATGCAGGACCCTTTTATAATTCCTAGCAGCTGATCTCTTGACTTTATAATATGAAAAGACCCATAACAAGAGCCAATCTTACAGCTATACTTTTCTTCACTTGCTGATTAATAACCTGTGCTGTTGCTGCCAAAAGTGTATTGGCTTCTGAAGCGATGCTTGACTATTCTTCAGATAAGAAAAGGCCAGTACATCTTCCCACTGCTTACTCTTTCTCATGAGCAGCAATTAACTTTCTGCAGAAAAGCAGTGCTAAGTGGTTTTATGCCTTTCTCAGATTTTTGTTCTCTGGAATTCTAAATAATCCATCGTTTTCAGGCTAACTGGGCTGTTGACACATGACTCATTTATTTATTTATTTATTTTTTAAAATGACTTTATTTTACAAAACAAGGATAAATGTACAGATTTCAAACATTTTTTGCTTAAAATTAAACATTTTTGTCAGTACTGTTTTTCAGATATTAAAATAATTTTTACATAAAACTATGTGAATATATTTTTTAGTCAGTACTTGATTTTTTCAAGGGCTTGACAGTATGCATTGAAAACCTAATAGTTACAATGAGCGTAAAGTACATGCAAAACAAAACGCAACATGGAAATAGTCAAAGTCTTCATGTTTTGTAAATATTTTTTTGTTTTGTTTTGTTTTCTTTATTTCTTGGGCTTCATACAGTCTGTGAGTTGTTTCTGGGGGAGTGCAAGCCTCTGAGGTTAGCATCCCAATATCAGTGACTGCATATTATGTCTGTTCTTTTGTGACTGGGTTATCTCACTCAGGATGATATTCTCTAGATGCAGCCATTTTCTTAAGAATTTGGTTAAGTCATTGTTTCTGGTGGCTGAGTAGTATTCCACTGTGTAAATGTACCACAATTTTTGTATCCATTCATCTTCTGAAGGACATCGGGGTTCTTTCCAGCTTCTGACTATTATAAATAGAGCTGCTATGAACATTGTGGTGCATATATCTTTGTTGTGTATTAAAGTGTCTCTGGGGTATATGCCCAGAAGTGGAATAGCTGGGTCTTCAGATAGTACTATATCCAATTTTCTGAGGTATCGCCAGACAGATTTCCAAAGTGGTTGTATTAGCTTGGAACCCCACCAACAGTGGAGAAGGGTTCCTCTTTCTCCGCAGCCTTGCCAGCATCTGCTGTTATCTGAGTTTTGGATCTTGGCCAATCTGACTGGTGTGAGGTGGAATCTCAGGGTTGTTTTGATTTTCATTTCTCTGATGGCTAAGGATGTCGAACACTTCCTCAGATGTTTCTAGGCCATTCGCTGTTCCTCAACTGAGAACGTTTTGTTCAGCTCTGTACCCCATCTTTAATAGGGTTATTTGATTCTCTGGTGTCTAGCTTTTTGAGTTCCTTGTATACCTTGGATATTAGGCCTCTATCTGATGTGGTGTTGGTAAAGATCTTTTCCCATTCTGTTGGTTGCCGTTTTGTTTTCTTGACGATGTCTTTAGCCTTACAGAAACTTTGCAATCTCATTAAGTCCCATTTGTTAATCTTTGACCTTAGAGCTTGAGCCATTGGTGTTTTGTTCAGGAAATTTTCTCCTGTGCCTATGTGTTCTAAGGTTTTCCCTACTTTCTCATCTAATAGTTTCAGTGTATCTGGTTTAATGTGGAGATCTTTGATCCACTTACACTTGAGCTTTGTACAAGGAAATAAGAAAGGGTCTATTTTCATTCTTTTGCATGTTGAGTGCCAGTTGGAACAGCACCATTTGTTGAATAGGTTGTCCTTTTTCCATTGAATATTTATGGCTGCTTTGTCAAAAATCAGGTGACCATATACATGAGGGCTCATTTTTGGATCTTCTATGCTATTCCATTGATCCACATGCCTATTTCTGTACCAGTACCATGCAATTTTAAAAACAATTGCCTTGTAATATAGCTTGAGGTCAGGGATAGTGATTCCCGCAGATGTATTTTTGTTGTTGAGGATGGATTTCGATATTCTAGGTCTTTTGTTATTCCATATGAAATTGCACATTGATCTTACCATTCCTTGAAGAATTGGGTTGGAATTTTGATGGGGATTGCATTGAATCTGTAGATTGCTTTTGGTAGGATGGCCATTTTTAAGATGTTGATCTTTCCAATCCATGAGCATGGGAGATCTTTCCAATTTTGAGATTCTCCTTAATTTATTTCTTTAGAGGTTTGAAGTTCTTGTCATACAGGTCCTTCACTTGCTTAGTTAGAGTCACACCAAGGTATTTCATAGATTTGTGACGATTGTGAAGGGTACCTTTTCCCTAATTTCTTTCTCCACATGTTTGTCCTTTTAGTATAGGAAGGCTACTGATTTGTTTGAGTTAATTTTGTATCCAGCCACTTTGCTGAACTTGTTTATCAGCTGTAGGAGTTCTCTGGTGGAATTTTTGGGGTCACTCAAGTACACTATCATGTCATCGGCAAAGAGTGATGTTTTTATCTCTTCCTTTCTGATTTGTATCCCCTTGATCTCCTTTTGCTGTCTAATTGCTCCAGCCAGGACTTCCAGGACTATGTTGCATAGGTAGGGAGAGAGTGGGCAGCCTTGTCGAGTCCCTGATTTTAGTGGGATTGCTTCAAGTTTTTCGCCATCAAGTTTGATGTTGGCTGTTGGTTTGCTGTATATTCCTTTTATTATGCTTAAGTATGGACTATGGATTCCTGTTCTTTCAAGGACTTTTAACATGAAGGGGTGTTGGATTTTGTCAAATGCTTTCTCAGCATCTAGTGAGATGACCATGTGATTTTGATCTTTGACTTTGTTTATATGGTGGATTATGTTGATGGATTTCTTTATATTAAACCAACCCTGCATCCCAGAGATGAAGCCTACTTGGTCATGATGAATGATCGTTTTGATTTGTTCTTGGATTTCGTTTGCAAGAATTTTGTTGAGTATTTTTTCATCAATGTTCATAAGTGAGATTGGTCTGAAGTTCTCTTTTCTTGTAGGGTCTTTGTGTGGTTTTGGTACGAGACTTAATGTAGTCTCAAAAAATGAGTTAGGACGTATTCCATCTGATTCTATCTTTTGGAATAATTTGGAGAGTATTGGTGTTATATCCCCAATAAATGTCTGATAAAATTCTAAACTGAACCCATCTGGACCTGGGCTTATTTTTGGTTGGGAGGCTTTTGATGACTTCTTCTATTTCTTTAGGTGTTATAGGGTTATTTAGATAGTTTACTTGGTCCTGTTTTAACTTTGGGATCTTGTATCTGTCTAGGAACTCATCCATTTCCTCCAGATTTTCCAATTTTGTGGAGTATAAGTTTTTGTAGTAGGATCTGATGATTTTTTGAATTTCCTCAGTTTCAGTTGTTATGTCCCCACTTTCCTTTCTGATTTTGTTAATTTGTATACTCTCTCTTTGCCCTGTAGTTAGTCTGGCTAGGGGTTTATCAATCTTGTTGATTTTCTCAAAGAACCAACTCTTGGTTTTGTTATTTTTTCAATGGTTCTTTTTTATTCTATTTGGTCTATTTCTGCCCTAATTTTGATTATTTCTTGCCATCTACTCTTTTTGGGTATATCTGCTTGCTTTTGTTCTAGGGCTTTTAGCTGTGCTGTCAGGTTGCTGATGTAAGCTCTCTCCAGTTTCTTTTTGAAGCACTTAGGGCTATGAGTTTTCCTCTCAGTACTGCTTTCATTGCATCCCATAGGTTTGGGTATGTTGTGTTTTCGTTTTCGTTGAATTCTAGGAAATGCTTAATTCCTTTTTTTATTTTTTCTTTGACCCTGCTATAGTTTAACAGAGCGTTGTTTTGTTTCCATGTGTATGTAGGCTTTTTGTTGTCTTTGTTGTTGTTAAAGACCAGCCGCAGACCATGGTGATCTGAGAGGATGCATGGGAGTATTTCAATCTTATTATATCGATTGAGGCTCGTTCTGTATCCAATTATGTGGTCAATTTTCGATAAGGTGCCATGGGGTGCTTAGAAGAATGTGTATTCTTTTACTTTAGGATGATATGTTCTGTAGATATCTATTAATTTTAGTTGGTTCAAAGTCTCTGCTAGTTTTACAGTGTCCTTGTTCAGTTTTGTTTCCATGATCTGTCCATTGGTGAGAGTGCGGTATTAAAGTCTCCCACTATTATTGTGTGGGGTGAAATGTATTTTTTGAGCTTTAGTAGGGTTTCTTTTAGGAATGTGGGTGCTTTTTTATTTGGAGCATATATGTTAAGGATTGAGAGTTCTCCTGACAGATTTCCCCAGTAATGAGTAAAAAGTGTCCTTTCTTATCTTTTTTGATAACTTTTGGTTGGAAATTTACTTTATTTGATATTAGAATAGCCACTCCAGCTTGCTTCTTGGAGCTGTTTGCTTGGAAGTTTTTTTCCCACCCTTTTACTCTGAGATAATGTTTGTCTCTTTTCTCAGAGATGAGTTTCCTGTATGCAGCAAAAGGCTGGATTTTGTTTATGTATCCAGTCTGATAGTCTATGTCTCTTTATTGGTGAGTTGAGTCCATTTGTGTTAATAGATATCAAGGAATAGTTGTTTCTGTTTCCTGCCATTATTGCTTTTGTGGGTTGAGTTGTGTCTCTGTCTTTTTCTTCTTTTAGTTTTCTTATTTAGGAGTTTTCTTGTTTTTACTAGGCTGTATTTTTCCTCATTGTATTGGGTTTTCCACCTATAATTCGTTGTAGTGCTATGTTTGTGGTCAGATATTGTGTAAATTTTGCTTTGTCTTGAAATGTCTTCATCTCTCCATCGATGGTGATTGATAATTTTGCTGGGTATAGCAGCTTGGGCTGGCACTTGTGCTCTCTTAGAGTGTTCATGATGTCTGTCCAGGCTCTTCTAGGTTTCATAGTCTCTGTTGAGAAATCGGGTGTGAGTCTGATTGGTCTGCCTTTATATGTTACCTGACCTTTTTCCCTTACTGCTTTTAGTATTCTTTCTTTGCTTTGGGCACTTGATGTTTTTACTATTATGTGTCGGGAGGTATTTCTTTTCTGGTCCAACCTATTTGGGGTTCTGAAGACTTCTTCTATGCTCGTGGTCATCTCAATCTTGAGGGTAGGGAAGTTTTCTTCTATGATTTTGTTGAAGATATTTACTGTGCCTCTTAGTTGATAGTCTTCTCCCTCTTCTATTCCTATTATCCTTAGGTTCGGTCTTCTCATTGTGTCCTGGATTTCCTGGACATTTTGTGTTAGGAGCTTTTTGTTTTTTGCATCTTCTCTGGTTGTTTTGTCTATGTTTACAATGTTTTCTTCTGCCCCAGAGATTCTCTCTTCCATCTCTTGTAATCTATTAGAAATGCTTGCTTCTGTGACTCCTGTTTTTTTTTTAGGTGTTCTACCTCTAGGGTTATCTCTTTTAATGTTTTCTTTATTGTGTCAATTTCTGTTTTAAATTCCCTCTTCCATTCCTTCATCTCTTTGATTCTGTTTTCCTCTAGTTCTTTGAGTTCTTTGAGTGTTTTTCTTGTTTCCTCTTTAAAAGCTTCTGAATCTCTTTACTTTTCCTCCCGTTCTTGTTTAAGTATCTGTATCAGCATCTTGAGGTATGATTTCCGGTCTGTGTCTTCCTTTTCTGGAGTGTTTGGAATTCCGATGTTTGCTGTTATGGGAGATCTGGGTTCTGGTGTTGCCAGGTTGTCTTGATTTCCTTGGGATATACTCTTTCGCTTTCCTCTTGCCATTTTGTTGTCAGTGATATGTTCTTGCCTTTCCCTTGTATCTGGTCTGTGTCCCTGGATCTCCACTGGTCCAGGTGGCAGATGGGTCGACCCCTGTTCTATGCCTCAGAGTCGCCGGGTGGGAACAGAAGTTCCTAAGTTCTGTTCCTGGTCACTGGATCAGGCAGGACAGGGCAGGTCAAGGCAGGGGGTGCACTTTCCGTGTGCACTCCACAGAGATCCCTTTGCTCCCCAGCAGCCTAGGTCTCCTACTCACCAGTTTTTCAGCCTTTATGAGCTGAACATGAAGTCATGCTTATAATCATACAGCACAAACATAACACGCACCCTGACTCTTTGATCTCTGAATCTTAAAATTTCTCGGTCTTTTCTTCTGTAATTATCCCTGTGGACAGCAACAACTAGCTTTCTTAAATAGACAGCCAGGGTAGGGCAGTCCAGAGTACTCAGCTGTACACATTGAACTATAGGCAATTAATGAATACTCAGAGAGAAGAAATGGTTTTCTCTAGGGAAGATCACATTAATTTGTTATTCAATACCAAATGGTCAGTCATGAAAATATATATACAAGCAATATCATAAAGACTGAACAAGTTATATTTATGTTATTTAAATGTGTGTTTTGTGTGCTTTTGTGAATGAGTATGTGTGTGTTTAACAAAACATATGAAAAAAAATGCCATGATTTTTTTTTTAAAAAGCCAGGTTTACTAAAAAGACAGGGAAAGACAAGGGGTAAGTATAAGATAACAAATAGAAGAAATACTTTTAAGAAGTAAGTGATATTCACTTAATTAAAGCAATTTATAGAAACCATAAAGAACAACTATGAATTAATTCTAGGAATGAAATATTCATTGATTTACATCATGCTCTGAACTCATTTTCCACACAAATAATTTTTTTGTAATTAATATTATTTTGATGTTACAAATCAGGAATCCTATAGGAGTATGGAGCATTTGAATCAAACCAATCATAACTTATCTAGTCTCAATATCTTCGTAAGAAGATTGACTCTTTGTACAGCTTTTTCTCTGAAAAAGAAAATATCGTGCAGGCAAGTTTCATAAAAGTATACTCTTAGCCACCTGTATGAGCCCAAATACCAAATCTCATTCTAAATAAATTCCTCTTGGCTGTCATTTAGAAATATCATCAGGAATCTGTATTTCTTTTAATTCAGCCTGCAAAGCCACTGAGATAAAAGTAAGGAATAGTTTTAATCCCAAAGTGCATGCTTTAAATGCTGAAAACTACGGAAATAGGATTGAAGTAAGTTTACTAAATGTCCAAAATTAATTCAGGGATTAGGAGACACTGGCTGTTAAAGTGATAAGATTCTCTAAAATAATTTGTTTTCTGTCTACCTCACTTAAATCAGAGGAACTGATGTGATCTAGTCACAAGGCACAGACACTCTTAATGTTTATAATATTTTTAAATATTTTTTTACTTTTAAGAAAATGTCCAAGTCTAAATAATAGTGTTATCCTATAATTCTTTCTAGCTATATTTTCTTTCCTGAGAAACAACACATCCACTGACTTACTTCTACCATTTTGAGAAACATGGATAAAGAACACCTTACTTAAATTTTCGATGACATAATGATGTATACATAGATATGACTGTACTCTTTATGATTGATTGTACTCTTTATGATTAAATTCACACATTTAAATGAAAAAATCTTAGAAATTATAACGAATGAGGAGTAAATATTCACCATCCTCTCAGTAAATGACAGCATTACTTCAAGCCTCAATTCTACCATATGTAAAATATATTGTGTGTGTGTGTGTGTGTGTGTGTGTGTGTGTGTGTGTAAAATTTCTTCTAAAGACAACTGTTTTTTAATAGTGTTATTTTCTTTTAATTGCTTCAAGAAAAATGGATTTGTTTCTCCCCCATTAAGTGATTCCAATATATTAAATGCATGTATGAGTTTTTTTATGTTTCATTCATATATCTCAGTTTTAAACAGAGACCTATTAAATAGTAAATCCACTGGGATATTGTTATAATTTTTGATTGCTTATATCTATTCTTTCTTTACAACTAGAGAGCATCAGTGTTTAAAGCACAAACAAAGTGATGCGTTGGACATTCAGTGAGATAATTCACACCTTTAAAAGAAACACAGACTTTTTAAAGCTAGGAAAAAGACAGAATGCATAAGTGGCTAGAACAGACTTCAGACAGAAAGATGCCTTTAACCTTTGTAGATGTTGTCAGATGGATTCAAGGAGGGTTTTGCAAATAATTGTCAGGTTGATTTTATTTTTCAAAATTACCCTCACCAAGCCCCTTTGTAATAGGCTAAATATTTCTCCATAGATCCTTTTATAAATTTTACTAACTGGACACTTTAAGTTTCATAAATTTCATGACTAGCCACTTAAAAGAAAATAGGCAAAAAATGAGAGCAACTTGCGGCATTTATGAAGATTTCTCCAGGTGATTTTTGTTGAATTTTTGGTATTCTACCCATTGATTCATTATTTATTTTCAATAATGTTCACTTATATAAAGATCATTTTTTGGCACAATAAGTAAAAATCCTTTTTTCATTGTTAGTTCCTTCCCATAATAAAAATTCAAGAAGAGTAAAAGGTTTTCCCTCTTCTTAATGTGTCAGTTTACACATTTTAAACTCCTGATTAGGTGCCACACAGATCAGCGTTATTTCTAAGTAATGACTTTAGTTTTCAATTACAGCAACCAAAGGGGAATATGAAATAAGTAGAAAAGGAAAGAGAATTTATGTATAGATGAAAATCCTCACAACAGGGAAATAATAGTGACAGGTTGGGAGACAACCAAAACACAAAAAGAATGTGTTTTTGAGTCTGTCTTTCCAGTAGTAAGAATGATTTGTTGTAATTGAAATGTCAGCCTGCTGCCTGAATTAATTCATGTTCTAAAGAATTTTTTTACATTTTCTTCTTCATTCATTACAGGAGATTAACCACACTATTTTTGTCATTGAAATTCCAATGATAATAATATCACTGCTGTATAAATTGTTTGTGTTATTTTTACTCTGTACGCTTCTGTAGTTATGTACTGTAAATATGTTGAAGCTTGCATAGAACATTTGCTGTTAGCTGGAAAAATATCGGAATTTATAAGGAATTTTCTCTTTACAAATGTCATTCCTGGTATTGAAACATCTGTGAACTGTTTTTTTTTTTTTTTCCTGTTATTGTATGTCTTCATGCATTACTTGTACCTTTAATCGATTTAGTATAAGTCCTTGATATTAAACCACGCCATATGGACCATAGCTCAAGCCTTAAGAATCAAATTCTGCATCACATTCTCAAATACATCTTTCATGAAGTCAAGTTTTCACACATCCCTTTGTTCTAATAGCAACTAAATCTCCCACTGAATAAAATTTAATCAATGTTGTTTGACAAAATTTATAATTTTTTTCTGTCTAATTCATGTCACTATTCCTGCTTAAAATTTTTAACTACATTATTGGATAAAATACTTTGTATTTACATTTCAAATGTGATCCACTTTTCCCCAGTCCCATCCTCCTCCCACTCCACTTGCTTCCATGAAGGGGCTCCCTCTCCCAATCTTCCTCTTCACCTTAGTGCCTTGGCATTGCCTTTCACTGGGAAAACTCGCCTTCAGAGGACCAAATGCACTTCTCCCATTGATGCCAGATAATGGTGTCCTCTGATACATATGCAAATGGGGCCATGGGTAGCTTCCTGTGTGCTCATTGGTTGGTGTTTTAGTCCGTGGAGGTTCTGGAGGGTTTGGTTGGTTGATAATGTTGTTCTTCTCATGGGGTTGCAGAACCTTTCAGCTCCTTCAGTACTTTCTCTAGCTAGCTCTTTCATTGGGGTCCTGGTGTTCAGTACGATGTTTAGCTGCAAGCAGTCCCTACTGGATTTGTATGACTCTGGCAGAGCCTCTGAGAAGTCATCCATATCTGGTTCCTGCCAGTAAGCACTTCTTGGCATCAACAAGAGTGTTAGGATTTGCTGGTTGCATATGGGGTGAATCCCCAGGTGAGGCAGTCTCTGAATGATCTTTACTTCAAACCTTGCTCCTCTATTTGACCTTGTATTTTCTTCCATGACTGTTTTATTCTCCCTTCTAAGAAGGACCGAGACATCCACATTCTGACCTTTCACCTTTTTGAGCTTTATGAGGTCTGTGAATATTTCCTTGGATATCCAGAGCATTTGTGGGCTAGTATATGCTCATCAGTGAGTGCATACTATGTGTGTTCTTTTGTGACTAGGTTACCTCACTCAGGATGATAGCTTCTAGTTCCATTTCATTTGCCTAGGAATTTTATAAAGTCATTGTTTCTAATAGCTGAGTAGTACTCCATTGTGTGTATGTACCATGATTTCTGTATCCATCCATCTGGGTTCTTTCCAGATTCTCACTGTTATAAATAAGACTGCTATAAACAAGGTGGAACATGTGTCCTTGTTATATGATAAATAATTTGGTAAATTTTATTGACAAAAATATATAGATCTACAAAGAAAATAAAGAATATATGCAGTAGAACAACTAATGACTACAATTTTTTTCTTTATTCAACAGCAACTACAAGTATCTTCTGTCTATTAGTAGGTTATTAGGTAGAGGAATAATTACAGAATTTCTATGGATTCCCACAAAGCAAACACATGCTGTTTACTTATGAGGCTGTAAAGGCTTGATTTTACATATGAATTGTCATATGTAAAGTAGTCTGTAGTGAATAGTTACTAACACAATCAAGAAGCTCATCATCATCATGAACTTGTCCATTGTAAATCTCAGTGTTTGGAAAGGACTTAGTATAATCTACTATAAATGGATAAGAAGTAAGGAAGCTAATGATGTATAGAAAATTGGTAGAGTACTTGGAACCTCTGTGTGAAGATAAAGTGGGTTTTATTTTTGTCACTCTCAGTGGAAATGTTATGTTAAGAGTGTGCCTTTACTAAATACATCTTGAAGCTATTTACCCTTTATTACAATTAATGATAATTAAGAATTTCAGAAGAGGCTCTGCCAGCATCTGACCAAGAGAGATGCAGAAACTCACAGCCAAACATTGGAGTGAGGCCAGGGATCCCAACAGAAGAGTTAGGGTAAAGACTAAAGGAGCTGAAGGACATTTCAACCCTATAGGAAGAACATCACTATCAACTAACTGGATCCCTCAAAGCTCCCAGGGACTAAACTACCAACCATAGATTATATATGAGCTGGTCCATTTCTATTAAAAGGATGTTTTTCATAAATACTTTCTGAATATTTCCCTAATGGGTTCCATGATTATTGAAGAAGACTAAGAGAGAGAAGCAATAGGACTGTTATTTCCCATGCTGACAGAGGCTCATGCCTCTCATCCACCCCATAGTCCCCATTCAAATAGACTGTTTATTTACTAGATAATCAATTCTCCTAATCCCACAAATTTGACTCTCAACACACTTCTGTACCAGGTAATATGACTGACATTCCATTGCCTAATCTATTCCTGTAAAAGCTCATAGCATCTAAAAACTATTTAGCCTCAATTGCTTTATTGCAAGTATGTGTTATAGCATATGTATGGGCGTATACATTCCCTTTTCATTCTGAGCAATTTATGGTTCTGGGCTCCTTTATTCTTGAGCTGCAGTTTGTTTTGGCTGCCTTCTCTTTTTCTATTCTATTGCAAGACTTCTATCATTCACTTCTTGAAAGTATCTTCAAATGTCACTCAAAGATCCTCTTATCTCATACATCACTACCCAAGTAATATCTGTCTGTCCTTTCACTGTTCACCTAATGTATAAATCATTCTGATTATTGTTTGCCATTCGTGATATGCTGTGTTGAATTGTGGGCTCAACTTCAGCTTCTTGGAAGATAAGAGCAGCTCTTCAGTGGGTTTTATATTTCCAGCATCAGGCCTCAAACTAATCACATTGCTACCTGGTGAGGTTCAGCAAATGGTTCAGTCAGAAAATATTTAAAATCATCAGCACATCTTAGACTTTTTTTTCACAATTCTGATCATCAATTATTAATTCCTAAAATAGTTAATATTCACTTTATTAATTTGAAAATATTGGTGGTTTTCTAATAAAATGCATAGTTTCTGTAGATTTCGTTTACATTTTATAAATGAGTATAAGTGATTCTCTAGTTTGTGAGCAAACACCATGTAAATATACAGTATATAGTAATCAGTGAGGTGATTAATTACTCTATTTGAATTCTGTACATATGATATTAGACAAAGGATTGAGAAGCAATAGTGAACGAATATTCAGTATCAAATACATGTTCAAAAAATTGTAGCAATGTAATAATCAAGGAAGAAAGAAATAAGACTTATTGAAGTTCTTGCAGAAGTAGTATTTGATATAAGCCTTATTGAAGCAAAAGCTACAATAGCAAAACATATGTATTATAAAGTCTTGAGGAAGAAAATCTCAAAATCAAATTATATATCTAATACCAATATCAATAACAGTAATCTTTTATACTAGAAGTTACTCTTTTTTCTTACTTACAGTCTTGGAGGTTAGAAATCTGATGAAAGAGGCAGCAAGGTTGTTTCTTCTAAGGCCTTTTTGGTGATGAAAGGTAACTTCACAAAGTTTTTCTTCTGTCCCTTTCTGAGTCAAAATCTCCTCTACTCTTGAGGATGTTGTCAGTCTGTGATGGTCATGATTCATTTTATGTCAATCATTTTTTAAGAACTCATTCTCTAATGTAATCACCAAGGTACTAGGAGTTCCTGCATTATTTGAATTATGTTGCAGTTACTGTTACACCAAAAAGAATTAGCATCAGCATGGGTTAAGTATGTTACTCATTTTCCTAGGGTTATTATTACAGTACTCTGAACCAACATTTCAGTGTCAGACCTTCAGAATTTCTTCTTAACCCTCTACAAAACACTTACCTTGCAAATTTTTATTTTGTGTGTATGTATGCATGTGTGTGTGCACATGTGTGCATGTGTGTGTTAATATTGTGCTCATGTATGTGGAAGTTAGAGGCTGACACTGGGCGCGTTCTTCACCTTTCACCTTAGTTTCTGAGAAAAGTTCTCAATAAATCTCAAGTACATCAATTGACAAGACAAGCTGGATATCTATTCTTAGGAAACAGTTTCAGCGAACATGATAAAATATATTTAAGACTGAAACAAAGGGTTCATTTTGTTCCCAGACTCTCTTCTCATAAGCATACATGACACTACACCTTACAATATAATTTAAACCACACTTTCCTTCTGAATGGCAGCTGGGGATCTAGACTCAGTTCATCATGCTTGCATAGCAAGTATTATACTGACTGATATTTTTTACTACATTTAAAAGTATTTCTTAGCTTTCTAAATAATTAATTTTCTGGGGAACTAGGAAGCTACCTAACCAGCACGTGGCCGGACACCCATGCACACACAAGCAACACTAAACAGACTCAGCAGGTATGGGATGAGAGAGGAGAGAGGGGAGAGGGGGGTGGAAAGAGAAAGAGGGGGTGGAGTAAGGGAAAGAGAGAGAGAGAGAGAGAGAGAGAGAGAGAGAGAGAGAGAGAGAGAGACTCACACATACAAATTTGAAACAAAATATCTATATTTTGCACTTTTTTCCTTACTCATAAACCACAGAACACATATTTTCTTCTCACCTGTTCAGCCTATAAAGCATTGTTTCTTTTAACAGACCATATTTCTTCTTTTTCTTAACTCCTTTCACTCACACCCACCTTCTGTGAATATGGACCATCTAGAAAATTCAGCTTTGAAAGTCATTTCCTGGACATTCACAGGCCTTTCTACAAAAAAAAAAAAAAAAAAAAAAAAAAAAAAAAAAAAAAAAAAATTTAAGCTCCGCATTGGAAAATCACGTCAGTGTCTATCTCTGAAACCCTTTTCTCTGTACTGAATTCAAGGGCCCCATGGTTCAAGGAGGAAAAGTTTCAATTATGAGAACACACACACACACGCACACACACACGCACATACACACACACACCACATCTTTAGATGTTCAATGTCAGTATATCACAATTATGAATTCATCTCTTTTCTGCGATCTGGAAGATACTTAATGATAAAAGTTTATTTTTTGTGGAAGGATTAATGACTGAAGATATGTAGTTTAGACTTTTAGACTACACACACAAACAAGTAAAAACAGTTTTCTACCACTTGGAGCAAAACATTAACATTTTAACTGTTCACTTTGTTTCCTAATTGCTAAATAATGTCTTGCATGTTACCATAAAAGTATTAAACCTAGATGTAGATGTACATCACAAAATCCAATATAAAATCCCAGATAATTTTAGCACATTCCAGTTCAGTACATTATAGCCAACATTACACATTATTTCAATATTCTATTTCAAAATCCCAGAGAAAATGTTTTACATTTAATGTAGAATTCATACTATGTATTAACACCTGTATTTCATCGACCACTTTCCAGCATTATTCTTTTTATGAGTTTTATTTATTTATTATTTTTTTACAACTTTATTTAAAGAAGAGAGAGACATGCACAGATTTTTTAAAGCATTTTGGCCATTAATTTAGAGGTTTTATAGCAAGGCATTGAAACCCCACTAGTTAACATAAGCATAAAGTACATGTAGAACAGAATATAACATGAAAACAGAGTTTTCTTGGTGTGTATAGATTAAACATAATGATCTTCAAATATCAAAAATTGCCACAAGGCTATATTACTAGCTCTTGGATTATTAATGATTTAATGTCTAGGTGTACCACACTCTGAGAGGGTGCTATACACTTATTTTTTTTCTATGAAGGACTGAGGCTTTCACTATTTGGCCTTCGTAATTCTTGAGCTTCATATGGCCTGTGAGTTGTTTCTTGGGTATTCAAAGTTTTCTGGGGCTAGTATCCAATTATCAGTGATTGCATATTTTGTTTGCTCTTTTGTGACTGGGTTACCTCACTCAGGATGATATTCTCTAGATGCATCCACTTTCCTTGGAATTTCATATTGGCTATTCTCTTTATTTACATTTCAAATGTTACCTGTTTTCCCCCCACTCCCATAACCCGCTTCCCCTCTACTTCCTTTGATGAAGATGCTCGGGCTTGCAACCCCTTCAAACACCTCACCTCTTTGGCATTCCACTACACTGAGAAATCTTGCCTTTGCTGGAAGAAAGGCCTCTTCTCCCATTGATGCCAGACAATGCTATCTTCTTCTATATATGCAACTAGAGCCATGGGTCTCTCCATGTATGTTCCATGGTTGGTATATTAGTTCATGAGAGTTATGGTGGTTTTGGTTGGTTGATAATGTTGTTCTTCCCATGGGGTTGCAAAACCTTTCTGCTCCTTTAGGCATTTCTCCAGTTCCGTCATTGGAATTGCCGTGCTCAGTCCAATGGTTAGCTGCAAGCATCCTCAACTGTATCTGTGTGATTCTGGCAAAGCCTCTAAGAAGGCATCCATATCAAACACCTGCCAGTAAGCACTTCTTGGCAACATAAATAGTGTCTGGGTTTGTTGGCTGCATTTTGGATGGATCCCCAGGTGAGGCAGTGTCTGGATGATCTTTTCTCCAGTCCCTGTTCTTCTATTTGACCTTGTATTTCCTCCCATAAGTGCTTTGTTCTTGCATCAAAGAAAGACAAGTCTTGCATATATGGCCTTTTTTCTTTTTGAGGTTCATAAGGTCTGGGAATTGTTTCTTGGTATTCAGAGCATTTTGTGACAAGTATTGACATATCAGTGAGCACATACCATGTGTGGTTTTTTTTTTTTTTTTTTTTTTTGTGACTGGGTTACCTCACTCAGGATGATAGTGTCTAGCTTCAGTCACTTGCCGAGGAATTTCATAAAGTCACTGTTTTTAATAGCTGAGCACTACTCCACTGTGATAATGTATAAAAATTTCTATATCCAATCCTTCATTTAAATACATCTGAGTTTTTTTCTAGCTTCTTGCTCTTATAAATAAGGTTACTATGTACATGGTGGAGCTTGTGTCCTTGTTATAAGTTGGAGTATCATTTGATATATGCTAAGGAGTGTTATAGCTGGGTCTTCAGGTCCAATTATTTGAGAAACCTCCATACTGATTTCCAGAGTAACCTTAGTTTTGATCATAGCTATTCTGACTGGTGTGAGGTGGAATTTGCATTTGTCTGATGACTCAGGATGTTGAACATTTCTTTAGGTGCTTATTAGGCATTCAGTATTTTTCAGTTGCGAATCCTTTGTTTGTCTCTGTACCCATTTTTAATAGGATCATTTGATTCTCTGAAGTCTAACTCCTTTAGTTCTCTGTATATATAGTATATTAGCCCTCAATCAGATGCAGGATATGTAAAAATATTTCACCAATCTGTTGGTTCCCATTTTGTCCTCTTGACAATGTTCTTTACCTTACAGAAACAATGCAATTTCATGAGGTCCCATTTGTCAATTTTTGATCTTAGAGCATGAGCCATTGGTGCTCTGTTCAGGAATATTTCCCCTGTGCCTATGTGTTCTAAGCTCTTCCCCACTTTCTGTTCTATTAGTTTCAGTGTACCTGGTTTTATGTAGAAGACTTTGATCCACTTGCACTTGAGCTTTGTACAAGGAGACAAAAAGGAATTAATTTGCATTCTTCTGCATGCTGACTGCTAGGTGAACCAGCACCATTTGTTGAAGAGGCTGTCCCTTTTCTGTTGAATGTTTTTAGCCCCTTTGTTAAAAATCAAGTGACCATAGGTGTGTGGGTTCATTTCTGTGTCTTCAATTCTGTTGTAATGATCTACCTGCCTGTCTCTGTACCAATACCTTGTGATTTTTTATATGTAATACTGCTTGATGTTATAAATAGTGATACCCCCAGAAGTTCTTTTATTGTTGAAAATAGTTTTCACTATCCCGAGTATTTTGTTATTCCAAATGAATTTGGAAACTGCTTTTTAAAAAAATTCTATAAAGAATTGAGTTGAACTTTTGATGAGGATGGCATTGAATCTATAGCATGCCTATTTTTACAATGTTGGTTCTTCCAATCCCTGAGCATGGGAAATCTTATCATCTTCTGACATCTTCAGTTTCCTACTTCAGGTACTTGAAGTTCTTATCATACAGATATTTCACTAGCTCGGTTAGGGTCACAGCAACGTATTTTGTACTATTTGTGACTATTTTCAAGGGTATCAATTTCCTAATTTCTTAGCCTGTTTATTTTTTGAGAAGAGGAAGGCATCTGATTTATTTGAGTGAATTTTATATTCAGCCACTTTGCTGAAGTGGTTTACCACCTGTAGGAGTTCTCTAATAGAATTTTTGGGATCACTGAAGTATACAACCTTATCTTCTGCAAATAGTGATGGTTTAACTTCTTCCTTTGTAATTGTATTAGTTTGACTTTTTTTCTCTTTGATTAATCTAGCTAGTAAGTTCAGTACTATATAGAATAGATATTGGGAGAATGGGCAACCTTGTCTAGTTCCTGATTTTAGTGGGATTGCTTCAAGTTTCTCACTAGTTTGATGTTGTCTACTGGTGTACTGCACATTGCTTTTACTATTTCTGTATGTGCCTTTAATTTCTGATCTTTCCAAGACTTTTTTTCAAGTATCACAATGTTTATTGATAGATACAAGCATATAAAATCAGGGCAGGAAACCTTACTGATGTGCTCCTGCATTAAATATTTTGAAAAATGTGACAGTGGAATGAATTTTCACAGTGGTTAGGTCAAAAGCAGTTACACCATAGCAACAGTATGTTTTGCACAATTTAAGGCTTTGGCTGGTTCTTTAGTCAGCTTCTTCCTCTGATTCTTCTTCTTCAGCAGTATCTAGCCAGGTTAGCCACTGATTCACCTGGAACAAAGCCTTGCCTTTTCCTGGAAACTCTTGAGTTATGTCTTCCTTCAAAGCTAAGAAAGCTTCCTCTTCAGTAATTTCCATGTCATAGAAATGAACATAAAATTGAAGTAACATGCCTTTGGGAAGCTGCTGTTGTAACAGTGCACCTGCAAAGCATATAGGGCACTGACCTGTAGATCCACATGATCATGAAGGAATTTTTGCATCACAGGCTTAAAAGAGAGCAACAGGTGTTTTTCCTGTTCTAACTGTTCTTTGGAAGGAGCAGAGGAAGAATCTGTTTCATTGCTGGGTAGGCTAACTTCACTAGAAATGTACTGCAAGAAGCTGGTCATTGAGATGTTCACAAATGCTTTATCTACATGAAGTTTGGGAGAGATGTTATCTTTAATCCATTGATATATAGTTTGAGGGGATGGATCCTGCTTAATTTGCTTTAATAGTTCCTTCTCCAATTTAAGGAGTGGGAATAAGAAACTCAGTCCCTTTCCTTCCAAAATCTCCAACATTCGATCCTTATTCTGATCAATTTCTGGCAGCATTTTCTGCATATTGACCTTGCCTTGTTGAAAAAGTTCAGTTAACCATTCTCGGTCTTCTAATTTAGCTAATTGTTGAAAACAAAGTAAGAAGAGAGGGAAGTGGGTACCACTCTCCAGTGGTTGAGCTAGTTCTGAAATGCTCACCAACTCTGAAATTATAGCACGAGCTGCAAACTGTGCCAAGTAAGATTTCACCAAGGGGATGTCAAACTCCAGTTCGGGGCACTGCTCCAATACATCCAGAAAAGCCTGCATAAAGTTGTCACTTGTGGCTATCCCTTCCTGTTTGAGCAAACTGATCAAAGAGCTTGCTTTTTCTTTATCTTCATCACTTCTATCAAGTCACAGGATGATTACTTTGTTTAACATCTCAGGAAGAAAATGTGGAGCTCTCATTTCTCTCACACCACTGACAGCATCGTTGGCATTTCCACTGTTCAGATGATATTCACAACAGCTTCGGTCAGTTTTAGTAGTTCTTCCTTTGATGGTGGTGGTTTTTTGCTAGTCTTGGCAGGCTTTTCCTGGATAAGTGGTAGATTAGTTTTGAGACCAAGTTGAGGTGTCTGTCCCAGAGGTGGCGTTTGAGTGTGTGGTGGCTGTGCAGTGGGAGGAATCATAGTTATCTGGGGCTGAAGCTTTGGCACCTGATTTTCATTCATTAGAAACTACTGAGCAGGCCTCAAAGTAATCTCATCTGCATTAAGCTGGCCTTTCTTAGAAAACCGAGGTGGCATATCCTTCGACTGTCCTTGCAGCTGGGAAAAGAGTCCCTGACTCTGGTTATGGTAGAGCTGGCTTAGCCCCTGGCTTTTCATAAACTTGCCCCCCATCTCTCCAAACTGTGATTGTGTGGGAGGCATGATGTGTCCCCCAAGGCCTCACAATTCTACGGTATCCTGCAGCAGGAAAGGAATCCTGGCTGGCCATTCCTTACTTGACATTAAGGAACACATTCTGTCAAAGTACTGATCCATTAAGGACTTGGCTCGTTTGTGGTTTAATCGAGATCCCACTGTCCTCATTATCTGACAGAGGCACTCCAAATCCTCTCCCATATCTGTGAGTTGGACTCTCTTCTTTTCCAAAAGTGTTTTGATGCACTTATGAAGGATAAATTCATGAATAAGATCAATCTTGCCAAGTTCTCCAATGAATTTGATGTTCCCCAACATCTTGATCTTAGCAATGGCTCCTTGTTCCTCCTCAGGGAGGAGGGGATTTTCACGCTTATCATAGACATCAACATTTCTGGTTCGGTTTTCATATTCATCTTGCAATTTGGAAACCAAGAGGCATCTGAATGTTGTGCTTTGCTTCTGTCCTGGTTGACCCTCTGCTGCTGGCCCATCAAAGTTTGGTGCGTCTTCTGCCAACTGCAGACACAGCTGAGCATACAGCGAGCTAGACTTTGGCTCTTCCAGGGCTTTGTCCACAATCAGCAGTATGACCCCTTTAAGAATGAGTTTAGACTCTATACCCACATTGAGGAGCTCAAGGCATAGCTTGTCAAACTTCTCAGGAGTAAGCTTATTGAGTATGCCTTTAACGTTCCTGAAGATTGCATCATGTCGTTCTTGTTCATTTGCGGAACTGTTTGCTGCGGAGTTGTCATCTCGTCTAGTGCTTCCTGCAGGAATCCATTTCTGAGCGTTTTGCCCTGGGTTTTCCCCAGAAACTCGCTGTTGCCAGCAGTCTTGGGATAGTGCTGAGGTGCACCCCTACTTCCTCCTCCCCCAGAAGAAGCACTGAAAGGAGAATCATCCCCTTCTGCAATCGCACTCTCCGCTTTGGCGGCTTGACAACGAAGAATCTTCAAGAGAATAATATTAATGGGTAGGGTGGGGAGGGGAGGGGATGGTGGAAATAAAAAGCCTTCACTGAGAACTCAGCAGCTGCCACTGCAGATGCCTCCTCTGGATCAGGTCATTGGGGACAGGGAGGGAGGGGGAAGGGTAACTGAAAACAAAAAAGGGAGAGGGAAGGGGGAGGAAGGAGAAGGGGCCGGGTTGAAACTCTCAGCTCAGAGGAGTAGCTGCTACAGCCACCACCTGGTACCCACTGCCACCTCTATAGAGCTCCAGCTTGCTGCTGGCGCTTAGGCATGTCTTTTCCGAGACTTTTAACATGCAGGTGTGTTGAATTTTGTCAAACTTTTTCTTAGCATCTAATAAGATGCTCATGTGGTTTTTCTTCCTTCCTTCCTTCCTTCCTTCCTTCCTTCCTTCCTTCCTGCCTGCCTGCCTGCCTGCCTGCCGGCCTTCCTTCCTTCCTTCCTTCCTTCCTTCCTTCCTTTCTTCCTTCCTTCCTTCCTTCCTGCCTGCCTGCCTGCCTGCCTGCCTGCCTTCCTTCCTTCCTGCCTGCCTTCCTTCCATCCTGCCTTTCTTCCTTCCTTCCTTCCTTCCTTCCTGCCTTCCTTCCTTCCTTCTTTCCTTCCTTCCTTCCTTCCTTCCTTCCTTCCTTCTTTCCTTTCTTTCTTTCTTTCTTTCTTTCTTTTTTTCTTTCTTTCCTTCCTTCCTTCCTTCCTTCCTTCCTTCCTTCCTTCCTTCCTTCCTTCCTTCTTTCTTTCTTTCTTTCTTTCTTTCTTTCTTTCTTTCTTTCTTTCTTTCTTTCTTTCTGAGTTTGTTTACATAGTGGATTACATTGATGAATTTCCATATACATTGATGAACCATCCCTGCATCTCTGGGATGAAGCCTACTTTTTCATGGTGAATGATGTCTGTGATACGTTCTTGGATTTTGTTTGCAAAAATTTTATTAAGTATTTGGATCAATGTTTATGAGAGAAATTGGTCTAAAGTTCTCTTTTTTGTAGGGTCTTTGTGTGGTTTTGGAATGAGGGTAATTGTGTCTTCAAAGAATGTGTTGAGCAGTGTTTCCTCTGTTTGTGTTTTGTGGAATAGTTTGGAGAGTATTGGTGTTAGGATTTCTTGAAAGTCTGATAGAATTCTGCACTAAACCAATCTGGTCCTGGGCTTTTGTTTTTTTGGGAGGCTTTTGATGACTACTTCTATTTCTTTTGGGGTTATAGGACAGTTTATATGGTTTTCTGATCCTGGTTTAACTTTGTTACCTGGTTTCTGTCCAGAAAATTGTCCATTTTCTCTACATTTTTCAGTTTTTCTTTTTTTGAGTGTAGGCTTTTGTAGTAGGATCTGATGATTTCTTGAATTTCCTCAGATTCTGTTGTTATATCTACCGTTTCATTTCTGATTTTGTTAATTTGGATTCTCTCTCTTTGCCCTCTAACTAGTCAGGTTAAAGTTTTATAAATCTTGTTGATTTTTTTAAAGAACCAGCTCCTTTTTTTGTTGATTCTTTGTATAGTTCTTTTTGTTATTATTTGGATGATTTCTGTTCTGAGTTTCATTATTTCTTGAAATCTACTTCTCTTTGCTGTGTCTGCTTCTCTTTCTTCTAGGCCTTTCAGGTGAGCTGACAAGCTGTTAGTGTATGCTCTCTCCAGTTTATTCCTGGAGGCACTCAGAGCTATGAGTTTACCTCTTAATACTGTTTTCTTTGCAATCTATATATTTGGGTATGTTGTGCTTCCCTTTCCATTATTCTAAAAATTCTTTGATTTCTTTCTTTATTTCTTCCTTGACCAAATTATCATTGAGTACAGTATTGTTCAGCTTCCATGTCTCTGTGTGATTTTTGTTGTTTTTGTTTTATTAAAGACCAGTCTTAGTCTAAAGAGATCTGATAGAATACATGGGAATATTTCCAATTTTTATATCAGTTGAGACCTGTTTTGTGACTGACTATATGGTCATTTATGGAGAAAGTATCATGAGGTGATGAGAAGAATGTATATTCTTTTGTTTTAAGATAAAATGTTCGATAGGTATCTGTTAAATCCATTTGCTTCATAACTTCTGTTAATTTCAGTTTTTCTCTGTTCAGTTTCTGCTTCCATGATCTATCCATTGATGAGTGTGGGGTGTTGAAGTCTCCACTATTATTTTGTGTGTGGTATAATAGAATCATTTGAGCTTTAATAGAGTCTTTTTTTTTTTTTTTTTTTTTTTTTTTTTTTTTTTTTTTTTTTTTTTTTAGTGCATGTGGGTGCCCTTGTGTTTGGAGCATAGTAGTTCAGGACTAAAAGTTCATAGAGATAGATTTTATTTTGATGAGTAAAATGTGTCCTTCCTTAACTTTTTTGATAACTTTTGGTTTACAATCTATTTTATTTGATATTATAATAACTACTCCAGGTTGTTTTCTGGGCACATTTGCATGGAAGGTTTTTTTTTTTTTTTTTTTTTTTCTCCTGCCTTTTACTCTGAAGTACTGTCTGTCTTTGTTCCTGAGATGAGTTTCCTGTATGCAGCAAATGCTGGATCCTGTCTATATATCCAGTTTGGTAGTCTATGCCTTTTTATTGGGAAATGTGTACATTGATGTTAAGAGATATTAAAGAATATTCATTGTTTTTTTCCTGTTGTTTTGTTCTTAGAGTTAGAATTATATTTGTTTTCTTTTCTTTTGTTATATTTGTTACAAAAGAATTATTTTAATGCTTTTCCTCAGGTGTAGTTTCCCTCCTTGTGTTGGGCTTCTCTAGTATCCTTTGTAGGGCTTGATTTGTAGACAGATATTGTGTAAATTTGGTTTTGTCCTGGAACATTTTGGTTTCCCCATCAGTAATTACTGAGAGTAGTAACCTGGCTTGCTTTTGTGTTCTCTCAGGGTTTGTACTGACAGCTGTCAAGGATCTTCTAGCTTTCTTAATTTCTGATAAAAAGTCTGGTGTAATTCTGATCAGTCTGCCTTTATATCTTACTTTTTGAACACTTGGTCATTTGAATATTATGTGGCAATGGGGATTTCTTTTCTGGTCCAATCAATTTGGAGTTCTGTAGGCTTCTTGTATGTTCATGGTTATCTCTTTCTTTTTGTTAGGGAAGTTTTCTTCTATAATTTTGTTAAGATATTTACTGGGCCTTTTAGTTGTGAGTCTTTACTGTTCTGTACCCATTATCCTTAGGTTTGGTGTTGTCATTGTGTCCTAGATTTCCTGGATGTTTTTGGCTAAGAGGTTTTTAAGTTCTACATTTTCTCTCAGTGTTCTCTGGAAAATGGTCCTTTCTGACTCATAATGAGGGCTGGGTCTCTGTCATCAGAACTCAGAATCTGCCCACAGGAGGCTGAGCTACAAAATCAGCTGCACAGGTGCTTTTCTACCAGCTGTCATTGTTCACTGTTAGAATGAATCCCCCCCGCCCCCTTTGTGTGTATGTGTGTGTGTGACTATTTCCTATTCTTAGGACTGTTTTGTCTTATTGCCTGAATAGTGATCATGTGGTCCCATAATAGCTATATGAGAAGTTGGAAATAGTCTTTTTAATTTTATATCATGAAAGGCAGGCTCTGCCCCAGAAACCTTCACCTTTCCCAACTATAAGACAAAGATTGAAACAGCTGATACTTACATACAACTACAACAACTAAGTGATTAAGTTCTAGTCATTTGTCAATTTAGTTTTATTTGTTTTTTACTTTAGTCTCTCTTTACATTTCTAAAGTTATATTAACTTATGGTTATGACAAAATTTCATAAGACCCAATGTTGAGTTCTGAAGCCCGTGTACTATTATAAAAGTTTAATTTTCATAAGAAAACTTTTGAAGTTGTCCCCACAGTTATTTCTGAGGAATGATTCTCTTCAGTCCATGGTAATGGTAATGTGCCCAAACTTGAAAATAGTCAGCATTTGAGCAAGTCGTGTGATGTCTTCTAAGACATTATAATTTAGACCTTATGAATAAAATGTATCTGAGTCTGAGTAACCCCTCCCTCTGTAGTATTTTTGAACAATGGCTCCGAAGACACCGCCCTCTTTTGGAAGTTTACCCAGAAGCCAATGCACCTATCGGCCACAACAGAGAATCCTACATGGTACCTTTCATACCACTCTATAGAAATGGTGATTTCTTCATTTCATCTAAAGATCTAGGATATGACTACAGCTACCTACTGGAGTCAGGTAAGGCTCTGTTGCCTTCAAATGAACTGTGTAATCTAATGAGGATGACCTTTTTAAGACAGTAAAAAAATATTATGTATACAATTTTTCTCCAAAACTTTTAAAGAGACAATTTTATACTGATTTATAATCATGTAAACTGGACTATACTTCAAAAATTTTAAATTTTATATCTGTTCCATTTACTATAAAACATTTTGTACAGCTAAATTATTGAAGAATATAGGATGATGAAGGTTTTGAGCCATAATTCCATCATCTAACTATTTTATGACATAGGGATATTATTTCAATTCTGTGAATACATTTTATTTGTTATTTAAATAATAATAACTCAATTGATTGTTCTGAACCATGTTAAAGAATTCAGTTTATTCAGGATAATGTAGAGTTAACAGTTTGTGCTCTTCCAAAGGGAGACTCTGGTAGGATTACCAATACAATAATGGAAACTTTCAAAACCGACTAATAATGGGTTTCATAGTACTTCTTTAATGTTAATCCCTTTGGCTGAAAGCATAATATAAAGCCTTAGGACTAAAAATACCTACTGACTTGGAATTTCCTGTTAGAACTAGCATTTTTCTGCATAAAACTATATGAATATACTTTTGGTCAGTACTTGATTTTTTAAAAGGTTTGATAAAATGTAGCCTTGTGGCAATCCTTGGTATTTAAAAATTATTATGTTTAATCTTTATACACCAAGAAAACTTTGACTATTTCCATGTTACGTTTTGTTTTATATGTACTTTATGTTATATTGTAACTAGAACTATATTATAACTAGTAAGTTTTCAATGCATACTATCTAACCTTTAAAATTATTGAATTCTTCTAATGGTTGTTATGGACAAAGAAAATAACATTGAAAAAATTGAAATGTTTTTTAAAAGTTTTCTCAAATTGTATGAATTTTATAAATGGGGCATTTTGGAGATATAATCCAAGGACCAGTTTATTTGTCATTGCATTTTTTGGACATAATTTGTAGAAATTTGCAAATAAGTTATATACTAAGTGAAGAAAAAGGAGATTATTACAAAAAAGCTTTTGAAACCATTTTAACCTGTGAAGCAAATAAATTATTGTATAATTCACTGATATTTTAATAATGAAAAAAGAAGCCCAAACACAAGAAGAAGTCCATGTTTTTGTTATGACATAATGATAAAATATGAAACATCAGAGTAAACATTTTTTAGGGAAATATGATACTTAGACTTGAAGCTCCAAACAGGTACCCAGACCAAGATCTATATGAAAAAGGAGGATCAACACTCCTAATAGCTAAATATATATGTTTCCTAAGTATGTTAAAATAAAAATATTAATTTGAAATGCTTTACTGATTTACTATGTTGTTTATAAAGCTATCAATTTACACAGCTAACATTAGAGAAGTTGATTTTGAAATAAATAATAGAAATTGCCTATTTTATACCTTATGAAGCATTTTATATTACTGTTTCTTTATATATTCAATGTACTCAAATTTTATCTCTAATACTGCTAACCTTCAAGATTTCTAAAAACATTATTAATTTTTTTCAATAATGTAGTTCATAAGGGTCAATATTCATCATTCAGGTATTCATATGTAGAATTACTTAAGCATTTTGTTGTAGAGTACAGGTAATATCTGAATTTGTCAAACATTTTCTTTTGTAAACAGATTTAGTGATGTTTCAAAAACTGAAAAGTAAGTGATTTTTCTTTCAGGGGTAACTGACAAAAGGATAGAAACATCAAAATATAATTTATTTTGGCTGATGATTTCAGAGGTCTTGATGTCTTAATAATAGAGAATACATGTTAATGGTTGCTGTGAATGTGAGACTTACTTGTATAATAATTTACATGATTTACTTTATGTTCCTCTTTCTGGAGAATGTCTTCTTTGACAAGGTTAATGACCTTTCGTTAATCAGAAACTGCTCTAGTCTGGGAGGCAAGGCAAGGGTGTTTCTAATGTACTAAGCAAAATGACAAATGCTATGACCTTCAGACCACCTAGTTAAAAAAAAAAAACACAAAACTCTAAAAAAAATAGATTCAAGAATTTTCTCAACGATGCAAAATATAAGAAAGCAATGTGAATTATATATGAGGGTTCATGGACCTAAAAGAACAGGAGGAACTGCACTGTGAACCATCCTGTCAGAAAGAAGTTAAGGAAAGAGATAAAGAGATTTGCAGGATGGTGATCTCAGAGATTGATCTCATCCAGCTAGCTTATTGTCTGTGCTTACCAAGGCAGGCAGATTTCTAAACTCATTTGCCATGTTTAAAAAAAAAAGTACTGGTTGTTTGAAATCAAGAGGCTAAGGTATTAAAAGGTTGATTCATGAGATAAAAAAGGAACTAGGAGAAAATTACTAAATTGATATGTAAATAAAAGACTGAGATTTGGTCTGGAATAAAGCTATCCAGAGAGAACTTTCTAAAGAGCCAACATTGCTCTTTTAGAATTTTTCTAACAGAATTTCAGACCTTGGTCAGAACACCCAAGATTTTTTTTTTAAAAGCAGCTTTTCTGACGTTGGTCAAGAAACCCAAAAGTTATCCTAGAGGCAGTTCTTTTAGGATTTTTCTACCAGCATTTTTGACTTTGGTTGGAAAGTCTGTGAGGTATCCAGAGAGGTTTTAGAATTTGTTATAGCAAGAGCTGGGCTGTCTGGAAATCTCTGGAGAGCTGTCTTAAGCAGAAATCAGAGCTGTCAGCTTATACCTGTGATTTGTGGACATTGAGTCTTCCAAACACCACACTTAGGATGCCCTCTCCAAATTGAGACTGTTGCTTGGCATGGAGAGATGACTTGGTGTTTAAGGGCACTAGCTGGTCCCTTTGACTCCCAGGACATAAAACAAATAGTATTTAATATGTAACGCGTTACAGGAGGAAGAGACATTTAAAATGGACTATGTATGTAAATAAATAGGAGTAGTTGAATTTAGGTATCTTAGTCCTATTATAAAATATATTTTTAAAATGTATTTAAGAGTGACTCTCGGTATTACTGAAAATAAATGTCACATTTTCATTGGTTTCAAATTTTGATTATTTAAATTAACGTCACCCAAATCTAGAGATTTACATTTTTCTATCAATCATTTCTTGACATTTCTGGTGATGATAAACAACTAAACAAACAATCCATTTTCATTAAAAACTATCTTCATGATGTCCAAAGGCTTTAGAGATGGATAAGATGAATTTCAGAGACAAGCAAAAAACAAAATGATTAACCATATCATTGATCATCCTTCAGAGTTTGATTTTTATTAAATAATGTGATATGCTATTTTAAAGACTAGACTTTTCCAATCACCAAAACAAAGACTTCACTTTCTATACTGATGCTCTCATGAGGCTAGTGCCACAAGTCAGCCACTGTAACTCTTGTAGTTATATGTGTAAAAGTTATTTCCATGTTTCCAAATAATGTGTAAATAGTAATATGTTTTATTTTATGAAGTCTATCTCAGGGTCTTCCTATATAAATAATGAGTTTACCTCTCTGACAAACCTATTTTATTTGTACCATTTCAATATGGTACTTATTGACATATTTAAGACACATTTTGAATTTTTGTTATGTTTCTACATTTAAGCAGTCTCATAGCTATTTCTTACATTATTTTTCTCTTGGACTCAATGATTCATGCTTTTATTTTAATATATATGTATGTATGATATATCATGACCAATACCAGATTTATAAAGTAAACTATAAGTTTTACTTCAAAACATAGTCGATAAGGGCTAATTTATAATTCATTTTCCACTGATATCCTTTAAATATTTTTACAGATCAACCTAATATTTCTTCAATACCTATTTTGAGTACAATAATACATTCAGTAATGGAGTAAGCATTTATTTTCCTCATAGGGCTCCGACATGCTACCTAATTTCAGAATAATTTCATTGTAACCAGCGGCTTTTCCACCCACACCCTAGTCCTCAAATAACTAAGTGCAGCTTCAGCTCCAGGGGCTCATTCACCCTGTTTATTTGTTAATAAATGCCTAGGCATTAAAATAGGCTTCTCTGATGAGCCTTTAACTCAGTCATCTTGGTTATACTATATTCTATGCTTGCCAAATAGCTGGTTACCTCATCCAACTTCCTCCAAGTCCAGGTGGTGAATCATCCTGTGCCTGTTTCCCAGAGTCCATCTCTCTCTGCTGGACGTCCTACCTTTAATCTTCTGTCAGCTTATTGGGCACCAGATTTTATTGATAAGTAATGCTTCCACATATTACATGAAGTGTTATCCTTATACATCATATTTGGGTCTTCAAGGACTCAGTATCATACAGAATATATATATATATATAATCTAATACAATGTGATAGTAGAAGAAATGCTATATCTATAATGTTTAGATGTTTAGGGCTTCTTAGACTAAATAGAAAAATTCTTATAAGAAACTCATGAAACTAAAAGTGCAATTTGACTTTAGTAAAAACTTTAGGGGAATCACACAAGTACATTATTTTTAAAATATTTATGTGAGATTATCTGAACTAAAAGATTCAGGGGTAGAAATTAATTTTGGTGGCAGGAGGCACAATTGTTCTCATCCCAACCTAGTTTTAATAACTTATGAGGTTTGAAGTAATCATAGATGATCAAAGGTTAAAAGTTTTTCTTACTTGAACTTATTTTTAATACTCATGACTAAAATATATTGTCTTAAGACTAAAAATTATAGGGATGGAGAGGTGTCTCAACAGTATAGAGTTTGTTCTCATTAAAGAGGACAGAAGTTCAAATTCAAGTACCAACATGGGCAGTTCATAACTACTTATAGCTTCATCTTCAGGGGCTCGTTCACCGTATTTTGACCTTGGTGTTATTTACACATGCATGCCCCCCCCACACACACAATTTGAAAGCTGAGATCTTTGCAAGGAGTGTACATATGTCTTAGTGTTCTTGAGAAAGCTCTGAGACCATTAAGCTTTTTCTAGCAGTATAGTCGGTGTCACACAAATAATAATGTAAATTATCAAACAGATCATCAACAGTTAATAATACACCTTTGTTTTGTATATCAGCAGTACTATTACATAATCATCAGAGGGACTGTGTAAAATTGTAACATTAATACCTAACAATATTACACATCAGGGTTTATATGCAGGTTTCACAAGGTCCCCAAAACAGAATTGTTTTCTTTTTGTCCTAGGGAGTAAACTGAGCCTTAGAAGGAATAGGTTAACTTTCCCCAAGCTTTTTTATTTACTAAGCAAAATAGCTTGCATTCAAACCCAAGCATCTTACTTCTAAGTAGCATGTTAAAATGCTGCTGATAGTGCTGGTGATATCTGTGAAAACAACATGATCTCTTTCTATTTCAGATCCAGGCATTTACAGAAGCTATATTGAGCCCTACTTGGAACAAGCTAGTCATATCTGGCCATGGCTTCTTAGTGCAGCTCTGGTGGGAGCTGTTGTTGCTGGTGCTCTGGCTGGGCTCGGCAGTAAGCTGTGCCATCAGAAGAAGAAGCAACCCCAGGAGGAAAGGCAGCCACTCCTCATGGACAAAGATGATTACCACAGCTTGCTGTACCAGAGCCATCTATAAATATCCTAGGAAACAGAGTGGGACCAAAAGGTCTGACCTCACTCTACCTATTTGTTTGTGTTTCTACAATTTTAAACTAATATAAAACATAGACCATAGCTGTTTGTCTGACTGGTTTTTGCTCAGACCCATGGTTTTTACCAAGCCCTAGTTTCTAAGGAAAGACTGGTATTTGCTAAAAAAATAACTTACTTGTATCTAAATAAAATTTCTCTTACAACTAATTGGGCTGGATTTTATAAATACATCTTGATAATTTAAAATAAAATAATAATAAAACTATAATAAGTGATGCCTATAAACTTAAGGCACATTTTTGTTTTCCTTATTTTATTGTAAATTTCCAAGACAATACAATTTTGCTCTCTATTCCTCCTTCCCTCTCTCTATCCCTCCCTCTCTTTCTTCCTCCATCTGCCCCTCTCTTTCTTTCTCTAAGCACATGTGTGTGTGTGTGTGTGTGTGTGTGTCCAAGTTAACTGATTCAGACAATTTTAAAAATTTAGGAAAGATAGAAATGCTGTATACCCCAGAGAAGCTCCAACATACAACAAAGACACATGCACCACAATGTTCATAGTAGCCCTATTTATAATAGCCAGAAGCTGGAAAGAACCCAGATGTCCTTCAGTAGATGAATGGATACACAAATCATGGTATATTTACACAATGGAGTAATACTCAGCTATCAGAGACAATGACTTTATGAAATTCCTAAGAAAATGGATGCATCTAGAGAATATCATCCTAAGTGAGGTAACCAAGTTACCAAAGTACAGACATAATATGCAGTCACTGATAATTGGATACGAATCCCAAAAAGCTCTAAACCCTCCAGAAACAGCTCACAGGCTATATATATAAAGCTCAAGAAAAACAAAGGTCAAAAAAAGAAAGAAAGAAAGCCTCAGTATTTCTCAGGAAAAAAAATAAATGTATAGCACCCTCTTGGAGTGTGGTAAACCTGTATCTTAAATTATTAATAATCCAAGGGCTAAAATGATAGCGTTGTGGCAATTTTTGGTATTGACAAACCATTATGCTTAATCTATATTCAACAAGAAATCTGTTTCCAAGTTATCTTCTGTCTTACATGTACTTTATGGTTATGGTAACTAGTGGGATTTCAATGCATGCTATCAAACCTCTAAAAGAATTAAGTACTGACAAAAATATTCATATAATTTTATTCCAAAACACCTTTAAAAATATGTATATGTATCCCTTTTAGTTTTTAAAATAAAGTTCTTAGAAAAAATCAGTAAATAAATTAATAAAAATAACAAAGCCCTCTGTTGATGTCCAGTACTGGAGAAAATAATTTTCAAAATTAACTTTTTTTCTAAAACTTTACTAAACTAAAAGTCAAAACCAGAAATGTCCCTTCCCTAATGTAAAATAATTACTTTTTACAAAAAATCTACGTCCACAGTAACTTGTGTTCTGTGAGAACAGATGTTCTCTTGCTACTGATTTAGTAATTATTCTTCTTTCCTAATCATTAATAAAATAAATTCAGAAATAAGTGAGCATTTCTATTCTTTTTAATTGAACAACTTTCTTTTAAAAAACAAAGATAAATATACAGATTTTTAAACATTTTTGCACAAAAGTATATGAGTACATTTTTGTCAGTACTTGATTTTTTTTTTAAAGGTTTGATAGTATGCATTAAAATCTTACTAGATACAATGAACATAAAGTACATGTAAAGCAAGGTGTAACCTGTAAATAGTCGACGTTTTCTTGGTGTGTAAAAATTAATCATAATGGTTTTTCATTTTTCTTTTAGTATTGTATATTGGAGCGTCTATGGGGTAAATGCCCAGAAGTGAAATAACTGGATCTTCAGGTAGTACTATGTCCAATTTTCTGAGGAATCACCTAACTGATTTCCAGAGTGGTTTTACCAGTTTACAACCCCACCAACAGTGGAAAAGTGTTCCTCTTTCCCCACATCCTCACCAGCATCTGTTGTCATCTGAATTTTTGATCTTGGCCAATCTGAGTGATGCGAGTTAGAATCTCAGGATTGTTTTGATTTGGATTTCCCTGATGACTAAGGATGTAGAACACTTCCTTAGATGTTTCTCAGCCATTTGATATGATGAGAATTTATTTATCCTCAAATGAGAATTTATTGTTTAGCTCTGTACCCCATTTTTTTAACAAGATTATTTGATTCTCTGGTGTCTAACTTCTTGACTTCTTTGTATACCTTGGATATTAGGCCTCTATCAGATGTGGGGTTGATAAAGATCTTTTCCCAATCTGTTGTCTGCTGTTTTGTTTTCTTGACACTGTCCTTAGACTTACAGAAACTTTGCAATCTCATTAAGTCCCATTTGATGATCTTTGACCTTAGAGCACAAACCATTGGTGTTCTGTTCAGAAAAATTTCCCCTGTGCCTATGTGTTTTAAGATTTTCTCTAATTTCTCTTTTAATAGTTTCAGTGTACCTGGTTTAATGTGGGGATCTTTGATCCACTTACACTTGAGCTTTGTACAAGGAGATAAGAAAGGGTTTATTTTCTTTCGTCTGCACTCTGAGTGCCAATTTAACCAGCACCGTTTATTGAAGACACTGTCCTTTTTCCACTGAATGTGTACACCTTCTTTGTCAAAAATCAAGTGACCATATGTTTGAGGGTTCATTTTTGGATCTTCTATTCTATTCCATTTTTCAATGTGCCTATCTGTGTACCAGTACGATCTGTTTTTTCACACAAAAGCCTTATAATATAGCTTGAGGTCAGGGATTGTGATACCCGCAGATGTTTACTTGTTGTTGAGGATGGATTTGGATAATCTAGGTTTTTTGTTATTCCAGATGAATTTGCACATTGCTCTTTTCAACTTTATGAAGAATTGAGTTGGAATTTTGGTGGGGATTACATTGAATCTGTAGATTGCTTTTGATAAGATAGCCATTTTTACAATATTGATCCTTCCAATCCATTAGCATGGGAGATCATTCTACCTTCTGAGATCTTCCTTTATTTCCTTCTTTAGAGATTTGAAGTTCTTGTCATACACGTCCTTCACTTGCTTAGTTAGAATCACACCAAGGTATTTCATAGTTTTTGTGACCATTGTGAAGGATATCTTTTCCCTAATTTCTTGCATACTATCATGTCTTCTGCAAATAGTGATATTTTTTCTTATTCCTTTCTGATTTGTATTTCTTTAATTTCATTTGCTGCCTAATTGCTCTGGCCAGAACTTCCAGTATTATGTTGAATAGGTAGGGGGAGAGTGGGCAGGCTTGTCTATTTCCTGATTTTAGTGGGATTGCTAAGTTTCTCAACGTTAAGTTTGATGTTAACTATTGGTTTTCTGTATATTTCTTTCATTATGTTTAGGTATGGGTCTTGGAATCTTGTACTTTCCAAGACTTTTAAGAAGAAGTGGTGTTGAATTTTGTCAAATGGTAACTGAGCATATAGTGAGATGACCATGTCATTTTTTTCCTTGAGTTTGTTTATATGGTGAATTATGTTGGTAGATTTCCATATATTAAACCATCCCTGCATCCAGGGATGAAGCCTACTTGATCGTGATAAATGATTGCTTTGATGTGTTCTTAGATTCAGTTTGCAAGGATTTTTGTTGATTATTTTTGTATCAATGTTCATAAGGGAGATTGGTTTGAAGTTCTTTTTCCTCGTAGGGTCTTTGTGTGGTTTAAGAACGAGGGTTATTGTCGCCTCGAAAAATGAGTTACATAGAGTTCCATCCGACTCTGTTTTGTGGTATATTTTGGAGAGTATTGGTATTAGGTCATTAATGTCTGATAGAATTCTGCACTGAATCCATCTGGACCTGGACTTTTTTTGGTTGGGAGGCTTTTGATGACTGCTTCTATTTCTTTAGGTGTTATGGGATTTTTTAGATGGTTTACCTCGTCCTGGTTTAACTTTAGTTTCTGGTATCTGTCTAGTAATTCTTACATTTCCTCCAGATTTTACAGCTTTGTTGAGTATAGGCTTTTGTAGTAGGATCTGATGATTTGTTAAATTTTCTCAGTTTCAGTTGATGTTATGTCTCCACTTTCCTTTCTGAGTTTGTTAATTTGGATACTCTCCCTTTTCCTTCTAATTAGTCTGGCCAAGGGTTTATCAATTTTGTTTATTTTCTCAAAGAATCTCCTCTTGGTTTTGTTGATTCTTTGAATGGATCTTTTTGTTTTTATTTGGTCAATTTCTGGTATGAGTTTAATTATTTCTTGCCATCTACTCCTCCTGGGTGTATCGGCTTCCTTTTGTTCTAGAGTTTTTAACTGTGCTATCAAGTTGCTAGTATTTGCTCTCTCCAGTTTCGTGTTAGAAGCACTCAGAGCTATGAGATTTCTTTTCAGTGCTGCTTGCTTTGCATCCCATAGGTTTGGGTACGTTGTGTTTTCATTTTCATTAAATTCTAAGAAATCCTTAATTTCTTTCTTTATTTCCTCTTTGATCTTGCTATCATTTAATAAAGCGTTGTTCAGATTCCATGGACTTTTTGTTGTCTTTGTTCTTATTAAAGACCAGCCTGAGACCATGGTGATCTGATAGAATGCATGGGTCAGTTTTGGAAAAGGTATTGTGAGGTGCTGAGTAGAATGTATATTCTTTTGTTTTAGGATGAAATGTTCTGTAGATGTCTGTTAATTCCAATAGGTTCATAACCTCTGCTAGTTTCACTGCCTTTCTGTTAAATTTCTGCTCCATGGTCTGTCCATTGATGATGGTGGGGTATTGAAGTCTCCCACTGTTATTATATTTGGCATATAATATATTTTGTGCTTTAGTAGAATTTCTTTTATGAATGTGGGTTCTTTTGTATTCGGAGCTTAGATGTTCCGGATTGAGAATTCATCTTGATAAACTTTTCATGTAATGAGTTAGAAGTGTCCTTCCTTAACTTTTTTGATAACTTTTGGTTGAAAATCTATTTTAATCAACATTAGAATGGTTATTCCAGCTTGTTACTTGGAGCCATTTGCTTGGAAGGTTTTTCCCAGCCTTTTACTCTGAGATACTGTCTGTCCTTGTCTCTGATATGAGTTTCCTGTAGGCAGCAAAATGCTGGATCCTGTTTATGTATCCAGTCTGATATTCTATGTGTCTTTGTTTAGAACTGAGTCCCTTTATGTTAACAGATATTAATGAACAGTGATTTTTGTTCCTGTTATTTTTGCAGTTAGAGGTAGAATTATGTTTGTGTGTCCTTATTTTGGTTTTCTTGCTTAGTTACTTACTCACTTTCCTAGAATGCAGTTTCTTCTTTGTGTTGGGATTTTCATTGATTATTCTTTGTAAGGCTAAATTTGTGGCTAGATATTCTGTAAATATAGATTTGTCCTGGAATATCTTGTTCTTTCCATCTATTGTAATTGACATTTTTGCTTGGTATAGTAACCTGGGCTGGCATTTGTGTTCTCTGAGAGTCTGTATGATATCTGTTCAGGATCTCCTAGTTTTCATAGTCTCTGTTGACAAGTCGGGTGTTATTCTGAATGGTCTATCTTTATATATTATATGTCCATTTTTCTTACTGCTTTTAGTATTCTTTCTTTGTTTTGAACATTTGGTTTTTTGACTATAATGTGTCAGAAAGGTTTTTTCTATGATTTTGTTGAATATATTTACTGGGCCTTTTAGTAGATATTCTTTGATTTCTTCTACACCTACTATCCTTAGGTTTGATCTTCTCATTCTGTCATTGATCTCCTGGACACTTTGAGTTAGGAGCATTTTGGTTTTTGCCTTTTCTCTTACAGTTTTTTTCTATGTTTTCTATGTTATCTTTGGCTCCTGAGATTCTCTCTTCCATCTCTTGTATTCTGTTGCTGATGCTTGCATGTGTAACTCCTGATTTCTTGTTTAAGTTTTCTATCTTCAGGGTTGTCTCTTTTAGTGCTTTCTTTATTGTTTCTATTTCTGTTTTCAATTCCATCATTTGTGTCTTAGTTAGAATTTTATTGCTTTGAGTAAATAATATGACCAAGGCAAGACTTTTAAATAACAACATTTAATTGAGGCTGGCTTACAGGTTCAGAGGTGCATTCAGTTATCAAGAAAAAAGCATGGCAGCATCCAGGCATACATGTTGTAAGAGGAGTTGAGAGTTCTACACGTTCATCCAAAGGAAGCCAAGAACAGACTAAGCATTCTCAGGCCGCTAGGAGGAGTGTCTCCAAGCCTATACCCAGAATGACATACTTCCCCCAACAAGGCCACAACTTCTAATAGTGCCACTTTCTGGGCCAAACATTTGCAAACCATCACATTCCACTCCCTGGCCCCCATAGCCTTGTTCAAACACATGAGCTTATGTGGGCCATAACTAAACATAGCATAATAAAAAGTACATTCAGTTCAACTTCCAAAGTCCCCATACTCTGTAGCAGTATTAACAATGTTAAAAGTTCAAAGTCTCTTCTGAGATCTAGCCAATCACTTAAATGTAATCCTAGAATTAAGTCAGGCAACCTGCTGGGCTAACTCTGCCATTTCGATGTCTGGTGTCAAAGCAGTCTTTATATCTTCAACTCTTTTCATCTTTGTTGTCTGCAAAATACTTCTTTCTGCTGGGCTGGTTCCACTCTCTGTTAGCAACTTTCCTTGGTAGGTATCCTGTCACTCTGGCATCTTTAACATCTTTGGGTCTCCAAAGCAATTTCAATGTTACAGCTTCTCATTTCAATGTCTGGGATCAACACATGATCTCCTGGACTCCTCCAAGAGCTGGCTTCACTTCTCTAGCTCTACCCTCTGTAGCACTTCAAGCTCAGGTTGATCCACTATACCTTTGCTGTTATTCTTGGTGATCATCCCATGGTACTGGCATCTCTAATATATTGAGGTCTTCTTTCACAACTAGGCTTCACCAGTAGCCTTTCATAGATGCCCTTCATGCTGCCAAGCCTCAAGTCCTTTGCATGACCCCTTCAAACATGGATTGTCAACTACAACTGAGGCTTCACTTTCACCAGTGGCTTTCCATGGCCTCTCACAGTCACAAGCCTCAGCTGTTCTTCATGAAGCCTTCATGCCTTCAAAGCCAGTACCAGCTGAGTGGTTCTTACACATTACCAAGTACAAATGCATCATAAAGTACAACCTTGACTATATCTGAATCACAGATTTTGTCTTCTCAGAAAACACTTCCCAGAAGATTTAACCTCAGTGATGCTGGTCTTTTCTTAATCATCACTAATTTCTTAGCTCCAGCTCACCAGCATTAATTGTCCCAGTACTCTCCTTCTCCTCTTAAATATAAGACCAGAACCACATGGCTGAAGCTGCCAAGTTCTGCTGCTTGCAGGAGCTGAAACATGCCCCCCATGTTCTATTACATTGTCACTAGGTTCCTCTTTTTTAACTATTTCAATACCTAAGCTTTGCTGTCCTGGACCTTCCTCTGTAGATTTATCTTGAATTTGGAGAGCTGTATGTCAATCTTCTGGGATTAAAAGTGTGTACCACCACACCTGGTTTTTTAATTCTTGGGATTAAATATTTTTACTAAGTTGTCTGGAGATAATTTATCTGGGTGGGGTCTTGACCCATGGTCCTTACATCCTTAATTCGATTTAAAATTCTTGAATGCAGGATTTAGCTCCATTTTATTTCTTGGTGTCCCTTTAATACTCAAACCATGTGTTTTGTATCTTTTCTTTCTCAACTTTCTCCTTTTCATTAAAATGCTCTTCATAAGGGTGAGCTTTAGTAACCACACAACAGAATGTTCACCAAGCAGTTTTGAGACTTCTTTTTTCAAAGCAATTCAACTAAATCTCTTCATCTTAAACTCAGGTAGCTCTTTGTACAAGGGCAAAAAGCAGACATGTTCTTCACCAAAATACTACAAAAACAGTCTCTTGACCACATACTGATATTCTCCACTAAAACTGTTTCATCCAAGTCACCACATTTCAAATCACTCTTAGTAACAAAGTCTTCCATATTCTTACAAGGATAGTCCATTAAGCCCCATTTAAAGCCTTCCACAGCTTTCCAAATTTAAAGTCCCAAAATCCACATCCTTCCAAACAAAAGCATGGTCAGGCCTATCACAGCAATACCCCAGTCCCTGGTACCAACTTCTGTCGTAGTTAGGGTTTTATTGCTGTGAACAAACACCATGACCAAGGAAAGTCTTATAATTAACAACACTTAATTGAGACTGGCTTACAGGTTCAGAGGTGCCTGTAAGGAAAAGATGACAGAACACCAATGAAAGGAAAAGTTACAGGGCACCAATGTTGTGAAAAGATGACGTCCCGGGTTTCAGCACCAATGTTAGGGGAAAGATGAAGAGAGTGGGGGACATGTGGCCCATGGAGGTGCAGCAAGGCCTGGGAGCAAGGCACATGCCTCTGAGAGGTCCATGTTGGGAATCCCTTCCCCCTGAGGGACCGGCCACACAACGGTATAGTACAGAACAGAGTTTATTCAGGTCATGGGAGAGTTAAGAGGGTGGTAGAGGCAGAGAGAGAGAGAGAGAGAGAGAGAGAGAGAGAGAGAGAGAGAGAAAGACAGAGACAGAGAGAAGTAAAGGCCGGCCATGAGCTCATGGAGGGAGGGGGGAAGGGAAGGGGAAGAAGAGAGATAGGGTGGGAGAGCAAGAAAGCCAGGAGGCAAGAGAGGCCAAGAGAGAGAGGAGAGGGCAAGCACCCCCTTTTATAGTGTCAGGTCACTAGGGCGGAGCATACCTGATTACTGCCAGGTAATTGAGGGGTGGGGTTTACAGAATCTCAACAGTGCAGTTTATTACCATCAAGACAAGAGCATGGCAGCATGCAGGCAGCCATGGTGCAGAAGGAACTGAAAGTTCTACATCTTCATCCAAAGGAAACCAGGAACAGTCTAAGCATCCTCAGGCAGCTAGGTACAGTGTCTCCAAGCCCAACCCCAGAGTGACATACTTCCTCCAACAAGGGCACACCTTCTAATAGTGCCACTCCCTGGGTCAAGCATATGCAAACCATCACAAACTGTTTGGTTGTATTTTCCTGTAGTTCTTTGAGTGATTTCTCCTGTAATTGTTTAAGGGAGTTATTTATGTGTTTCCTTGAAGATCTCCATCATTATCATGAAGTATAATTTAAAGTCTATGCCTTGTTTTTCTAGTGCGTTTGGCAATCCTTGCTACTTGCTATGGTGGGAGATCTGGATTCTGATATTGCTGCATTTTCTTGGCTTCTCTTGCTTAAGTTCTTTCGCTTTCCTCTTGCCATCTTATTATGTGTGATTATAGGTGATATTGTCACTGACTGGACCCTGTCTCTTCTGTGGATCTCAGGGCCTGTGGATTCAGGAAAAAACTAGTTTCTGAGTGTTTGCCTCTTTGTGGGCCATCAGTGAGTTCTGATGGCAGTGACTCAGATCTTTCTGTGCTCAGGCGTGGGAGCTATTGTGAGGCTGTGCTGGGAGCTCAGCCCTCTGTCCACAGGTCCTGGGTCCTACTGGTGGGGGTCCTGGCTCTTTCTCTAGGCCAAAAAGGACCCTTTTCCAGAGAACACAGCATTCTCTGCTCTCTGAAAACTCCAGGTGTCATCTCCCGGGGCCTGTGCATTAGAATCACTTCTGGTCCAGGAGTAAAAACACTTTTGGAGCTGATCTTGAGCACCACATTTACAGGGCAGATCCCGAGATCAGATAACAGAGGCTGGGCCCTCACTTTGGGCTGGAAAGGACTTTTCCAGAGATCACAGAATAGCCACTCTCCGAATTCTGAGAACTCGTGGTTAGACCTCACTGGGTCTGTGCTCTAGGCTTTTGCTGGTCCTGGTGGAAAAGAGCCTGTGTGGCTGGTCAGCAAGCTCAGCCTTTCCAGGCAGATCCAATTCAGGCTGACAGAGTCCTGGCCCTTGCTGTGGGCAGAAAAGAAACCTTTTCCAGAAGCATAGCAAAATACTCTCTGTGCTCTGAGAACTCCGGGCACAACCTCACCAAGCTTGTGCGCCAGGCTCTCTGCTGGTCCAGGTGTAAAAATGTCTGTGCCTCTCTACTGTGTAAATTTCATAAATTGCTTCATATTTTATGAAATGGTCCTGTTGCTATATCATTTTGTTAAGAAATAAATAACTGACATTCTTTTCTCTTTTCCCCTTCTGGGATTTATGTTTTAAAATTACCGTTAGTGTTCATCTTTTTAAAATTAAATTAGTCATATGATTTTCACAATCTTTGATGGATACAAGTCATTTGAACCAGTGTCTCCACAAAGCTGACAACAAGCATAAGTCATTGATGTTCAATAGCCTTTCAATGTTTGTATAAACTTTCATTTACGAGAACATTTTGGAAGTTTATATAATAGGATGTAAATTACAAACAAGCTATTAATATCATTGTAGCCTTAAAATTACCCAGCTAGTACAAATGACATATGAACAACATAAATACTTTTAATATTCTATCTAAGTTTTAAATACTTCAAATTTATTATTTTGGGGCCCTTTTGTTTTTTTATATAGACACATTCTAGAATGGAATCGAAAGAGATTCACAATTCTCAACTCCTAAGAGATCTACTGTGGGCAGTGATGGCTTCTGTTTGAGGGAGCCCTAGTAGAGTCATCAGGCTACAGTAGAAGGATCTAAACTCAATGTCACATGCATACCATCAATTATAGTCAATGATTTATTAAATTTAATAAAAAGGGAAAAGACATGATGCTGAGGACGCAGTGAGGAAGTGGTTCATCTGTGTAGAGTCTCATGGGAAAGTGGAAGGCAGATGATATACATTGTACCAAAGTTTCAAAAATAAAATACCCCCAAAGCTCAGAATACCCAAAAATCATCCACAGAACTTATGAAGCTCAAAGAGAAAGAAGGTCAGAAGGTGGATGGCTCAGTCATTCTTAGAAGGAAGAACAAAACATTCATTAGAGGAAATAAAGGGACAAAGAGAGGAGCAGGAATTGAAGAAAAGATCATCCAAAGACGGCCCGGGAGATCCACCCCATATGCAGCCACTAAACCAAAGCACTATTGCTGATATATATAGCTGGCAACAACCTGATATGGATTCCTCCTCAGAGCCTCTGTCAGAGTCATACTGATATAGAGGAGGATGCTTGCTGCTAACCATCTGCCTGAACACGAGGACTACAAAGGACTGAAGGAGCTGAAATGCTTCGCAGCCCAATGGGAAGAACAAAATGATCACTAACCAACCCCACTTTAGCTCCCAGGGACTAAAACACCAACCAATGAGTTTGTTTGGAGAGACCCAGGTGCATATGCAGCAGAAGGTAACATTTTCTAATATCAATGAGAGGAGAAGACTTTGGTCCAGCGAAGGTTCATTTACCCAGTGTAGGGGAACAGCAAGGTCCTGACATGGGAGAGGGAGGTTGGGAGAATGTGCATCTTCATAGAGGCAAAGGGAGGAGGAAGAGGAATGGAATGTGGGAAAAGGGATAATATCTGAGAGATAAATGCAGAAAGTATCCAAGAAAAACATCTCTACCAAAAAAATAAATAAAATAAAATAAAATAAAAATAAGAGTGGCCTAAATTTCAAAAACAATAAAATAAATAAAAAATAAAAGTAAAATATTTATAAAATGTAAATTGAATGAAGAAAATATGGGTTGAAATGAAAGAGCATGTGGAATTATCTTCAGTCATTATATCTGACTGAATGTGAATTTATTACTAGCCAATTACACCAGTAGATTCAAGACTTACCTTAATTATAAAGTTGCCAACATTGGGCTCACCTTGGAATATGCCTCTTAAAAACTGTCTTAATAATTCATAGTATTCAATTTCAATTTGTTTTGCCTAATTTAAAATATGTGCATTATCTTTTGTTAAATATTTCTCCATCCTGTTTGTTCCATAGATAAGTAAAACAACATGAGAAAATAAAATGCTGAGTAAATGTAAATATTTAGTTAAATATAGTTCTTAATGAATTAGGTTTAATAAAGTTATATTTTTCTTTCTTAGTTTTTTTTTTACAAAATTAAAATAAATGTTCAGAAATACAAAATATTGCTTTCTAAATCAGAGATCTATATGTAACATGAACGGGTTCTTACTGCTGGTTTTTATTGGTTCTCCAGTCTCATATAGGAGTCTGTATTTCAGGCATATAGTACTGTACTAGGATGAAAGTGGACTATTTCAATGAGAAATGCTTTCTTTTTTTTTCTGTTTTGTATTACATGTACTTTATGCTCATTGTAACTAGTACGATCATAATGCACACTATCAAACCTTTAAAAAAACAGAGACGAGGATCTGACTAGCCAGGGGCCAGAGAGATCTCTGCCATGTGCGCGGAAAGTGTGCCCCTGCTCTGCTTGATCCAGGAACCCAGGAACCCCGCAGCATTGGGCCCTTGGATCCCAGCCGTTGGATTTTGGGGTGCTCAAAAGGGGCTTGGACCATTTGACACCAAGAGCAGCAGAGCTCCAGCGACACAGGCCAGGTACAAGGGAAAGGCGAGAATCAATCACTGACAAAAAGATGGCAAGAGGAAAGGGACAAAACCTACCCCAGGGAAACCAAGACAACCTGAAACACTAGAACCAACTTCTCCCATCACAACAAACAGCAGAATGCCAAAAACTCCAGAAAAAGAAGACTCAGACACGAAATCCTACATCAAGATGATGACAGAGATCCTTAAACAAGAACAGGAGGAAACCCATAGAGAATTATAATCTTTTAAAGAAGAAACAAGAAAAACACTGAAAGAACTCAAAGAACTAGAAGAAAACAGAACCAAATAGATGAAGGAATGGAAGAAGGAATTTAAAACGGAAATGGACACAATAAAGAAAACACTAAAAGAGACAACCCTAGATGTAGAAATCATAAAAAAGAAACCAAGAGTCACAGATGCAAGCATTTCCAACAGACTACAAGAGATGGACGAGAGAATCTCGGGGCCTGAAGACAACCTTGAAAACACAGACAAAACAGTCAGAGAAGATGCAAAAACCCAAAAGCTCCTAACCCAAAATGTCCAAGAGTTCCAGGACACAATGAGAAGACCAAACCTAAGGATAATAGGAATAGAAAAGGGCAAAGAATATCAACTAAGAGGCACAGTAAATATCTGCAACAAAATCATAGAAGAAAACTTCCCTACCCTTAAGAATGAGATGACCATGAGCATAAAAAAAGCCTACAGAACTCCAAATAGGTTGGACCAGAAAAGAAATTCCTCCCGACACATAATAGTCAAAACACCAAGTGCCCAAAGCAAAGAAAGAATACTAAAAGCAGTAAAGGAAAAAGTTCATGTAAAATAAAAAGGCAGAACAACCAGAATCACACCCGATTTCTCAACAGAGACTATGAAAGCTAGAAGAGTCTAAACAGACATCATGCAGACCCTAAGCGAGCACAAGTACCAGGCCAAGCTGATATACCCAGCAAAACTATCACCATAGATGGAGAGATGAAGATATTCCAAGACAAAACTAAATTTACACAATGTCTGACAACAAATCCAGCACAACAACAACTTATAGGTTGAAAACCCAATACAATGAGGGTAAATACATCATAGTAAAAACAAGAAAACTCCTAAACAAGAGAACCAAAAGAAGGAAGATACACAGGCACAATTCAACCTACAAAAGCAATAATGGAAAGAAACAGCAAACACTATTCCTTGATATCTATTACCATAAATGCACTAAACTCCCCAATAAAAAGATATAGGCTATCAGACTGGACACATAAACAAAACCCAGCATTTTGCTGCATACAGGAAACTCATCTCAGAGACAAAGACAGACACTATCTCAGAGTAAAAGGTTGGGAAAAAATTTTCCAAGCCAACGGCCCAAAGAAAAAAGCAGGAGTGGCTATTCTAATATTGAATAAAGTAAATTACCAACAAAAAGTTATCAAAAAAGATAAGGAAGGACACTTTTTACTCATTACAGGAGAAATCTGTCAAGATGAACTCTCAATCCGTGCCAAATACAAAAGCACCCATATTTATAAAAAAAACCCTACTAAACCTCAAAAAATACATTTCACCCCACAAAATAATAGTGGGAGAATTTAATACCCAACTCTTACCACTGGACAGATAATGGAAAAAGAAACTGAGCAAGGACACTGTAAAACTAGCAGAGACTATGAACCAACAGGAATTAATAGATATCTACAGAACATATCATCCTAAAAAAAAAAAAAAATACACCTGCTTCTCAGCACCTCACAACAGTTTCTCGAAAAATGACCACATAATTGGACGCAGAACTAGCCTCAATTGATATAAGAAGATTGAAATACTTCCATGCATCCTTTCAGGTCACCATGGTCTAAGGCTGGTCTTTAATAACACTAAAAACAACAAAAAGCCCATATACAAATGGAAACTATACAATGCTCTATTAAACGATAGCATGGTCAAAGAAGAAATACATAAAGAAATTAAGGATTTTCTAGAATTAAATGAAAATAAGATCTCTCTGCTCCCTGGCTAGTCAGAATTCGTTCTCACCTGGTTCTTGCCAGTCCTGTGTGTCTGGATCTCTGCTCTTCCTGGGGGCGGGTGTTCCGAGTGCCTATTGTCTTTAATGGCATTTCATAATGGGTGTTGGTTTATACTAAAAGTAATGTGATGTTAATGGCACCTCAAAACAAAATACGGTAAAACATTTTTACCTTGTAAAAATCTAGTGTTGATTTTTTTATTAACTAGATAACAAATGTTAAAATGCTTAAATATATTTAGCAATATAAACAATAATTTTACTTTAGTTTTAAAATATTTTATTCTTTCTGAATGACAACTACTTTAAAATCTGGCTCATAAGTAATAGCTGTAGTATCTTTTGCAGAGTATATACCCCCCAATTCTAAGTCAATAAACTATCATAGTTTCCTGAATATCTACTGCAGTGCTATTCACAATAGCTAAGTTGTGGAGACTCCCAGATGCTTATCAACAGACAAACAGATAGAGAAACTGTGACATAGATACATTGTAAAGATTTATTCATTTATAAAAAAGAATTAATTTATGTCATTTGCAAGAAAAAAGATAATTTCATGGTTCCTGGTGATGAATGAAATAGGTCACACTAAAAATAATCACATTTTCTTAATACACACACACACACACACACACACACACACACACACACATATATATATATATATATATATATATATATACATCTGACTGTATACACTCATTTTCAGGAGTAACTATTTTGTTTTTAAAAATGGTATCACAATGAAGCTTCAAAAGGATATTGTAGGTAGTTTAGGGGGTGTCAGTATGAGCAAATGACAAGTTATACATGCATAAAATATATAACATTTATAATGTATACAATAAATATATACCAATATATAGTACAATAACTATATGCTAATTATATAAGAAAAAATTCAAGTAGTTATGTATTTTACTTGTAAAAACTAAAATGAAATTAGAGTAAATTTAGCCAACAGATATTGGGCTGGAATTTGGAACTATAAAGATGATTAAGACCCAAAAAACCATGAGTTTTCCTCTCAGTACTGCTTACATTGCACCCCATAGTTTTAGGTGTGTTGTGTTTTTGTTTTCATCAAATTCTAGAAAATCCTTAATTTCTTTCTTTATTTCTTCTTTGACCCTGCTATCATTTAATAGAACATTGTTTAGTTTCCATATGTATATGGACTTTTTGTTACCTTTGTTGTTCTTAAAGACCAGCCTTAGACCATGGTAATCTGATAGGATGCATGGAATTATTTCAATCTTCCTATATCTATTGAGGCTTGTCTTGTGACTGATTATATGGTCAGTTTAGAAGATTTCGTGAGGTGCTGAAAAGATTTTTTTTTTTTTTTTGTTTTAGGATGATATGTTCTGTAGATATCTATTAATTCCAATTGGTTCATATCCTGTGTAATTTTACTGTGTCCTTGTTCAGTTTCCGTTTCCATGATCTGTCCATTGATGAGAGAGGGGTATTGAGGTCTCCCATTATTATTGTCCGGTGAAATGCATTTTTTGAGCTATAGTGGGATTTCTTATATGAATATGGGTGCTCAGCACAGTCCTCCCTGCTCCCCGGCTACTCAGAGTGCTGTCTAACTAGGCCTGTGTTCCTGGATCTCCTCTGTTCCTGGAGGCAGATGACCTGAGCGCCTCTTCTGCATGCGCGGGTCACCAACTAGAATCAGACACCTTAAGGCAGGGTTCCTGCTCCCCTGTACCAATCAAGGGGGGCGCACTTTCCAAGCACTCAGAACAGACCTCTCTTCTTCCCGGCTACTCAGAATGCTGTCTCACCAGGCCTGTGTCCCTGTATCTCTCTTGTTCCTCCTGACAGATGGCCTGAGTGCCTGTTCTACAAGCACGGGTCACTGTCAGGTCTGTGTCCCTCTGTATCACAACTTTTAATTTAGACCTCCATGACTTAAATCCTTATTTCTCATGCAAACTCATATTGTTTCAATGACTTCCACATATATATTTTTTTTACTTTACTATCATTACCATCATTACTAATAACTTGTGTGGGATTTCTTTTGTGTGACAGAAAATCTGACATATGTTTGCACATATATCATCATTCCATGGGTAGTGGAAGTTATTGAACTGGTGGAATACTTAGCAAATAAGAACACTTGTGTGCAAGCAAAGAAAAAAACATAATCCAGATTCCAACGTCTATACACAAAATATGGCCATGTTTACATGCTCACCTATAACCTCAAAGCTATACAGGAAGTGTGATAGGGCCAAAAATAAAATCACTTGAGTTTCTGTTCATCTGCCTAAGCTCCAGCTTCAGTGAGAAGCTCTGTCTTCAATGAATAAGTAGAAATCGACAAAGAAGGACACTGAAAATTCTTCCTTGGTATGCATAAGCACACATACATACATACATACATACATACATACATACTCACAGAAAGAGAGACAGAAAAAGAAAGTCAGAGACAGACATCTGATGCCATTTTCTGGTATGCTTGAAGACAGTAGCAGTGTATTCACATACATAAAATAAAATTTTAAAACTAATAAACAAACAAACATATGAACAAGACAGTTGGCCTGTTCTGAGAAGAGGAGATATCCTAGTGCAGTGTTAATAGCTACTTTACTTTCAGGCTATGGCATGGATCCTGAAGCTTCATTAGTTCTCACTTGCTCATTCAATTATTTTTTTCTGCTAGTGGCAAATGAAATTTGCAGGTTTGAGTTATTGGACTTAACATTCCAAATATTTCAAAGCCCATATTATCATCTATTACTAGACATTTTACTTCAAGCTGTTTCAGAAGACCCAGCCAGAAACTGTCCAACAGTTTACAATCACCCCATTGAGGAATTGCACTGAAGGAAGCTGAATGAAACCAATTTTTGAATGCTTTCAAATTTTGAAACTTTGGTAAATATGTTACTGTCAACAGACAAAACAATATGAGTAGAAAAGGGGCATTTTGAGAAAATTAATCTTCAATACTGAGATTTGAATCAAAAGCTCCTTGATTTATACACACACACACACACACACACACACACACACACACACACACACCAAAGTGATTTTCCCATTTATCTTCTGCGTTCTTCCTACTGGGCAATTTTACAACACTATTGCTATAAATGCATGTTGCCATGACACCATTTTGATAAAAAGCAGATAATGTTGATGAAGAATGTATGCACATAACTGATGTTTTTTCTCCTAAATGCATTGAACTTGACCTACTGAAATGCTCATTACAGATTGTACGACAGTCTTGTGAAAAAAGGGCAAGGCATCATTTTAAGGAAGCAGGTTTTTGGAAATTAAATGACTTGAAGGATTCTACATGGTAGGAATTGATTTGAAAAATTTCAGAACCCTTTAATGAAATAACCTGCTTACACACTGCATCCTGTCATCACTATTCAATATCCTGCAAACTGGAACACATAAAATTCTAATTTAACTCAGTAATAGATTCTAAAGTAGAAAGTAAATAGTATTTCTGTAATATAAAGAACTTTTATTTTGGAATATAAATATGGAAAAATCTTATACTCTGAATCAAATTCTCCTCATTCTGCTTAAACAAAGTCATCATCCTATTCCAATTTTGTGTACAATATGAAGTGTATTTTTAAGATGAATTGGTCATCAAATTGATGAATAATAAAGCATTTTACTCATTCAGCTAATGGTGAACTACAGATTCTTTGAAATTTATAGTGAACACAGAAAAACAAAATAGGATTATTTATAGAGAAAATTCTGGCTTTTAATTCACTAATACATAAATCAATTTTCAGATGATAGCAGGCAAATTGATACAAATATCTCATTTTGCATATATGCAAATATCAGACAAACCTGGATGTACTCTATAATTCTTCATTCAATTGAGAGAACACATTTGAAACAATGAGGTGGGGGTGAGCTTGAATCAGGAGTGGCTGCCAGAATGTGAACTCAGGTATTATGGTAACATTTATAAAAGCTAAAACTGACAGTGATCAAAAAATTGTATGTAGATTTTATAATGAACATATTACACATTACTGTTTTTTCTTGACCTAAAATTTACTTAGGTTTGACTTTCTAAATTTGATAAATATTTCGTGTTTTAGTTTTATGAAACAAATATAAAAATTGAATAAAATTAATCACCTCAAAATAAATAAAACTAAAATCTTAGATTCGGCACATAAAGGTTAAAAAATGAGAATATACAGTTCTCAATGACTTGTGCTACAGAAAGGAACATGTCAATGTTACGGTGGAAAGCATAGCCATTCAGAAAATGGCTCAAATAAACTTTTATTTTGGTTGTAAGTCTAGACTATATCATAAGGTCAAGCCACCTCTCTATCTCTCAGAAAAACATTTGTTCAATAGTAATCTCTTATCTACTTTAGATGCTTAACTATTCTGATTATTTGGCTTTTCTTTGAGTTGTAAAACAGTAACAAAAACAAACTATCCTCTGCTAGAAATTCTGGGTGATTTTCTACCCAGGATACAAAATTAATTGGCAACTGAGGAAATTTAATTTTTCCCCAAATTAATTTTCTCTTCAAGAGCTTTTGTAGCATTAAATGACACAGCATTCACACTATGTTTTAGTAAAAGGATTATGTTTTCTTCAACTGAAAGGTAACCACAATAATACTGTGAAGTTTAGAAAATGATAATACAAAAGCTGGTTGCATTTCATTTTTATTGAAACATACTTTTAAAAAAAGAGGCTGTAAATATGTATAGACACTTAATGCTTGGTCATGGCATTATGTAAAGTTCCTCCATTGTGATTAAACAATAATAACAGAGCTGATGTTTGTCTAAATTTCCGTCCAATATTCCCTACATACTACATGGTAACAGATAAATACAAGAGGTGCTTATTGACATAGTGACATTTTTGAACAAACTTTTCACACTGTCTCACTAGCATTAGTCCTCCACTTCATTTTCTGTCTTTTCCTGCTATGGCCACATGGTTTCTCCCATTGTTTGTAGGTCATCTTTTGTGATCTTACATAACATTTAAATATTAAAGTCTGAAAATCAGTATGGCTTTGAAAATATGTAATTCAAGGTATCTTTGCTAGAGTAAAAGTCATCTGTGCAAAGAGCCACAAAGCAGAGCCTGAACACAACCATTGGGATTCGCTGCCTGCCTGCAGATAGCTGAGCACACAAAAGAGACCAAAAAGTGCTCTCCCACCAGAGCCTGTTGGTGAGCCTATACACTCTCTCTCCAATTACTATCTGGGGAGAGACCTCCAGAAATCCTCAGGGCTCAGGTATCATGGTACTGCTTGGTTCATTACCCTTCAGGCTTCCATATACACCCAGAGCTAGAGCTGGTTCATTCCCATCAGAACTCATATTCACTGCCCATAGAGAGCTGAACACCCAGAAATGTTCTCCATTCAGAGACCATGGGCTCTCAGATGCACAGGAAACACAAGCTCCATTCATAGACAAGAAGATCAACTAACATCAGAGATAATAAGATAGCAAGAGGCAAGCACAAGTATATAAACAATAGAAACTAAGACAACCAGGTAACATCAGAACCTAGCTCTCCCACCACAGCAAGTAGTGTATATCCCAACACATCAAAAAAATAATAATTGGATTTAAAATCATGCTGCATGTTGATGATAGAGGGCCTCAAGAAGCACACAAATAATTCCCTTTAAAAATATAGGAGAACACAAATAAACAAGTACAGGTCCTTTAAGAAACACAGGAAAATACAAGCAAACAGAAGAAGAAATTGAACAAAACTATCCAGGATCTAAAATTGCAAAAGAAAACACAAAGAAAGACAACCCCGGAGATAGAAAACCTAGGAAACTCGTCAGCAGTCAGAGACACAAGCATCACCAACAGAATACAAGACATGGAAGACATAATCTCAAGGGCAGAAGATAACATAGAAAGCATTTACACAATAGTCAGAAAAATTTTAAGAATTAAAAAGTTCCTAACATAGAACATCCAAAAATCTAGGGCACAATGGGAAGACTGAACCTAAAGATTATAGGTATAGGAGAGAGTAAAGACACCCAACTGAAAGGCCCAGTAAATATCTTAAACAAAATTATAGAAGAAAACTTTCTTAACCTAAAGAAAGAGATAACCACAAAAATACAAAAAGCTTACAGAACTGCAAATAGATTGGACAAGAAAAGAAATTCCTCCAGAAACATAAAATCCAAAACATCAAATGTTAACTAAGAAAGTATACTAAAACCAGTATGGGAAAAAGGACAAGTAACATATAAAGGCAGAATTATATCAGACTTCTCAGCAGGAACTAGAAGATTTTGGACAAATTTCATACAGACCTCAAGGAAACACAAATGCCAGGCCAGGTTACAATATCCAGCAAAACTCTCAGTTACTATAGGTGGAGAAACCAAGATATTCTAGGACAATACCAGATTTATAAAATATATGTCTACAAATCCAGCACTTCAAAGAATAATATATGAGAAACACCAATATAAGAAGGGAAACTACACCCTCATAAAAGCAAGAAAAATAATTCTCTTGCAACAAAATAAAAAAACACAAACATAAATCTACTTCTAACAAATATAATAACAGAAAACAACAATCATTATTCTCTAATATCTCTTAATATGAATAGACTCAATTCCCCAATAAAAAGACAGACTACCAGACAGGATACTGAAACAGGATCCAGCATTTTGCTGCATAGAGATAAAGCATCTCAGCAACGAGACAGATCCTTCATCAGAGTAAACAGTTGGAAAATTTTTCAAGAAAAGGACCCAAAGAAACAAGCTGGAGAAACCACCCTAATAGCGAATAAAATCGATTTTCAAACAAAGGTCATAAAAAAAGACAAGGAAGAACACTTTTACTCATCAAATGCAAAGCTTGTAAGATGGATTCTCAATCCTGAACATCTATGCTCAAAATACAAGGGCATCCGCATTCATAAAAGAAACTTTACTAAAACTCAAAGCATACATTGCACCACACATAATAATAGTGAGAGATTTCTATACCCCCTGTCATCAATGGAAAGATTGTGGAAGCAGAAACAGAACAGACACAGTGAAACTAACAGAAGTTATGAACCAAATGGATTTAACAGACATCTATAGAATATTTCATCCTAAAACAAAAGAATATACCTTTTTTCTCAGCATCTCATGTTACCTTCTCCAAAATTGATAATATATTCTGTTCAAAATAGATCACAAAGTATTCAAGAACATTGAAATACTCCCATGCATCCTGTCAGGCAAGGATGTGGAGAAAGAGGAACACTCCTCCAAGGTTGGTGGGGTTGTAAGCTGGTACAATCACTCTGGAAATCAGTCTGATGGTTCCTCAAAAAATTGGACATAGTATTTCAGCTATTCTACTCCTGGGCATATATCCAAAAGAAGCTCCAAAATCCAAAAAGGACACATGTTCCACAATGTTCATAGTAGCCTTATACATAGTAGCTAGAAGCTGAAAAAAATCCAGATGTCCTTAAACAGAGGAATGGATGTAGAAATTGTACATTTATACAATGGAGTTCTATTGAGCTATTAAAAGCAACGACTTTATTAAATTCCTAGTCAAATGGATGAAATGGGAAATTATCATTCTGAGTAAAGTAACCCAGTCACAAAAGAACACATATGGTAGAACAGAGCTCGGACCATCTGCCACCAGCACCAGCAGAGACCCAGAGATAAAGGCCTGGTGAGAAGGGGCTCCAACTAGTCAGGGGGCAGAGCGATCTCTGCCAAGAGCACACGGAAAGCGCACCCCTGCCCTATCTGACCAGGGACCAATAACCCAGCATTGGACTCTCTGTTCCTAGCCAGCGGCTTTGGCACACAGAACAGGGCTTGGATCATCCGCCACCAGGACCAGCAGAGACCCAGAGATAAAGACCTGGTGAGAAGAAGTTCCAACTAGCCAGGGGACTAAGAGATCTCTGATGAGCCACACACGGAAAGTGCGCCCCCTGCCCTGCCAGATCCAGGAACCATGAACCCAGCATTGGGCCCTTTATACCCAGACGGTGGCTTCTGGGTGCAGAACAGGGCTCGGATCATCGCAAACCAGGAACAGTGGATATCCCGGGACACAGGCCAGGTACAAGGGAAAGGTGAGAACCAATCGCTGACAACTTGATCGCAAGAGGAAAGTGAAAGAGCATACCCCAGGGAAAACAAGACAACCTGGAAACACTAGAACCCAGCTCTCACATCACAGCAAACAGCAGAATGCCAAACACTTCAGAAAAAGAAGACTCAGACACGAATTTCTACCTCAAGAAGATGATAGAGATTTTTAAACAAGAACGGGAGGAAAAGCATAAAGAACTAGAAGATTTTAAAGAAGAAACAAGAAAAACACTGAAAGAACTCAAAGAACTAGAAGAAAACAGAACCAAGGAGATGAAGGAATAGAAGAAGGAATTTAAAACAGAAATGGACACAATAAAGAAAACACTAAAAGAGACAACCCTAGAGGTAGAAATCCTAAAAAAGAAATCAGGAGTCACAGATGCAAGCATTTCCAACAGACTACAAGAGATGGAAGAGAGAATCTCAGGGGCCGAAAACAACATTGAAAACATAGACAAAACAGTCAGAGAAGATGCAAAAACCAAAAAGCTCCTAACCCAAAAGTCCAGGAAACCCAGGACACAATGAGAAGAACAAACCTAAGGATAATAGGAATAGAAGAGGGAGAAGAATATCAACTAAGAGGCACAGTAAATATCTTCAACAAAATCGTAGAAGAAAACGTTGGTACCCTTAACATGAGATGACCACGAGCATAAACGAAGTCTACAGAACTCCAAATAGGTTGGACCAGAAAGGAAATTCCTCCCGACACATAATAGTCAAAACACCTAATGCCCAAAGCAAAGAAAGAATACTAAAAGCAGTAAGGAAATAAGGTCGTGTAACATATAAAGGCAGACCAATCACAATCACACCCGATTTCTCAAAGAGACTATGAAAGCTAGAAGAGCCTGGACAGACATCATGCAGACACTAAGAGAGCACAAGTGCCAGCCCTAGCTGCTATACCCATCAAAACTATAAATAACCCTAGATGGAGAGATGAAGATATTCCTAGGCAAAACTGAAAACCCAATACAATGAGGAGAACTACATCCTAGTAAAAACAAGAAAATTCAAAAGCCAGAAAAACAAAAGGAGAAAGAGGCACAGACACAATTCAACCCCCAAAAACAATAATAGCAGGAAACAGAAAACACTATTCCTTCATATCTATTAACATAAATGGACTCAACTCCCCAATAAAAAGATTACACTATCAGACTGGATACATAAACAAAACTCAGCAATTTGCTGCATACAGGAAACTCATCTCAGAGACAAAGACAGACACTATCTCAGAGTAAAAGTTTGGGAAAAAAACGTCCAAGAATACGGCCCCAAGATGCAAGATGGAGTGGCTATTCTAATATCGAATGAAGTAAATTTCCAACCAAAAGTTATCAAAAAAGATAAGGAAGAACACTTTTTACTCATTACAGGAGAAATCTGTCAATCCTTAACATATATGCTCCAAATACAAAAGCACCCATATTATTGAAGGAAACTGTATTAAAGCTCAAAAAATACATTTTACCCAATTCAATAATAGTGGGAGACTTTAATACCCCATTCGCACCAATGGACTGATCATGGAAACAGAAACTGATCAAGGACAGTGAAAAACTAGCAGAGACTATGAACCAACTGGAATTAATTGATATCTACAGAACATATCATCCTAAAACAAAAGAATACACCTTCTTCTCAGCACCTCATGGCACCTTCTCAAAAATTGACCACATAATTGTACACAGAAGGAGCCTCAATCGATATAAGAAGATAGAAATACTCCCATGCATCCTTTCAGATCACCACGGTCTAAGGCTGGTCTTTAATGACAACAAAGACAGCAAAAAGCCCATATACAAATGGAAAGTAAACAATGCTCTATTTAATGATAGCAGGGTCAAAGAAGAAATAAAGAAAGAAATTAAGGATTTTCTAGAATTCAAAGAAAATGAAAACACGACATACCCAAACCTATGGGATACAATGAAAGCAGTACAAGTGGAAAATTCATAGCTCTGAATGCTTCTTCAAGGAAACTGGAGAGAGCATACACTAGCAACCTGACAGCACACTTAAAAGCTCTATAACAAAAGGAAGGAGATACACCCAAGAGGAGTAGACGGCAAGAAATGATCAAATTTAGAGCAGAAATAGACCAAATAGAAAAAAAAGAACCTACCAAAGAATGAACAAAACCAAGAGCTGGTTCTTTGAAAAAATTAACAAGATTGAAAAACCCTTAGCCAGACTAACTAGAGGGCAAAGAGAGAGAGTATCCAAATTAACAAAATCAGAAAGAAAAGTGGAGACATAACTGAAACTGAGGAAATTCAAGAAATAATGAGATCCTACTACAAAAGCCTATACTCTAAAAAGCTCAGAAATCTGGAAGAAATAGATGAATACCTAGACAGATACAAGATATTAACGTTAAACCAGGACCAGGTAAACCATTTAAATAATCCCATAACACCTACAGAAATAGAAGCAATCATCACCAAAAGCCTCCCAACCAAAAAAAGCTCAGATCCAGATGGCTTCAGTGCACAATTTTATCACATTTATTGACGACATAATACCAATGCTCTCAAAACTATTCCACAAAATAGAATCGGATGGAAGTCTACCTAATTCATTTTCGAGGCTACAATCACCCCTGTTCCTAAACCACAAAAAGACCCTACAAGAAAAGAGAACTTCAGAACAATCTCACTTATGAACATTGATGCAAAAATACTCAACAAAAAACCTTGCAAACAGAATCTAAGAACACGTCAAAATGATCATTTACCATGATCAAATAGACTTCATTCCTGGCATGCATGGATGGTTTAACGATCAGAAATTTATCAGTGTAATCCTCCATATAAACAAACTCAAAGAAAAAAACCACATGGTCATCTCACTAGATGCTGAGAAAGCATTTGACAAAATTCAATACCCCTTCATGTTAAAATACTTGGAAAGAACAGGAATCCAAGGCCATTCCTAAACATAATAAAAGCAAAATACAGCAAACCAACACCCAAAATCAAACTTAACATTGGGAAACTTGAAGCAATCCCACTAAAATTATAGACCCGAGAAGGCTGACCACTCTCCCCCTACCTATTCAACATAGTACTTGAAGTCCTTGATAAAGCAATTAGACAACAAAAGGAAATTAAAGAGATACAAATTGAAAAGGAAGAAGTAAAAATATCACTATTTGCAGATGACATGATAGTGTACTTAAGAGACCCCACAACTTCCACTAGAGAACTCCTACAGATGATAAACAAGTTCAGCAAATTGGCTGGATATAAAATAAACTCAAAAAAATCAGTAGCCTTCCTATATTCAAAGGACAAACATGTGGAGAAAGAAATTATAGAAAATATACCTATCACCATTGTCAGAAAACTATGAAATACCTTGGTGTGACTCTAACTAAACAAGTGAAGGACCTGTATGACAAGAACTTCAAACCTCTAAAAAGGAAATCGAGAAAGATCTCAGAAAATGGAAAGATCCCCCATGTTCATAGATAGGAAGAATCAACATTGTAAAAATGGCCATCTTATCAAAAGCAATCTAAAGATTCAAAATCATTGAGTTGGAAAGAGCAATGCGCAATTCCATCTGGAGTAACAAAAGAACTAGAATAGTGAAATCCATCCTCAACAACAAGAAAACATCTGTAGGAATCACCATCCCTAACCTCAAGCTATATTACAATCAATTGTGCTGAAAATTCCATGGTACTGGTACAGAAATAGGCATGTGGATCAATGGAATAGAATAGAAGATCCAGAAATGAGCCTTCATGTATATGGTCACCTGACTTTTGACAAAGGAACTGTAAACATTCAATGGAAAAAGGACAGCCTATTCAACAAATGGTGCTGGTCCAACTGGCACTCAGCATGCAAAAGAATGAAAATAGACCCTTTCTTATCTCCTTGTACAAAGCTCAAGTGTAAGTGGATCAAAGATCTCCACATTAAACCAGGCATACTAAAACTATTAGATGAGAAAGTAGGGAAAACCTTAGAACTCAAAGGCACAGGAGAAAATTTCCTGAACAGAACACCAACGGCTCGTGCTCTAAGGTCAAAGATTAAGAAATGGGACTTAATGAGATTGCAAAGTTTTTGTAAGGGTAAGGACACTGTCAAGAAAAAATACTGGCAGCCTACAGAGTGGAAAAAGATCTTTACCAAACCCACATCTGATAGAGGCCTAATATCCAAGGTATACAAAAAACTCAAAAAGCTAGACATCAGAGAAACAAACAACCCTATAAAAATTGGGGTACAGACTTAAACAAAAATTTCTCATTTTAGGAATATCGAATGGCTGAAAAACATCTAAGAAAGTGCTCAACATCCTTAGCATCAGGGAAATGCCAATCAAAACAACCCTGAGATTCCACCTCACACCAGTCAGATTGGCAAAGGTCAAAACTCAGATGACAATAGATGCTGGTGAGGATGTGGAGAAAGAGGAACACATCTCCACTGCTTGTGGGGTTGTAAACTGATACAACCACTCTGAAAATAAGTCTGGCTGTTCCTCAGAAAAATGGACATAATACTACCTGAAGACCCAGCTATTCCACTTCTGGGCATTTACCCCAAGGATGCTCAAACATACAACAAAGATACATGCACCACAATATTCATTGCAGCTCTATTTATAATAGCCAGAATCTGAAAAGAACCCAGATGTCCTTCAGTAGAAGAATGAATACAAAAATTCTTGTACATTTACACAATGGAGTACTACTCAACTGTCAGAAACAATGACTTAACGAAATTATTAAGAAAATGGATGCATCTAGAACATATCATCTTGAGTGAGATAAACCAGTCACAAAAGAACACACATAACATGCAGTCACTGATAATTGGATACAAACCCCAGAATGCCCTGAACACCCCAGAAACAATCCAAAGACTGTGTGAAGATCAAGAAAAAAAAAGAATATATTTTATTTAAAATAGAACTGTATCACATCCCCCTTTTTTTCCTACAGCCCCTCCCAGTTTCTCTCCTATCTCCTCAAATGAATAACCTCTTTTCCTATATTATTTTTAAATATATACATATGTGTATGTATAGGTATCCACAATTACTTAATTACACCGTTATAAAAAATGTGTTTGTCTACTTTTATGCAAAAATGTTTAAAAATCTCTACATTTATCTTTGTTTTTTAAAGTAAAGTTAAAAAATGCAGTGCAAGTAAAAAATATCCAATAATTAAAAAAAGAATGCAAAACTCACAAAGAAAACAAAACAAAACAAAACTGAGAAAGACTGTATCAACATCATTCATGTTTCTTTTTTCATTTAAACAGTTAAATACGATTTTCCATCTGCAGTTATATGCACACATGAGATAGTTATTGAGATATCAAAGTATTTAAGAAAAGTTTATTGTTATTTATTATAATACTTCTATGTGTTTATTTTTAATTTTATGCCAGAAAAAAATAAAACCAGAGTTGAAAAAAGGATGTCAGTTTTACTTAGAAGCTAGTATTCTACTGAAGCAGATAGTGTATAATTCTTCTACCACATATTACAAACTACAAGAAGATACTTGACATTCAAGGCCCAGTTAAAGATTAAAAATAAAACTTCTTTTGTCTTTAGTTAATGCATTCACGAACCATAGTTTTAAGCCCATGAACAAAGTCCATGTTGTATACTTTGCAGAGTTTTCATTACTAAAATTATATAGTTATATTAACTTGATAACAGAGTTCAAATAAATGTGTCAGTATAAGTACACAGATTTATAGTTGTAATACAATGAAGAATGAGTCTATTAATGTCTAAGTTTGTTGAGCTTTGCATTCAGTAAGAACTGTGAGATAGGACATTGCAATGATAAATTTCCTGTGTATTTGTCAACAAAAGCAATTGATAGCACCCTTCCTTTACTTAATACTATATTAGAAAATGTGCTCGGTTTCTTTTCTAGTTCAAACAACTCATCAAAGAGCTATTTCTTAGAGAACCACACACAATTCTGTAAAAAGACAAAGGCTTTGTTAAATACTAATGTAGATAACAATGTGAAAATGTTTATAATAAACAAAACAGGTCAACTTACATTGTCTTCCTATACTTTGTGCATTCTCTGTGATACAAACACAAGCACAAGTGCCTTGATGTTTTAAATAGTTTCTTATAATCCATCCTTCATTTTAACATTGTTCTCATGAGAATGTTTATGACTTGATCAATTATTAGTCATATAAATTAGCATCCTGCATTTAAATTACAATATTTATTCCAACATATTATGTGATTTATGATAAATTCAAAATATACTTGTTGTTTCTCCCTTTATTAGAATCATTTTTTGTGATTTATTAGAATTTTCTGCTTTTCTTTAGGAAACCAAGTCTTACAGCTTTTCAAAATATTGTCCATTAAAAATAATACACTATGGAGTAAAAGTGGGGACAATGGAAAAAATTTTCCATTTTGTGGAACAAAGATTTTCACTGTTTAGTGAAATTTTTTGGGTCACTTAAGTACACTATCATGTCTTCTGCAAACAGTGATGTTTTTTCTTCTTCCTTTCCAATTTTTTTTAAACAACTTTATTTTACAAAACAAAGATAAATGTACAGATTTTAAATATTTTTTGCTTAAAATTATACATTTTTGTCAGTAATGTTTTTTCAGACATTAAAACAATTTTTACATAAAACCATGTGAATCTATTTTTTTAGTCAGTACTTGATTTTTTTCAAGGGCTTGACAGTATGCATTGAAAATCTAAGAGTTACAATAAGCGTAAAGTACATGCAAAACAAAACGCAACATAGAAATAGTCAAAGTCTTCTTGTTTTGTAAATATATGTATATTTTTTTGTTTTCTTTATTTCTTGGACTTCATACAGTCTGTGAGTTGTTTCTGGGGGAGTGCAAGCCTCTGGGGTTAGCATCCCACTATCAGTGACTGCATATTATGTCTGTTCTTTTGTGACTGGGTTATCTCACTCAGGATGATATTCTCTAGATGCAGCTATTTTCTTAAGAATTTGGTTAAGTCAATGTTTCTGGTGGCTGAGTAGTATTCCATTGTGTATATGTACCACAATTTTTGTATCCATTCATCTTCTGAAGGACATCTGGGTTCCTTCCAGCTTCTGGCTATTATAAATAGAGCTGCTATGAACATTGTGGTGCATATATCTTTGTTGTATATTAAAGTATCTCTGGGGTATATGCCCAGAAGTGGAATAGCTGGGTCTTCAGGTAGTACTATATCCAATTTTCTGATGTATCGCCAGACTGATTTCCAGAATGGATGTATTAGCCTGCAACCCCACCAACAGTGGAGAAGTGTTCCTCTTTCTCTGCAGCCTCGCCAGCATCTACTGTCATCTGAGTTTTGGATCTTGGCCAATCTAACTGGTGTGAGGTGGAATCTCAGGGTTGTTTTGATTTGCATTTCCCTGATGGCTAAGGATGTCGAGCACTTCCTCAGATGTTTCTCGGCCATTCTGTGTTCCTCAACTGAAAACGTTTTGTTTAGCTCTGTACCCCATTTTTTAATAGGGTTATTTGATTCTCTGGTGTCTAGCTTTTTGAGTTCCTTGTACACCTTGGATATTAGGCCTCTATCTGATGTGGTGTTGGTAAAGATCTTTTCCCATTCTGTTGGTTGCCGTTTTGTTTTCTTGAGGATGTCCTTAGCCTTACAGAAACTTTGCAATCTCATTAAGTCCCATTTGTTAATTTTTGACCTTAGAGCTTGAGCCATTGGTGTTTTGTTCAGGAAATTTTCTCCTGTGCCTATGTGTTCTAAGGTTTTCCCTACTTACTCGTCTAATAGTTTCTGTGTATCTGGTTTAATGTGGAGATCTTTGATCCACTTACACTTGAGCTTTGTACAAGGAGATAAGAACGGGTCTATTTTCATTCTTTTGCATGCTGAGTGCCAGTTGGACCAGCACCATTTGTTAAATAGGCTGTCCTTTTTCCATTGAATGTTTACTGCTCCTTTGTCAAAAATCAGGTGACCATATACATGAGGGTTCATTTCTGGATCTTCTATTCTATTCCATTGATCCACATGCCTATTTCTGTACCAGTACCATTCAGTTTTCAGCACAATTGCCTTGCAATATAGCTTGAGGTCAGGGATAGTGATTGCCGCAGATTTTTTTTGTTGTTGAGGATGGATTTCGCTATTCTAGGTCTTTTGTTATTCCATATGAAATTGCACATTGATCTTTCCAATTCCATGAAGAACTGGGTTGGAATTTTGATGGGGATTGCATTGAATCTGTAGATTGCTTTTGGTAGGATGGCCATTTTTAAGATGTTGAATTTTCCAATCCATGAGCATGGGAGATCTTTCCATTTTTTGAGATCCTCCTCAATTTCTTTCTTTAGAGGTTTGAAGTTCTTGTCATACAGGTCCTTCACTTGCTTAGTTAGAGTCACACCAAGGTATTTCATAGTTTTTGTAACGATTGTGAAGGGTACCTTTTCCCTAATTTCTTTCTCCACATGTTTGTTCTTTGAGTATAGGAAGGCTATTGACTTGTTTGAGTTAATTTTGTATCCAGCCACTTGGCTGAACTTGTTTATCAGCTGTAGGAGTTCTCTGGTGGAAATTTTGGGGTCACTCAAGTACACTATCATGTCATCGGCAAAGAGTGATGTTTTTATCTCTTCCTTTCCGATTTGTATCCCCTTGATCTCCTTTCGCTGTCTAATTGCTCCAGCCAGGACTTCCAGTACTATGTTGAATAGGTAGGGGGAGAGTGGGCAGCCTTGTCGAGTCCCTGATTTTAGTGGGATTGCTTCAAGTTTCTTGCCATTAAGTTTGATGTTGGCTGTTGGTTTGCTGTATATTGCTTTTATTATGTTTAAGTATGGGCCTTGGATTCCTGTTCTTTCCAGGACTTTTAACATGAAGGGGTGTTGGATTTTGTGGAATGCTTTCTCAGCGTCTAGTGAGATGACCATGTGATTTTGGTCTTTGAGTTTGTTTATATGGTGGATTACGTTGATGGAATTCCTTACGTTAAATTATCCCTGCATCCCAGGGATAAAGCCTACTTGGTCATGATGAATGATCATTTTGATGTGTTCTTGGATTCGGTTTGCAAGGATTTTGTTGAGTATTTTTGCATCAGTGTTCATAAGTGAGATTGGTCTGAAGTTCTCTTTCCTTGTAGGGTCTTTGTGTGGTTTAGGTATGAGGGTTATTGTAGCCTCAAAGAATGAGTTGGGTAGTATTACATCTGATTCTATCTTTTGGAATAGTTTGGAGAGTATTGTTGTTATATCCTCAATAAAAGTATGATAAAATTCTGCACTGAACCCGACTGGACCTGGGCTTTTTTTGGTTGGGAGGCTTTTAATTACTTCTTCTATTTCTTTAGGTGTTATAGGGTTATTTAGATGGTTTACTTGGTTCTGGTTTAACTTTGGGACCTTTTATCTGTCTAGGAATTTGTCCATTTCCTCCAGATTTCCAATTTTGTGGAGTATAAGTTTTTGTAGTAGGATCTGATGATTTCTTGAATTTCCTCAGTTTCAGTTGTTATGTTGCCACTTTCCTTTCTGATTTTGTTAATGTGGATACTCTCTCTTTGCCCTCTAGTTAGTCTGGCTAGGGGTTTATCATTCTTGTTGATTTTCTCAAAGAACCAACTCTTGGTTCTGTTGATTTTTTCAATGGTTTTTTTTGTTTCTATCTGGTCTATTTCTGCCCTAATTTTGATTATTTCTTGCAGTCTACTCTTTTTGGGTATATCTGCTTCCTTTTGTTCTAGGGCTTTTAGCTGTGCTGTCAGGTTGCTGAGGTGAGCTCTCTCCAGTTTCTTTTTGGAAGCACTTAGGGCTCTGAGTTTTCCTCGCAATACTACTTTCATTGCATCCCATAGGTTTGGGTATGTTGTGTTTTTGTTTTTGCTGAATTCTAGAAAATTCTTAATTTCTTTCTGTATTTCTTCTTTGACCCTGCTATCCTTTAACATAGCATTGTTTAGTTTCCATGTGTATGTGGGCTTTTTGTTGTCTTTGTTGTTGTTAAAGACCAGCCGTAGACCATGGTAATCTGAGAGGATGCATGGGAGTATTTCAATCTTCTTATATCGATGGAGGCTCATTCTGTGTCCAATTATATGGTCAATTTTCGAGAAGGTGCCATGGGGTGGTGAAAAGAAGGTGTATTCTTTTAGTTTGGGATAGTATGTTCTGTATATATCTATTAATTCTAGTTGGTTCAAAGTCTCTTCTAGTTTTGCAGTGTCCTTGTTCAGTTTCTGTTTCCCTGATCTGTCCATTGGTGAGAGTGGGGTATTTAAGTCTCCCACTATTATTGTGTGGGGTGAAATGTATTTTTTGAGTTTAGTAGGGTTTCTTTTATGAATGTGGGTGATTTTTTTATTTGGAGCATATATGTTAAGGATTGAGAGTTCCTCCTCACAGATTTCCCCGGTAATGAGTAAAAAAGTGTCCTTCCTTATCTTTTTTGATAACTTTTGGTTGGAAATTTACTTTATTCAATATTAGAATAGCCACTCCAGCTTGCTTCTTGGAGCTGTTTGCTTGGATATTTTTTTTTCCCACCCTTTTACTCTGAGATAATGTCTGTCTTTGTCTCTGAGATGAGTTTCCTGTATGCAGCAAAAGGTTGGATTTTGTTTATGTATCCAGTCTGATAGTCTATGTCTCTTTATTGGGGAGTTGAGACCATTTATGTTAATAGATATCAAGGAATAGTTGTTTCTGTTTCCTGCCATTATTGCTTTTGTGGGTTGAGTTGTGTCTGTGTCTATTTCTTCTTTTAGTTTTCTTGTTTAGGGGTTTTCATGTTTTTACTAGGCTGTATTTTCCCTCATTGTATTGGGTTTTCCACCTATAATTCGTTGTAGTGCTGGGTTTGTGGTCAGATATTGTGTGAATTTTGATTTGTCTTGAAATATCTTTGTCTCTCCATCGATGGTGATTGATAGTTTTGCTGTGTATAGCAGCTTGGGCTGGCACTTGTGCTCTCTTAAGGAGTGCATGATGTCTGTCCAGGCTCTTCTAGCTTTCATAGTTTCTGTTCAGAAATCGGGTGTGAGTCTGATTGGTCTGCCTTTATATGTTACCTGACCTTTTTCCCTTACTGCTTTTAGTATTCTTTCTTTACTTTGGACACTTGATGTTTTTACTATTATGTGTCGGGAGGTATTTCTTTTCTGGTCCAACCTATTTGGAGTTCTGAAGGCTTCTTTTATGCTCGTGGTCATCTCATTCTTGAGGGTAGGGAAGTTTTCTTCTATGATTTTGTTGAAGATATTTACTGTGCCTCTTAGTTGATTCTCTTCTCCCTCTTCTATTCCTATTATCCTTAGGTTCTGTCTTCTCATTTTGTCTTGGATTTCCTGGACATTTTTCGTTAAGAGCTTTTTGTTTTTTGCATCTTCTCTGGCTGTTTTGTCTTGTTTGCAATGTTGTCTTCTGCCCCCGAGATTCTCTCTTCGATCTCTTGTAATCTATTGGAAATGCTTGCTTCTGTGACTCCTGATTTTTTTTTTTTTTTTTTTTTTGGTGTTCTTACTCTAGGGTTATCTCTTTTAGTGTTTTCTTTATTGTGTCAATCTCTGTTTTAATTCCCTCTTCCATTCCTTTATTTCTTTGGTTCTGTTTTCCTCTAGTTCTTTGAGTGTTTTTCTTGTTTCTTTAAAAGCTTCTGAATCTTTTTGCTTTTCCTCCCTTTCTTGTTTAAGTATCTCTATCAACATCTTGAGGTATGATTTCAGGTCTGTGTTTTCTTTTTCTGGAGTGTTTGGAATTCCGATGTTTTTTTTTTTATGAGAACTGGGCTCTGGTGTTGCTAGATTGTCTTGGTTCCCTTGGGATATACTCTTTCTCTTTCCTCTTGCCATTTTGTTGTCAGTGATATGTTCTTTCCTTTTCCTTGTATCTGGTCTGTGTCCCTTGTTCTCCACTGGTTGAGGTGTCAGATGGGTCGAGCCCTGTTTTATTCCTCAGAGTCGTGGGGTGTGAGCAGAAGTTCCAATGTTCTGTTTCTGTTTGCTGGATCAGGCACGGCAGGGCAGTGCAAGGCAGGGGGTGCACTTTCTGTGTGTACTCCACAGAGATCTCTCTGCTCCCCTGCAGCCCAGGTCTCCCACCCACCAGTTGCTCAGCCTCTATGAGCCTCTATTCCAGGTGGCAGATAGGCCAGACTCTGCTCTGTGTCCTGAAGTCGCCTTCGGGCGGAAACAGAAGTTCTATTTTTCTGTTCCCAATCGCAGTTGCTCAGCCTGTATGAGCCGCCGATCCGGGTGGCAGGTAGGCCAGGCTCTGCACTGCCATTAATATTTCTTTTATTTCAATTTTGTAGAATCCATTGGAGAGTATTGGTATTAGGTCTTCTGCGAATGTCTGATAGAATTCTGCACCAGACTCATCAGATGCTGGCTGTTTTTGCTTGAGAGGCTTTTGATCAATGTTTCTATTTCTTTACATGTTATGGGACTGTTTAAATGGTCTATCTGTTCCTGATTTAACTTTCATACTTGGTATCTGTCTAGACATTTAGTAATTTCCTCTAGATTTTTCTGTTTTGTTGAGAATAAGTTTTTGTAGTAGCATCTGAATTTGTTGAATTTTGTCAGCTTTTGTTATGTTTCCCCTTTCATTTCTAATTGTGTTAATTTGGATAAAGAGTCTGTGTCTTCTAATTAGTCTAAGTGTTTTTCGATCTTGTTCATTTTCTCAAAGAACCTGCTCCAGGTTTTGTTGAATCTTTGTATAGTTATTTTTGTTTCTACTTGATTAATTTCTGTTCTGTATTTGATTATTTCCTGCTGTCTACCTCTTTTGGGTGTATCTGCTTCCTTTTGTTCTGTAGCTTTCTTTTTTTTTCCTTTGTAAATATTTTCTTTCTTTTTTTAAACTTTATTTTAAAAAACGAAGATAAAAGAAAAAAATTTAAACATTTTTGCATAAATGTTTACAAATACATTTTTGTCAGTGCTTGGCTTTTTTCTTTCTTTTTTTTTAAGGTTTGATAGTCTCTATTAAGGTCTTACTAGTTCCAATGAGCAAAATGTACATGTAAAACAGGATGTAACCTGGAATTAGTCAAGGTTTTCTTGGTGTGTAAGGATTGAGCATAATTTTTTTGTTTTGTTTTGTTTTGTTTTTTTTTTTTGAACTTCACACAGTCTGTGAGTTGTTTCTGGGGCAGTTCGAGCCTCTAGAGTTAGCATCCCACTATCAGTGACTGCATATTATGTCTGTTCTTTTGTGACTGGGTTATCTCACTCAGGATATTCTCTACATGCAACCATTTTCTTAAGAATTTGGTTAAGTCATTGTTTCTGATAGCTGAGTAGTACTCCATTGTGTAAATGTACCACAATTTTTGTATCCATTCATCTATAGATCATCTAATGGTAATGGGATACTAACCCCAGATAGCTCTGAACACCCCAGAAACAACTCACAGACTGTGTGAAGCTCAAAAAAAGAATATATTTTAGTTAAAATAGAACTGTATCACATCCCCCTTTCCTCCCTACAGCCCTTTTTAGTCTCTCTCCTATCCCCTCAAATTAATAACCTCTTTTCCTATATTATTGTTACATATATATATGTGTGTGTGTGTGTGTGTGTGTGTGTGTGTGTGTGTATGTATATGTACCCACAAATACTTAATTACAACCTTAAAAAATGTATCCGAAATAAAAACAAAAGATTCACAGCTTCAAGGCTTAGAAATAAACTCAGCAAGATCATAGAAGAAACCTTTCCCAACCTAATGAAAAAGATGCCTCTGAACATACTAGAAATTTACAAAACACAATTTGTACCAAAAAAAAAAAAAACAAACCAAATCAAAACAAAACAAAATTTTTCTAGCACATCATAATCAAAAAAGACAATTTACAAAGAAAGAATATTAAAAGCAGCAAGGGAAATGGACAAATAATGTACAAAGTCAGACTTATCAGAATTACACCCAACTACTCAACAGAGAGTATAAAAACTAGAAGGCCCTGGAGAGATATCATGCAACCTCTAAAAAACAAAAGGTAACATCTTAGAAAAGTATAAACATCAAAACTCTCAATCAACATGAGGGAGAAAACAAAATATTTTAATACAAATTCAAATTCAAAGAATAACTACTCACAAATGCAGCCTACAGAAAATACTAGAGTGAAAAGTCCTACTCAAGAAGTATAACTACCTCTAAGAAACGTAGGAAATAAGTAATTCCATACCAGAAAAAATCTCTCTCTTTTTTCCTCTCCCTCTCTTTCTCTCTTCCTTCTCTCTCTCCCTCTCCCTCCCTCCACCTCCCCCACACAAACAAACACCACTAACATCAACCGAACAGAAATTAACAATCACTGGTCTTTGTTCATCTCTGAACTCCAATGAAGTCAATTCCCCAATAAAAGACACAGGTTAAGAGAATGGATGTTAAAACAGGTGCAAGAAGAAAGCTGGGGTTGCCATTCTAATATCCAATAAAGTAGCCTTTCAACCAAAATATATCAAAGGAGATGGAAAAAGACACTTCATATTTATCATAGGAAACATCTACCAATATTATAGATTCCCCAAGCACAAGACAACCACATTTGCAAAAGAAATATTGCTAAAGCTTGAAATGCACATAAAACCCCACACATTAATAGCAGGAAACTTCTAAACCCAATTTTCTCCAACTGGCAGGTCATCCAGACAAAAACTAAGCAGAGAAATAAAATAAGCAATAAAAAAGAAAATACAGGAACAAAAGGAGGAAGCACACAGAAGAACAGTGGAAGGCAAGAAATAATAAAAATCAGGGCTGAAATTAGTAAGAAACAAAACAATACAAAGAATAAACACTTGATTTTGTTGATTCTTTGAGAAAATCAACAAGATAAGCAGTTTGCCATATGTACCAAAAGACAGAGAGTCAGTATCCAAATCAACAAAGTCAGAAATGAAAGGCAGAAATAAGAATAGACATTGAAGAAATCCAGAGAATCAATAGTACTTATTTTAAAAACTTGCATTTCACTAAATTGGAATATCCTGTCAAAATGAATGATTTTCTAGACAGATGGGACTTATTAAATGAAATCAAGATCAGATAAACTACATAAACAGCCATATAACTTCTAAAGTGGAAAAAAAAAAAAAACAATCATTAAAAACCTCCTATATAAAAACAACCCAGGGCCAGATAGTTTTGTGCAGCATTCTTCCAAACTTTCCAAGAAGAGCTAATACCAGTACTCCATAATTGCTCCACAGAATGAAGAAACATTGCCAAACTCATTCTATGAGGCCACAGTCACCATCTTAACCAAAACACACAAAGATGGAACAAAGAACAAGAACTTCAGACTGGTTTCTCTTATAAAAATTGATGCAAAAAATACTCAATAAAATTCTCACAAACAATATCCAGGTATACACTAAAGACATTATGTATTATGATCAAGTGGGTTTCATCCTATGAATGCAGGAATGGTTCAATATTCAAAAAAAGCAATTAAATTAATCCACCATATATACAAACTGAATAAAAAATTCAATGATCATCTTATTAGATGATGAAAAAGCTTTTGATAGAAACCCAACAACCCTTCATGTTAAATGTATAAGCGAAATCAGGGATACACAACACATACCTAAACACAGTCAAAGCAAATACATCAAGTCATTAGCCAACATCAAACTAAATGGAGAGAAACTTGAAACAATTCTACTAAAATAAGAGACAAGACAAGGTTGCCCACTCTCTCCCTGTCTATTCAATATAGTTCCCTAGCCAGAGCAGTAAGACAAATAAAGAAATTTAAGGGAATAAAAACTAGATAGGAAGGAGTCAAAGTACTGCAATTTGCAGATCATATAATAGTACACATAAACAATCCTGAAAATTGTACCAGAGAATTCCTACAGTTGAAAAACACCTTCAGCACAGTGGCTGGATATAAAATCAACTCAAAGAAATCAGTATCCCTCCTTTATAATAAACAGGTTGAGAAAGAAATTAGAGAAACAAAACCCTTTCAAATAACCACAAAAATATAGAACATCTTAGTGTAACTGTAACCAAAAATGTAAAAGATCTGTATGAAACAAACTTCAGGTCAAAGAAGAACGGAATTGAAGAAGATATCAGAAGATGGAACAATTCCCCATGCTAATGGATAGGTAGGATTTACATAGTAAAAATGGCCATCTTTCCAAATGCAATCTCCAGATTCAACACAATACCAATCAAATTTCAAAAGCAACTTTTTATATGCCTTGAGAGAGAAATTCTTCATTTCATATGGAAAAACAAAGCAAAACAAACAAACAAACAACAACAAAACCCAGATAGTTAAAACCATTCTGAAAAGTAGAAGAACTTCAGGAGGAATCACCATCCCGGACCTCAAGCTCTGCTCCAGAATAATAGAGGTAAAAACGACATATTATTAGTGCAGAAAACAACAGGTTGATTAATGGAATTAAATCGATGACTCAGAAATAAACTCTCAGAACTATGAACACTAGATCTTTCATAAGAAAGCCAAAACTATTCAATAAAAAAAGCATCTTCCACGAATGGTGCTTATCTAATTGAATGCCTACTACATGTAAAGAATGAAAATAGATCCATATTTATCACTCTGCATAATACTCAAGTTCACATGAATGAAGGACCTCAATATATACTAAATGTCATACAAGAGAAAGTGGAAAGTGCCCTTCAATACTTTGGAACAGGTGACAATTTCCTGAACAGAAAAACAATGACTCAGGCTCTAAGACCAACAGTTAATAAACAGGACATCAAGAGACTGCAAGGTAAAGGCCATATCAGTGTAGAATGGAAAAGGATCTTTGCTGACTTTATCCCTGACACAGGGATAATATACAACATTTACAAAGAACTCAAGAAGTTAGACACCAAAAACCCAAATAACCTAATGAAAAAGTGGATTACCATGCTAAATAGTGAATTAACAACAGAGGAATCTCCCATGGCCAAAAATCATTTAAAGAAACACACAAAGCCCTTAGTCACCAGGGAAGCACAAATCTAAATAGCCCAGAGTTTCTATCTTACACACGTCAGAATGGCTAAGATAAAAATCTTAGAACACATAGGCACAGGAGAAAATTTCCTAAACAAAATACCAATGGCTCAAGCTCTAAGGTCAAAGATTAACAAATGGGACTTAATGAGATTGCAAAGTTTCTGTAAGGCTAAGGACATCGTAAAGAAAACAAAACGGCAACCAACAGAATGGGAAAAGATCTTTACCAACACCACATCAGATAGAGGCCTAATATCTAAGGTGTACAAGGAACTCAAAAAGCTCGACACCAGAGAATCAAATAACCCTATTAAAAAATGGGGTACAGAGCTAAACAAATCTTTTTCAGTTGAGGAACTCCGAATGGCCGAAAAACATCTGAGGAAGTGCTCGACATTCTTAGCCATCAGGGAAATGCAAATCAAAACAACCCTAAGATTCCACCTCACTCCAGTCAGATTGGCCAAGATCCAAAACTCAGATGACAGCAGATGCTGGCAAGGCTGCAGAGAAAGAGGAACACTTCTCCACTGTTGGTGGGGTTGCAAGCTAATACAACCACTCTGGAAATCGGTCTGGCGATACCTCAGAAAATTGGATATAGTACTACCTGAAGACCCAGCTATTCCACTTCTGGGCATATACCCCAGAGACACTTTAATACACAACAAAGATATATGCACCACAATGTTCATAGCGGCTCTATTTATAATAGCCAGAAGCTGGAAGGAACCCAGATGTCCTTCAGAAGACGAATGGATACAAAAATTGTGGTACATATACACAATGGAATACTACTCAGCCACCAGAAACAATGACTTAACCAAATTCTTAAGAAAATGGCTGCATCTAAAAAAGATCATCCTGAGTGAGATAACCCAGTCACAAAAGAACAGACATAATATGCAGTCACTGATAGTGGGATGCTAACCCCAGAGGCTTGCACTCCCCCAGAAACAACTCACAGACTGTATGAAGTCCAAGAAATAAAGAAAACAAAAACTATACATATATTCACAAAACAAGAAGACTTTGACTATTTCCATGGTGCGTTTTGTTTTGCATGTACTTTACGCTTATTGCAACTAGTACGTTTTCAATGCATACTGTCAAGCCCTTGAAAAAAATCAAGTACCGACTAAAAAACATATTCACATGGTTTTATGTAAAATTTATTTTAATGTCTGAAAAAACAGTACTGACAAAAATGTATAATTTTAAGCAAAAAATGTTTAAAATCTTTACATCTATCTTTGTTTTGAAAAATAAAATCGATTAAAAAAAAAAAATCTTAAGAGATAGCAATCCTAAGCAGGATGTGGAGCAAGGGGAACTGTATTTCTTTGCTGGTGAATGTATAAACTGATATAAGCAGTTTGGAAATTAATCTGGCAGTTTCTCATAAAACTGGGAATAGTTCTACCTCAAGACTCTGCTATAGCAATTCTGGGCATACCCACAACAGATGCTCCAACATTACATAACAACACTTTCTCAACTATGTTCATAACAGTGTTGTTTGTGATAGAGGGAGCTGGGAGGAAGAGGTATTAGGGTAATAAGGGTCCAGGGGGAAGGACAGGGGATGTGGCCAGATCACCATGGAAATAAATGGGTATCTGCAACTGATAGGGTTATGGATATGGGGAAATATATCTCTATAATGAGATAGAGATGTGGAATAAAGGGGTACCCAAGACTCACTGGAGGTGACCTTAGTTGTGATGCATGACATTGGAATATGGAATCTGAGGAGATCACCTCCTGTAGGCAAGCAGAAACCCCAGTTGAAGGACAGAAACTCCAAATAACACATAAAACTTCCAATGCAAAATATATCTATATTATGTACAAGAAATACAGACAAGGGGAATAGAATAGAGACTGAGGAAATGACAAAAGAATAACTGGTCCAACTTAAAACCTATCCCATGGGCAAGCAGCAAGCCCTGACACTATTAATGATACTCTGTCATACTTGCAGACAGGAGTATGTTATGCTCTGAGAGGCTCCATTCGGAAGCCAACTCAGACAGATATAGACATCCACAGTTCATTGGGGTCCTAATGGAAGAATAGAAGGAAGAATTCTGGACTTGAAGGGGATAGGAACTTTACAGGAAGACCAAGAGAGTCAATTCACCTGGACATTTGGGGCTCTTAGAGTCTGAAATACTAAGTTAAGAAAAACTACACAGTCTGGTCATAAGCTTCTCTGTATTTATGTAGAAGATTGCAACATGGTCTTCATATGGGTCCTGAACAAATACAGGAACATTTGGGGCTATTGCAAAGACTCTTGCCTGTATGTGGAATCTGTTCTTCAACCTGTGCTGTCTTGTCTACTCTTAGTGGGAGAGATAACATTTAGCTTTGAAGAGACTTGGAATGCCATAATCAGGAATACTCAGGTAGATCCCCACATGTTCAGAGGAAAAGGGGAAGGGAAAGGGTAAGGATTGTGGAAGGGTGTGACTGAGAGAGGGACAATGAGTAGGATGTAAATAAAGTGAATAAATTAAAAAATAAAAATATTTTAATATAATAAACATTATTTAGTATCAATGTAACAATATATCTACCTATTTGATGGCAATGTTACCTGTTTTTTTTTTTTTTTTGTAAGTCTCTAGCAGTGTCCTTTAATTTAAATTAATTACTTTTTCTCAGTAAGTGCTTTAAGGAATCACAGATTAGGTAAGTCATAAACAAACAATGTGCAGAAAAAAATCCTTCCTATTGTTTGTCCAATGTATTTTTTGAGAGTACGTATGTTTTCAAAATCATAGTGTCAATAAATGAAGAACTAAGTAATATTTTACCTTATATGACATCAATATTGAAGAGAACTAAGCTTTAAACTTCTGGATATAAACAGTTTTTCTTTTGCTCCTATAGATAAATACAGAAATACATATACACATATATTTATAGACTCTAATTCCTTCTGTATACACAGTCAAAAGGCACACAGGTGTTATACATTCACACACACACACACACACACATACACATATCCATCATATGGCCTATCTATCTATCTATCTATCTATCTATCTATCTATCTATCTATCTTTTGATCTACTATGGCATGTATATACACATATATGCATATAATATACATTGTATATAATATGTATATATGTATATATCTCTATAGTATATGTATGTATATTCTGAGCTTTTTGGTCTTATATATGTAAAACAGCCTCTTCTTTTTACCTAAATGAGAAAAAACTTAGAAAATCGTTTAAAGTCTTACTGAATTCTTTGCTTAGAAGCATATAAAATAGATTTTATTTACAAAACAACTGTGTTAATATCATCCTATACATTAATGATAATTTCTTAAATAAAATGGAATACACAGGGAGAAAAACCTATAGTGGAAATTATGTCATCTAAAGATTCTTAAATATATGATCTTGCTGTTTGAGAATGCTTGTTTCAACTTGGGATCTGCCTTGAAAGGTTGTGCTTACAGGTCAGCCGCACAGGTTCTTTTATACCTGCACCAGAAGAGAGCTTGTGGCACAAGCCAGGTGAGATCACACCTGGAGTTCTCAGAGCACAGAGAGTGCAGTGCATCTGGAAAAGGATCATTTTTGTCTTAGAGAAAAAGCGGGGTCTCTGCCAGTAGGGCTCAGGACGTCTGGACAGAGGGTTGAGGTCCAAAAACTGCCTCACAAGAGCTCCCACACCTGAGGCCACAAAGACAGAACTGATTCACTGCCACCAGAACATACTGCTTGCCCACAAAGATCTGAGCACTCAAAAGCAATTTTTTTCTGGGCCCAAAGGCCTTCAGATCCACAAGAGAGACAGGTGCCAGTCAATGACAAGATCACCTATAATCACAGACAACAAGATGGCAAGAAGAAAGCAAAAGAACTTAAACAATGGAAACCAAGATAACCTAGCAACACCACAACCCAGCTCTCAAACCACATCAAGTAGTAGATTGCCTAACACACCATAAAAACAAGACTTAGACTTGAAATTATACTTCATGATGATAATGGCAAAGCACATGAATAAAACACACAAAAAAAGACAACCCTGGAGATAGAAAACCTTTTAAAAAAGTCAGAAGTCACAGATGCAAGGATCAGCAAAAGAGTACAAGAGATGGAAGAGAGGATCGCAGGGGCCGAAGACAACATAGAAAACATAGACAAAACAGGAAGAGAAGATATAAACAAAATGTCCAGGAAATCCAGGACACAAGGAGAAGACCAAACCTAAGAACGACAGGAATAGAAGAGGGCCAAGACTATCAACTAAAAGAACAGTAAACATCTTCAACAAATAGAAAAAACCTTCCCTTTCCTTAAGAACGAGAAGATCATGAGAATAAAAGAAGCCTACAGAACACCAAGTAGATTGGACCAGAAAAGAAATTTGTCCCAACACATAAGAGTCAAACAACAAATGTTCAAAACAAAGAAAGAATAATAAAATCAGTAAGGGGAAAAAAAGACATGTAACATATAAAGGCAGAGCAATCAGAATTACACCCAACTTCTCAACAGACTATGAAAACTACAAGATCCTGAACAGACTACATACAGGCTCTAAGAGAACACAAATGTCAGCCCAGGTTACTATATCCAACAAAACTATTTATTACCATAAATGGAAAGACCAAGATATTCAAGAACAAACCTAAATTTACACAATATCTCACAAAAAATCTAGCCCAACAAAGAATAATAGATGGAAAACCCAACACAATGGGGGAAACTATACCTTTGGCAAACCAGAAAATTAACTATGCAAGAAAAGCAAAAGAAGAAAGAAACAAAAACATAATTTTACCTGTAACAACAAAAATAGCAGAAAACAACAATCACTATTCCTTAATGTCTGTTATCATAAATGGACTCAATACCCCAATAAAGAGACACAGACTATCATTCTGGATACATAAACAGGATTTAGCATTTTGCTGCATACCGGAAACTCATCTCAGAGACAAAGACAGATACTACCTCATAGTAAAAGGTTGGGAAAGCCTTGCAAGCAAATGGCCCCAAGAATCAATTTGGAGTACCCATTCTAATATTGATTAAAATAGATTTTCAACCAAAAGTTATCAAAAAGATAAGGAAGGAAACTTTTTACTCACTACCAGAAAAAAAAAATCTACCAAGATATATTCTCAGGCCTAAACATCTATGCTCCAAATACAAGAACACCTACATTCATAAAAGGAAAGCTATTAAAGCTCAAAACATATGTTGCACAACACACAATAATAGTGAGAGATTTCAACACCCCACTGTCATCAACTAAATAATCATAGAAGCAGAAACTGTACAGAGACACAGCAAAACTAGCAGAGGTTATGAACCAATTGGAATTAATAGACATCTACTGTACATTTTAGCGTAAAACAAAAGAATAAACATTCTTTTCAACACGTCACAGCCCCTTTTCCAAAACTGACCATAAACGAAGCCTCAAGGGATATAAAAGAGTTGAAATACTTCCACGCATCCTATTAAATCACCATGGAATAAGGCTGCTCTTTAATAACAACGAGAACAACAAAAAGCCCACATATACATGGAAGCTGAACAATGCTTTACTCAACAATAACATGGCCAAAGAAGAATAAATAAAGATATTAAGGATTTTTTTGAGAATTAAATGAAAAAGAAAGCACAATATACGCAAACCTATGGGATGAATGAATGAAAGCAGTAAAAAGAGTAAACTCATAGCTTCGAGGGCCTCCAAAGAGAAACTGGAGAGAGTATATACTAGCATAGCAAGAAATAATTAAACTCAGAGCAGAAATCAACCAATTAGAAACAAAAAGAACCATACAAAGAATCAACAAAACAAGGAGCTGGTTCTTTGAGAAAATCGACAAGATTAATAAACCCTTACCCAGAATGACTACAAGGCACAGAGTATCCAAATTAACAAAATCAGAAATGAAATGGGAGAAATAACAACAGAAACTGAGGAAATACAAGAAATCATAAGATCCTACAACAAAAAGCTATACACAACAAAACTAAAAAATTTGAAGAAAATGGACATATTTCTAGACAGATACCAGATACCAAAGTCAAATCAGGATCAGAAAAACCATTTAAATAATCTCATCACAGCTAAAGAAACAGAAGCAGTGATAAAAGCCTCCCAAACAAAAAAAGTACAGGACTGAATGGGTTTAGTTCAGAATTCAACCAGATCTTCCTAGAATATCTAATACCAATGTTCTCCAAACTCTTCCACAAAATAGACAGAGAGAACACTAACCAACTCATTCTTCAAAGCCACTATTATTCTCATTCCTAAACCACACAATGACACTACAAGAAAAAAGAACTTCAGATCAATCTCCCTCATGAACATTGATGCAAAAATACTACATAAGAATGGAAACAGCGGAGATCCACGGGCACAGGCCTGATGAGACAGCACAATGAGTAGCCAAAGCACAGAGAGGTCTAGGCTGAGCATGTGGAAAACGCAGCCTTCAGGTAGTTTCCTGGGAGCAGGAACACTGCCATAGGGACGCAATATCCGTCAGGAAAGCCATTGGGTGTGGACCAAACTCTCAGGGCATTTGCCACTGGGAACAGCAGAGATCCAGGGACACAGGCCTGGCAGATTGCATTGTGAGTAGCCAAAGCAGAGAGAAGGTAAGGCAGAATAGGCAGAAAATGCAACCCTCCAGTTGGTTCAGGGGGAGCAGGAACCCTGGCATAGGGATTTGATATCGGCCTGGAAAGTTCTTGTGCACGGACCAAACTCTCAGGCCATTTTATACCTGGAACAGCAGAGATCAGAGACACAGGCCTGGTAGGACTGTGCTGCGAGTAGCCCAAGTGGAGAGAGGGCAAGGCGGAGCATGCAGAAAACGTGGCCCTCCAGTTGGTTCAGGGGAGCAGGAATCCTGGCATGAGGATTTGTTAAAAGCCTGGAAAGCCCTTGTACACAAACCAAATGCTCAGGCCATTTGCCACCAGGAACAGCAGAGATTCAGTGACACAGGCCTGGCAAGACTGCACTATGAGTAGCCAAAGAGTAGAGGCCAAGAACATGAAAAACACAGCCCTCAAGTTCAGTGGAGCCAGAACTTTGGCATAGGGACTTGGGATCCACTTGAAAAACCCTGGAACAAAGTCTAGACACACAGGCCCAAAGTAAGGCACAAGCCCTTGTCAGTGGGAGCTGGGGTTTGCCCAGGAAAGGCAGTGCTTGAAGTTCAACTCTACAGACCCTCTTACACCTGGACTAGAGAGGAGTCTGACACATAGGTCCAGGGAGAGAAAATCTGGAGTCCTCAGAGAGCAGGAAGTACTGTGCTATTGGGAAAAGTGTCCTAGAGAAAGAGCCAGTTACCTGCAAGTAGTACTCAGGACCTATAGGCACAGGGCTGAGGTACCAGAACAGCATCACAAGAGCTCCCACATCTGAGCTCACAAAGACAGAGCTGAGTCACTGCTAACAGAACTCACTGCTTTTCCACCTAAAGCCAAACACTAAGAATCAGTTTTCTTCTTGAATCCTCCGGCCCTCAGATACATGGGACAGACCAATCCCTAATAAGACCACATATAATCACAGACAACAAGATGGCAAATGGAAAGCGAAAGAACTTAAACAATAGAAACCAAGACAACCTGGCAACATCAGAACCCAGCTCTTCTATCATAGCAAGCAGTGGAATTCCTAACACTCCAGAAAAAAGAAGACTCAGTCCTGAAATAATACCTCAAAATAAGGATAGAAATCTTTGAGAAGAGCGTGAATAACTCACTTAAACAAGAACAGGACAACCATAAACAAATAGAAGCTTTTACAGAGGAAACACAAAAAAACTAGAACTAGAGGAAAAAAGAACCAAAGAGATGAAGGAATTGAAAATGGAAATAGAAACAATAAAGAAAACACTAAAAGAGACAATTTTAGAGGTGGAAAGCCAAAAAAAAAAAAAAAAAAAAAAAAAAAAAAAAAAAAAAAAAAATCAGGAGTCAAAGATGCAAGCATCTCCAACAGACTACAAGAAATGGAATAGAGAATTTCAGAAGCAGAAGACAACATTGAAAACATAGTCAAAACAGTTAAAGAAGAAACAAGAGCAAAAAAAGCTCCTAACCCAAAATGTCCAGGAGATCCAGGACACAATGAGAAGCCCAAACCTAAGAATAAGAAGAATAGAAAAGGGTAAAGAATATCAACTAAGAGGCACAGTAAATATCTTTAACAATATCATAGAAGAAAACTTCCCTACCCTTAAGAATGAGATGGCCATAAGCCTACAGAACCCCAGATAGATTGGACCAGAAAAGAAATTCCTCCAGACACATAATAGTCAAAACGCCAAGTGTTCAAAAAAAAAAAAAAAAAAAAAGAAGGAATACTAAAAGAAGTAAGGATAAAGGTCATGTAACATATAAAGGCAGACCAAACAGAAATACACCAAATTATCAACAGATACTATGAAAGCTATAAGATCCTGGACAGACAACATACAGACCCAAAGAGAACACAAGTGTCAGCACAGGCTGCTATATCCAGCAAAACGCTCAATCACCATAGATGGAGAGACCAAGATATTCCAGGACAACACTAAATCTATATAGTATCTAACCACAAATCAAGCAATACAAAGTATAATAGGTGAAAAACTCAATACAAGGATAAAAAATACATCCTAGTAAAAACAAGAAAATGACTATGCAAGAAAACAAAAAGAAGAAAGACACACAGACAAAATTCTACCTCTAAAAGCAAAAATATAAAACAGTAACCACTATTCCTTAGTATTTGTTAACATAAATGGACTCAATTCCAAAATAAAAAGACATAGTCTCTCAGACTGGATATATAAACAAAATTCACCATTTTGCTGCATACAGGAAATTAATCTCAGAGACAAAGATAGACACTATCACAGAGTAAAAGGTTGGGAAAAAACCTTCGAAGCAAAGGATCCCAAGATACAAGCTGGTGTAGGCATTCTAATATCAAATAAAGTAGTTATCAAAAAAAAAGATAAGGGGGGACACTTTTTAAGCATTACAGGGAAAATTTATCAGAAAGAACTCTCAATTCTTAAGATATGTGCTCGAAATACAAGAGCACCCATATTCATGAAACAAGTCCTACTAAAGCTAAAATAATACAATGCACCACATACAATGATAGTAGGAGACGTTAACACCCCACTCTAATCAATGGACAGATCATGGTATCAGAAACTGAACAAGGATGCAGTGAAACTAGGAGAGGTTATGAACCAATTGGCATTAATAAACACCTACAGAACATTTCACCGTAAAACAAAAGAATACACCTTCTTTTCAGGACATCACAGTAACTTCTCCAAAACTGACCATATAATCGGTCACAAAACAAGCCTCGATAGATATAAAAAGTTTGAAATACCCCCATGCATCCTATCAGATCACCATGGACTAAGGCTGGTCTTTAATAACAACAAAGACAACAAAAAGCCCATATACACATAAAAACTAAACAATGCTCTATTAAACGATAGCAGGGTCAAAGAAGAAATAAAGAAAGAAATTGAGGATTTTCTAGAATTCATTGAAAATGAAAACACAACATACCCAAACCTATGGGATGCAAGGAAAGCAGTACTGAAAGGAAAACTCATAACTCTGAGTGCTTCCAAAAAGAAATTGGAGAGAGCATACACTAGCAACTTGACAACACAGTTAAAAGCTCTGGAACAAAGGGAAGCAGATATACCCATGAGGCGTAGATGGCAAGAAATAAACACCAACAGGAAATTGACCATATAGAAACAAAAAGAACCATTAAAAGAATCAACAAAACCAAGAGCTGGTTCTTTGAGAAAATTAACAAGATTAATCAGCCCTAAACCAGACTAACTAGAGGGCAAAGAGAGAGTATCCAAATTAACAAAATCAGAAAGGAAAGTGGAGACATAACAACTGAAACAGAGGAAATTCAAGAAATAATCAGATCCTACTACAAAAGCCTATACTCAACAAAGCTGGAAAATCTGGAGCAAATAGTTGAATTCCTAGACAGACTCCAGATACTAAAGTTAAACCAGGATCAGGTAAACCATGTAAATAATCCCATAACACCTAAAGAAATAGAAGGAGTCATCAAAAGCTTCCCAACCAAAAAAAGTCCAGGTCCAGATGGTTCAGTGCACAACTTTATCAGACATTTATTGAGAACCTAATACCAATACTCTCCAATTGATTCCTCAAAATAAAGTCAGATGAAACACTACCTAACTCATTTTTAGAGGCAACAATAACCCTTGTTCCTAAACCATACAAGGAAAGAGAACTTCACACCAATCTCCCTTATGAACATTGATGCAAAAATACTCAACAAAATCCATGCAAATCGAATCCAAGAACACATCAAAACCATCATTCACCATGATCAAGTAGGCTTCATCCCTGGGATGCAGGGATGGTATAATATACGGAAATCCATCAACGTAATCCGCCATATAAAAAAACTGAAAGAAAGAAACCAAATGGTCATCTCACTAGATGCTGATAAAGTATTTGACAAAAATCCAACACACCTTCATGTTAAAAGTCTTGGAAAGAACATGAATCCAAGACCCATACTTAAACAAAAAAAGCAATATACAGGAAACCGATAGCCAACATCAAACATAGGGTGAGAAAATAAAGCAATCCCACTAAAATCAGGGACTAGACAAGGCTGCCCACTCTCCTCCTACCTATTCAACACAGTACTGGAAATCCTGGTGGAACATTAGACAGTAAAATGAAATCAAAACGATGCAAATTGGAAAGGAAGAAGTAAAAAAATCATTATTTGCAGATGACTTGATATTATACATACGTGACCTCAAAAATTCCACCAAAGAACTACTACAGCTGATAAACAAGTTCAATAAAGTGGCTGGATATAAAATTAACTCAAACAAATCTGTAGACTCTACCAAAAGAAGAAACATGAGGAGAAAGAAATTAGGGAAAAAGATACCCTTAACACTGGTCACAAAAAATATGAAATACCTTGGTGTGATTGTAACTAAGCAAGTGAAGGACCTGTATGACAAGAACTTCAAAACTCTGAAAGAGGAAATCGAAAAAGATCTCATAAGATGGAAAGACATCCCGTGCCCATGGGTAGTAAGAACCGTCATTGTAAAAATGGCCATATTACCAAAAGCAATCTACAGATTCAATGCAATCCCCATCAAAATCCCACCCAATTCTTCATAGAGTGGGAAAAAGCAATGTGCAATTTTATGTGGGATAACAAAAATCCAGAATGCTAAAATCCATACTCAACAACAAGAAAATATCTGCGAGAATCACCATCCCTGACCTCAAGCATAGTTACAAGGCATTTGTGTTAAAAACCATATGGTATTGGTATAGAGAATGACACATTGTTTAATGGAAGAGAATAGAAAATTCAAAAATGAAGTCTCACACATGTGGTCACTTGATTTTGATTTTTGACAAAGAAGCTGTAAACATTCAAGGGAAAAAGGACAGCGTCTTCCACAAATGGTCTTGTTTCAATAGGCACTCAGCATGCAGAAGAATGAAAATAGACCCTTCCTTATTTCCTTGCACAAAGGTCCAAGTGCAAGTGGATCAAAATCTCCACATTAAATCAGGTACACTGAAACTATTAGAAGAGAAAGTAGGGAAAACCTTAAAACACATAGGCACAGGAGAAATTTTCCTGAACAGAACACCAATGGTTTGTGCTCTAAGGTCAAAGATCGACAAATGGGACTTATTGAGATTGCAAAGTTTCTGTAAGGCTAAAGACACTGTGGAGAAAACAAAACAGCAGCCAATAGATTGGAAAATGATCTTTACTAACCCCACATCTAATAGAGTCCTAATATCCAAGGTATACAAAGAACTCAAGAAGTTAGACACCAGAGAATCAAACAATCCTATTAAAAAAGGGGGTACAGAGCTAAAAATAAGTTCTCAATTGAGGAATATTGACTAGCTGAGAAGCACCTAAGGAAGTGTTTGACATCCTCAGTTATCCAGAAAATGCAAATTTAGAAAACCCTGAGATTCCACCTCACACCAACCAGAATGGCAAAGATCAAAAACAGATGACAGCAGATGCTGGCGAGGATATGGAGAAAGAGGAAAATTTCTCCACTGTTGGTGGGTTTATAAACTTTATTTCACTCTGGACATCAGTCTGGCAATTCCTCAGATAATTGGACATAGTACTACCTGAAGACCCAGTTATTCCACTTCTGGGCATATACACCAGAGATGCTCCAACCTACAATAAAGACACATGTACTACAATGTTTATAGCAGCCCTATTTATTATAGCCAGAAGCTGGAAAGAACCCAGATGTCCTTCAGTAGATGAATGGAAACAAAAATTGTGGTATATTTACACAATGAAATATTACTCAGCTATTAGAAACAATGACTTTATGAAATTCCTAAGAAAGTGGATGCATCTAGAGAATATTATTCTGAGTGAGGTAACCCAGTTACAAAAAACAGACATAATATGCAGTCACTGATAACTGGATAGTAACCCCAGAAAGCTCTAAACACCCTAGAAATAACTCTCATGCTATATGAAGCTCAAGAAAATCAATGGCCAAAAAAAATAAAGAAAGAAAGAAAGAAAGAAAGAAAGAAAGAAAGAAAGAAAGAAAGAAAGAAAGAAAGAAAAGAAAGAACAAAAGAATTCTTCAGTCCTTCTTATGAAAAAAATAAATTGCACCCTCTAAGAGTGTGGTACTCCCGGGCCTTAAATCATTAATAATCCAAGACTTAAGATAAAAGTCTTGTGGCAATTTTTGGTATTCACAGATCATTATGCCTTATCTATACTCAACAAAAAAAAATCTGTTTCCATGTTACACTCTGGCCTAAATGTACTTCATGCTTATGGTAACTAGTGGGATTTCAATGCATGCTATTAAACCTCTAAAATAATTAAGTAGTGACAAAAATATTCATTTAATCTTATATTAAAATACCATCAAAAACCTATGTATATAATCCTCTTAAAAAAAAAAGGAAAGCAAAGCAATGAATATTCTGGGCCATGTGTAAACGTTTTAATTCTCAGAGCAAGAGGCTTGAGAAAACATTGGGGAGGAAAACAACGTAATTATATTTTAATGTCAAAATATCTAAGTAGCATGAATGTAAAAAAAAAATAAGGTGCCTACATAGGGAAAGTGGAAGAAAGTTGATTCAGCAAGCTTTAGTGCTGATTGCAAACATAATGTGGTCATGATGCAGTCTACTATGTACTGAACGTATTTACACAGGAAGAGTTTGCAATAATAAATGAGCTTGTCAGTGGCAGAAAAAATACTCAATAAAATTATTGCAAACTGAATCCAAGAAAATATCAAAACGATCATTCACCATGATCAAGTAGACTTCATTCTTGGAATGCAGGGATGGTTCAATATACAGAAATGCATCAACGTAATCCACCATATAAACGAACTCAAAGAAATAAACCCACAAAATCATCTTACTACATGCTGAGAAAGCATTTGAAAAATTCAACACCCCTTCATGTTAAAAGTCTTGGAAAGTACAGGAACTCAAGGCTGATAACTAAACATAGTAAAGACAATATACAACACATCAATAGCCAACATCAAACTAAATGATAAGAAACTTAAAGCAATCCCACTAAAATCAGGGACTGACCACTGTCCCCCTTCCTATTCAATATAATACTGAAATTCCTGGCCCGAAAAATTACACAGCAATAGAAAGTGAAAGGAATACAAATCGGAAAGGAAGGAGTAAAAATATCACTATTTGCAGATGACATGATAGTATACATAAGTGACCCCGAAAATTCCACCAGAGAACTTTAACAGTTGATATACAAGTTCAGCAAAGTGGCTGGATATAAAATTAACTCAAACAAATTAGTAGCCTTCCTCTACCAAAAAGACAAACATGCAGAGAAGGAAATTAGGGAAAAGATACCCTTTACAACAATCACAAACAATATGAAATATCTATGTGTGACTCTAACTAAATAAGTGAAAGACCTGTATGACAAGAACTTCAAATCTCCTAAGAAGGAAATCGAGAGAGATCTCAGAAGATGGAAAGATCTCCCATGCTCATGGATTGGAAAGATCAACATTGTAAAAATGGCCATCTTACCAAAAGCAATCAACAGATTCAATGCAGTCCCCATCAAAATTCCCACTCAATTCTTCATAAAGTTGGAAAGAGAAATCAGCAAATTTATCTGGAATAACAAAAACCTAGAATAGTGAAATCCATCCTCAACAACAAGAAAACATCTACAGGAATCACCATCCCTGACCTCAAGCTATATTACAAGGCAATTATATTAAAAACCACATGGTACTAGTACAGAGATAGGCAGGTTGATCAATGAAACAAAATAGAAGATCCAGAAATGAACCCTTACACATATGGTTACTTGATCTTTGACAAAGGAGCTGAAATATTCCGTGGAAAAAAAGACAGCCTCTTCAACAAATGATGTTGGCTCAACTGGCACTTGGCATGCAGGAGAATGAAAATAGACCTCCACATTAAACCAGGTACACTGAAACTATTAGAAGAGAATGTAGGAAAAACCTTAGAACAAAAAGGCCATATAGTGAAAGCCTCTGTCCTTAGGAAAAAAGTAAGCGTATAGCACCCTCTCAGAGGGTGGTACTCCTAGAACTTAAATCATTAATAATCCAAGAGCTAGAAACATAGCCTTGTGGCAATTTTTGATATTCAAAGATCATTATGTTTAATCTATACAAACCAAGAAATCTCTGACTGTTTCCATGTTACATTCCATTCTACATGTACTTTATGCTTATGGTAACTAGTGAGTTTTCAATGCATGCTATCGAACCTCTATAAAAATTGCCAAAATGCTTTCAAAAATCTGTACATGTATCTCTCTTCTATAAATAAATTTGTAAGAAAAAAAAGCAAAAACAAAAAACCAAAATAAACAAACAAAAAACCCAATAACTCAGATGACAGCAGATGCTGGTGCGGATGTGGAGAAAGAGGAACACTCCTCAAATGTTGGTGGGATTTAAGCTGGTACAACCAATCTGGAAATCAATGTTGGTTCCTTAGAAAATTGGACATAGTTCTACATGAAGACCCAGTTATTCCACTTCTTTGCATATGTCCCAGAGATGCTCCAACATACAATAAGGTCACATGCACCACAATGTTCATAGCAGCCATATTTATAATAGCCAGAAGCTGGAAAAAACCCAGATGTCCTTCAGTAGATGAATGGATACAAAAATTGTGGTATATTTACACAATGGAGTACTACTCAGCTATCAGAAACAATGAATTTATGAAAGTCCTTGGAAAACGGATGCGTCTAGAGAATATTATTCTGAGTGAGGTAATCCAGTCACAAAAAACAGACATAATATGCAGTCACTGATAATTGAATACTCGCCCCAGAATGCTCTGAGTACCTCGGAAACAACTCAGAGGCCATATGAATCTCAAAAAATCCAAAGGCAAAAAAAAAGTGAAGGCCTCAGTCTTTTTTAGGAAAAAGAAAATAAGTGTATAGCACCCGCTCAGAGTGTGATACACCAAGACCTTAAATCATTAATAATCCAAGAGCTAAGAATATATCCTTTTGGCAATTTTTGGTATTCAAAAATCATTATGTTAAATCTATACTCACCAAGAAAACTCTTTTTCCATGTTACATTCTGTTCAACATGTATTTTATGCTTATGGTAACTGGTAAGATTTCAATACATGCTATCAAACCTCTAAAAGAATTAAGTACTAAAAAAAAAAAAAAAAGAATTAAGTACTGACAAAAGTATATTCATATAGTGTTATGCCAAAATGGTTTTCAAAATCTGTACATGTATCTCTGTTTTTAAATAAAGTTGTAAGAAAATGTTAGAAAAAATAAATATAAGATCATATGTTACAAAACAACAACAAAAAAAAGATCTTTACTGACTGATGGTTTCAGATATTTCAGACACTTAGCCTACATGTTTAAGATGACAGAAAGACCCTGAACTTTTGGGGCTCTCAGAGACTGAATCACCAACCTAAGAGCATATGAAAGCTGGACAGCACACAAACATGTAGCAGATCCATAGCTCATGTGGTTCCTGAACATTTGGGACAATCCCAAAAGCTGTTGCCTGTCTGTAGGATACGTTCTTTTAGCTGGGATGCCCTGTCTGGCTTTAATGGAACAGGATGCTTGTAGTGCTGCTGAGACTTGATACTCCAGGGTTGAGGAACACCCAGATGGGGCCTGCACCCTCTTAGAGGAAAAGAGAACGGGAGGTGGGGGGAGATAGGGAAGGGATTGTGGGGGGAGGGGGTGACCAGGAGAGGACCAGCAATTGTGACTTAAGGTGAAAACATACATTTAAAAAGAAAAAATTATATAATTCGAAGTAACTAAGAAGAATGTAGCCTGTGGCAATCCTTGGTATTTAAAAATCATTATGAATAATCTTTACACTGCATGAAAACTTTGACTATTTCCATGTTTCTTTTTGCTTTATATGTACTTTATGCTCATTGTAACTATTAAGATTTCAATGCATACTATCAAACCTTTAAAAAATCAAGTACTGACAAAATATATTCATATATTTTTATGCAAAATGCTTTTAAAATCTGTATATTTATCTGTTTTTAAAAATAAAGTTGTTTAGTAATAATAATAATAATAATAATAATAATAATAATAATAGAGAATGTATGTTTCCCCAAATAAATCCAGTAAAGTATATATCATTGTCTGATTGCATTTCTTTCCAAAAATATGTATTATATAAATAATTAATATTTATGTATTTACATGCTTGAAATTCTAGAAATTGGAAACAAGAGACAGGAGAAAATGAAGTTCAAGGTTCTCTTTGGTAATATTGCAAGTTTGAGCATGTTTTATTCTACATAAGACTTTGTTTCAAAACAATTGAAAAAGTAAGTACTATTTTAGATTACTCAACAACCTCAAATGAAACATCTTAAGACCAGTATGAGAGGTATTTTGCCACAGTCATATGACCAAACTATGACAAAAACAGTTTCAGAACCCAAATTCATTAGGTTATCACGCCAGTGTGTAGTTAGACAGTACTTCCTCAATGATTTCCCTCTTTTCAGAAAACAACCCCCCCTCCTTGAAATTGTTGATTTATCTGTTGCAAATGTAAACTTATAGACACCATTTTAATTTCAGTATTTATTGCCATCAAAATTAGTGTTTTAGGGCTTACACAACAGTAGTAGACATGATGAAATCTATCAATAGAAACGAAGCTGTCTTCTATATGTTTGATAAAGCTTTAATTAAATCATTTCATTCATTCATCTTTAACATATAGATACTTGAACATGCATTGGAATTTAGATTACGCAAGAACGTTCACTCAACATTTCAGGCAAGTCTTTGTGACATATAGATATATGTAAGTTTAATCTGAGTTATTGAAATGTGATGAATTCACATTCTCAGTCATATGAATAAGTTATAATCAGTAAGATGTCCATATTGCACATCAAGCCTGAAAAAAAACCCCAATTTTTTATGAGTTCTTTGTAATATGTGCTTTGTAAAAACCCTTTCTAATCTAGACAAAATTGCCAAGATTTAATAGTTTATATGTCTCCATAGTTCAATCTACAGGAGCATTGCACATTACCCATAGGAGAAATAAGAAACTGTTTCAATGATTTATATATATATATATATATATATATATATATATATTGTGTGTGTGTGTGTGTGTGTGTGTAAATATATAGGTGGTGATTTGTTGCTAGAAGTTTTAATAAACTTATCTGTTACTGGTGAATCACATGAAAACCAAATAACAACAGGATTTATCATTATCATATGATGTTCAAACGATTAACAAGAATAAGGCAAGGCACTAATTTCAGCAATGTGTTCTATTTGATAGACATTATGTAACAAAATAAATTGATAAACTATACGGATATCATCCCTATTAAGTTAGTAAAGTATATTTTCCTTCTGATTCTGGAATATTAAATAGTGAGATGTCATACACAGACTGGATCACATGGACAGGGAACTTAAAATTAGCAACTGACCACAATATCAAACAGTGCAAAAATAATATTAGTGATTATAAACTGAAATTTGAAGCTTTACTTTTGTGAAAAGCAAAGCAGGCTACAACTTCAGAAACATGATTTCCACATCTCTTTCTGAAATCAAATTGAGTCAAAGCAGAGGGGTCTTACGCTTCTGTGTTCAATGCAAAATAGAGAAAGCTCTTTGGTGTCTAAGCATCAACTTAAAACAATACTTTAGGATGCTATCCTTTCGGTTTTCATTACTATGCCATAGCAGAAAATTGAATAAATTGGTACTCAAATGGTTCTATCAAATCATTGTGTCTAAGGTTGGCTGAGGGGGAGCAGATCTTCCTAGACAGAGGATAAGATGCAAAAATAGAAAAGTAGGTACTACATCCACATGGGCAGAATGCTTGTAAGCATGTAGAACAGGAACACTATAGGGAGGCATAAGTCAGTAGTGAAGCAGCAGACATGAAGTACCCGTATTAATACAAAGTTTTGTGCCACAGTTTCAACCTCAAAGTGTTTGCCTGGAGCCCATCAAAATTAAAGCTATTCCGCTTATGCACAAGGTAGAAAATGGAGTCTGAGTTTCAATGAATTTTTAATTTTGTTCAATCTTGAATCTGTTCAACTGAAAACAATTTAAAGAGGGCCGCGGCTATCAGCTTCAGAGTGAGTTCAGCTCATCGGTAGAGAGTTCTTGAATTTCTCATAAAAATCAACAGTGTGCATCTAACAGCATTCTTTTAAATTGCCCATCAAAATGTGAATCGCCACATCAAATATTCTTCAGGGACCTGTTGGCTTGCAGATTAACTATATCATTTTGCCACATTTTCTGAATTCTCATCTTAAATAATCTCATTTTAAATTATTTAAATAATTTTCATTTTAAATAATAGCAAAACCTTGATATTCTTTGGTAGAGCACAGCTGTCTGAGGAATTTCAATTGTTCCTTCTTTAGAGTCCCAGTAGTCTTCTAAGGATTCAGCTAAAGGATTCTTTATTGTACTCAAATTTTGTCCCATATGAGTTGTTCTGGTTACTCAAATTATGAAGAGTCTTGGAAATAGAACTGGGTCCACAGCAGAAAACTCCAACTGTTTTTCTGGAAAGAGAAGAGAAGAAATGGGAAATCAGATACAAAATCTGGCAGACTACAGTAAGTGTACCGTATGAACATGGGTTTTAGGTATTTATTTGCAAAGTTAATTTCTTGCTGCTTCACATTTTAAAACCATTTTCCAATTATGATACTCATAGTTGAATTCAGAGAACATGTAAGTATGTCCATAAATAGCCTCATAGGAATTAGGGAGTGTATTTTATTTTATTTTATTTTTTAAACAACTTTATTTTACAAAACAAACATAAATGTACAGATTTTAAGCATTTTTGCGTAAAATTATACAATACATTTTTGTCAGTACTTTTTTTTCAGATTTTAAAATAATTTTTACATAAAACTATATGAATATATATTTTTAGTCAGTACTTGATTTTTTTAAAGGTTTGATAGTATGCATTGAAAACTTAATAGTTACACTGAGCATAAAGTACATGTATAACAAAACGTAACATGGAAAAAGTCAAAGTTTTCTTGTTGTGTAAGATTTTTTTATTTTGTTTGTTTTGTTTTCTTTATTTCTTGGACTTCACACAGTCTGTGAGTTGTTTCTGGGGCAGTGCGAGCCTCTGGGGTTAGCATCCCACTATCAGTGACTGTATATTATGTCTGTTCTTTTGTGACTGGGTTATCTCACTCAGAATGGTATTCTCTAGATGCAGCCATTTTCTTAAGAATTTGGCCAAGTCATGGTTTCTGGTGGATGAGTAGTATTCCATTGTGTAAATGTACCACCATTTTTGTATCCATTCATCTTCTGAAGGACATCTGGGTTCCTTCCAGCTTCTGGCTATTATAAATAGAGCTGCTATAAACATTGTGGTGCATATATCTTTGTTGTGTACTAAGGTGTCTCTGGGGTATATGCCCAGAAGTGGAATAGCTGGATCTTCAGGTAGTATTATTTCCAATTCTCTGAGGTATCGCCAGACTGATTTCCAGAGTGGTTGTATCAGTTTACAACCCCACCAACAATGGAGAAGTGTTCCTCTTTCTCTGCAGCCTCGCCAGCAACTGCTGTCATCTGAGTTTTAGATCTTGGCCAATATGACTGGTGTGAGGTGGAATCTCAGGGTTGTTTTGATTTGCATTTTGCTGATTGCTAAGGATGATGAGCACTTCCTCAGATAATTCTCAGCCATTCGATATTCCTCAACTGAGAACGTTTTGTTTAGCTCTGTGCCGCATTTTTTAATAGGGTTATTTGATTCTCTGGTGTCTATCTTTTTGAGTTCTTTGTATACCTTAGATATTAGGCCTCTATCTGATGTGGAGTTGGTAAAGATCTTTTCCCATTCTGTTGGCTGCCGTTTTGTATTCTAGACAATGTCCTTAGCCTTACAGAAACTTTGCAATCTCATTAAGTCCCATTTGTTAATCTTTGACCTTAGAGCTTGAGCCAGTGGTGTTTTGTTCAGGAAATTTTCTCCTGTGCCTATGTGTTCTAAAGTTTTCCCTACTTCCTCATCTAATAGTTTCAGTGTATGTGGTTTAATGTGGAGATCTTCGATCCACATACACTTGAGCTTTGTACAAAGAGATAAGAAAGGGTCTATTTTCATTCTTTTGCATTTGTTGAATTTGTTGAATAGGCTGTTCTTTTACCACTGAATGTTTACGGTTCCTTTGTCAAATATCAGATGACCACAGACAAGAGGGCTCATTTCTGGATCTTCTATTCCATTGATCCACATGCTTATTTCTGTACCAGTACCATGCAGTTTTCAGCACAATTGCCTTGTAATATAGCTTGTGGTCAGGGATAGTGACTCCCGCAGATGTTTCTTGTTGTTGAGGATGGATTTCGCTATTCTAGGTCTTTTGTTGTTCCATGAAATTGCACATTGATCTTTCCAATTCCATGAAGAACTGTGTTAGAATTTTGATGGGGATTGCGTTGAATCTGTAGATTGCTTTTGGTAGGATGACCATTTTTAAAATGTTGATCTTTCCAATCCATGAGCAAGGGAGATCTTTCCATTTACTGAGATCCTCCTCAATTTCCTTCTTTAGAGGTTTGAAGTTCTTGTCATACAGGTCCTTCACTTGCTTAGTTAGAGTCACACTAAGGTATTTCATGGTTTTTGTGAGGATTGTGAAGGGTACCTTTTCCCTGATTTCTTTCTCCACATGTTTGTTCTTTGAGTATAGGAAGGCTACTGATTTGTTTGAGTTAATTTTGTATCTAGCCACTTTGCTGAAATTGTTTATCAGCTGTAGGAGTTCTCTAGTGGAATTTTTGGGGTCACTTAAATACACTATCATGTCATTGGCAAAGAGTGATGTTTTTATCTTTTACTTCCTTATTTGTATCCCCTTGATCTCCTTTTGCTGTCTAATTGCTCTGGCCATGACTTCCAGTATTATGTTGAATAGGTAGGGGGAGATTGGGCAGCCTTGTCGAGTCGCTGATTTTAGTGGGATTGCTTCAAGTTTCCCACCATTAAGTTTGATGTTGGCTGTTGGTTTGCTGTATATTCCTTTTATTATGCTTAAGTATGGACCTTGGATCCAGTTCTTTCCAGGACTTTTAACATGAAGGGGTGTTGAATTTTGTCATATGGTTTCTCAGCATCTAGTAAGATGACCATGTGATTTTGTTCTTTGAGTTTGTTTATATGGTGGATTACATTGATGGATTTCCTTATATTAAACCATCCCTGCATCCCAGGGATGAAGTCTACTTGGTCATGATGAATGATCATTTTTATGTGTTCTTGGATTCGGTTTGCAAGGATTTTGTTGAGTATTTTTGCATCAAGTGAGATTGGTCTGAAGTTCACTTTACTTATTGGGTCTTTGTGTGGTTTAGGTACGAGGGTTATTTTAGTCTCAAAAAATGAGTTGGGTAATATTCCATCTGATTCTATCTTTTGGAATAGTTTGGAGAGTATTAATGTTATATCCGCAATAAATGTCTGATAAAATTCTGCACTGAACCCGTCTGGACCTGGGCTTTTTTTGTTTGGGAGGCTTTTGATGACTTTTTCTATGTCTTTAGGTGTTATAGGGTTATTTAGATGGTTTATTGGTGCTGGTTTAACTTTAGGATCTTTTATCTGTCTATGTCCGTTTCCTCCAGATTTTCCAATTTTGTGGAGTATAAGTTTTTGTAGTAGGATCTGATGATTTCTTGAATTTCCTCAGTTTCAGTTGTTATGTCTCCACTTTCCTTTCTGATTTTGTTAATTTGTATACTCTCTCTTTGCCCTCTAGTTAATCTGGCTAGGGGTTTATCAATCTTGTTGATTTTCTCAAAGAACGAACTCTTGGTTTTGTTGATTTTTTCAATGGTTCTTTTTGTTTCTATTTGGTCTATTTCGGCCCTAATTTTGATTATTTCTTGTCGTGTACTCTTCTTGGTTATATATGCTTCTTTTTGTTCTAGGGCTTTTAGCTGTGTTGTCAGGTTGCCTATGTAAGCTCTCTCCAGTTTGTTTTTGGAAGCACTTAGTTTTCCTCTCAGTACTGCTTTCATTGCATCCCATAGGTTTGGGTATGTTGTGTTTTCGTTTTCGTTGAATTCTAGAAAATCCTTAATTTCTTTCTTTATTTCTTATTTGACCCTGCTATCATTTAACAGAGCGTTGTTTAGTTTCCATGTGTATGTGGGCTTTTTGTTGTCTTTGTTGTTGTTAAAGACCAGCTGTAGACCTTGTTGATCTGAGAGGATGCATGGGAGTATTTCAATCTTCTTATATTGATGGAGGCTCGTTCTTTGTCCAATTATGTGGTCAATTTTAGATAAGGTGCCATGGGGTGCTAAGAAGAAGTTGTATTCTTTTACATTAGGATGTTATGTTCTGTATATATCTAGTAATTCTAGTTGGTTCAAAGTCTCTGCTAGTTTTGCAGTGTCCTTGTTCAGTTTCTGTTTCCATGGTCTGTCCATTGGTGAGAGTGGGGTATTAAAGTCTCCCACTATTATTTTGTGGGGTAAAATGTATTTTTTCAGCTTTAGTAGAGTTTGTTTTATGAATGTGGGTGCTTTTTTATTTGGAGCATATATGTTAAGGATTGAGAGTTCCTACATGACAGATTTCCTCTGTGATGAGTAAAAAGTGTCCTTGCTTATCTTTTTTGATAACTTTTGGTTGGAAATTTACTTTATTCGATATTAGAATAGCTACTCCAGCTTGCTTCTTGGAGCTGTTTGCTTGGAAGTTTTTTTCCCACCCTTTAACTCTGAGATAGTGTCTGTCTTTGTCTCTGAGATGAGTTTCCTGTATGCAGCAAAAGGCTGGATTTTGTTTATGTATCCATTCTGATAGCCTATGTCTCTTTATTGGGGAGTTAAGTCATTTATGTTAATAGATATCAAGGAATAGTTGTTTCTGTTTCCTGCAATTATTGCTTTTGTGGGTTGAGTTGTGTCTGTGTCTTTTTCTTCTTTTAGTTTTCTTGTTTAGGAATTTTCTTGTTTTTACTAGGCTGTATTTTCCCTCATTGTATGGGTTTTCCACCTATAATTCTTTGTAGTGCTGGGTTTGTGGTCAGATATTGTGTAAATTTTGATTTGTCTTGAAATATCTTCATCTCTCCATCGATGGTAATTGATAGTTTTGCTGGGTATAGCAGCTTGGGCTGGCACTTGTGTTCTCTTAGGGTGTGCATGATGTCTGTCCAGGCTCTTCTAGGTTTCACAGTCTCTGTTTTGAAATCGGGTGTGAGTCTGATTGGCCTGCCTTTATATGTTACCTGACCTTTTTCCCTTACTGCTTTTAGTATTCTTTCTTTGCATTGGGCACTTGATGTTTTTACTATTATGTGTCGGGAGGTATTTCTTTTCTGGTCCAACCTATTTGGAGTTCTGAAGGCTTCTTTTATGCTCGTGGTCATCTCATTCTTGAGGGTAGGGAAGTTTTCTTCTATGATTTTGTTGAAGATATTTACTGTGCCTCTTAGTTGATTCTCTTCTCCCTCTTCTATTCCTATTATCCTTAGGTTCCATCTTCTCATTGTGTCCTGGATTTCCTGGACATTTTGGGTTAGGAGCTTTTTGTTTTTTGCATCTTCTCTGGCTGTTTTGTCTAAGTTTACTATGTTGTCTTCTGCCCCCGAGATTCTCTCTTTCATCTCTTGTAATCTATTGGAAATGCTTGCTTCTGTGACTCCTGATTTCTTTTTTAGGTGTTCTACCTCTAGGGTTATTTCTTTTAGTGTTTTCTTTATTGTGTCAATTTTCGTTTTAAATTTTCTCTTCCATTCTTTCGTCTCTTTGGTTGTGTTTTCCACTAGTTCTTTGAGTTCTTTGAGTGTTTTCCTTGTTTCTTCTTTAAAAGCTTCTGAATCTTTTTGCTTTTTCTCCCGTTCTTCTTTAAGTATCTCTATCAGCATCTTGAGGTATGATTTCAGGTCTGCTTCTCCTTTTTCTGGAGTGTTTGGCAATCCGATGTTTGCTGTTATGGGAGAGCTGGTTTCTAGTGTTGCCAGGTTGTCTTGGTTTCCTTGGGATATACTCTTTTGCTCTCCTCTTGCCATTTTGTTGTTAATGATATGTTCTTGCCTTTCCCTTGTATCTGGTCTGTGTCCCTGGATCTCCACTGGTCCAGGTGGCAGATGGGCCGAGTCCTGTTCTATGCCTCAGAATCGCCTGGTGGGAACAGAAGTTCCAAAGTTCTGTTCCTGGTTCCTGGATCATGCAGTCAGGGCGGGGGGTGCACTTTCCGTGTCTACTTCTCAGAGATCTCTCTGCTCCCTGGCCAGCTAGATCTCCTACTCACCAGTTTTTCAGACTTTATGAGCTGCTGGTCTGGGTGGCAGATGGGCCGGGCTCTGTTCTGTGCCCTGAAGTCACTGCTGGTTGGAAACAGAAGTTCCAAAGTTCTGTTCCTGGTCCCTGGATCAGGCAGGCGGGGGGGGGTGCACTTTCTGTGTACACTCCGCAGAGATCTCTCTGCTCCCTGGCTGCCTAGATCTCCTACTCAACAGTTTTTCAGCCTTTACGAGCTGCCGGTTTGGGTGGCAGATCTGCAGTGTATTTTATATTATCACTACATGCTATACTGGTAACCATACTAAAAGAGAATAGATACCAAATATTTAGTTGGCATTTTATAAATATTGTGCTAATATTGTTCTATTTTTTTCACACTGAGTTGCATTAGAGAGAGAGAGAGAGAGAGAGAGAGAGAGAGAGAGAGAGAGAGAGAGAGACAGAAAGACAGCGACAGAGAAAGAGACAGAGGCATACAGACAGAAACACAGAGATTACCAATTGGAAACCAACATTTTAGGCACCTAAAATTATCCCTCTACACATGCATCTATATATACTTTTTTAGGTTATGCAATGCTGGGTTCATGAAAAATGACAAATGGGTTTTTATTATTATTTAATATAAAATTGGCCAAAATATCATGTGTACCTTAGACAGAGCTGGGTCACTGCCATCAGGACTCATGGCCTGATCGAAGACTGCTGAACATCCAGAAGAGCCTTAGAAGCAGTCTGCCACCAGAACCCACTGATGAGCCCCCGCTTCCTCCCCACTGACTATCCAGGGAGAGACTACTAGGAACTCTGTGGGCACAGGTAGTGTGGTGCTGACTGGGAATGATGTGTTCCAGCTCAGAGACAGAGATGGGCCACTGCAGCCAGGTCTCACTGCCTGCCCTCAGAGAGTCGAACACCCAGGAGCAATCTACCTCCTGAGCCCTCAGGTCCACAGATGCACAGGAGAGACAAGTTCCAGTCAGAGAAAACAAAATCACCTAACATCACAGATAACAAGATGGGAAGTGGAAAGCCCAAGAACTTAAGCAATGGAAAACAAGAAAACCTGTCAACATCAGAACCCAGTTCTCCAACCACAGTAAGTAGTGTATATCCCAACACACCAGAAAAAAAAGATAAGGACTTAAAACCATACTTCAAATAATAATGATGGAGGTCATCAAGAAGCAAATGAATAACTCCCTTAAGAATTACAGGAGAACAAGGAGAACACACATAAATAAGTAGAAACCCTTAAAGAGAAAACACACACACACACACACACACAAAATCACTTAAAGAGCTACAAGAAAACACAATCAAACAACTGAAGAAATTGAAAAATGAACATAGAAACAATGAAGAAATTACAAAAGGAGACAACCCTGGAAATAGAAAAGCTAGGAAAGAAATCAAGAGTCATAGATGCAAGCAACACAAGACAAGGAAGAAAGGATCTCAGGGGCAGAAGCTAACATAGCATCAATGTGAGAAGAGGCCTTTGGTCCAGGGAGGGAGCATTTTCCTAAGGTAAGAGAATGTCAAGGCAATGGGTAAAGAAGGTAATTTGGAGGGAGTGCACCTTCCAGAAGGCAAATGGAGGGGGAGAGTGATGGGAGCAGGGCAGGGTAAGGGGGTGATGGCTTAACATCTCAAATGTAAACACAGAGTATCTAATAATAATAAAAAAGAAAACATTGACATATCAGTCTGAGAAAATGCAAAAATCAAAAAGCTCCTAACCCAAAACATCCAGGATATCAAGGACACAATGAGAAAACTAAAACCTAAGAATAATAGGTGTAGAAGAAAGTGAAGACTCCCACCTAAAAGGCTCAGTAAATATATTCAATGAAATCATAGAAGAAAACTTTCCTAAATTTAAGAATGTGATGACCATTAACAAAAAAGAGGCCTACAGACCTCCAAATAGAAAGATCTCCCCTGCACATAATAAGAAAATAATCTTTTTTTTCAACAAAACCAAAAGAAGAAAAGCACACAAACATAATTAAACTACTAATTAAACTACTAAGAACATAAATAACAGGTAACAACAATCACTATTCTTTAATGTCACTTAACATTAGTGAAATCAATTTTCCAATAAAAAGATATAGAATATCAGACTGGATATGTAAACAGGATCCAGGATTTTGCTACATACAGGAAACTCATCTCAGAATCAAAGGCAGACACTACCTCAGAGTAAAAGGCTGGGGGAAAAAGCCTCCAAGCAAATAGTCCCAAGAAACAATCTGGATTAGCCATTCTAATATCGATTAAAATAGATTTCCGTACTTCTTAGGAAAAAAATAAATGTATAGCACCCTCTCAGAGTGTGGTACACCTGGACCTTAAATCATTTAATAATCCAAGAGCTAAGAATATAGACTTGTGGCAAATTTTGGTATTCAAAGATCATTATGCTTAATCTATACTCACCAAAAAAACTGTTTACAAGTTACGTTCTGTCCTACATGTACTTTATGCTTAGTGGGATTTCAATGAATGCTATCAAAGCTCTAAAAGAATTAAGTACTGACAAAAATATTCATATAGTGTTATGGCAAAATAACTTTAAAAATCTGAATATGTATCCCACTTTAAAAAAAAAAAAGAAAAGTTGTAAGAGAGAAAAATAAATAGATTTCCAACCAAAAGTTATCAAAAAGTTAAGGAAGGACACGTTTTATTCATCACAGGAAAAATTTGTCAGGATGAACTCTCAGTCCTGAACACCTATGCTCCAAATAAAGGGCACCCACATTCACAAAAGAAACCCTATTAGAGCTGAAACCATATATTGCAGCAAACACAATAATAGTAGGAGACTACAACACTCCACTCTCATCAATGGACAGATCATGGAAGCCATGACTGAGGAAAGGTACAGTGAAACTAACAGAGGTTATGAACCAAATGAATTTAACAGACATCTATAAAACATTTCATTACAAAAGAAATATATATACACACCTTTTTCTCAGCACCTCATGGTACCGTCTCAAAAACTGACCATATACTTGCTCATAAAACAGGCCTCAACAGATACAAGATCATCAAAATAATTCCATGCGTCCTATCAGATCACCATAGATGAAGGCTGGTCTTCAATAACAACAAAATTGACAAAAAGCTCACATACACATGGAAGCTGAACAATGCTCTACTCAATAATAATTTGAGCAAGGGAGAAATAAAGAAAGAAATTAAGTATTTTTTATAATTTAAGAAAAATGAAAGCCCAACATACCCAAACTTATGGGATGCCATGAAAACATTACTAAGAGGTAATGGTATAACCACTGTGGAAATCAGTCTGGAAGTTCCTCAGAAATTGGACATAGTACTACCTGACCACCCAGCTATTCCACTCCTGGGAATAAATCCAAAAGATGCTCCAACATATAACAAGGACACATACTCCACCATGTTCATAGTGGAATGAACCCAGATGTTCTTTCATCTGGAACGGATACAAATATTGTAATACATTTACACAATGGAATACTCAGGTATTAGAAACAAATAACTTTATGAAATTGCTAGACAAATAGATGGAAATAGAAACTACCATCCTAAGTGAGGTAATCCCATCACAAAAGAACATATATGGTAGTATGCACTCAGTGATAAGCAGATACTAGCCCCCAAAAGCTCTGAATATCCAAGAAAAAAACTCACAGACTTTATGAAGCTAAAAAGAAAGAAGGCCAGAATTGGATGCCTCAGTCCCTCTTAGAAAGGAGAACAAACCATTCACAGGAGGAAATACTGGGAGAAATAGAGGAGCAGGGATTGAAGAAAAGATCATTTAGAAAAGGGCCTCACCCGGGGATCTACCCCATATGTAGCTACCAAACCCAAGCACTATTGCTGATGCTAAGAAGTGCTTACTGGCAGAAACCAGACATGCATTCCCACTCAGAAGCTCTGCCAGAGTTGTACAGATACAGTTGAGGATGCTTGCAGCTAACCATAAGACTGAACACGGGGACCCCAATGAAAGAGCTAGAGAAAGAACTGAAGAAACTGAAAGGGTTTGCAACCTAATGGGAAGAACATTATCAACCAACCAAACCCTCCAGAACTCTCATGGACTAAAAGACCAACCATGGTGCACAGATTGAGAGACCTAGGGCTTCAGTTGCATATATACCTGAAGATAGCAGTGTCTGGCATCAATGTGAGAAGAGCCCTTTGGTCCATCGAAGGTGCATTTTCTTAGTGTAGGAGAATGCTAAAGCACTGAGGTTGAGAGGATCACTGGGACTGGGAGCACCTTCATGGAAGCAAGTTGAGGGGGAGGGGAAAAGGGTGGAGGGATAACATTTGAAATGTAAATACAGGGAATATCCATAAATAAATAATTTTAAAACTGGGGCATTTATATAACATGTCTTCTACCAAAGGCTCAGGGACTATCATGAAAGAAGGCGTGCTTTTTAAGTACTAGAGTATTGGGAGGACTGTGGTGAAAATCTCTGAACATTGCAAGACATGTGTATTTGTCTAATGATACAGGTGTATTTGTCTGCACAAGACCTATAGAAGATCAGGAAAGTCAGCATTGCAGCATGGAGGCAGGGGTCAAGATTCACCACACTGAACTGAGGAGTTATTGACAGTTAGTGGATGCTAAGGAGAGACAGTTTTCTAAAGGGTCTGGCTCCTAGTAGATCAACCATCCTACACATTTGGATAAGGACAGCACAAACTGGATTTTGTTGCTGAAGTGAAGTTTGGAAGTGAGGGCAAAGGGAATCTGAGAGAAGTTAGGAGGAGCTCTAGGAAACTGTGATCCAATTTATACATGCATAAAACTCTTAAATATTATATCCATCATCCATCTATCTATGTATTATCCATCCATCCATTCATCCGTCATCCATCCATCCATTCATCGACCCACCCACCCACCTACCCAACTACCCATCCATCCATCCATCCATCCATCCATCCATCCTCCATCTATCTATCATCCATCCATCCATTGACCCACCCACCCACCTACCCACCCACCCATCCGTCCATTCATCCATCCATCCATCCATCCATCCTCCATCTATCATCCATCCATCCATCGATCCATCCATCCATCCACCCACCCACCCACCCACCCACCGATCTATCTATCTATCTATCTATCTATCTATCTATCTATCTATCTATCTATCTATCTATCTATCTATTGTAGCCTGGCAACAATCTGTATGTAAAAGAACAGAGTAGGAAACCACAAAAGTATCACTGGGTTAAAGAAACCAAATAAAACAACAACAAAAATTGTGAGTATATGGAGGCCAAAGAAGATATAAATTATGTAACAGTTTTTAAAAGATATGGGAAATATTCAGTAAGAAGAGCCAGTGTTCTGGAAAGGAGAAATCTCAAGTCCAGACAGGGCATGAAAAAAAGGAAGCCACATAAAATTGGTCAAGTACTACAAGAGATAAGTTAAACTTACAAAGAATTTCTAAAATCATAAGACGTGTGCCTCATAGTCCCTACATAGTGTCCTATACGTGTCCCTTTATTTGTAAAAGGTAGTTAGAGGAGATGTTAAAATTAGCTGTAGACTTCAAGCTGATCCATCTCTATAAGACGAAATCACAAACAGGCCTTCCTATTAAAAAACAAACTGAACCAATGTAGTGGAGCTTAAGGGTATAACAAGCCCAACACACTTGACAAGAATAAAATTGGCCAAACCTTAAAATGTGCAGGCACTTAAATGTTATCAGAAAGGCCTGAGTGTGTGGGTAAGTGTAACAACAAGTACTCAACATGCAACCCCTCCTTCTCTTCCTCCCTCCCTCCCTCCTCTCCTCCCTCACCCCCACCCCTCCTCTCTCTCTCTCTCTCTCTCTCTCTCTCTCTCTCTCTCTCTCTCTCTCTTCACACACACACACACAGACACACACACACACACACACACACACACACACACACACACACACACACACCCCTTTCCTGAGAAATCTAGAAGATAGTACCTAACTTGGTGTATTTTAAAGTGATTCATTTCCTTCCAATCTTACTGTGATGTGCTAACTTCAAAATGTGACTGTTATTGGATAGAGGGCACTTAAGGTAATTAAGTAAAAATCAAACAGGAAGTATGGGCTCAAATACAATAAGTTGGATAATTAGAGGGAGTTTAAATGCTAGTATTGTGTGCAAATAAAAACTAGGTCATATGAAGAGGTAGAAGTAAGGTGACACCTGTCAAACAGGAGGACAGTGTGTTTGCTTAAAAGAGAAAGGGAAGATATGTTTAATAGGTATAATTACATTCCTAAGATTTAATACAATTTCAAGGTGGCTAGAGAGCTAGATAGGTTAATAACATAGTAACAGACAATGACATAGAAAAGAGAAATATCTGAGAATATCAACTGTTTTAACATGTGTGCAACTGCTATCCCAGTGGGAGCAAAGACAGAATTTGACAAAAATGAGCAGTTTTCTATGAAGCATTTCTCAAATTTGATGTAAAATCCTTCCAACCCATAAATCCAAGAATGTCCTGAACTTCAAGAAAATGCTGAGAAGGTACAACAAAGAGAAAACTTAGCGGTATCTAGAAAGGTTATATACTTATTTACTATGCATGATACAGAGAAGATGAAATGTGAAGTTGGTAAGAGGCATTTGCCTCAAAATAAACATGTCAGGAAGTAGTAGAGTGACAGACATCTGAAAGTGCCAACAAAGCCAATGTCAACTATTGTGTACCAAGGTGTACCTACACAAAAATATCTTTGAAAGTGAAAAGGAAAGCAAGGTTTTCTAACAAAAGCTGAATTTACTGAAAGAAAATCACGATTACAAGGACGGTTTTAAGATATTCTTCATGAAGATTCAAAATGTTATGAGATGGTACTCTGGTTAGTTGTAATTGTCAATTGAGAGGCTCCACCAGCAGAAGACTGAGAACGATGCCACAGCCAACCATTGGCCTGAGAGTGGGGACGTCTGTGTAAGAGTTAGAGGAAGAATTGGAGGATCTGAAGGGGCTGGCAACCCCATAGAAAGACCATCAGTGACAATTAACCTGGCCCCTTGGATCTCCCAAACTAAGCCACCAACTGAAGAACGTACATGGGCTGGTCTGAGTCCATAGACACATATGTAGGAGAGGACTTCTTTGTCTGGTCCCAGTGGGAGAGGATGCACTGAATTCTGCAAAGACTGGATGCTCCAGTGAAGGAAGATGTCCAGGTGGTAGGTAAGCACCCTCTCACAGGCCAAGGTATGAGGGCTGGGGTAAAGAATTCTGATTGTGGTCATATAACAAAACATTACTAAAATGTTCTTGGTAATAAAAATTATTTTTCTTGATACATAAGATTTAATGATAAATGATAATGTGGCCAATAGGTTTATATATTTAGTATATTACACATTTGCTATTTTATACTGTAGTTCATTGACTTGCTTAGAAAAGAAAAGTTTACTGTATAATACAAACAGGCTTAGATGTGTTTGGCTTACTACCACTCTTGGTTGCATTATTTTCTCTAATGATTCACCTTACCCTATATTGTGTTATTCATTAAACTATAAGGAAAACTGGACTATATTGTATCTCTATTTAAATAAACACATGTATATATTGAAATATATAAAGAGATTTGGAGATATGTAAGATATTTTAAGCATGCTTGTACAATTAAGTATCCTCTGTATATCAGAAGGTATTTTTAAAATTATAAAATAATCAACTGCATTCATAAACCACATAATGGCATTTCAATAGCAGATTTAGCACATGCATGCTTGTTATTCTATAACATGAAAACAACAAAATATTTCCCTCACTTAATGCTGCTGTAGCTGTCATTATAACTTAAGTACAGCACATTAAAAATGAGTCTGTGGTCAACTTGGTATAAACAAATAGACTGCACTGTGAACCATGTATAACAATATGTATGTATGTGCTACATGATGCTTTCACAGTGATGAACCCACCCAATGACACATATCTTCAAACATGTCTATAACATATTAGTAATTTGCTGGTTGCCGTTTTGTCCGTATGACAGTGTCCTTGGCCTTACAGAAGCTTTGCAATTTCATGAGGTCCCATTTGTCAATTCTTGATCTTAGAGCATAAGCCATTGGTATTCTGTTCAGGATATTTTCTCCTGTGCCTATGTATTCTAAGCTTTTCCCCACTTTCTGTTCTTTTAGATTCAGTGTACCTGGTTTTATGTGGCGGTCATTGATGCCCTTGGACTTGAGCTTTCTACAAGGAGATAAGAAAGGGTCTATTTTCATTCTTCTGTATGCTGACTGCCAGTTGAGCCAGCACCATTTGTTGAAGAGGCTGTCCTATTTTCATTGAATGTTTTTAGCTCCTTTGTCAAAGATCAAGTGACCGTAGGTCTGTGGGTTCATTTCTGGGTCTTTGATTCTATTCCATTGATCTTCCTGCTGTCTCTGTACTAATACCATGCAGTTTTTTTTATCACAATTGATCTGTAATACAGGTTGAAGTCAGGGATGGTGATTCCACCATTTTTTTTTTTATTGTTGAAAATGGTTTTTGTTATCCCGTGTTTTTTTTAATTATTATTATTCCAAATGAATTTGCAAATTGCTCTTTCTAACTCTATGAAGAATTGAGTTGGAATTTTGATGGTGATTGCATTGAGTCATGTTTGGTAAGATGGCCATTTTTACTATGTTGATCCTTTCAATCCATGAGCATGGGAGATCTTTCCATCTTCTGAGGTCTTCTTCAATTTCCTTCTTCAGAGACTTGAAGTTCTTGTCATACAGGTCCTTCACTTGCTTGGTTAGGGTCAGACAAAGTATTTTATTGTCTTTGTTACTATTGTGCAGGGTGTCGATTCTCTAATTTCTTTCTCATCCTCTTTGTCCTTCAAGTAGAGTAAGACTACTGATTTGTTTGTATTAATTTTGTATCCAGACATTTTTTTGAAGTTTTTTATCAGCTGTAAAAGTTCTTTGGTGGAATTTTTGAGGGACACTGAACATCTCTTATGCTGAGTGTCTGATATATACCATGAAAATGAATATCCACGTTAATCTAAATGGTGGTGGTGCATGCCTTTAATTCCAGTACTTAGGAGCCAGATTGATCTCTGTGTCTGAGTCCATCTTGGTCTACAGAAAGTGTTCCAGAACAGCTAGGGCTACACAGAGAAACCCTATCTTGACTCCCAATCCTCCAAAATCAATACATAGATACATACATAAATAAATATTGATGTTAAAGCAAGTATGCAGTTTGAAAAATATGTAGATGAGTTTAATTCACAAATACTTAACTCTTTCTAATTTGATTTTTAGTTATTTTGTGTTCCAGGCTTTTAGAGTGATAACTAGCTTAATTCATCTATTGGATGAAAATGAGTGTTCAAAAGACTCTGTGATAAACATATTGGCAGTTCATCTTAAACATTTCATCAGACGAACCAGGAATATTTTCATTTGATACTCAGACATATGTTAACTCTCTGAGCCATATTACTTACCCTCTGTTACATTTTGCTATTTCATCAAATAAAAGCTTCCACCGAGGCCGCCCAATAAAAAGTCTGGAATTCAGTGTGTGATATTTTTCCCCAATTATCTTCTGTCAAAAAGGAAGGACATATTTTATAAGATGTAGCTCTGAATAAACTGCACATTTCTCTTCCATGAATTCACCTGAGCTAGTATCTCCTTCACAATTGCTGTGACATAAAGAACAAAACAGAATTCTACGAAGTACAGTCATTTCAAAGTATCACTTTTATTTTCTTTTCCTCTAAAATTCACTATTCTCTTGAACATCATTTTCACAAACTGCTGATTTACCTTGGTTTTAGTTATTTGCTTTATTTTTAAATAAATTTAATGTTAAATAATGAACACACTCCAGTTCATCACATACCATTACGTAGGCTCAAAATTAAATGTCATTGACACGTTTGCCTACTTGTCATATTTATATTGCAAATATTGCATGTTTGTATATTTGGCATATTAGGCTTATTATATGAGTAACTTAGCAACAATTGTCATCACAATTTGGGTGAAGAAATCTAGACATGACTTTCCAAGACACCTAGTATCTATCAGCCAGTGACTAGTAATGTGCTCATCCTTACAAAAGATAAACACTTGTTCTTAATTGACAGTGGAGAGTCAGAGGAAAATAAAAAGAAAAAAGTGCCTGACTTTCAGTTAGGTAGACTCGGTACCAGATTTAATCTGTCTATTCTTGTTTTATTATTACTAGATTATTATGTAAAAATGTTTATCAATATTATCTATACTTAGTTACAATTATATCAGAAACAAATACATTTTCTTATTTCACAACTGTGGCAAAATGAAATAAAAACAACACTAATATTAACTAAAATCTTCTGAAACAATTAGGATAGTTTTTAGGCAACCAATAAGCATTCACATTTTATCCGAAAAATAATTAAAAAGGTGAAGAAAAAGTATAGAAAAGTCTAGGGGCTCCCTGGAAGCCATGTAAACATGCAGAATATGATAGTGTGAACTTGTTCTGACAGTACGAGGTGAGATGCAGGGTCTTTGGGGCCTCACTGGCCAGGCAGTCTGGCCCAATGTGTAGGTTTCTGGATAAAGACATTGTCTCTAAGGAGGCAAGGAACTTAGGAATAACGTTCAAGATTATACCCTCAGGTCTATAGGAAGTGTACACATTGCACTTGCATGCACCTGAACACACACACACACACACACACACACACACACACACACACACACACACACACACACACACAGTTTTTGTTAAACCTGAAAAACCATTTGCCCAAATAATCATCACATTATACATCTATTTGATAGTTCTAAATATTAGTTTGCTTCACATTATAATACACAGAGTAATAGTGTGCATTGTTAAAATTAGTTGAGATTACACAAAGTGATGTATGGGAAAGTCTCAGCATTGTCTCTCTTATAGTAAACGAGGCATGATGGTTTGTACTCTTTCTACTTTAGATTCTTCAGGGATAGAATATGCTTAATTGTGAATGAATTTTTCTTTTCTCATCACAGAAAACCTTCCTTCTATGGAAAAAAAGATCACAATGTTGTTCATTTTTTGCTCATTGTTTCCGTAGAGACATGAAATTTGAAGAAAGATGGAACCAGAAGGTTCAGCATTCCCTGAGGAGTCACAACAGAGTTAACTTCAAGGACGAGCTATGAGTTTCCTGAAAGTATCTCAATAGAGGCTTTCCGTTAGGACATTTCTGCTAAAACCCTATGCAGACATTCTATTCCACTACAGCTCTTACAGCAAATCTTCTATTATCAAGAGGCTCATGTAATTAACAATAACGTCCAGCCACATACCTGTATCCCATCTGTTTGACTGAGGTAAAGCTGGATGTTCACAAAGTCAGGTCTGTTTTCTTGCCAAAACTGAGGGGACATAAAAATAAAAAGTCTCATTTAAATTCTTTGTAAACATTCAGAGTTTAGACCTAACATATGTGATCCTATAATGCAGTAATAATTTGGCTTATCACAGTAAATATTTATAATAGAATAAAAGTAGGCAGAGAGATGAGAAGTGATAGACAGATGACAGACAAGTTCTCTCAACAAACTTGCTTTGGTGAAATTTACTGATGATAGTTTTGATAATAGAAAAAAAAAAAAAAACAATCACCTAAATCTAAAGATACATAATAGATCATACTAAGCAATGCATTAGTCCTCTTAGTTTCTTACATAAAACCTCTATTTTATTCTCTAAGATGCTCTAAATTTTAACCCAGGGCTAGACTCATCAATAAACATACCTTTTATTTAAAAAGAGGCACTAGAGGTACAGGATATTCATAATAGGAAAATAAATCTAAAGCATAAAAAGTAGACATGCCATCTGGTTTTTTACTCATTCACTATGGATTTTCCTAGAATAAAAATACATGGAACTAAAAATACTCCTGCAAAGAAGTAATCTAGATAAAATGAAACCACAGCTTTCCTTTCCCTCTTTCACCCAGAAACTATTGTGCTACATTAACTAACTACAAAGTGAACTACTCCACGTATCTTTGCAAATGGTGCCATAATGTATTTGTCCCTTCATATATGGCTTACTTATATCACTTTAATTATCATACTACTTCTAAGGTCCACTTAAGTTTTAGCATGTGTCAGAATTCCCTTTATCATGTTAAAGGATTTTATTATATAAATACACAATGTTTTGTTCTGTCCATCAGGTAAATATGAGATGTTTGAGTATTTGGAATATTTTTAATAATTCTAGAGTTATCTTTGTTCAAGCCCACAACTTCAGTAATCCTAGGCATACATTTAAATCTCTCTCCTTTTTTTCTAATATGTCTTCTGCAGTCAGTCTACCTTGACAAGAGTATTACACACATGCATGCATGCAACTCATGTGTACTCACAAGCATACCACTCTCCAGTTGCATCTTACTTTTTCTTATGCTACAGACCTGCCTCCTCTTCTAACATTCACAACTACACATATGACTGCATCAGAGAACCTGGAGAGTTAGATACCCTGCCTTGAATTTGCTCCAAAGACATTTGACTAATCAATACACTCAAGACTATCCTAACAGCATGTGGCTTGGTGAACATTCCTAAACATACTCTTTAAGTAAATAGCTCCTTTGTGGCCACACTGACATACTTCTACTGTTCCTTTTCTTTTTGGCCCAAACTTAGATCTCAGAATCAGACATGCAGCATAAATAGTGGTTTAATTGCCTATGTTACTATGGATACAAGAAAGATAAAAAACATGGTTTTATTTTGGTATCTAATATATCTTTAGATCCTAAGACAGACCCTAATTTTCAGAAGGCAGTTAAGGAAATTTGCTGAGCAATTACATATTTGGCCTTCATGAAGAAAAAAACGATCTAAGGAAGCATGGGAGCAATCATGAAAGCACTGTGCACAGATACAAAGTCAACAGTATCAAGGAATTGATAAGTAAATAAGATACAGTGTGTCCAGGAATTCTTCACATCAGCAGAGACAATGAATTCATTATATTCTTGCTCATAGAAAAACAACATTTAACATGTAGCAATATGCTTTAAAATAATTTGAAAAAAATTACATAATATGTTAGAACTTACATTAATTCTAGTGACATAGACTTGGCAGGTAAAGGAATAATAAATACATTTTACTTCCTAGTAAACTAGTCCAAGAACATTTTTGATTTTTAAAGCTGTATATTGGATAAAGGTACCTACTGTCTATAAGAACAAAAATATGAAAGCAATTTATTATAATAGAGGCTGGAATATGCTTTTGTGTTTCTGATGACCACTTTCTTTTCTCATGGTCTCTAGTCGTGTGCATGTCTATGTTAGTTTATGTTAAAATGCAGAAATGCCCGTTAAAATACTCCATACTAACAAACACTCACATTTGAAAAGATGCTCATTTATTTTTATTCGATGTTACTGCTGTTTGGATTTAAGAGAAACTTTTGGTGAATAGTGAGCATTTCTTGCCTTTAAAATATACAAGTAAATATTATCTAAGAAATTATAAAGCTAAAAGTAATAACCATCCCAATATTACCTTGTTATGCAACATACAGAGCAAGTCTGCAAACCACTGGAATGATTGGATGTCTCTGCAAACCCAAATAAAATACAGTCTCCTCAGCTTGTATGGCTTCCAGGCATCCCTTTAAAATCAATGTAATGAAGTTGTAACTGCAATTGGATAGATAATACAAAGTCTACATATTCATGAACATTTTTGCTTTCATTCATAAACAACCAATTAAAAAGTAAATGAAAAGACTCTAAACTCAGCCATTTCCATGCCAACATTCACCCTAACTTTCAAACAGATACAGTACACAATATGGTGCGTAAGATGTCACAGACTGCTCTATTTGTCAGTATTATACACATCACCTGTTTCAATTTCCAGACAAAAAACTGAACTCTTGGATCAGAAGAACATTAGATCATGAGTCTCAGAAAAACAACTTCTCTATTTCAGTGAACTGTATCATTGTGCAGGGGGTCAAAAGGACATTCAGACTTGCCCTCACTTTTAGGTAAAACCATTCCAGAAACTTGGTTGTTTATCTTTCTCTTAATAATCATTGAAGAAAGATTTTGCAACCACACACTATGTAATACATTCCAGCCACTCACAATTCTAAGTCTGGATGCCTACTTATGACTGGGAGGTAGACTTCTGGTTAAGAAAATTTTCCTGTTTTAATAATACTAAGTATCAAAATAACTTGTAATGTGTAGTCTGAAACAAATGATTTCTGGATCGGAACATTCTTATTTTTGTAAGAGTCTCCAACATGTCCCCAAATCATATTTAGTATATTATAAAATGAAATGAAACATTCAAAACATCATTCATTTCTTTTTTAGTTTTTGAGATAAGAACTTGTCCAAATAAGCCAAAGGAGAGTTTTATTTTTCCTTCTTCGTAAATATTCCCTTACACATTGTAATGTGACATTATCTTCTTGACAAGGGAAGGGAAAATATCTGGGAGCACCATCGTGCTGTCATTTTGTTTGTGTTTCATGGTGATGAATGAACTCAACTTTAGAACCTTGGAATGAAAATACTGAGACTATTTCCCAGTTGGGCAATCTCTACTTTGGCATTTCTTTTCTTCAGTCTGTTGCAAATTTGTTAATAATGAAGGAATGAGGTGATGATATGTTCATAATCTTCTCATAAAAGTGTTCTCTGAACATATTCTTACAATCAGCCCAGACATTTGTTTTTATAACCTATTCACCATTTTTTCCTTGTAACTCCTTATTTTATTAATTCCTTTAAAATATAATGCATTCTGATTACTCTCCCCCAAAGACATCTTCTCTCTTTCCATCACTAAAATCCCACTGTACCTCCTCCCTGCTAGTTCCTTTCACATATTTATGAATTTTGGGTTGATCTGTGGCCCATTTAATATACCCTGGGCCATTTATGATCCCAGGGTTGGACTAATCACTGGAACCTGGTGAAGTAACCAGTGAGCACAAAACTGCAGCCAAAGATTCTCCCTATTCCTCAGTCTATCAGTAGCATATACTTTGGCAATGAAGAGCAGGACTACCAGACCCCTCCTTCATTTATATGTAAAAACTGATTGATGTGTTCACTCTTCTGCAGGTACAGAGGAAGCATAATTGGAAGGGTTTTCATTCAGAAGATGATATTTGAAGTCTTTTCTTCATAATGTTTCTTTTTGCCTCCCTCTACTAAAATAGTCTCTGATTCATGGAGATGTTTTCTTTGTGTTTTACATTTTAAGATGGACTCAGTCTTATACATTTCTTACTGCTTCCTTTTAACTTGCACCAATTAAGTTTCTAAGGATATAATTTATGTTTTTTCATTCATTGTTTTATTTTCGATAACCCAGAGATTAAGTGGAACAAGAGCACCCCAAAATATTTGTTAATTAAATAAATGAACAGTGACACCACTGAAAGGAGTTCAAGAAAAGAAGATTCAGAGAAAGTAACTGTTGATAGGAAAGGAGGATAAGCTTGTTTTTACAAGGAGGATGCTAGGAGCTACAGTTAGACTGAGAATTATTGAATTCTTTCTTTTGTCACTTAGGAAATGGAATTTCATAAACAAGGAGTGGGGAAACTTTGCAAAGAATTGTTTTATATGTAAAGTAGATATATTTGAATATTTCTCTATTTGGAGTAATAAGATTGATCGAAGTGACATACAGTAGAGTGTTTAGTATCGATGCGAAAGGAGTGACCCCAATGCCTCCAGCCACACAGAGACTAACTTCATAGTTCAGTGACTCCTCAAATGGGCTTCCGAATGGGCCATCAATGTATAACCTATAGAGAAGGCAGACAAAGTTTGAAAAGATTAAAAGTTATTTTTCTATATCATGTACCATTTGTGCTGAATCTAAATTCTATACATTGTGATGGTCTGGGCTTTATCTGTTTCTAAGCCATAAGTTTAAAGGAATAAGCAATTTGTTTTGAGATAGTAATAGTAAAATATGAACTTTCTTCCATTTCTAAGTTAACTAAAAGTTTAGGAAATTATAGAGATAACGATACGTTAAAGCTTGATGATACTTCATTGTAATAATTAAGAAAATAATACTTTTTGATTTAATACTTGAAATTGAACCATGTATCCTTCAGTAGTGAATGCTCTGGCAGACATATTAGCTCATATGAACTATAGAAATAGAATATCACAGGAGAAAGAAGTGGAGGGGGAAGGAGAAGGAGGAGGAGGAGGAAGAGGAGAAGAAGGAGAAGAAGTATTAGAGAAGGAAAAGAAGGATCACCTAATATTGTACCTGCTCTTTTCCTAGTTAAATTAGTAAGTATAAACACTACTGAAGAAATCACAAAGAAAATTGTTGTTGCTCTGTGTGTGCTTATCTAAATGTGTGTGTGTTATACAACCACCCTTAACTACAAACAGAAATTGTGAATTGTCCACTTAATATCAACCCTTCTTTTCTTAGTAACAGAACATTAATTTTATTGAGGGAAGCAAAGGTCTAGCCAAAACACCACATTTCCCAGATTCCATTCATCTGTTTTGACTGTGTGGCTATTTTGGCAGATAAAAGAAGCCATCTCACTTGGATGCTATGGCTCTCTTGCACTTCATCTTTCCTTCTGAATCTGTGATGTCTGAAATGTTCATTTTATGATCAAAAGAGTTAGCTGCGATTACTATAGAATAATCATACTTAGGCCATTTTTTTTTTGTCATTTTAGACACACTGACAGGAAAGATAGACTTTATGTATATAACCTGTTTTATAACTTTTATTCCATTATACCTTTTCAAACAGTTTATAGGGTGTCTACATGTCATTTATGTTTGGCATCCACTTAAGTAGAAGGCCAGGTAATACAATATACTCGTGGAGTTAGTGATTTGGCATCTGTTAAATGTCTAGAGAATAAATTCTTAAATAAGCATTTCCTTGATGCAGAGTTTCCTGGTATTTATTCATTGCTTATATATTATTACTTTTCCACAAGTGACATGATTTTATAGGTATCTCTGATTGTATTGGTTTATATGGATAGTTCTATTTACTGGGTTCCAAATAGGAGCAATTTGTCACTTCTTGGACATTCAAATGTCCCATCTTTGGTAACTAAAAGATATGTGTTAATGGAGAAATGGGAAACAGACAAGTTTTCTGCATTGTCACTTGGATGATGTCACCCTAGAGATTCATTGCACCCACAAAAGACACTACATATGCAGGAAACAAATTCCCTCAGTGTTTCATCATACTGAACCTTATTGGGTTGCTATTTCAAGGTTAACTGTTTCCACTGACAAAACTTAGGCCAGCCTAGGTAATTCATGTACATTACTTAGAGAGCGAACTAGCAAAGGTTGCTTCTGAAAAATACTGTATCCACTAAAGCAAGGGAAAATTCCTTTTACCTAAAGAAAAAATTAATATGCCTAATTTAGTATTTTAAACATGGAAAACATCCTACTACTAAATACTTTATATCATTAAATATATAATTTCTATTTTGTCTTTGTAACTCACGTTTTTTTATTTATTCAGCAATCATGAAATATGCGTGAGTTCTTTGCATGAATCAAGACCAACAATGACTTGAGTTCATTTTATATCTTCATTAAAAGCCACATATATAAGTTCAATAAAAATTGATTAATTAGATGCAATAATATTTTAAGGAACATTCCTTGCAAACTTCACCAATAAATTTTATTTTATTTCATCAACAAATAAGACATGTCATGAAAAATACCCATTTGCTGATTATGTGCTTCCAAAACAACATGTGCTTCTCCTTCTCCGCAGAGCTGTTCTCTGGTGTTTTGTAATAGCTTTGAACAAGAACACTAGTACTTGGAATTCACTAGGAGTGAGGTCACAAATGAGCTGTGTGGCCTTTGTAAACTCCTTTACTTCATGTATAAAAGATGTGATGACACAGAGAAAACTTGTTAGAATTTGGAGAATACAGCACAGACATCAGAGATACCTTACTAACAATATCAGTATGTCTACATTATGCCATGGGGACAAAGTACAGCACAGACAGAGAAGCAGACAAAGCTCAAAACAAAATAGGGATAGCAAGGATTTGCTCTGATGAACCTCTGAGAATCAGCTGATTTTTATTTAACACACCCATATCAAATTGTTTTGAATTGATACATTTAATCATAAAAGACATACATAAAAATGACACCTCATGTAATAATTTGAAATCTGAACTTACTAAGGAAATATTTAAATCAGCCTAGTCAGATATAACTCAACTGTATATTATATATTATTTTATATTTATCATTACTATTTACTTTGTTACTGTGACTATACTTATCCTTTGAGACTAGAGGGCCAGCAGTAAAAATCGAAACAGGCAACCTTGGAAAGCAGGAGGTTAGGGAAGCTTCTAGAATGTACCAGAAACCTGGGAGATGAGAGACTCTCAATATGCAAAGAGAGGGACTTTAGATGAAATGCCCTACAGTGGGAAGAAGGAACTTGTAGAGTCATCCAACAGTAGAAAGACAGGACATCAACTGGAGGGATGGGGTTACCATCCCACAGTCAAAAACTCTGACCCAGAATCTTGTCTGAAAGAACTGCAGGAACAAAAATGGAGAAGAGCCTGAGGAAAAGGAGGTCCAGTGACAGGCCCAAACTGATCTAGCTCAGAGGGAGGCCCCAAGGCCTGCCATCATTATTGAAGTTATGATGTGCTTACAAACAGGAGACTATCATGACTACCCAACAAGTATCTGAAAGAATAAGATGCAGATATTTATACCCAAAAAATGTACAGAAACTGGCAACCCCTGTGGCAGAATTAGGGAAATGCTGGAAGAAACTGAGGAGGAGGACGACCCTATAAGAAGACACGCAGTCTCAATTAACTTGGTCTCTGGGATCAACCAGGCAGCATACACCAGCTAAAATGATGACCCCAACACATATACGACAGAGGGTTGTTGGGTCTGGATTCCGTCAGAGAGGATGCATGTAACCCGTAAGAGACTTCGTGCCCCAGGGAATAGGGAGGTCTGGTGGGGTGGCTGTGGGTGGGGGACATCCTCTTGGAGACTGGGTGGGGTGGAGAGGAGGTGTGGGATGAGGAGAAGTCGAAGGGTGGACAAGGAGAAGGATAAAGTCTGGACTGCAAAAATAATAATGATTAACCAATAGAAAAGAAATAATCCTTTATAATAACTTTAAAAATATACATTCCATGTTACCTAGGGTCACCATCCTGTTCAGTAGCACAGAAGAGTCTTTGACTTCTTTATTTATAACTTAGTATCTACAGGTCAATCTCCAGACCCTATACACTATACACATAGGCATATGTCCAGTCAATGGTGAATGGAAAGTAAAATCACAAATCACTAGTTAGTGGTTACCTGACAAGACCTAGTATTTTATAAGAAGTACAAAAATAAAATAAAATCAGTTAGATTTAATATGTTTGTACACTAACTTCAGTAATGTGCAAATTTCTTTGGCTTTCATTTGAGCAGTAGTGGCAAAACTATATAGATTACATACAATTGTTTACTTTTTCAAACTGCAATCAGCATATTGGCATATTTTAATAGATATTTTAGATACAGGATTAAAAACTTTTATTATGGAAGGCTGCCTATCTAAAAGAAGAAGTCATGACTTTGCAAGGCCCATCCCAATCTATATAAGCATTTTCTACATTTCAATAAATGTTTTTTTTTTCCTTAGGATAATTTCCATTTATATTTTCTCAATTGTTTTAGTTGATAGTTAAGAGGGATTTGATTAGTATGTCTTTTGAAGTTTTTTTTAATGGAGAAATTAATCAACTGTAAATTAATCCAATTATATGAATGACAAAAACCTAGTCAATAATTTTAAAATATCTTGCCCAGGTACTTGCTATTAGTCCTCTAAATCAGATTGTCTAACAACCAATTAAAGTAGTATTTCTATTAACTCTCTGAGGAGAAAGTTAGCTGTAATAGTAGGGATTTTCAAACTAGGTAGTAACCATGACAGTGTTTCACCCAAATGAGTTCATAAAATATCATAAGAAGTTTTAAATTTTATGCTACGTTAAATAAATTAAAAATATATTGCAAAATGATTTTACATTTGTTCACTTTTTTTGAACATCTATGAAACAAATCCCCCAATCTTGGGCAATGGCTTTTGATCCACCCATTTAAGACAAAACAAGAAATCAATCTATTTAACCACCCTATTTATACTCCTCTAAATGGTGAAATACACAAGGTTCAGTTTACTTTAGTTAGATCTAAGAGCTCTCATTTGGGCTGCAGAGGGCAACCTAGAGGGAAGCCATGGTTTCCACAGCTTTTGTTCTGTTTCCTTCTCCTGCTTTTAGGATATAATCTCAGACACAAAAAAGCTAGAAATCATCAGAGGGGTTGCAAAGAACATTGTCAACACCTTAGATGAAATTTTCTAACACTGTATCAATCCCAGATGTTGCTTATCTTGTTACTTGTTAAAAAAGAGAAGAAATATTTGTATATATGTTGTATCACAGCTACAATTGCTAAGAATCACACCTTGTGATCTATTCATCTTGTAAGATGAAATTTGGAATTGTAACTAACAGCATCCACTTCCTCCCACTTCACTTGCTTTTAAGACTTTGTTGTCTTTGATTGCCACATGCAAGTGCATCCCTTCAGATAGATAATCTATTCTTTAATGTTACATTTAACTAATGTGATATTTCTCAGTCCAGTTTGCATCACTATTATAATAAATTTCCTGATGCTGGTTAATATATATAAAAACATGAGAGAGAGAGAGAGAGAGAGAGAGAGAGAGAGAGAGAGAGAGAGAGAGAGAGAGAGAGAGGAGAGAGAATATAAATTTATACATTAAGTATCAAACAAGATTTTTAACATGAGTTGTTGACAGAGTAAATATTAAAAACATGATGGTACTTTTACTAATGACAAAAATTTAGGATCTGTATATTTTGGAGAACCTTGCTATTAAAGTAGCATTTCCCCATGAACTGATATCTTCTGAACTCACCACAAAATGGGGGATTCCCTTTGTCAGTGGGACTTCCCCATCTCTGTCTGTCTTTGTCTGGAAAGTTTCCCTAAACACAAGTGTCTGGCCTTGGTGACCTTATCTGAAAATGAGCTTGTACAGAGCTCTCTGTATGGCTCTATAACTCAGCACACACCTACTGAAGACAGAATGATAATTATGTGCTGTATTATAACCAACCAGCTGGTTCTGTTCACCTGATGCTATGACCAATTAGCTCTTTCTACCTATACCCCTATAAGGCCTTCATATCCTCTATCCCTGAAACAATATAATAAACTCCTCTCCCTGAAATGGTCTTCAGAGGTCATTTTGTCAACACTCATAGTCAGCCTACCAAACACTCATGCTTTCCACCTTTGGTCCCTTTCTTCCCTCAAGAGGTAGCAAATAACCTCTAGGGAGAATGAGAGTCCACATGTATATAAGCATTTTATGCTGCTCAAATGCATACTTTAAAAAATATTTCAATATTTAAAATTTAAATAAAGAGAGAGAGAGAGAGAGAGAGAGAGAGAGAGAGAGAGAGAGAGTGTGTGTGTTGCTATTGTTGTGTGTATGTATGCTTTGTATATCCAGGTACCCTTGGAGGCCATACAAGGACAGCAGATTCCTTGTCACTGAAGTGGCAGATAATTTTTGAGGCCTTTAAAAAAAAGATTTAATGAAGAAAAATCAACATATGCTAGCCAATGCTACCATGTCCAGTAAAAATCTCAGTCACCAATGATGGAAAAACCAATATTCCATGGTTAACTTGAATTACAAAATGATATCTTTGTACTAATCCAGGTATACATAGGATTCTAGAAAGATAAATCCAATACAAGGAGGAACACTACAACCAAAAAAAAAAAAAAAAAAAAAAAACCATGGAAATCAAGCATCCCACATTAAAATTACACATACTGGTAACACATCCAACATCACAGTAACAGAATACCAATAACTGGTTATTAATGCCTCTCAAAATTAATGACGAAACCCATTAATAAAAGGACATAGGCTAAGAAGTCTGAACCTATCATTCCCCTACATACAAGAAACAAACTTCAGCAACAAGCATAGGTACTACCTCAGGGTAATGAGCTGGAGAAAGATATTCCAAGCAAATTGACCTGGAAACAAGTTGGAGTAGCTATTGCAATTGCTAATAAAACAGATTTTTGACAAAAATGTATCAAATGATATGGAAAAAGACTTCTCATACTCATAAAAAGAAAAAAATATATTAAGATTTGAGTGTAGGGGCAACCACATTTGTCAAAAAAACTTAACAAAAGTTCATATCGCCCATTTTACCCACACAATAATACTGGGGGACTTCAACACCCTACTCTTACCAATGGTCATTAAAACAGAAAATAAATAAACAGTGAAACTAGCAGAGGTTATGAACCAAATGGACTTAATATCTACAGTAAGTTTCACCCTAAAACAGAAGAATATACCTTCTTCTTAGCACCTCACAGAACTTTCTCAAAAACTGATTATATAATTGAACACAATGCAATCTTTCAACAGATACAAGAAGACTGAAACAACTATGTATTTTACCAGATAATCACAGATTAAGAAAGGACTTCAGCAACAACAGAAATAATGGAAAGCCCACATATTTATGAAAACTGAACAATTCCTTACTCAATCAATAATCAGTTGGTCAGGGAAGTAATAAAGAAAGAAATTAAAGACTTTCTCAAAATCAATGAAAAGGAAAAGACAATATTCCCAAACTCATGGGATACCATGAAAGCAGTACTAACAAGAAAATTCACAACAGTAAGTGTCTTCAAAAAAAAAAAAAAAAAAAAAAAGGAGAGATCCTACTTTAGCAAATTAACATCACACCTGAAAGCTCTAGAATAAAAAGAAGTAAACACAGCTAAGAGAAGTTGATGGCAGAAAATATTCAAACTCGGGGCTGAAATCAATCTATTAGAAACAAAGAGAAAAATAAAGAATCAGCAAAATCAAGAGCTGGGAAAATCAAAAAGAGAGCTAAACCCTTAGCGAAAGTAACTAAACGGCCCAGAGACATTTTTGAACAAAAGCAGAAATGAAAAGAGAGATATAACAATAGAAACTGAGGGAATATATATATATATATATATATATATATATATATATATATGTATGTATGTATGTATGTATGTATATGTATATGTATTACTTCCAAAGAATAAACTAAAAAATATAAATAAAATGGATATGTTATTAGACAATTACCACTTACCAAAATTAAATCAAGATCAGGTTAACTATCTAAATAATCCCACAAACCCTAAGAAAATAGAGGTAGTCATCGAAAGTTTCCCAACCAAAACAAGTTCTAAACCAGATGGTTTTAGTGCAGAATCAGACTTCCATAGAAGAGATAAGACAAATATTACTCAAACTATTACACAAGATAGAAAATAAAGGAACACTACCTAACTCTTTCAACGAGGCCACACATACCCTGCTGCCACACAAAGATTCTACAAAAAGGAGCACTTCAGATCTATTTCACTTATAAATATCAATGGAAAAATACTTAGTAAAATTCTCGAAAACAGAATATTAGAACACATCAAAGCCATCATTCACTATGATCAAGTACGCTTCATCGGAGGGATGCAGAGATAGTTCATATATGAAAAGCCATCAATGTAATCCACTATGCCAACAAATTCAAAAACAAACTAAGCAAATTTTGAAGCAGAGATTGTAGCAAAGGCCATCCAGAGACTGCCTCACATGGAAATCCAGTCCATATACAGCCATCAAACTTAGACAATATTGCTGATGACAAAAATTACATGCTGACAGGAGCATGATATAGCTGTGTCCTGAGAGGCTCTACCAGATCATGACAAATACAAAGGTGGATGCTCACAGCCAACCATTGAACTGAAAACATAGTCCCCAATGGAGGATTTATAGAAAGGACTGAAGGAGCTGAAGGGGTTTGGAACCCCATAAGAACAACAATACCAACCAACCAGACCTCTCAGGGACTAAACTACTATCCAAAGAAAACAGATGGACAGACCCATAGCTTCAGCTGCACATGAAGCAGAGGATGGCCTTGTTGGCCATCGGTGCAAATAGAAGCCATTGGTTGTGCCAAAGCTGGATGATCCAGTGTAGGGGAATTTCAGGACAGAGAGGTGGGTGGGTGTCCCTCGCTACCATCTCGCCAGCGAGAACGCACTCGGAACACCAGGATCCTTCTGCAGCAAAACCTTTATTGCATCTTGAAGAGGAAGACACCGAGCAGGAAAAGGCACCCTAATTTATACCCGCAAGGGTGGTGTGTTGCTGTGTGATTGGCTGCCCACTAGTGGTCTGATCGTGACGCCCCGGGATGGGCGGTGACTTGGCTCGCACCACTCTTTGCACATGTGCCCAGTGGTTATTTACCACACTTTAGCTGATTCATGGCACCTGAAACCAGCACCATCTTGTAAGGGCGCAGCCTTTGGCCCTCAACAGGTGCGTGAGGGAGCACCCTCATATAAGCTGGGAGAGGAAATAGGGGCTTATGGAGAGAAAACCAAGAAAGGGGATAACATTTGAAATGTAAATAAAATATATCCAATAATAAAAGAAAAAAATTCACATGGTTATCTCATGATATGCTGAAAAGGCCTTTGAGAAAATCCAATACCCCTTCATGTTAAAGGTGTTAGAGAATTGGGGATACAGAATACATACTTAACCATAATCAAAGTAATATACAGCAAACTAATAGACAAAATCAAAATAAATGGAGAATAACTTGATGGAATCCTACTAAAATAAAGGGTGTTGAATCTCTCCCTATCTACTAAATATGGTATTTTAAGTTCTAGCTAGAACACCAAAAGGAGATCAAGGGGATACAAATTGGAAAGGAAGATAACAAGATATGTCTATTCACAGATGACATGTTACTATACATTAGTGACCTTCAAAATTCTACCAGAAAACACCTAAAACTGATGAACAATTTCAGCAAAGTTGCTGGATATAAAATTAACTCAAAGGCATCAGTATCCTTCCTTTCTACCTACAATAAAAGGGCAGAGAAAGATATTAGGGAGGCAATACTCTTCACAATATCCACAAGTAATATAAATATAAATAAATAGTAATAATATTATGGAAATGATAAAGATTATAAGGAAGTGTTCACATAAAACACAAAGTATTTGTACATTTAACAAATAGTGTTGAAGGTGGTGTGGCTCAAGTCTTTAATTTCAGCATCAGGAGACAAAGGAAAATGGATCTTTGAGTTTGAGTCCAGTCTGGTCTACAGAGTGAGTTCCAGGAAAGCCAGAGGAACACAGAGAAAATCTGACCTGAAACACCATTAAAAAAAAAAAAACAAAACAAAACAAAAAAAACCTTAAAACCAAACCAAACCCGAACAAACAAACAAACAAAAAAACTCAAATCAAAAGAGCAAACAAAAAAATCTCACACATAGAATAATTCCTGACACATAAAGATACTGTGTTTTTTTACTGTTACTTTATTATTATTGATGAAAATAAAAGTTTGACTCAAAATACATTTCACATAATTGAACAAAATGATTTAAGAAGAAATGATAATATTTAGAAATAGAACTCCAAATACAGAGGAGAGAAAGATTATCCAGCAAAGAGATGAAAGCTGAGAAGGTTATCTGAGGACTTGAGAGATATTACCCAATATTTTCATTTGAAGCCACTTTTAGGCAGCCAGTTGGAACTGAGTGTGTACTGAGACAGAGTTTGCTATCCACATAATTAAGGGTGTTTTTTGGGAGTGAAGCCGAATAACAATTCTGACCTCTGTCATGAATAATATTCCCCTTTATAAGCAGTGGATGCTAGATGCTACTGCTCAGAGAGCTTAGTGCTGTTGAAAACAAAGCAGACGTGGGTTCTTCCTGTACTTTCTTAGTTATTTATCCACATACTGAACCTGCCAGAGCACTGGCTCACAATTGGGCACTTGATCCCCACATTCCACTGTCTAGTCTAAATCATGTCAATGTCCTCAAACAGTTTGTATATCTGAAGTGATTTAATAAGGGCAGCATTATAAATATAAACATTTTCCAGATTTATTATAAATCATCTCTTCAGACATAACTATGAAAACATGAGCAGGGAGTGGGCAACCAAGTTTGTCACTCCTGTGTCATTCCTCCAATCTCTAAAGTAAGTGTACTTTTCTTTAAGTCAGCCATTTTCTTCTCATTTATTCACACTCTGAGAACATTCATCAAGCAATGTCTAAACTTGAATTCTGAATATGGAATTGTTGTCCCTGGTTTGGGCAATGGGTTCATGAATTTAAGAATGTATTTAAGTTATATTCTAGAACAATGATCCCCAGATCTATTAGAAAACGATTTTCAAATGACTTCTCCTTAATATTTCTCTGTGTATTTCTCTCTTTCACACACACATAAATGTACCTGTCATTAACAAGACATTTTTTTTTTCATATTTCATGAGTAATTTTACCTGAAGGTCACATTTTCATATTCTCTAATATTAGTTGGATTTCTATAATCAGAGAATGCTAAAGATTAAAGGAAACCATGAAACCTACTTAGAGTCTACCCCAAATTCCATAGCATAGATTGGTTAGAATATAGTTTCTATCAAGTTTGTGCTTGATACGGCATGCTCTGTATTATCCTTTGTAATACACTGCAGTCAATTTGCTTTTCATCTTATGTTTTCTGTCATAGAGCATATTTTGACTAAAAAATGTCTATACCAATGAATCAGCAAAAAAGAATGCTAATGATAATCTCTATGTAAATACTCCATCTTTAATTTAAATAAAAAATAGAGAAGATGAGGAGCCACACTTTGATAACATAAGAGACACGTTACATGAAAAGGGGAGCAGCTGCCCACTCACAACTATTGCACTTAGAACAGAACTGTCTTCTGGAGCCTTTGTAAAGGGGCAATGATCATACATTACAAGTGAGATCCTAGGCAGGCTTTGTAAATAATTCCAAAGAACCACAACACTTAACCTTCCCTGCATCAATTTCTGCCAGCACTTGACCCTTTTCTTCACAATACCCAAACAAACTCCTCCTACTTACTTGGGATAATTTCTAGATTGAATGAAGGGCAGAATCTCAGAGTCTTGGCTTGATGGAGGCAATAGTAAATCTCGGAATCTTTCTGTCATAAGAAATAAAATAAAATCTATGAAAAAATAAGTAATAAGAGTAATGTCAAAATAGGATTTGCTATTTTCCCTACAGTCTGCTTACATTTTATGAAAAAGTAACATAGTCAATGAAAATATTTTAGAAAGTATATTCATTGAGATCAGAAAACAATTATATGATGTTAAATATTAACAGTTGTAGAGTGTCATTAAATTGGGCGACATGAGTTAAAAATTATGCAGCGCATAGCTCTTACATGTCATGGCCGGCATGTGTCAGAAATTAGCGATGTAAGATCAGTGTAAAGACCAAGTATGGTGTTGTGTGCCACTGATAATGCAGATCAGAGAGGAAAAGTGATGTAGAGCCCTCCTTGAAGAGTGAAGTTTGCATTGACTGTTGCCAACTATGTCCATCCCTGCAGCAACATTCACATGTGACTTAGAAAGCAAGTAGGAGGGTACCAGAAGCAACGTTTTAAAATCAAGCATAAACAGAAATATCTAAATTTCTCATAAACATGAGAATGGGCAACCTGTCTTTTATCCATATAATAGAATACTTACATATAAAAGTGAAACTGAATGCTTCCAAAGAGAACTCAGAATGCAAACACATCAATATACCTTCAACGGTGGAAATTCTCAAAATACCACTTCATTGTGATAGAAAGCAATGGAGAAATGCATTGGTTTGGCACAATATATATAAATGAAAACACAGCAATGGAAAGAGGAACGATGCCTTCAATTGCATTTCCTGGTAAATTCTAGGCAGAGATAGAACAATTTAATAAAAGAGTATAAAAAACCAAATATGAAAAATTCATTACGCATTGATTATATTAAGATGAACGAATACAAGTTAATGTTTTAAATGTTCTAATTGTATCGTGTTGACTATACAAATTGAGTTTCGAGGTATCCAAAGAACAGAGTAGGTCATGTACCCAAGCAAATGGCTATGATTCATTACTGAATACAAGGCATACAATTTATGTTCACAGACAGAATCAGAATCATTTCACTGGTTTCCACACTATTTTTCATTTTTGTTACTCAGCCTTTAGAACATAGTTGGGGATGATGTAGTAGCATCCAAGAATGGTGTGAAGATTCCCTGTTCTATTCTAAAGTGTGGAGTTCCAAAGCTGAGGCATATATTTTCTTCATTTGTTTTACCTCTTTAATTTGAATCCACAGTTTTGCAATAAATGTTGATATTAGTTAATTTTAATCTATGAAGTCAATATTTGTTCCAATAAAATGGATATCAATTATTTTTGAAATGTGTATGTTTTCTTCTTTCAAAATTACTTTTTTATTATTTATGATTATAATTGCTCCATCTAGAGTTCTCTTTCCCTTACATACAGATGAAAGCCTCCTACACACACCCTTTTCCTCCCTTTCAAATTAATAGCCTCTATTTTTGATGGTAGATGATATTACCTTTAATTTTATATGATTAGTTTAAAATGTTTACCCAATTCCAATAATATTAGCCACTTAGTCATTTTCTAAAATAGACCCTGTAAATAAAACTTATGCCCAAAAGAAATCAAGAACTTGTAGTTACAAGTCACCTAGAGGACACATGTGAGAAAGCACAGCTCACACCATAGAACAATCCAAATCTGAGCTCTGTGTGGTAGAGAAAAGAACCATCCTGTTATCAAATCCCACCCAAAGGATTACCTATGGTTAGAAAATTGGGTCCAGGAAGAACAATGATTTTTAGAAACCTTTCCTAGGAAAATGGATGTATCTAGAAAATATCATCCTGCATGAGGTAACCCAGTCACAAAAGAACAGACATAATATACAGTCATTGATAATTAGGTACTAGTAATAATAATAATAATGTGTATAGCACCCTCTCAGAGTGGGGTACACCTAGAACTTATCTCATTAATAACTCAAGAGCTAAGAAGATAGCCTTCTGGCAATTTTTGGTAGTTAAAATCATTGTTTAATCTTTTCAAACCAAGAAAACTTGACTATTTCCATGTTATGTTTCATTTTACATATACTTTATGATGTTTGTAACTAGTAAGATTTCAATGCATACTGTCAATCCTTTAAAACATCAAGCATTGACAAAAATATATTCATATATATTTATGCTAAAATGCTTTTACTAATCTGTACATGTATCTCTGTTTTTTAAAAAGATAAAGTTGTAAGAAAAAAAAAAGAAACGTTTCTTCTCCATTCTTATCGGAAGATGAATTTTGGTTTGAGTAAAAGCATATTTCTGCCAAAATAACATTTTTAGTCTATTAGAAACTTAGAATAAGTTTAGATTGAGGTATGAAAACATTTTTAAAGGGATATTCCTTCTCAGGCCCTAAAGTAAAGACTTCAGCTTTCTGGGAAGATGATGGCTGTCCTGCTATTTGGCCCACCCTCCCTTGCTGTCAGCACTGAAAATGTAGAGAGGCTGTGCTTGGTGTCTTAATCAGCCCTTACTGATGGGATGACATTACTACAGAAATTTTCTTGTGGCAACAGTAAAATTCTTGTTAGGGACCAGATGGGTAAGTCAGAAAGCATTGTCAGTGCGAGGCTGCCAGGTACCTGGGTTGACTGTCAGTTCATGATCTTCCGTGGTGATAGCAAAGATCTAGGAGCTGACACCAGACCCTGATTAAGAAAAAAGAGGCAGATCCCTGGATCATGGAAAAAAGGGATTGTGCTCACTGGACATTTGGAAATTCAGCATCTGCTCTCTGACTGTTGAGATTGAGGAGGGCCCACTCAACTTTGCCACCCAGCAGCTGATAGCAACAGCAAGGAGCAGAGCAGTGGTGTCAGGTACTCTGGAAGTTAGATAGGACAGGTGATATAACACAATTCAATTGAAATAGATCATTAGCTTTTAAAAATCAAGATATTGTTTCTTCTTATCCTTTATCCATTTACCCAGAACAGTTTGAAGGAAGTCAGGACAGGAACTCAAACAGGGCAGGAACTCAATACAGAAGCAAAGCTGATGTAGAAGCCATGGAGGAGTGCTGCTAACTGGCTTGAGTCTCATGACTTGCTCAGACTGCTTTCTTATAGGATCCGGTAGCACCAGTCCAAGAATGACACAACCCACCAGGGGCTGGTTCTCCCCCAATAGTCGTTAAGTAAGGAAATGCCTTATAACTGCATCTTATGATGGCATTTTCTCAACTGAGGTTCCCTCTTTTCAGTTAACCCAAGCTGACATAAAACTATTCCACAGTGTTTTTAGATTTTTGTCCTATAGCTTATTGACTCCCTAGATGCAGAACTTGTATGTATAAATGGCCAATTGTAATTGGATTATGCAAATGGATTATGATGTGGAAGTTTAAGCCAAGTAAACTCTTTCTCCCTCCCCCAAAAGAAAAAGAAAGAAAAAAGAAATTAAGAACTTTATGTATCATGTCAAAAATGATTTGTCCAAAATATATAACATATATTCTTGGGAAATAAAAATATAAATTGAAATTTTGAGAATGATTTCCAATCTTGCTTAAAAGCAGCCAAAACATGTGAGTTCTTAATGTATATTATTCTGCTTTCATGCATTATTTCCCAGTGATGGGTTTGTTTCTTTTTAAATATACCTCAGAACTTCTCCATTATAAACCCATGCTGAAAAGTGTTTGAGTATAATATAGAAAATAATAGTGCATATACATACAAACATGGTAAATGTGAAGAACAGTTAGTGAACATTTTCAAATCTTTTAAAGCTGTTAAGCAAATGAAGTTCTTTGCAATTTTGTCTTTTAAAAATGTTTTATTATTATATAAATACGTCCCTAACTTGATCAGTCAGGCTTTTTCTATTAAAGCTTATTGACTGCTTATATTTGTTTGTTCTTTACGAAAATAACCATCGATTATGTTTAGGCTTCAGTCTCTCAGATTCCATCCATCATGAATTATTTAGCTACCATCCATTCTCCATATGGTTCTGGAGAAGACACAATTTGCTTTTTCATTTGCTGTGAAAGAAGAGTAAAACACTCCTCCTGGTTCAGCAAAGGCCAAAGCGAATGTGGTTTCTCAGATGTTACATATTTTCTGTAGGAAAAAGCAGTTTCCCAACACTAGTGCTCAGGCCTTTCACAGGGCATCTTAAAGGAAGATGTTAAAGCCACAGACAAGAACCAAGGGACTTGCTGCAGTGATGCTGTGGTGAGCTGACTAATGAAGTAGACATGTCTGAATATGATTTCGCACCAGTAGGGGATTCCTTAATTGACACAAGCTATTATAGACTTTCACCTTCTCTGTGTTTCTCTCAAATTCAATCAGCAACACAGGCCTAGAGGACATTTGATACATAATTACATTAATGTGTGCAACACAGGCAATAATTTATTATACAAAATAGCTAGTTATTGGCAAATAAAATAAGAAAAAAATAATTTTTCACAATTTAAAAAGATCTTTTTGGTACATTTGCTATGACCCAGATTCTTGTCACCTTTGGGGGAAAATGATCAATCTTCCAATTACTGGTAATGTAAAGTATACTAACCACAACATGGATTTACATCATGACAACAAAGAACATGGGACTCTATTTGTGTTGTGAGAATGACATTTTCCTATTGCTACAAGGAAGAAGAAGATGAAATGATTAATGAAAATTGATATTAATAAATGCTATTCATTTATCACCTAAGTGCCTCTTGATCACAGAACTTAATTAGTCTCCTCAGTAATATCCTGGGGAGAAACTTGTTTGCTGGTGGGGCCCTGTCAGACAGGTTTAGGAAATTTCAAATTTTTGTTTATCAGTAGGTAGCATATTTTACTTCCTCTATGCTTTAACATTATCTCTAATATATAAAGGAATGTTGTATTATGACTACTCCACGCTCATAAGCAAGGAAAGACAGTCATATGAAACATCTCTCAAGGGTGACAGTATTTGCCACAAAATAAGACATTTCCTACATTTTTATTAATACATAAAATTTTCCCTTTTTCTTTCAATGTATATTGCACCTAATTTGCCAGTTGTTCTTTGCAAAAAGCACCCAAGCTAAATCCTTAAAGAACATTTGAAGTTTCCCACAACACACTTGACCTCAGTTACAATGACAAGTGAGATGAGCACGCATAATGGGACACATTTTATTATAATACTTTAGAGCTTAAGGCAAGAACATTGTAAATCAGAGACAACCATGGTTACACCGTGAGTTCCCATCTAAAAAAAAATGAATAAGCAAACAGAATTTTTAAAAAGTGAAAAATAAGAGGTAGTTTTAGAAGATGTGTTGCCAAGGAAACAGAAACTAGCTCTGGACGATATAAAATGAAATAGTAAAAATACAAGGACTTACACTCATTTTATAAAACAGAAAGTACTATTTGAGTATAAATATATGTATGACCTTTGGTCTTTGTGTTCAACTGGGCTGCAATGAGGACTATGTAGGATTACTGAAATATCACTGGTTTCTTCTGGGCTCATTTTGAGAGAGGACCAAGAGAAAAAAATGAGGGGGTTTGTGGAGGAATGCATGGCTGAAGAGTGAAATCATAGTGGTACCGGCAGCCTGCTTAATAGTAGTTTTATGTAAAAATTATTTTAAAATCTGAAAAAAAAGTACTGACAAAAATGTATAATTTTAAGCAAAAAATGTTTAAAATCTGTACATTTATCTTTGTTTTGTAAAATAAAGTTGTTTTAAAAAAATACAAAGAATAATTACACAATAGAACACCTTACTCAGAATTAAAAACTGTGAGGTATCTGGTTAAAAAATAAATAAATAAAAATAAAAAAAAATAAAAAGAAGTTCGAGGAAAGCAGTGTTTAAACAGCCTCGGAGCCATTTCTCCCTGAGTTGGTCCAAGTTTTGCTGCTGCCACAATACTCCAGCTTCTTTACCCTTTTGGTGTACCATCAAAACCAGCAAATTTCCAGGGAGTGTCAGCCCTGGATTGAGACTGCTGAGTTTCCTAGATTAGGTAACTTCTTTATTCACTACTGTAGGGTCCAGGCAGCACTTATTGAGAACTGGTTGTGTAGGCCAGTCAAAAATAATCCTATTTTCAGATCTTTCAATCAGTCAATCTATCATCATCATCATCATCATCATCATCATCATCTCCATCTGAGAATCTACCTATTATGTATGTATATGTATATATTTATGTATGTAAAATGAATCTGTCTTCTATCTATTTATCTATCTGTCTGTCTGTCTATCTATCTATCTATTTGTCTATCTATCTATCTATCTATCCATCATCTATCATCTATCTCTCATATATTTCACCTAATATCTATCATCTATTTATCCATCTTTTATCTATTAACCATTTATCAGTCTCTCATCTATTTATCTATTGTTGACAAATTCACTACCTATATCTTTATATCATCTATCTAGTGTCTATTTGTAAATCCATAATCTATTAATCACTTATCAACCTATCATCTATCAATCTGTCTATAAATCTGTGGACCTATCTATCATCTATCTTTATAGTCTATAAATCTATCATATTATATAGAAAGACATTCTTTTAGTTCTGTATTTTATACCATGATATCTTTCTAATTTTATAATTTTATATTAAAAGCTGAAATTATTTTATTACACTAACAAACATTTCTCAGTACATACTTTGCATAACTTAGAAGCAAAAAATAACACAAATGATATCTAACAGGAAAGTGTATCTTAAATATTATCATGAATACACAAACATAATGACATTGCTATATGGAAATATGCACATTAGATTGGTTGTGGTCACCATTTCACAGTATACCCCAAAATGTAGTGTTATATACCTTGACAATATACAATTATTTTTTTAAATAAATGTAAGTAAAAATAAAACTTTCCTTGTAAAAAAGGATTAAGAAAGCATCCTCAACTCACAAGAAACCTGAGTTCTTAACCTACTTTAACTTTCAGTCATAATTTCCAAAGTTAGTAGAAGAACACGGGTCAATGAGTCTGTGCTTTGGACAGAGAGATTTATGCCTGTTTCCTGATATCCTCATCAGTATAGTGCTCATCTCATGTTTCTATCTTTTGATTAAATGAGAAAAAAAATGAAGAAAAAATACTAGTTTTCATGTTGTTGGTGGAGACATTATTCTTCTTCAAATGTTCTGTTGCTCAGCTCTAGAGAGTGCAGTTAAACAGCTATTGAAAGCCTTCATTTCCTTCTGAGTTGGCTTTATGTATAAGGGCTAGTAATTCCCCCAGAAGAGCTCACAACTACAAATGGACAAGGAATGGATCTTTCAGCCCTACTCCAGAAGCTATGATTATCAATATTTAGTCTAAATCTTATTATCCATATACCTGCATGAGATTGAGACTGTATGACAGCTGTTCAACTTCTCCCTCTACTCAATAACTCTGTACTTCCACTTAATGTAGTGATCCCTAAAAAGCATGTTACATTCAACAACAACAAACAAACAAACAACCTCAGCATCAGATTATTTGAAATACAGCTTGCAAAATATAAGATTGTCTAGCTTCTACCTTGTTTGGAAAGACTGCATGAAGTTTGAATAGAAGTATTAGTTAAAAAACACATTGCCACTGAGGTCAGAGATCAGAAACGAACCATTCCCCATGGTCCAGATGTTTTACAATCTTCTGGATTGCACAAGTACGTGCTCACTCTTAAAGTTCTCTCATATTCTTGGAACAGGTACCACTCTTTGATATGGTCTAAAGTGAGGCACAATGCAGTTTAGCATACTTCTATAACATGATTTCAATTATTCTATATACCCTAGGATCCTTAAGCATCCATTTAAGTCCTTTGTTAATTCCTTTATTAGACTGACTAAATCGCCCAAGAGGAGAACTGAATTTCCATGCTACAATGTGTCTAATACTTAATGAGTTACAGGTAATTAGAAGATACACAGATATTACAGAAAGACACCGAGATTATAAGTAAACGATAACTGTATTATTTACTAGTCTGTAAGACACAATTCTCAATATTGTTGAACATGCTGGTAATTTTTAAAAAGCAAGTAAATAAGCACATGCTAATGTGTGGGGGGAGGGTGAGGAGTGCTCTTTTGTTCCATGGTACTAAGAGACAATCTAAATATATATGATGACAGTTTTCTTTTTATCCAATGTCAATAAAGACCAACAACTTCTAATGGAAGACAATTTAGAATTGGGCATAAGATCAATATGTAGGGATGTTAAAGTTTTACTTCATTTTATGTGTTTTTTCCCTTGCTAAAATAAACACGTACGGAGTAGCTATTATTTGCCATGTGCTATGAATAAAACAAATTCTCAATTTCATTTCTTAATGAAAAACATGTGTAAGCCAGATAAGAATTACAAAGTCTTTATAGATGCTCCTTTAGGAAGTTTTAAAAGGAATTATACATTACTTTAAAAGGAAAAAAAAGAACATTATTCATAATGACTCAAAAATTCATGGTTTTCAAGTTTTAAAATTTGTTTTCTTAGGAAAAGAAACATACACATTAATCTTAGCAAAACAAATTACTTCAAACAATGGAATCAAAGAGCAGACACAGAGACAGCCATGCAGACAGGAAAGAGATAGAACATAAATTCCCCTTTCTGAAAAGTCTGCTTAAATCAAATAACGTTCTTCATTTCCATGGTAACTACTGTTGAATGACAATACTTTATATTTAAAGTATTGCTTTCAAAACAACATTTAAGTCATCCAAATTAGACTACTTTGGTTTGATCATAAAAACCAGACATAGAGCAAGAATATCTTCTTATATAGCCAAAAGTTTTATTAAGGAACACAAAAGGAAATAGAGAACAATTTTAGAAGTGAAACGCCTGCTGCTGATTTGGGTTCCCTAGAACTTCCTTTCCATGATTACTAAAGACAATTTGAGAGCAATACAAAAGAAAACTTTATTCTGCCTTATGTACAAGTACACAAAGCAATCTTCTGCTCATACTAAACAAATTAGACACATGCACACATAACCAGAGCTGATGAATGAGTCACCCCAGCTGCACATGAGTGGAGGTTTAACATTCCCACTGTCTTGATCATCTCTCTGGTACTACCTTCCTTGTAGAAACTCTCAACTATACAAAAAAATTATCTTCCTTCATTGTTACTTTATACATATTAAATTATTTATTCTAGATTTTACTTCTCTGAGAAAATTTATAGTTTGACATCAATACTGAGCAAAAAAAAAAGGGGGTTAGAAACAATTTGCTCAAATCTGGGTGTTATAGGTGAAGAAATTAAAAATCAGACAGGACCTGACTAATCACAGACCAGTTGGCCTACAGAAGATACAGACAAAAACAAACAGACAGAGCAAAGCAAAATACATGTCTTGGACTAGGCTTTTTGATTTGTTTGTTTCCACTCTTTCTTTATAGACAGACATGCTGCTAGCCTGTCTTCCCCTCCTCTTTCCCTGTCTAAGGATTATACAGTAAGAGAAAATGAGACATACCCTATGCATGTGTCTACACCTGGTACACTTAAGCACTGCATGTCAGAAGGGAAACAATGTTGTGTTAGAAAAAGAAAGACATTTCAATGGGCTCTTATACTTTTAAGGGAAGCAGTGATTAAATTCTATTCCCTTGACAACCGTTATTCGGCTTCCTACTTATTAAACATACCATTTTGAAAAAAAAAGTGAAATCCACTTTTGAAAACTATAAACAGACTTCTTGTCCTCTAAACACATCAATGATTCAGTGTCTATAGCTGGCATTCTCCTAAAGCATAAATTCTCTTTCACTGCTGTGCAAGTTATGCTACAACAACAAAAACACTGAGGAGAGAAAGGAATGAAACACAGGATAAAGCAAAGCAAAATCAAATATCAGAGGCTCTCTTGGATAAACACATTATTGCTACTATTTACTCTAGCACAATCTACTTTTAAAGGAGAAAGCTATACTTAACAATTGTCACAGCAATTGCATTCTTAAAAAGTGTTGGCACTGAACAAAAGAAACACCTCAGAGTGATCAAGGCTCAGCTTGATACTAATTCAGATTCTGCTTTCAGCACAAACTCTAGTACCACCTACATTCATATTCAAAAAGAAAAAGGAAATTTTGTTCAGTACTCAAAGAAAATGGAAGGTTTTTGTGTATGTGTTTTTAAAGTATGCTCACTAAAACTTTAGCTATGAAAAGCAATAGCATGTAATATATAGTTGTTTGAAATCTATTCACATCAATAAACTAGTGTGTCTTCTGTGTTCTTAAGTAGAGGACATGTTAGCCTAATATGAAGCATATAAAATGGTACATCAGAGAAAAGCCACAAGTAAATAGTGGAAGGATGTTCGATTAGACACTTTTCCTTAAACCCCTGATGTCACCTTCATCTGCTTTTATATTGCCAGGATTTCTTGTCTTTTTAACAAGGTTTTTCAAGTCCTGACCAAGATTTCAGGGCTAACTCAGGTGTTCACTCTTGGAAAAGGCTGAGCACACCGAACAATAAAAATATTTTCACTGAACTTCCTGAGCTCACAGTTGATGGTGAGAGATTATACACATAGATTAAATTAGGAAGTGGGGTAAAGATACTTTATTTTCAGTAAAACAGAAAATGAAGTCCAGTTTCTTTGACTCAGGTTTGAAACCTTTTCTGAAAAGCTGATGCTCCACACAAAACCTCTTGGTATGAACTTCTGCCCATTTGACACTCTGAGAGCAAGGACTGACCTGGCCTAGTTTCATCAGAAATGGTGGCCTGCCCACAGGATGTGGAGCCCTTGAATGAGTGAAGGAGGGCTCTCACTCCTGTTCATAGGGCAAGCCCACCCCCCTCCCGGTCTATCCCAGTGGAGGACACTCAGAACTCCCAGCGTGCAGGTGGTAGTGTTGCCTGGAAACAGACACTTCCAGCCCTAGGTCAGAACCAGACAAGTTGCATCAGGACTGGGTGTTGCCACTGGGACGCACAGTCTACCCAAAAGTCTAAGCACCCAAGAAAAATCTCCCTTTGGAGACGATGGGTCTACAGACTCATAGGAGAGACAAGCTCCAATAAGAGACAAGATCACTTATCATCAAAAATAAAAAGATGGCAAGAGGCAAACACAAAAATCTAAGAAATGGAAACAAGACAACATGGTAACATCAGAATTCAGTTCTCCCACCACTGCAAATAGTGGATATCTCACCTCACCAGACAAAAAAATTTAGACTTAAAATCATACATCATGATGATGGAGATCCTCAAGGAACACATAGATAACACACTTTAAAAAATACAGGGAAGCCAGGAGAACACACATAAAGAAGTTGAAGCCCTTAAAGAGAAATTACCAAAAAAAAAAAAAAAAAAAAAGAAAAAAAAAAGAAAAAATTACTTAAAGAGTGAAAGGAAAGCACAAACAAACAGATGAAGGAACTGAAAACAGAAATAGAAACAATGAAAGAAACAATGAAGAAATCACAACAGAAGACAACCCTGAAGTAGGAAAACCTAAGAAAGATATTGGGAATCATAGATTCAAGAATCACCAACAGAACACAAGAGATGGAAAAAAGAATCTGAATAGCAAAAGATACCATAGAAATTATTGACACAAAAGTCATAGGAAATGCAAAAATTAAAAATATTCTAACCCAAAACATTCAGGAAATCTAAGGAACAATGAGAACCAAACATAAAGAAAATAGGTGTAAAAGAGAGCAAAGATGCCAAACGAAAAGTCCACTAAATATCTTCAACAAAGTAATAGAAGAAAATGTCCCTAAACTAAAGAACCAGATGACCACGAACATACAAGAAGCCTACAGAACCCCAAATACACTAGTCTAGAAAAGAAATTCTTCCTCACACATAACAGTCAAAAGAAAAAATATTCAAAACAAAAAAGAATACTAAAAGCAGTTACAGAAAAAGGACAGGTAACATATAAAGGCAGACTGATCAGAATTACACCAACCCTTTCATGAGAGACCATGAAAGCTAGAAGATCCTGACTGATGTCATACAGACCCTAAGAGAACATAAATGGCAGCCCAAGTAACTATATTAAAAAAAAATCTCAATTACCAAAGATAGAGAAACAAAGATATTCCAGGACAAAAGCAAATTTATACAATATCTGTCTACAAATCCAGCAGTACAAAGAATAATACATGGAAAACATCACAAAAAAAAAAAAAAAAAAAAAAAAAAAAAAAAGGAAACTTCACTCTAGGGAAATACAGAAACAAATCTTCATGTAAGCAACAACAAAAAAGAAAAACACACAAACATAATTGTACCTAAACCAACAAAAATAGCAGAAAACAACAATCACTATTTCTTAATATCTCTTAACACCAATGCACTCAATTCTCCAATAAAAAGACACAGACTATCAGACTGAATACATAAACAGGATTCAGCATTTTGCTGCATACTTGAAACTCATTTCAGCAAAAAGACCCGCACTATATCAGAGTAAAAGGTTGGGAAAAACTTTCCAAGCAAATGATCCCAAGAAACCAGCTGGAATAGCCATACTAATATTGAATAAAATTGATATTCAACCAAAAGTCATAAAAGACAAGGTAGGATACTTTTTACTTATCAAAAATGTCTGTGAGGACAAACTCTCAATCCTGAACATCTATCCTCAAAAATAAAAGGGCACCAACACTCATAAAAGAAACTCTACTAAAGATCAAAGCATATATTGCACCAAACACAATACTAGTGGGAGACTTCAAAACCCTACTCTGATCAATGGACAGATCATGAATACAGAAACTGAACAGAGACATAGTGAAAATAACAGAAGCTATGAACAAAATGGATTTAACAGACATCTATAGAATATTTCATCCTGAAAGAAAAGAATAAACCGTCTTCTCAACACCTCATTGCAACTTCTCCAAAACTGACCACATAGTTGGTCACAAAATAGGAATCAACAGATACAAGAACACCGAAATAATCCCATACATCCTATCAGATCACTATGGACTAAGGCTGGTCTTCCATAATGACAAAAATAACAAAAATCCCAAAAACACATGGAAGCTGGACAATGCTCTACTCATTGATAGCTTGGTCAAGAAAGAAATAAAGAAATCAAACACTTTTTAGAATTTAATGAAAATGAAAGAACAGCATACCCAAATATATGGGATAAAATGAAAGCAGTGCTAAGAGAAAAACTCATAGTTCTGATTGCTTCCAAAAAGAAACTGGAGAGAGCATACACTAACAGGTTGACAGCACACCTAAAATCTCTAGAAGGTAAAGAAGCAGATACATCCAAAGGGAGTAGAAGGCAGGAAATAATCAACCTCAGAGCTGAAACAATTAGAAACAAAAGAACTATATAAAGAGTCAACAAAACCAAGAGTTGGTTCTTTGAGAAAATCAACAAGACAGATGAATGCTTAGCCAGAATAACGAAAGGGCACAGAGAGAGTATTCAAATTAACAAAATCAGAAATGAAAGGCAGACATAACAACAGAAACTGAGGAAATTCAAGAAATCATCAGATCCTACTACAAAAGTCTATACCCAACAAAACTGGAAAATCTAGAGAAAATGGACAATTTTTAGACAGAAACCAGGTAACAATGTTAAATCAGGATCAGATAAATCATCTAAAGACCATCATGACCCCTAAAGATATAAAAACAGTCATCAAAAGCCTTCCAACCAAAATAAGTCAACAGCTGTTCAGTATTGCAGAATTCTATCAGACCTTCATAGAAGAACTTATAACAATATTCTCCAAACCATTTCACAAAACAGGAACAGAGGAAACCCTACCAAACTCATTAGTCAAAGCCACAATTACACTCATTCCTAAAACACCAAAAAACTGTACAAAGACAACTTTAGAGCAATTTCTCTCATGAACATTGATACAAAACTACTCAATAAAATTCTAGCAAACCGAATCCAAGAACACATCAAAGCAATCATTCAACATGATCATGTAGACTTCAATTCAGGGATGCAAGGATGGTTCATTATATGGAAATCTATCCACGTTATCCACTATATAAGCAAACTCAAAGGAAACAAAAAACAAAAAACACATGCAAGATACTGAAAAATTATTTGACAAAACTCAACACCTTTTCATGTTAAATGTCTTGGAAAAGTCAGGAATTCGAGGCTCATACTTAAACATAGTAAGTAAAAGCAATATACAGCAAACCATTAGCTAACATCAAACTAGTGAGAAACTTTATGCAATCCCACAAAAATCAGGGGCTAGATAATACTGCATACTCCCTCCTTACCCATTTAATGTAGTACTGGAAGTACTAGCCAAAGTAATTAGAGATCAAAAGGAAGTCAAATGGCTACAACTTGAGAATGGAAAAAGTCAAAATATCACTATTTACAGATAATATGATAGTATACTTAGGGACCCCAAAAATTCCACAAGAGAAATGTAATAGCCAATAAACAACTTCAGCAAAGTGGTTGGATATAAAATTGACTCAAACAAAGCTGTAGCCTTTCTCTACTCAAAAGATAAACAGGCTTAGAAAAAAAGCCAAGGACACCATCAAAAGGACAAAACTGCAATGAACAGATTGGGAAAAGATCTTTACCAATCCTACATCTCATAGAGGGCTAGTATCCAATATATATAAAACGTTCATCAGAGAAAATAAAGCGACAAATAGAGGAGCAAGTATTGGAGAAAAGATCATCCAGAGACTACCTCACTTGGGGAGATATCCCATATATTGCCCAATAAACCCTATTGCTAATGCCAAGTAGTGCTTGTTGGCAAGAACCTTATATGGATGCCTTCTCAGAGGCACTTCCAGAATTATACTGATACAGAGGAGGATGCTTGCAGCTGACTGAACATGAGGACCCCAATGAAGGAGCTAAAAACAAAAAAAAAGGACTGAAGGAGCTGAAAGGGTCTGCAACCCATGGGAAGAACAAAATTATCAACTAACTAAAACCACCACAGCTCTCAGGGACCGAAACACCAACCAATGAGTTCACATGAAAGACCCATGGCCCGAGGTGCATATGCAGCAGAGGATAGCATACTCTGGTATCAATGGGAGGAGAGGCCTTTGGTTCAGAGAAGGCTCATTTACCCAGTGTAGGGGAACTGGAAAATGCTGAGGTGGGAGAGGGTGGTTGGCAGAGGGAGCACCTTCATGGAGGCAAAGGACGTGGGGGAGGGGGTATGGGATTGTGGGAAATGAATAATATCTGAAATGTAAATGCAGAGAATTTTCAAAAGAAATCATTTTGGGGAAAAGAAGAATTCTTCACTAATGAGAATGTGTTTATCATTTCACTGTTCTTTTCTGCATTTCTCTCTGGCCATAGAGATTGTGTATCTGCTTTATCATCTAGTTTACCTTTTCTTTTTAAAATTTAGCATGCTATTTTGTTCTTTGTTTTTTTCTAGTTATGGAATTCTAACATTAATGCTGGTCTGAGTCTAATCTGGATACCAGCTTAGTATATCCTGTAATTTCCTTTCACTTTCAATATATGTTTTTAATCTTTGAAAATCAAACATCGATGTACCAATGCACAGGATGGAGGAAGCTAAAGTTCATTGCTCTTCAGTAAAGCAGGTGTACAAATGGGATAAAAGGAGTGTAAGCTACTGCCTTTGATTCACTCTTCGTGTGCCAATAACCTTGTGTCTGGACGCTGTGAAGTCTAGAAGTGCTTCTTCCTTCCTAACTTCTTAGCTTGACAAGGAGAGAGAGCTGGTAGGAAAAGGTTGGAGGACTCACTGTCCCACTTCTCAGGTAAAGTTATGGTCAATGAAGTTCCATCACTGGCTAGTCATTGGTAAAACATAGTCTTTTCTGAAGACAAGATACTGGGGAAGAATGCTCAGTTCTTTTCAAATCAATTATTTTTTTCTTATCCATTCACTAAGTCTCAGATTTTTCTCTTAATTTTTAAAATGAAGACCATATAATCTCATAGACAACAATTTCACAAAAGCACAAACCCACTGAAGAGTATTTGTGGCTGAGCCTTGTCCAAGTGGAGTCTCTTCACTGTTCACCAATGACAGTACATGTTTTTCTATTCAGACACTGGGACCATAAATTTCTGCTGATGAGTATTTGTGTCAGGCACTCCTGGAATTCTACTATCCATATTTTCATGACAAAGGGGATGTGGCCTGGCACACAGATCTCTCTCTCTCTCTCTCTTTTTTTGTTTTTAATCTAGAAAAGTTGCTGATTTTTTTTTAAACGTTGTTTACGCTTTTATGTCCTGGTTCATCAAAGGCTTCTATATCTATCCAAATGTCTGTGAACGCCAAACTTTATTGCTCTAAGTATACAGATTTCATTTTCTTTAATTTTTAAAGTTATTATTTTTATTTTATGCATAAACATGTTTTGCTTGCATGTATGTCTCTACACCAACTGAATAGCTTTTGCCTGTGAAAATCTAGAAAGTGTAAGTGATCGATTAGAACTGCAATTACAAATGGTTGTAAACTGCCATCTGAGTGCTGGGAATCAAATTTAGATCTTCCGAAAAACCAAGTACTTTCAACTGCTCAGCCACCTAGGCCAAATGAACTTGATATCATGATTGTTTTATTTTTGCCACCTTAAGACTCTTCTGTATTATTTTTATTGGTTATTTTATTTATATACATTTCAACTGTTATCTCCTTTCCAGTTTCCCCTCTGCAAACCCTCATCCGATTCTCCCTCCCTTCTGTTTCTATGAGGTTGCTCTGAGACTCATCCACCCACACTTGCCTCATTGACCTACCATTACTTTATGCTGGGGCATCTAGCCTCTACAGGACCAAGGGCCTCCCCTCCTATCAGTGCCAGATAAGGCCATCCTCTGTTACATATGAAGCTGAAGCCATGGGTTCTTCCATGTGTATTCCTCGCTTGGTGGTTTAATCTCTGGGAGCTCTGGGGGTTCTAACTGGTTGATACTGTACTTCTTCCTATGGGGTTCCAAACCCCTTCAGCTCCTTCAATTATTCCCCTAACTTCTCTATTGGTGTCCCCACTCTCCAGTCCAGTGGTTGGTTGTGACCATCCACATCAGTATTTGTCAGGCTCTGCAGAGCCTCTCAGTGGTCAGCTATACCAGGCTTCTGCCAACAAGAACCTTTAGACTATTATCTGCATTACTACAAACTTGTTTTAATTTTGTGTTTTTAATTATTTTAAATTTTTGGAAATGATTATTTTTTGAGACTATAATCATATTATCTCTCCTTCCTTATCCGCTCTCCAAGACTTATACGATGCCCCTCCTTGCTCTTTTTCAACCATAGCCTCTTTTTCAATTAATTTTTATTACAATTGAATATGTACATATATATGCTCATTATACATTACATACTATTTATGAAAATATATTTCTAAATGAGAAATTTTGTTTTAAATTTTCAACTACTTTAGATAAAAAGAGTTGTATTGTTAGGCTCCCATAATGAAGTACTTAGCAAGTGCATCAAGAAAATCAGTACTCATAATGTATAACATGATTTTATCGAAAATGCAAATTCCTTGCCTTTTTGTTTTCTTTCAAATTGTTTAGAACATTAACTCTCCATTGATTTGGAAAAGCAATATCCTCACTATTAGACATCCAGTATTAATGGTCACTGTTTTGACACTGATTAAGGAAAAAAAACTGTATATGTTACCAAGAAAAGTATTAATTCTTATTTTCCTTTATATTATATAATATCATGTAGAAAACACTGTCACAACATATAGACTTCTCTTAGGAACATAAGAATTGAAAAGGAAAATGTAGTAATCTACATAAACTGCTTTAGTATAACAGCACTACCTCTAGGTCCATAATAGTAAGATGCTTTGGTGAATAAAGAAAATTGTGTTTTCATCTTTGAAACATGAATGTATTAGAATAAAATGTTATGAATGTTAAATTCCTGCCATCTGCTAAGCAGTCTTTACCCTTTCTGGTGTTATAAATGAGCTCTTGTTTACTAAGAAGAAGAGAAAAGATCCCACAATCATAAACAGAAAACACAGATAAAGTAACATCATCTTTCCTGAAAAGAGCCATTTAAATAGTGTGTGTGTGTGTGTGTGTGTGTGTCTGTCTGTGCATATAGCATACAACTCTTTCCCTGATTTTCCCTGATACCAAAATTTTGTGGTTTCTGGGGCTATAAAATATAAAGTTTAAGCTCAAATCATATTTATTGAATGCTTAATCATGAATGTTAACAGACATGATGTGTGGCATTTCACTAAATGAACAGATCAATTTTCAAAAGTTTATACTTAGCCTCCTTTGAGACTGTAAACAGTTTTTCATAACACAAATCATAGGCATTCTTAACTCATATCTTCCTGACCTTGAAATCTTCCCTCAACATGAGCAACTACTCTGTATTTCCCTCTCACTCCCATTGCTAATCACAAGCCAGAAATTCAAACACTTGCAGAGTTTGGAGAAATTTTGGAAACAGAAAAACTTCAGAAACAGGACCCATTAATACATATCTTTTTGTTTACTGGTACTATTTGCTTATTTCTCTTCCGTTGCATGGTAGTTTGTAGCAATCTCTACTACCCTTCCTACCATCCTCCAAAACCATAAATTTCATAGCGCTAGCTAGCAATTTATGCTTATTATATCATTTTCTTCTTAGAACATGAGATTGATTCTTTTACTTACTTTAATAATAGTAGAAATAAATTAATTTGTTATTTTTGTTTCTAACCTGACCTACCTTATTTTCATCTTACAGAAAAATGTGGGGTAGCTCATATAAAGACGGATTTTTTTCAATTCCAACCCGAAATTCTGCAATAATTCATGATTACTTCTATGAGACTAGGTTACAGCAATATCTGCAGTACTCTCATGTCCTTGCTTCTAGAAATTTCTCTCTCATGACCTCCCAGCAGCAGGACATTCTATGAGCTATTTAAGCTAGCTCTCCCTGGAATATGATACTATTTAAAGCAGTCGTATTTATATCTAACACCAATTTGGGCCCAGAAAACCTCCCAAGTTTGTTGTAACGATTCCTCATCATCTGTTATGCAAGGCACACACAACCTTTGTTTTTGTATTGGACCCCAAGTTGTTCTTGTTGTTGGGTTTCCATCTGTCTTTTATTCTTTTCTGTTTCCATTTCCTTTTTTTTTTATAGTACATAATAGAGTTTATTCAGGTCATGGGAGAGTTAAGAGGGTGGTAGAGGCAGAGAGAGAGAGAGAGAGAGAGAGAGAGAGAGAGAGAGAGAGAGAGAGAGAGAGAGAGAGAGAGAGAGAGAGAGAGAGAGAGAAGTAGAGGCAGGCCATGAGCAAGTAGGAGAGAGGGGGGAAGGGAAGGGAAAAGGAGGGGTAAGAGTGGGAGAGCAAGGCTGCAAGAGCACAAGGGCAAGAGCTGTTTCCATTTCCTTTAAGAAATATTCATATTTCTTAGGAGCATCAGACATCTAATGACAGTGACTGGTAAAAGAAAAAAATCCCTAACAAGATACTGAGAACCCTATATTCTTAGACTCACTTGCTTACTATAACTACACTTAAGTTCTAATGGAAACAAGCATGGAGAATGTATGATGTTAGCCTACATAAAAACACAAAGCACACTGCGATACATTTGTAAGAGAATCTGACTAATAACCTGTGAACTAAACACATTAAAGGGATGTTTGCTGGGATTAGGGGTCATGCATGATGATGGTGAGGTTTTTAGGTGTAGGTTAGGACATGTATATTTTGGGAGAGAAAAACAGAAATTAAATGAATAAAAGACAATGCTGGTAATGGGCATAAAAGTAATTCAAAGCAAAAACAAAGGTGAAGAGGGCCAGAACTTGAATGTCAGTGGTTTTCTGGATGAAAATGGCAACTGCAGGCTCAACTGCAAGCTTAGTCCCCAGCTGATTTAACTATTTGTAAAAGTAGAGGGTGTGGCCTTGTTGGAGGATTTGTGGGCTTTTTGCAGAAGGTGTGTGACTGGGAGTGGGCTTCGAAGTTTCAAAAGAACTTTCCAACCCCACTGTTTTGTTGTGCTCCAGTGCTCCAGTGCCATGCCTGTCTGCCTCCCTCCATTATGATCATTGAGTAATTGTCTGAGATTGTAAGCAAACCCTCAATTAATTGCTTTTTTTATAAGTTGTCTTGGTCATGATGCCTTCTCCCATCAATAGAACATTATCTAAGACAAGATCATTCTAGGACATAGTGAAGATAATCTCATCTTCATCACAAAAGCAACAGGAAGTTATTATAGAGTTTTATACAAGGAAAGTCCCTTAATTTGATTGATGTTTTGAAGCTTCTAGGCCACTGTGTAAAAAAATGAATTCGAAGTGGCAGATATAATACATATTTTTCAGAAATGGACTAATGTCAATTAAAATCCAATTTACCACCTGCTCAACTGCTAATTTGCAACAGTGAACCATAACTGAAAAAAATCACAGTTATTATGAATTATCATTTTTCAAATTTAAAAACACACGTCTCAGAAGACTACTTCTCACAGTTCAGAAGAGCCACCAGTATTCAGTCAGCAATTATACATTGTATCTTCCTTCTCAACATCTTTACACACCTTACCCATATTCATTCTTTGTGTTAATCCTTTTATTTTCATTAGAAACAGGAAGAACCAAAATACAAATACCATCTCTTTCAGCCAAAACTACTAAACGACACCTCCCCCGTTTTATAAAGCAAGAAGTATGTAGGTTGTCACAGGGAAAGTTCAAGTTGGGCATGTACATATTGGACCAAATCTCTTTGTAGGCATGTTGGCTTCATAACTGTTGGTTCCTATCTCTTTAGCAGTACAAATCTTGCCCTCCATACTTCTTTCTTGTTATCCATTATATCACTCCCAGAAATATATCAATGTGTGCAGTTATTACAACATAGTTATACAATATAACAATATGTATGTCCTGATGTAGCTAGTTGCCTGGTCCATACACCATTCTAGCAGTAACTTATATTTCTTAACTTCATTTAAAATAAGAACTGTTGAAAACTTATACTGCTGTGTTCTGAAAAATCATAGAAAATATTCTGTATCGATATTTTCTGAAAGCAGCAGGTAATAATTTTTAATATAAAATTAAATTTGGCATTGTACGCACATGACATTAATTAATTAAATAAACACCTGACAGCCAGAAATAAAATTAAAATGTCCAAATAGTTTACTCTGCGATTTATTTCAGCTATTCCCTTTGCATGGTCTTTAGATTGTGACTCAGTGGTAGCATTCAGGTTTACTTGTAATTTTGCAGTAGTAACTAAAAAACCCATCCTTCCGTAAAGATTTATTAACAGTTAATGGCTGCTAAGGGAGGTAACATAAATTTCTTCAGTGAGCCTACTGATTAGAGCTCATGCTCTAATAAGCCTCTACCATGTTCATTCAATCAACTTGAATTAGATTCATTGAGTCACACATAAAAAGAAGACTTTAATGTTGGAAGACGGTTTGTCAGAAAAAAACGTTTTCATGGGCAAGATGGGGGTGAAAGAGGGCAATAAGGAGAAACAAATACAATTCATTATAAGCAATGTCTGAAACTTAAAAAGAAATATAAGTAGATAAAACTGGTGATGGTACCATAGTTCTGTAAGTTTATTTAAAACTATGTGAATAAGAAGCAAAGCAGGAATTCACAGTCATTTCTATTATATGATAAATTATATAAATTCGCTAAATGTACTGTAGCCATGAATTAATGTAATTGAGTGTTGTCATTCCTTATAAGGAAATGTCATATCTTATAAGGAAAACTCCAATTTTAAAAAGTATTCAACATACAAAACACATATCCTATTTTGATCTTTTCATGAAAAACATTAGCTGGATGATACCTGAAGCATCCATGCTTCACGGAATGCCATAGACATAAAGCAATTAAGTATTTTGTGAATGTCATTGATTAAAGTTGTATTTAATATTCCTTACATTGTGCTTAGTGTGGATTTATGTTATCAAATAACATAAGCCATTAAGTTTGATGTTGGCTGTTGGTTTGCTGTATATTCCTTTTATTATGCTTAAGTATGGACCTTGGATTCCTGTTCTTTCCAGGACTTTTAACATGAAGGGGTGTTGAATATTGTCAAATGCTTTCTCAGCATCTAGTGAGATGACCATGTGATTTTGTTCTTTGAGTTTGTTTATATGGTGGATTACATTGATGGATTTCCGTATATTAAACCATCCCTGCATCCCAGGGATGAAGCCTACTTGGTCATGATGAATGATCGTTTTGATGTGCTCTTGGATACGGTTTGCAAGGATTTTGTTGAGTATTTTTGCATCAATGTTCATAAGTGAGATTGGTCTGAAGTTCTGATGTAAGCTCTCTCCAGTTTCTTTTTGGAAGCACATAGGGCTATGAGTTTTCCTCTCAGTACTGCTTTCATTGCGTCCCATAGGATTGGGTATGTTGTGTTTCCGTTTTCGTTAAATTCTAGAAAATCCTTAATTTCTTTCTTTATTTCTTCGTTGACCCTGCTATCAGTTAACAGAGCGTTGTTTAGTTTCCATGTGTATGTGGGCTTTTTGTTGTCTTTGTTGTTGTTAAAGACCAGCTGTAGACCATGGTGATCTGAGAGGATGCATGGGAGTATTTCAATCTTCTTATATCAATTGAGGCTGGTTTTGTGTCCAATTACGTGGTCAATTTTTGAGAAGGTGCAATGGGGTGGTGAGAAGAAGGTGTATTCTTTTTATTTAGGATGATATGTTCTGTAGATATCTATAAATTCCAGTTTGTTCAAAGTCTCTTCTAGTTTTACAGTGTCCTTGTTCAATTTCTGTTTCCATGATCTGTCCATTGGTGAGAGTGGGGTATTAAAGTCTCCCAATATTATTGTGTGGGGTGAAATGTATTTTTTGAGCTTTAGTAGGTTTTCTTTTAAGAATGTGGGTGCTTTTTTATTTAGAGCATATATGTTAAGGATTGAGAGTTCTTCCTGACAGATTTCCCCGGTAATGAGTAAAAAGTGTCCTTCCATATCTTTTGTGATAACTTTTGGTTGGAAATTTACTTTATTCAATATTAGAATCGCCTCTCCAGCTTGCTTCTTGGGGCTGTTTGCTTGGAAGTTTTTTTCCCACCCTTTTACTCTGAGATAGTGTCTGTCTTTGTCTCTGAGATGAGTTTTCTGTATGCAGCAAAAGGCTGGATTTTGTTTATGTATCCAGTTTGATAGCCTATGTCTCTTTATTGGGGAGTTGAGACCATTTATGTTAATAGATATCAAGGAATAGTGGTTTCTGTTTCCTGCTATTATTGCTTTTGTGGGTTGAGTTGTGTCTGTGTATTTTTCTTCTTTTAGTTTTCTTGTTTAGGAGTTTTCTTGTTTTTACTAGGCTGTATTTTCCCTCATTGTATTGGGTTTTCCACCTATAATTCTTTGTAGTGCTGGGTTTGTGGTCAGATATTGTGTAAATTTTGATTTGTCTTGAGATATCTTCATTTCTCCATCTATGGTAATTGATAGTTTTGCTGGGAATAGCAGCTTGGGCTGGCACTTGTGCTCTCTTAGGGTGTGCATGATGTCTGTCCAGGCTCTTCTAGCTTTCATAGTCTCTGTTGAGAAATCGGGTGTGATTCTGATTGGCCTGCCTTTGTATGTTACCTGACCTTTTTCCCTTACTGCTTTTAGTATTCTTTCTTTGCATTGGGCACTTGGTGTTTTTACTATTATGTGTCAGGAGGTATTTCTTTTCTGGTCCAATCTATTTGGAGTTCTGAGGGCTTCTTTATGCTCGTGGTCATCTCATTCTTGAGGGTAGGGAAGTTTTCTTCTATGATTTTATTGAAGATATTTACAGTGTCGCTTAGTTGATACTCTTCTCCCTCTGCTATTCCTATTATCCTTAGGCTTGGTCTTCTCATTGTGTCTTGGATGTCCTGGACATTTTGGGTTAGGAGCTTTTTGTTTTTTGCATCTTGTCTGGCTGTTTTGTCTATATTTACAATGTTGTCTTCTGCCCCCGAGTTTCTCTCTTCCATCTCTTGCAATCTATTGGAAATGCTTGCTTCTGTGACTCCTGATTTTTTTTTTTTTTTTTTTTTTTTTTTTTTTTTTTTTTTTTTTTGGTGTTCTCCCTCTAGGGTTATCTCTTTTAGTGTTTTCTTTATTGTGTCAATTTCCGTTTTAATTCCCTCTTCCATTCCTTCATTTCTTTGGTTCTGTTTTCCTCTAGTTTTTCTTGTTTCCTCTTTAAAAGCTTCTGAATCTTTTTGCTTTTCCTCCTGTTCTTGTTTAAGTATCTCTATCAGCATCTTGAGGTATGATTTCAGGTCTGTGTTTTCTTTTTCTGGAGTGTTTGGCATTCTGATGTTTGCTGTTATGGGAGAACTTGGTTCTGGTGTTGCCAGGTTGTCTTGGTTTCCTTGAGATATACTCGTTCACTTTCCTCTTGCCATTTTGTTGTCAGTGATATGTTCTTGCCTTTCCCTTGTATCTATCTGGTCTGTGTCCCTGGATCTCCACTGGTCCAGATGGCAGATGGGCCGAGCCCTGTTCTGTGCCTCAGAGTCACTGGGTGGGAACAGAAGTTCCAAAGTTGTGTTCCTGGTCCCTGGATCGGGCAGGTCGGGAGCGCGGGGTGCGCTTTCTGTGAACACTCCGCAGAGATCTCTCTGCTCCCTGGCTGCCTTGATCTCCTACTCACCAGTTTTTAAATCTTTAGTGCCTGCCAAACCGGGTGGCAGATTGGTCACCATAATTTTAATTTTGGAGAAAACCTCAATGATTTTCTAATCATAGGACAATGTTCTCATTTTTCTTTCAATAGTTGTACCTTTGTTGTTTTCTGAAACCTATATTTCCTTTTGAAATGTTATGTCAGTGAGTGACACAATCATTTAATGAGTTACCTCTGTGCATCTTTGCCTCGATGATGTGAAGAATATTGTTATTAGAGACAGAACTTAATTCTCTGAACAGAATGATCCTGCATCTCTCTCAGTGTTATAGCACAACTAAAAAGGAGGGCAAACTTGATGGTATTACCTGCTCCCAGTGGATGTAATTAAAATAAATACTGAAGTAATTATTTTAATGAGCTACTTTTATTAAAAATGACTCAGAAAAATAAATACACAATAGTCACAAACCATCATAAAAATTTTTCTTGCCCTTATGAATTAAATTATGGATTAATTTATTCTTATTCTTTTCCTTTTTATACAGAATTCTATCAACTACCATTCACTGGTGAATTTCATTTCTGCTATATTAAAATTCTTACTGGAAAAGAATTTTCCCCATTCCTTATTTCCCAGACAGTGTCAAAGCAAATACATTTTCCCAATAGTTTCTGCTATATTATAAGAAGTAACTTGTATACAGCACATGAATATCTATCTATAGATGCACTGCTTTGGTTTCTTCTGAATGCCCATGTATAACCATTATTTAATTGAGATTAAATTTTGTGACATCAAGAAGGTTATTAATTCTCAATCTTTTTAAGTCAATCTTTGTAAACTGATTTGGGCTTTTCTTCCATTAACTTGTACTTAACATATATTCCCCATTTTTCCAACTTTCAACTTCCATGTTTACTACCTTTAAATACAAAAAAATTTATTCACATCATGTATTTTATTACATAATATGACCCACTTTTATCAATAACTTTACTTCACATACCTGAATATTCCATCCTTATCCAAAATCTTATCTTTCCTTATTTTTAAAATATTTTTCATCCTTCCAATACTAATTTTTCACCTTTTGTTCACAGTGATTTTTCCTAGGTTTAATACATAAGCCTCTGATTGCTTCCCTTCTGCTTCCAAGAATATATATGTCTTCATTTGCTAAAAATAGATTCAACTAGCAAATCACTAATGATATTTTCACTAGAGAGGTTAAGTTCCATAAAGGTTTGCCAAAATCTTCAGAATAATGGAATTTCACCCATTCTTTTCCTAAGCTGTATCCAAATAAATTCTTACTGGAACAAATTATTTGCTTTTATTTGGTTGACACTGTTTTCTTTCGTTTTGATTCATTTGGGTGTCTCGGTTTTTGTTCATTTGATTCTTAATCATTATCTCCCCTGATTTGAGATAGATTTTCTGGTTAATTTTCCATTATTTCTTACATCTTTCTACATTTGCTTTCTACATTTGATTAAAAAATCGATCTTCTCCATGGATTTTCTTATTCTAACTCTAGACTACACTGAATATACTCTAAAGAAAATCTTTGTTAATTATTAAATTGTAAATGTATTTTAATGTGTTTTTGTTTTTTCTTATACTTTCATTCTTTTCTTTTGACTGCATGCTAAAGAACCAACATGCCAATATTAACTAAGTGTACATTAATTATCCATTGTGTTAGATCCAGAGATCATAAATCATGCTTATTTTATTTGTTCAGGATTCAATATAATGCATCTCTCAAAAAATATAAAGCTCTTATTAAATAGATGTCTAGAGTAACACCAAAAGACCTTATACTAAAAGTAACTTCTAAAAATATTCTGGTCTTATAGATATACATCAAGATATATTCAAACTTGTGAGTTGTTGGTTTTGAACCCAAAGTGTTTGTTTAAACTCTCACATGCTGTGCGTGTGTCTCTCTCTCACTGTGTGAATAATTTATGAAATGTGTGTGTGAAATTAGGAGGACAACTTGAGGAAGTTGATTTTTTTTTCCTTCCAGAATATAGTTTCTGAGTCTCAAACTAGGGCCACCAAAATTGACAGCACGCACCTCATCTTTCTTAATGATCTTACTAACCTAAATGTAGATTATTTTTGAAAGTCAATCACCATGAACTTTATTTTTTTTCGTTTTTTTTTGAACGACTTTATTTAACAAAATAAAGATAAATGTACAAATTTCAAACATATTTTGCTTAAAATTATACATTTTTGTCAGTACAGTTTTTTCAGATATTAAAATAATTTTTACATAAAACTATGTGAATATATTTTTTAGTCAGTACTTGATTTTTTCAAGGGCTTGACAGTATGCATTGAAAACCTAACAGTTACAATGAGCATAAAGTACATGCAAAACAAAACGCAACATGGAAATAGTCAAAGTCTTCTTGTTTTGTAAATATGGTTTTTTTGGTTTCTTTATTTCTTAGACTTCATACAGTCTGTGAGTTGTTTCTGGGGAAGTGCAAGCCTATGGGGTGAGCATCCCAATATCACTGACTGCATATTATGTCTGTTCTTTTGTGACTGGGTTATCTCACTCAGGATGATCTTCTCTAGATGCATCCATTTTCTTAAGAATTTGGTTAAGTCATTGTTTCTGGTGGCTGAGTAGTATTGCATTGTGTAAATGTACCACAATTTTTGTATCCATTCATCTTCTGAAGGACATCTGGGTTCTTTTCAGTTTCTGGCTATTATAAATAGAGCCGCTATGAACATTGTGGTGCATATATCTTTGTTGTGTATTAAAGTGTCTCTGGGGTATATGCCCAGAAGTGGAATAGCTGGGTCTTCAGGTAGTACTATATCAAATTTTCTGAGGTATCGCCAGACTGATTTCCAGAGTAGATGTATTAGTTTGCAACCCCACCAACAGTGGAGAAGTGCTCCTCTATCTCCGCAGCCTCGCCAGCATCTGCTGTCATCTGATTTTTGGATCTTGGCCAATCTGACTGGTGTGAGGTGGAATCTTAGGGTTGTTTTGATTTGCGTTTCCCTGATGGCTAAGGATGTCGAACACTTCCTCAGATGTTTCTCGGCCACTCGGTGTTCCTCAACTGAGAACGTTTTGTTTAGCTCTGTACCCCATTTTTTAATAGGGTTATTTGATTCTCTGGTGTCTAGCTTTTTGGGTTCCTTGTATACCTTGGATATTAGGCCTCTATCTGATGTGGTGTTGGTAAAGATCTTTTCCCATTCTGTTGGTTGCCGTTTTGTTTTCTTGACGATGTCCTTAGCCTTACAGAAACTTTGCAATCTCATTAAGTCCCATTGTTAATCTTTGACCTTAGAGCTTGAGCCATTGGTGTTTTGTTCAGGAAATTTTCTCCTGTGCCTATGTGTTCTAAGGTTTTCCCTAATTTCTCATCTAATAGTTTCAGTGTATCTGGTTTAATGTGGAGATCTTTGATCCACTTACACTTGAGCTTTGTACAAGGAGATAAGAAAGGGTCTATTTTCATTCTTTTGCATGCTGAGTGCCAGTTGGTCCAGCACCATTTGTTAAATAGGCTGTCCTTTTTACATTGAATGTTTACTGCTGGTTTGTCAAAAATCAGGTGACCATATACATGAGGGCTCATTTCTGGATCTTCTATTCTATTCCATTGATCCACATGCCTATTTCTGTACCAGTACCATGAAGTTTTTAGCACAATTGCCTTTTAATATAGCTTGAGGTCAGGGATAGTGATACCCGCAGATGTTTTTTTGTTGTTGAGGATGGATTTCGCTATTCTACGTCTTTTGTTATTCCATATGAAATTGCACATCGATCTTTCCAATTCCATAAAGAACTGTGTTGGAATTTTGATGGGGATTGCATTAAATCTGTAGATTGCTTTTGGTACAATGGCCATTTTTAAGATGTTGATCTTTCCAATCCATGAGCATGGAAGATCTTTCCATTTTCTGAGATCCTCCTCAATTTCTATCTTTAGAGGTTTGAAGTTCTTGTCGTACAGGTCCTTCACTTGCTTAGTTAGAGTCACACCAAGGTATTTCATAGTTTTTGTGACGATTGTGAAGGGTACCTTTTCCCTAATTTCTTTCTCCACATGTTTGTCCTTTGAGTATAGGAAGGCTACTGATTTGTTTGAGTTGATTTTGTATCCAGCCACTTTGCTGAACTTGTTTATCAGCTGTAGGAGTTCTCTGGTGGAATTTTTGGGGTCACTTAAGTACACTATCATGTCATCGGCAAAGAGTGATGTTTTTATTTCTTCTTTTCCAATTTGTATCCCCTTGATCTCCTTTTGCTGTCTAATTGCTCCAGCCAGGACTTCCAGTACTATGTTGAATAGGTAGGGGGAGAGTGGGCAGCCTTGTCGAGTCCCTGATTTTAGTGGGATTGCTTCAAGTTTCTCGCCATTAAGTTTGATGTTGGCAGTTGGTTTGCTGTATATTGTTTTTATTATGTTTAGGTATGGACCTTGGATTCCTGTTCTTTCCAGGACTTTTTTTTTTCTTTCTTGTTTTTTTTTTTTTAAACGACTTTGTTTTACAAAACAAAGATAAATGTACAGATTTTAAATATTTTTTGCTTAAAATTATACATTTTTGTCAGTACTGTTTTTTCAGACATTAAAATAATTTTTACATAAAACCATGTGAATATAATTTTTTTAGTCAGTACTTGATTTTTTTCAAGGGTTTGACAGTATGCATTGAAAACCTTATAGTTACAATAAGCGTAAAGTACATGCAAAACAAAACGCAACATGGAAATAGTCAAAGTCTTCTTGTTTTGTAAATATATGTATATTTTTTTGTTTTCTTTATTTCTTGGACTTCATACAGTCTGTGAGTTGTTTCTGGAGGAGTGCAAGCCTCTGGGGTTAGCATCCCACTATCAGTGACTGCATATTATGTCTGTTCTTTTGTGACTGGGTTATCTCACTCAGGATGATATTCTCTAGATGCAGCCATTTTCTTAAGAATTTGGTTAAGTCATTGTTTCTGGTGCCTGAGTAGTATTCCATTGTGTATATGTACCACAATTTTTGTATCCATTCATCTTCTGAAGGACATCTGGGTTCCTTCCAGCTTCTGGCTATTATAAATAGGGCCGCTATGAACATTGTGGTGCATATAACTTTGTTGTGTATTAAAGTGTCTCTGGGGTATATGCCCAGGAGTGGAATAGCTGCGTCTTCAGGTATTACTATATCCAATTTTCTGAGGTATTGCCAGACAGATTTCCAGAGTGGTTGTATTAGCTTGCAACCCCACCAACAGTGGAGAAGTGTTCCTCTTTCTCCGCAGCCTCGCCAGCATCTGCTGTCATCTTAGTTTTGGATCTTGGCCAATCTGGCTGGTGTGAGGTGGAATCTCAGGGTTGTTTTGATTTGCATTTCCCTGATGGCTAAGGATATGGAGCACTTCCTCAGATGTTTCTCAGCCATTCGGTGTTCCTCAACTGAGAACATTTTGTTTAGCTCTGTACCCCATTTTTAATAGGGTAATCTATTGGAAATGCTTGCTTCTGTGATTCCTGATTTTTTTTTTTAGGTGTCCTACCTCTAGGGTTATCTCTTTTTGTGTTTTCTTTATTTTGTCAATTTCTGTTTTAAATTCATTCTTCCATTCCTTCATCTCTTTGATTCTGTTTTCCTCTAGTTCTTTGAGTTCTTTGAGTGTTTTTCTTATTTCCTCTTTAAAGGCTTCTGAATCTTTTTGCTTTTCCTCCCGTTCTATTTAAGTATCTCTATCAGCATCTTGAGGTATGATTTCAGGTCTGTGTCTTCCTTTTCTTGAATGTTTGGAATTCCGATGTTTGCTGTTATGGGAGAGCTGGGTTATGGTGTTGCCAGGTTGTCTTGGTTTCCTTGGGATATATTCTTTTGCTTTCCTCTTGCCATTTTGTTGTCAGTGATATGTTCTCGCCTTTCACTTGTATCTGGTCTGTGTTCCTGGTTCTCCACTGGTCCATGTGGCAGATGGGTTGAGCCCTGTCTATGCCTCAGCGTCGTTGGTTGGGAACAGAAGTTCCAAAGTTCTTTTCCTGGTTGCTGGATCAGACAGGGCGGGGCAGGGCAAGGCAGAGGGTGCACTTTCCGTTTGCACTCCACAGAGATCTCTCTGCTCCTTGGCAGCCCAGGTCTCCCATCCACTAGTTGCTCAGCCTTTTTGAGCTGCCGTTCCGGGTAGCAGATGGGCCAGGCTCCGCTCTGCGTCCTGAAGTCGCCACCGGGTGGAAACAAGTTTGAAATTTCTGTTCCTGGTAGCTGGATTGGGCAGGGCAGGGCAGGGCAAGGTAGGGGGTGCACTTTCCGTGTGCACTCCGCAGAGATCTCTCTGCTCCCTGGCAGCCCAGGTCTCCCACCCACCAGTTGCTCAGCCTTTAGGACTGCCGTTCTGGGTGGCAGATGGGCCAGGCTCCACTCTGAGTCCTGAAGTCGCCTCCGGGTGGAAACAGAAGTTCCTAAGTTCTGTTCCACGTCACTGGATCGGGCAGGACAGGGCAGGTCAAGGCAGGGGTTGCACTTTCTGTGTGCACTCCGCAGAGATCCCTCTGCTCCCCAGCAGCCTAGGTCCCCCACTCACCAGTTGTTCAGCCTTTACGAGCTGCCGTTCCGGGTGGCAGATGAGCCAGGCTCTGCTCTGTGTCCTGAAGTCGCCTCCGGGTGGAAACAGAAGTTCCTAAATTCTGTTCCAGGTCACAGTTGTTCAGCCTTATCGAGCTGCCGTTTGGGGTGGCAGATGGGCCAGGCTCCGCTCTGCGTCCAGTTGCTCAGCCTCTACCCACCATGAACTTTAAAGTCAGGCTTTCAAGAACTAGATAACTGACATTAAGAAGCCTATGATACAACCATCCCTAAATAAAGTATTAAGGTTATTTTAAAGTATGCATACGATTCTGATTTCATAAATAAATCTCACAAGAAAAATTAGGTATTAAAATTAAATAAACGAAGAAAGCTGAACTTCTTAATATATATATACCTTTCCATGCAAATGAGTAAATTGTGTTGTTACATTTTGTCATACCACATTCTTTCCAAGAACTTAAAGCTATTAAGTGGTACATACATACCTGTCCAGTCTCCTACTACTTTAAAATGGACACCAAATGTTGCTTTCGTTTCAGTAGGACACTGGAAAAAAAATACTACCATTAATCCAGATTGATTGTCATGTATTAGAAGTATATGATGTGATTAAAACCTTTATTTTTATTGTAAGCCCTCAGATTAAGAATTAATGAGAAAGAACAAGATAAAATGTATATGAGAGATAAAGCAATGTCATCTGATCTCTAAGGCATTTGAGTTTCTCTAAAGGCACATAATTATGCACACAAAACAGAAGGAAATATGCAAAATAACAATGAATATAGTATCATAGGTAAATATAAGACCTGTGAAAATATATGTTCAGGATTTTCTGGCTTGCATTCTGTCAGGCCTGCAGCATCAGGGACATCAAGGTCAGACCCCTCTACTCCCAGTGTCCTGCCTGAGGGCTCCTCTGCATCACAGCCAGCAACAGTGCATTTCACCCTTCTTCCTAAGCTCCATTTTCTGGCCTACTGCTCTGTTGGTCCATGTTTCACCTGCCTCAGGGAAAGGCCACTCAGAAGGTAAAATCCAGGGAGTTTGACTCTGCTTATTCCACATAGCACCATAGTGGGTGTGGGCTTTAGGGAGCACCAAGGAAGCACTAAGGCATGCTCAGGGGCAGAAAAGCACAGTCTGAGATGTTGGGGTTGATGGTGCCTGCAATTAGGCCTAGGGCATAGGGAGGCCTTCTACCAGAGAATTAGGTTGTGTAGATGAAGACCTTCTCCATGTTCACCATGTAATGGTAGATTAAAGGTTATGGTTCTAAACTGTTTATTAACTCTTCATGGTGAAAAATAAATGTGTACCATAAAATATCAACTTCTTAGGATGCACCCAAGATTAAATATATTTTGCTGGGAGAAATGTCTAGAAATGGAAGCTTATTGGCTAAGACCTCAGGGCCTAAAGATTCCTCATTAGCATGTAGAACTCTGTTCTGGGTCTACAAGACCACAGGTCACTTTCTGTTATATGGGGAGTGTGGCATGCGTTCCAGGCAAGCAATCTAGCAGGGAGTTGCCTAAGTCTCAGGTGTGTGCACACCTAGTCTCTGGGGTCTTAACCCGCTCTTCCTTACTAAGTTTCCTGCCATGACTTTAATGTCCCATACTGTTCTGCCTGCATTCCCCCAGGCATACCAGCAGTGCAGACAACCAAATAGGACCCCTGCCCCAGGCCCCTTACTTGCCAGGTCCCCTTCAGGCACACCAAGCAGTAACAAATTGCCCTATACCCTTTATTCCACTTCCTGGCTCACAACTCTGTCTGGTTTCCTGGAGGCTCACTGGCACTAGGTACAATCAGGTGGCTAAAGGTCAGCACAAGGACACAATGAACAAGCCACAAAGAAATATTGTACCACCAGAGACCATCTATCCTACAGTAAGAAGCCCTGGATATCTTAAAGCATCTGAGGCAAAAGTAAATGACTTTAATTTAACCTTATGAAGATGACAGAGGCGTTTAAACAATGACTAAACCACTTAAAGAAGCACAGCAAAACAATATATCAGGTAAAAGAAATGAATAACAATGCACAAGAAATAAAAATGCAAATAGAATTAATAACAAAAACATAGGCTGAGGAAATCTTGGGAAAGAAAATACTAAGAAAGAGAATAGGAATTATAGACACAAGCATCACCAACAGAATATAAGAGATGAAAGGGAGAATCTTGGGCACAAGCTTAGATAACAGGGCATAAGAAATTGGTACATCAGTCAAAGAACTGTTAAATCTAAAATGTTCCCGACACAAAAGATCTAGGAAATATGGAATACTATAAAAAGACTAGAACTAAGAATAACAGAAATAAAAGATTCTCAGTTCACATGCCCAGAAAATATTTTTAACAAAATCATAAAAGAAAATTTCCCAAATATAAAGAAAGAGAAGGCTATACATATCCAAGAAGTTTACAGCACACTAAATAGAATGAACTAGAAGAGGAAATGCTCCTACCACATTACTTTCAAAACACTAAGCCTACAGAACAACAAAAAGAAGATTAAAAGCTTCAAGGAATTGTTCTAGACCAAAAAGAAGCAAACATCCAAGAAGAATAGAAAACAAGAAATCATAAAACTGAGGTCTGAAGTCAATGGAATAGAAATAAAGAGAACAAAACAAAGAATCAACAAAACCAAGAGTTATGTCAACAAGATAGACAAAACCTTTCCCAAAGTAATTAAAAGAGAAAGTACCCAAATTAATAAAACCAGAATTGAAAAGCAGGTCATAACAACAGACACTGAGGAAATCCAAAGAATCATTAGTCTTAACTTAAAAACCCATATGCTACAAAGTTGAAAAGTCTAAATGAAATGGACAGTTTTCTTGATAGATACCCCATTTACCAAAGTTAAGTCAAGATCAAGAAAACAATTTAAAACAATCTATAATGCCTAAGGAAACAGAAGCAGTTGTTAAAATTCTCCCAATTAAAATTAAAAAAAAAAAAAAAAAAAAAAAAGGCTCATAGATGGTTTTAGCGCAGAATTCGGCCAGATCTTTCAAACAAGAGTTAACACAAACACTTCTCAAATGATTCCATAAAATAAGAAGAACAGGAACACTGCCAAATTTATTCTATGAGGCCACAGTCACCTTGAAACCAAAATCACACAAAGTCTCAACAAAAAACTCCATACCAATTGCCCTTCTGAATATTGATGCAAAAATACTCAACAAAATACCAGAAAGCCAAATCTAAACATCAAAAACATCATCTTCCATGATCAAGTAGGCTTCATCCTAGGAAATCTGAGATGGCCCATCATACGAACCATATAAACATATGGAGAAGGAAAAACACAATCATTTCATTATATTCTGCAAAAGTCCTTTTCATATTTGTTTGATAGGCATTAAATTTTAAATATGAATAATCTACTAATGATTATGTATCAGTGGCACAAAATACTAAAATATATCTATTTTAGAAATATAATATGATTTTACTAGATATATATTTATTAAACATAAAAAATAAGAAATAATGTATCATGAAACTTGAAATAAACAAAATAATTGAAATTTATATTTAGGTTTCTTATCTAAAGTTATGTGTAATCCATTTTTTTAAACAGAAAAATGATCACAAACATGGAATCAAATTCTTTCCCAAGTAGGGACCAAATATCACAATAATATCACACATAAATCTTGCTACCAGGTTTAATCAATTTTAAGCGCTTTCAAATAACTTTCCAAAGGAAACTCTCTGGTCCAGCAATCTCATATTGGTTGGGCTATTAGGAAAAGCATCTACGCATTGATTGATTGATGGCAAGCTGATGATGCTACTGAGGTAACTGAATAAGGAGGGCAGCAACTGAATCAATTGGCTAATTCACTGATGGCTGTACAGCTGCATGAGTTATGGGTATATAAGCCAAGTGAAAAAAACTAGATCACTGGAGGCCTAATGCTAAAGGCTATGTTCTGTGCCTGTACCATTCTTTCATACATTCTCTGGACACTGGAAAGTAAACCTTCTGCTCTTCCATGTCCTTATACCTTGATGCCCTATACCACAGACATATCGGCTGACTATGGCCTCTGGTATGATGAGGCAAAATAAATGTTTTGCTTAAGCTGGCTTCTTTGGTAACTCTGTCACAGTGATGAAAAAGTGACTCAATAGCATAAAAATTCTGTATTTCAGGGTCAAAGATCAAAATCAGTTGTTTGAACTATTTCCATCTCTGCATTGTATGACTCAGTTTAATTCATTTTAATTAAATGAAACAAACTATCAATATCTAACATAGCCCTGTCCCCAATTTACTTGCATTATGCTCATTTTTAGTAAGTTTTTTAATCCATTTTGCTGCCAGTTCTTCTCAACTCTTTGAGAGTTATCTCAAAGCCTTCTTTTCAAAGAAGAGCCTGAAATGCTTTGTCAGTAAAAGTATTCACCTCTCTGAACCTAAGAGTGCCTGTGCAGCTTTTGTGTCTCCATTTGACAGTTTGTGATATTTTGTGTACCTTGTCCAAATGACTATGTCAAAAATGTTCAGAAATTTAGATCTAGTTAAAATCACTTTTACATGTTCTAAAATATATAGCACATTATGCATAGAGTATGGAAGGTAAAAAAGCATAAATTGAATGAGGTATCACTTGAATAAAATATTAAAGGATAAACCTAAGGAAAAAATATTGACTTCACACCTATGTCTTTTTTTCCATGACGTGTTCATCTTGTAAACACAAATTTATTGGAGTTTTAAAATATTCCAGATACAGTAATAGGAGTACATATAATTTCAAAAATAAGGAATATTCAAAATGCATAACAAAAGAGAATGAGGAAAAAGAGGTGGCCCAGTATTTAAAAACCCTTGAGACTCATTCAGAAGATGTGGATTCATTTCCCAGCACTAATGCAGTAGCTCAAAACCATTTGTAACTCCATTTTCAGGGAATCTCATAAACACTTCTGATTTTTAGGGCACCAGGCACTCATGTAGTTCACAGACATCCATAGGCAAAACACTCAAACATCTAACATAAAATGAGTAATTTAATAATGTAAAATGAAAACAAACATTAAAATGACAAGTTTAACGTTACAAAAATGACAAATGATAATGCTGGACAAAAGAACCAAGTCATTTGCACAATTGGAAAATATATGCCATGGGCTGTAGACCAGCCTAAGCATGCTCTTTGAGGACATAAAAAAAAAAAAAAAATAACCAATTAAAACAAAAGAAAATTTTTGAAAGGCAGAATGTAGTGAAATGGTGGGTTAGAAATAAATGAGAAAATATTTGAAACAAAATTTTTCTTGTATATAAGAAGGGAATACCATAAAAAGCAATTCCATCTTTCATCAGAACACTGGAGAATTTCATATCTCAAAAGCATAAAGAGCAAGAGCTGGAGTTCAAAAAATATCTCAAAGTTCCTATATATATATTTGTATGAGTTTCTCCTCTCCCAAGACTTAATTTAGTCTAACCAAAAGTTTGAGAAGTACCACTCCACAAACCCAAAGACAAGCAGAAACAAAACACATAGGACTCTGGGTCTGCAACTATGCAATACTGAAAGAAAAAAGTAAGCTACCACTCAATTATTGAAGAAAAAATGCAAGCATGCTGCATGATACATCCAAATAATATGACTGAAATTGAGATTCACAACCTGGACCCTGATCCAGGCTTTCCTCTTTTAGTTAATAGAACTCAACTTCTTTAGGCCAGAAACTAAAGAATGAACATTGAATTCTTCACATTTACAATCCAATTGCAGGAGAAAAACAAGTTTTAATCATTCAAACTTTGGAATAGATTTAGACGCTTACACTTCTTATCATGTCTAGTGTCACCAACATGATCAAAGCCATCATCATACCTACACTGGATGGAACAGACTCCTAACTGCTCTCCCTAGTTCTGCTAATATAGCAACCAGAGTTAGACAAGGAAAAGGGCAATGCCTGAAGTATCTGACATGAACTGGAATCTTCAGATCTGGAAACACAGGGGGGTCACAAGAGAAATGTGCATAGCTGTAAAGTAACAGAGGATTAGAAAGTTGATAATAGTGCCGCTTGGCATTCAGAGCTCATGGGAATGTAAGAGGAAATAAAAGAAGGCTGAATCAAAGCTGCCAAAAAATGAGGCAAGCCAGATACACAGATGTCCAGTAAACAAAACTGAAATGGCAAAAAGTGCTTCAAAAGATGAACAGCAGCATGAGAAGGTGCTGCTCTGTAAATGCCATCATTCACTGGGAAATGCTCATGCCTTTCGCCAGTAAGAGGGTATTGTAAACCTTGGGGGTATCTTCATGGCTGGCTGCGATGGCCAAATCAAAGGAAAGTAACAGAGAAAGAGCAGAAAATCTGATGAGCTGCAGCATGAATCAAGAGACGAGGCAGGAAAGGGTGTCTTCACCATTTTCTCCTTGAAACCAGGAGGGGAAAGAAATATCAAAAACTACTGATTGCATAAATCGAATTGCCATTAAGCAGTCTATTTGTTCTGAGCATGCTGCTTTATTTATCTCGCACTGATCACAGAGGCTCTCATTAGCCTCGGAGGAAACACTGCGTTTCTCCTAGAAGACAGCCAAAGTACAGGAGTTTGGTCATGTTAATTCTCAAAACCTCAAACATTTGGTTGGGTTCTGTGGATGCTAATCATTGTCTGTGGTTTTCAACACTGTGCCTATAATACGTGATGAAAGATTATGCCTGGCCGCTCACCGTCTCTCCTCCATCTGAGGTTCTAGAGTGAAGGATTAATGAAAAATTTAAATAAGGCAAATTTCCAGTATTAAGTAGAAGGGATTAAGAATAAAGATCAAAATCATTGACAAAGAATTACTAGTTACGTTTGATGACATACAATTTACTAAGTAACAACTGTAAAACTTTGTCTTGTTTTCTTTAAATCTAAAAAACAAACAAAAGAAACATTCCCCAAAGTAACTGAGACATTAAAACCAGAAAATATAATGGTAATGGACAAGCAGGCATGCTATGTGGAAGTTCAGACACAAACAGGAGAAGTACTGGGTTCTGACTCATGGAAACAAATACGAAATTGGGTTATTCATGCTTCAAAATAATGAATCATAGAAGTTAAACTAGAGATGATAGGAAAGCATGCTTATTTCTGAGTAAAAATAATACTAGTAAGACATGGAGATATTTACATAGACTTCAATGAGTTAATTCTGATAAAGAAGATTCTGCATCATTTCCACATGGAGAATTTATGGAAAGAATCAATAGACGAAAACGTCTACCGCAGTGAAAAATAAAAAGTTGTTGAATTTTGTAATAAGTATAAAATCTTAGGCTTTCTTAAATCTTGCCCTTTTAAAACTCACATTTAATTTTGTTTTTTAAATTGGAAAACAAGCAACATGATTTGTGATGATGCAAAAAAAAAAAAAAAAAAACCTAAACATTTGATTATTATAGAACACACCTGGGAAACACTGAGTAACACAGGAACAAAATGCAAAATTCTATTTACTTATTAAGTCAATAAATGTCTAAAGAGAAGAAATATAATGAAAATTTGGTTCTGGTCCCAGCTTTTGTCATGAATTAGCGTTTAATGACTTTTGTCCCTTCAACAATTTAAAATGTTGGTTCTTCAAATAAAATGTGGACAGCAGATGTTGCAACTTAATATATATTAGTAAATTGCATTTATGTGTTTAATTCTAGGTTCTCAAAAAGAATCACTTTAAAAAATATATTGCTTTGGGATGAAATGTGTGATTGATTGTTGTACTATTCAGATCCTCCACCTTCCTTCCACTTATTCTCAAAATTTATAATCAAAACACTTAGAAAGCCTCCCAGCAGTGGAGATAACTACTTACTAGCAGATTTCTATGGGACATTCCCCATAAACTATATTCACTCAAAATTTCATCTTCATCCATGTCCAAGGTCTTTGCCCTAGAGGCATCTAAACTTCAAGGACAAGTCAACTGGGAGATAAATAGCTTTGGGCCCTTGACATCAAGACAGGACATCTCTGAAATAAGACCTCACCTGAAGAGTTCTTGTCAGCCATTTTAAGACCCCTTCTGTTATTCTACTATACTACTCAAGTTCTGGCTAGAAAAAGATTCATTTATTTTGTGTATATGGGTGCTTTGTCTTTGTTCACACCAAAAGAAGGAATTAGAAAAATGATTGTGACCAACCAGGTGATATCTAGTAATTGCTCTAAGGACCTCTTGAATAGCAGCCACTGATCCATCTCTCCAGCCTTCCCCCCCATTTTTCCTTTTAGAGTTACCTAATCTTCTTTACAAATTCTTTCATTATTGTTCTATTTGATTTTATACCTCTTATTCTCTCTTCTCTTCAATACCTTTCCCAAATCTTGTGTTTTTCCTTTATTTGATGTTCTTTCTCTTACATTTTCTTGAATCCCAGCTTTGAGGGTTACCTTACATTTACCCTAAATTTATTTAATTTCATAGCATGATGTACATAATTTTGCCTTTTTAATTATACCTTTTTTGTTGTTCTTTGGGTAATAGATTCTATTATTAGGAAAATTCTATTAGGAAAAGCTAATTAATTTTAAGTATGTTTCAACATACTTCTTGAACTGAGTTGCTATTACAACTGTTTTTTTCTTCTTCCTTCTTTCCTTTCTGAAATATACTAGGGACTGAGCTCTCCAGAGTAGACTGCTATGCTAAGAAGATGGTTGTTATTTAAGAGCATTGGTTATGTTGGCAGAGGACCAGTGTTCAGGTTCCAACACCAATATAAATGGCTCACGATCATCTGGTCTTTGCAGGAACCTACACACATATGTTCATATCTAGAAGTTATACAAACCCACACACACATTAATCTTTTTAGATAAAAGAATATGTTAATCATTGAGAATATCCCCAAAACCAAATGGAAGAGCTATCTAAACAATAGATACCAAATGGCAACACAAGGACACAATATGGCACAAAGAAACAAGGCTACAGGCCTGCTATGAAAGATTATACTATGCCAAGTATGAATTCAAAGAGGTAACAATGAGAAAGGTAAAAATTTACTCATGACAGTGTTTATTAATCACAAAAATAATTGAAATACGCAGAAACAAGAAGAAAGGAAAACATCAGAAGACCTGGACTAGAAAGCCAACAATATAGCATAGTAAATCAGAAGGGTAGATGAGAAAATTGTCAATATATATGATAAAGTCTTCACCATGGCAGAGAAATTGAGTAAGATGGTTAAATTGGGGGAAATGTAAAAACAAATTCTGGCAGTAAAATATCAGATGAATCGAATTTAAGAAATTAGTGAAAACTTCACAACAGTCTCAAACAAGTAGTGGAGAGAATGTTAAGAATGAAGATTGACGTAGAGAAATTAAATCATTCAACCATTAATAAAGAAATATAATAAATAAAGGGCCTAACCACAATTTCCCAGATCTCTGATCTCCGTCATGAAACCAAAAATAGTCATCCATAGGGCTGATATTAAAACTATAGGCATAGAAAATATATGACAATTAAATTATAGAATAAACGTCTGCAAATCTAGGATTCCCAAATTATAGAAATGAGACAAGTTGATTAAAGAGCAAAAGCTTCAAGAATATATTACAGTTCTGATATAATAAATACACCACACTGAGCTATCTCAGAGGAATGCTGATCTGAATTGAATTTTATAAGTGTTGCTAACTCAAGGTTATGGGCAAGGTAAAAGCCCTTCAGGTTTATGACCTCTGATTTGAGTGTGTATGCCTGTGCGTGTGCGTGTGCGTGTGCGTGTGTGTGTGTGTGTGTGTTTCTCATTTTGGCTTGAAAAAGAGTTGTAGACAAGTGAGATGTTTAACCTAAAAGCATTCATTCTTAGTTTTCGAGAAAACATAAACATTTCCAGTAAAGTACTAATTATAAAAGTTGAGACAGTTTTTTTTTTTTGTTGTTGTTTTTCCTTTGGTTTGATTTTTTGTTTGTTTGTTTGTTTTTTTCTGAAGCCAGTTGTTAGGCAATTTTCTCCATTTGGGACATGTTAAAAAATTGTTTTTCGTTCTCAGTTGAAGAATATCGAATGGCTGTGAAACATCTGAGGAAGTGCTCGACATCCTCAGCCATCAGGGAAATGCAAATCAAAACAACCCTGAGATTCCACCTCACACCAGTCTGATTGGCCAAGATCCAAAACTCGGATGACAACAGATGCTGGCGAGGTTGTGGAGAAAGAGGAACGCTTCTCCACTGTTGGTGGGGTTGCAAACTAATACAACCACTCTGGAAATCAGTCTGGCGATACCTCAGAAAATTGGATATAGTACTACCTGAAGACCCAGCTATTCCACTTCTGGGCATATACCCCAGAGACACCTTAGTACACAACAAAGATATATGCACCACAATGTTCATAACAGCTCTATTTATAATAGCCAGAAGCTGGAAAAAACCCAGATGTCCTTCAGAAGATGAATGAATACAAAAATTGTGGTACATTTACACAATGGAATACTACTCAGCCACCAGAAACAATGACTTAACCAAATTCTTAAGAAAATGGCTGCATCTAGAGAATATCATCCTGAGTGAGATAACCCAGTCACAAAAGAACAGACATAATATGCAGTCACTGATAGTGGGATGCTAACCCCAGAGGCTCGCACGACCCCAGAAACAACTCACAGACTGTATGAAGTCCAAGAAATAAAGAAAACAAAACAAAACAAGACAAAAAAAAAAATAGTCATGCTCAATCCTTACCCACCAAGAACACATTGACAAATTCTGGGTTGCACCCTGTATTGCATGTACTGTCTGCTCATTGTATTAAAAAAAAAAAAAATCTTTACACACCAAAAAAAAAAAAAAAATGTTTTTCTATTTCTATGAAAAAAATACTCTCTAAGCTTTGTAGTTGGCATTTAATAAATTGCTTCATTTCTTATAATCTATGTTCTCTGTTCAATACTATCTTGAACCAAATTTTAAAAAAATTCTCAGAGATTCTGAAGGGAATTTATAATGATTTTAAATAGTAAGTCTGATCTGGTAAGCTGTGTAAAGTTTCTTGCATATTTTCTTCCCTTTCAACTTCTAATTTTTTTTTTTGCTAAGAACTTCATGTTTATATATGTATGAAAGCCAGGAAAATATGTCTTAAAACTGTCAGAAGCAAACATGCTTTAGATGTAATTTTATTTTTGTTAAAGTCAAATATTTTTTTAGTTACATACATTTCCGGGTCCTGATAAAACCTAGGAACCTCCTGAGGACTAATAGGCTTGACAGCAACCAGATTTCTGAAAAGAACTGTGCCCTAAGGGCTCCAAGAGTCCAGCTTTACATTCCATGTGAGAAGCAGGGTTTTAACTGTTTCTTGTGACAAATGTTTTCCCTTAACAGTTGCCAAAGCTCAAACGGCAGCAGATGAAAGAGTATTCAGAATAACTCAATGTCACCACAGAGAAAACAATTATATATACATTCTGTGCTGGCCAGGTGCTGCCATCCTTTCTGACAGACCTCAACACATCTCATTATCCCACTAGATGCCAGACAACTTTTGTTTGATGATTATACAATAAAATTCACTGACATAAACAATACAAAATTTGAAGTAAACAAAGATAAAAGCATCTTCTTTTTTCTTCATAAAACCTGTTTTGAGTATATGGCCTCTGATTTTCTCTTAACAAATTGATATGGCAGCTTTCTTAACTTCTACAAATCTATAATTCATAGCTGATTTAATCATAAAAGCACATTGAGGGCCAAATGTCCCAAAAGGTAAAATAATATACCTATTGGTTGTGGATTTTACATCTAATACATGTAACCTAAGAGTCACTTCCTAAACCCCAACTCCAAACAAAAACATTTAAATTATTGATATTTTTACTTCTGTCACCCCAATGTGTTCAAATTTACATTCTGTATATAAACTAGGGGTATGATCTTTATTCTTATTTTGATCAAAAATAGGAATGAGAATGAGCCATCAGTCCTTAATGGAACTATTAAACCAACAGTATTTCCTAACCATGGAATATTCCATAGGCATTTAAAGGAATGGGCACACAGACAGAGGAGTCTAATGAGAAACTGTTCACAGGATAGCATTGAATGAAGTGCATTAGTGAGACAACCATATGACCCAACAAGCAAATCCCAGGAATTTGCATTTGCTAAAGAAAATAAAAAGAGTTCTGAAATTATCTATGTCTAACTATGGAGAAAAGGATATGAGATTCGGAAAACACAGCCCTCAGAATGGTTCAGAGGAGCAGGAACCCTGGCATAGGGACTCGGTATCCACCCACAAAGCCATTGCTTGCAGACCAAATACTCAGGCCATTTGCCACCAGGAACAACAGAGATTCAGTGACACAGGCCTGGCGAGACTGTGCTATGAGTAGCCAAAGAGCAGAGAGGGTTAGGCCAAGCACATGAAAAACACAGCCCTCAGGTTCAGTGGAGCCGAAACTTTGGCATAGAGACTTGGGATCCACCCGAAAACCGTTGGCTCAGAGTCTAGACACACAGACCCACAGTAAAGCACAAGCCCTTGTCAGTAGGAGCCGGGATTTGCCCGGGAAAGGCAGTGCTTGAAGTTCAACTCTGCAGGCCCTCCTACACCTAGACTAGAGAGGAATCTGACACATAGACCCAGGGAGAGCAAATCTGGAGTACTCAGAGAGCAGAAAGTACTATGCTATTGGAAAAAAGGTCCCTAGTGGCCTAAGGAAAGAGCCAGGTCATAATCAGTAGTACTCAGGAACTGTGGGCACAGGGCTCACCAGAACAGCCTCACAAGATCTCCCACATTTCAGCCCACAAAGACAGAGCTAAGTCACTGCTAACAGAACTCACTGGTTGCCCAGCAAAAAAGCCAAACACTCAGAATCAGTTTTCTTCCTGAAACCTCAGGCCCTCAGGTACATGGGACAGACAGGTACCAATCGTCGACAACAAGACCACCTGTAATCACAGACAACAAGATGGCAAGAAGAAAGCGAAATAACTTAAACAATGGAAACCAAGACAACCTGGCAACATCAGAACCCAGCTATCCCATCACAGCAAGCAGTGGAATGTCAAATATTCCAGAAAAAGAAGACTCAGACCTGAAATCATGTCTCAAGATGTTGAAGCAGAACTTTGAGAAAAGCATGAATAACTCACTTAAACAAGAACAGGAGGAAAACCATAAACAAATAGAAGCTTATAAAAAAGAAATACGAAAAACACTCAAAAAATCAAATAACTACAGAAAAACAGAACCAAATGGATGGAGGAATTGAAAATGGAAATAGTAACAATAAAGAAAACACTAAAAGAGACAACCTTGAAGGTGGAAACAGAAAAAATGAAATCAGGAGTCACAGATGCAATCATCGCAAACAGATTATAAGAGATGGAATAGAGAATCTCCAAGGCCGAAGACAACATTGAAAAAATAAACAAAACAGTCAGAGAAGATACAAGAGCCACAAATTTCCTCACCAAAATGTACAGGAGATCCAGGACACAATGAGAAGGCCAAACCTAAAGATAATACGAGTAAAAGAGGGAGAAGAATATCAACTAAGAGGCAAAGTAATTATCTTCAACAAAATCATAGAAGAAAACTTCCCTAACCTTGAGAATGAGATGACCATGAGCACAAAAGAAGCCTACAGAACTCCAAATAGTGTGGACCAAAAAAGAAATTCCTCTAGACACATAATAGTCAAAAACACCAAGGATTCAAAACAAAAAAAAAAAAAAAAAAAAAAAAAAAAATACTAAAACCAGTAAGGGAAAAAGGTCATGTAACATATAAAGGCAGACCAATCAAAATTACACCTGACTTCCCAACAGAGACTATGAAAGGTAGAATATCCTGGACAGACATAATACAGACCCTAAGAGAACACAAATGTCAGTCCAGCCTGCTATCCTGAGCAAAATTCTCAACTACCATAGATGGAGAGACCAAGATATTCCAAAACAAAACTAAATTTACACATTATTTGACCCTCAAATTCAGCACTACAAAGAATAATAGATAAAAATCCCAATACTAGGAGGAAAACTACATCCTAATAAAAACAAGAAAATACCTAAGCAAGAAAATCAAAGAAGAAAGACACACAGACACAATTCTACATTTAAAAGCAAAAATAGCAGGAAACAGTAACCACTATTCCTTAATATCTGTTAACATAAATAGACTCAATTACCCAATAAAAAGAGATACACTGTATACATAAACAGAATACAGCATTTTGCTGCATACAGGAAAGCCATCTCAGACCCAAAGACAGACACTATCTTAGGTTGGGAAAAAATTTTTTTAAGAAAACAGCCCGAAGAAACAAGATGGAGTAGCCATTCTAATATCAAGTAAAGTAGAACTTCAACCAAAAGTTATAAAAAAAAAAAAGATAAGGAAAGGCACTTGTTACTCATTACAGGGAAAATTTATCAGGAGGAACTTTCAATCTTTAACATATATGCTCCAAATACAAGAGCACATATATTCATAAAAGAAACCTTACTAAAAGCTCAAAATAATGCATTGTAATCCACACAATAATAGTGGAAGAACTCAACATCCCACTCTCATCAATGGACAGATCTTGGAAGCAGAAACTGAACGAGGACACAGAGAAACTAGCAGAGGTTATGAACCAATTGGCATTAATAAAGACCTACAGAACATTTCATCCTAAAACAAAATAATACACATTTTTCTCAGCACCTCACGGCACTTTCTCCAAAATTGACCATACAATCTGTCAAAAAACAAGCCTCAATAGATATATGAAGATTGAAATACTCCAAAAACCACATGGTCATCTCACTAGATGCTGAGAAACCATTTGACAAAATTCAACACCTCTTGTAAAATTTATTTTAATGTCTGAAAAAACAGTACTGACAAAAATGTATAATTTTAAGCAAAAAATGTTTAAAATCTTTACATTTATCTTTGTTTTGCAAAATAAAGTCATTTAAAAAAAAATTCAACACCTCTTAATGTTAAAAGTCTTGGAAAGAAAAGGAATCCAAGGCCCATACCTAAACATAATAAAAGCAATATGGAGCAAACCAATAGCCACCATCAAACATAACAGTGAGAAACTTGAAGCAGTCCCACTAGAATCAGGGACTCGACAAGGCTGCCCACTCTCCCCCTACCTATTCAACATAGTACTGGAAATCCTGGCTGGATCAATTAGACAGCAAAAGGAAATCAAAGGGATACAAATTGGAAAGGAAGAAGTAAAAATATCACTATTTGCAGATGATATGATAGTATAAGTAAGTGACCCAAAAATTCCACCAGAGAACTTCTATAGCTGATAAAAAGTTCAGCAAAGTGGCTGGATACAAAATTAACTCAAACAAATCAGTAGCTTTCCTATATTCAAAGGACAAACATGTGGAGAAAGAAATTAGTGAAAAGATACCCTTCACAATAGTCAAAAAAAAAAAAAAAAAAAAAAAAAAAAAAAAAAAAAAAAACTATGAAATACCTTGGTGTGACTCTAACTAAGAAAGTGAAGGATCTGTATGACAAGAACTTCAAAACTTTGAAGAATGAAATCTAGGAAGATCTCAGAAGATTGAAAGATATCCCAGGCTCATGGATTGGAAGGATTAGCATTGTAAAAATGGCCATCTTACCAATACCAATCTACAGATTCAATACAATCCCCATCAAAATTCCAACACAATTCTTCATAGAGTTGGAAAGAACAATGTGCAATTTCTCCTGGAGCAACAAATGACCTAGTATATTGAAATCCATCCTCAACAACAAGAAAACATCAGGAATCACCATCCCTGACCTCAAGCTATATTACAAGACAACTATGTTAAAAACCGCATGGTACTGGTACAGAGATAGGCACATTGTACAATGACTAAAATAGAAGATCCAAAAACAAACCCTCACATACATGGTCACTTGATTTTTAACAAAGGATCTATAAACATTCAATGGTAAATGGACAGCCTCTTCAACAAATGGTGCTGGCCCAACTGGCACTCAGCATGCACAAGAATGAAAATAGACCCTTTCTTATCACCTTCGACATAGCTCAAGTGCTAGTGGTTTAAAGATCTCCACATTAAACCAGGAACACGAAACTATTAGAAGAGAACGTAGGGAAAACCTTATAACAAATAGTCACAGGGGAACATTTCCTCAACAGAACACCAATGGCTTGTGCTCTTAGGTCAAAGATCCCCAAATAGGACTTAATGAGATTGCAAAGTTTCTGTAAGAGTAAGGACACTGTTAATAAAACAAAACAGCAGCCAAGAGATTGGGAAAATATCTTTACCAACCCCTGAATCTGGTAGAGGTCTAATATCCAAGGTATACAAAGAACTAAAGAAGCTAGACACCAGAGAATCAAACAGTGCTATTAAAAATTGGGTACAGAGCTAAACAAAAGGTTCTCAATTGAGGAATGGCTGAGGAGCATCTAAGAAAGTGCTAGACATCCTTAGTCATCAGGGAAATGCAAATCAAAACAAACTTGATATTCCACCTCACACCAGTCAGAATAGCTAAGATCAAAAATTCAGATGATGGCAGATGCTGGCGAGGATGCAGAGAAAAAGAAACACTCCTCCACTGTTGGTGGGGTTGTAAACTGGTACAACCACTCTGGAAATCAGTCTGGCGATTCCTCAGAAAATTGGACATAGTACTACCTGAAGACCCAGTTATTCCACTTCTGAGCATATAGCCCAGAAAAGCTCCAACATACAACAAAGACACATGTAACACTATGTTCACAGCAGCCCTATTTATAATAGCTAGAAGCAGTAAAAAAAAAACCCAGATGTCCTTTAGTAGATAAATTGATACAAAAATTGTGGTATATGTACCCAATGGAGTACTACTCAGCTATCAGAAACAGTGACTTAACGAAATTCTTAAGAAAATGGTTTCATTTAGAGAATATCATCCTGAGTGATATAACCCAGTCACAAAAGAACAAAAATAATATGCAGTCACTGATAATTGGATAATAACACCAGAGATCTCTCTGAATACGCCAGAAACAACTCACAGGCTATATGAAGCTGAAGAAAAACAAAGGTCAAAAAAAAAAAAAAAAAAAAAAAAAAAAGAAAGCCTCAGTCCTTTTTAGGAAAGAAACAAATGTACAGCACCCTCTCAGAGTATGGTATACCTAGACCTTAAATCATTAATAATTTAAAAGCTAAGATAATAGCCTTGTGGTAATTTTTGTTATTCACAGATCATTATCCTTAATCTATACTCAACAAGAAATCTGTTTCCATGTTATGTTATGTCCTACATGTACTGCATGCTTATGGTAACTAGTGGGATTTCTATGCATGCTATCAAACCTCTAAAAGAATTAAGTTTTGATAAAAATATTCATATAATGTTATGCCAAAATGCCTCTAAAAATCTGTATATGCATCTCTCTTTTAAAAAAATAAAGTGGTAAGAAAAAAATAAAGGATATGAAAATGAAAAAAATAAAATCCTTCTGCTTTATTTTATGATTTTGAATCTTATGAAATTTAAGTTGTATAAGCTGATACAGGCTTGCACACCTCCTGCTCTGGGTGCAGACTGAGATCACAAGCTCAGTACATACTCACCTATATGGTGCAATGCCTCACCTGTACTACACAGGGAGATGAACCGGTGGAGGTCAGAAGATTAAGTAAGCACTCAGATGCAGGAAAAGGCATATCAGTTATTTCTCTCAATTTTGGATCCTAGATTTTCCATAGAACATAAAATCATCTATATATGTTATGATAGAATTCCAGAGAAAAGGATGAGGGCTGACAAGGGGAGGGTGCATTATAGTTGCACATTGTCGAAATACAAGAGACTCTGAAGGGAAACACATTTGTTTTTTCTCTTTGGTAATTTGGTATGTGATGTAAATTTCTAGCATGTATCCGGTTAAAACACTTTATGGTTATATTATGCAGGTTTAAGCATAATGTGTTATAGTATTATGCAGGCATCTATATTATTTGCTTTATTTTATTTATCCAACCTCGTTTTTCTCATATATAAAGTTACCAACTAGATTGTGTTTCACCTTCTCTTAAGACTGTCTTTTTTATTTATTTTTATTTTATTATATTTATTTTTAATGCTTCTACATCACCCACAGTATCCATCCTCCCTTATTCCATCCATTAATGAAAACTGGTCATATTTGATTTCCACAAATAGTGCACAGTGTACAGGTTCTCCTTGATAGGGTCTCATGCATCCTAGGAAAGAATTCTACCATCTGGCCAACAATTATAAGTCAATTATTTATATTTGAAAAAGTGAAACTAAGAATTTTCCATGCTTTAAATCAATAAGCTTTAACAAATTTTAAATAAGCACATTGTGTACTGAATAGTAAGGAATCCAAAAATAATGGAAAACCAATACTCACAAAGAATCTGAATCAAAAATTACATTTCTTTGATACAGAAAAGCTAACTAAAACATGAAGAAACTATGGTCATCTAATCATTTTGAAAATGATGTAAAACATACACACAAATACACACATGTGACTCACACAGACACATATATTTAGACATGTATGTCCATGTGCACACACATATACAAATACACGAAGATGTTCTGCAATCTAGTTTTTTTTTTCAAATTCGAGAAATATATGTCTTACCATTGTGAGAGTAAATGGGTGGTTTTCTAATGCTGATACACTGGGACAATGTAGAATAATGTACTAAAAAAGCAACAAACAGATAATGTTTTAAATGATCAGATGAGAAATACAGTATTCCAATAATCTGTCTACTAGCTTTCAAAAATTTCCTATGAATGAATGATATCTGTAAAGCCACAAACTATTGGCTCACCTGCCCAGGTCTTGCTTTAAAGTTTTCTTTAATCATACGGAGTTCCATGACATCTGAGGGATGATTGATTACTGAGATGATGGTGACAGGTTTTTTGCTCCGGACACATCGGTAAAGCCTCTCCGCACAGTATAGGCATAACGGCCCAGAAATCCAAATCCAGGTCTAAGGGAAAATTTTCAAAGGTATGCTTCATGTAATGTATGACTGAATCAACAACTGAGCAATAATACTGTGATTTATATTTTTAAACAGTAAGACATTGGTAAGCTCTCAGAAATTTATTCAATCAAACTGAAATTATAAAAGAAAAGGTACTATGGGACCCTAATCTCAAATATATATCCTAGTGAAAACTACCATGACTACATAAGCATTCCTTCATACAATCATATGTACACTGAACTTTATGATGGGGACATACTAGAACTCTCCATAATAGAGAGAAGTTAAAGCATCATACTTATCTGATGATGATTTAGAAAAATAGAACAATTTCACGGTTTAGTAAAAACAATGCCCTAGATAGCTAACACAGGATGCATAGATATATTTCAGGTTTATATACATGATGTCAAATATAAGACAATGAACATGGCATAAGATAGTTTGAAAAATGGATGCAGCAAGCATGTTTATATTTCAAGTTTTTCATAATATAATACGGTCAAAATTACAGTTTTCTAAGAAATGACAGTTTTGATGCATGTAAGAACAATTTTTCCCCTACAATTGCCCACTATAGCATCCTCTTCTCTTTAAAGCTGTCAAGTGAATTGCAATGTATTTGTAAAGATGTGCTTCCTTGTTTATCTGAGACACTGTTTGTTTTTCGACTAGATGGTCTACTGCCTCTCTCTCAATATTCTACAGGCTGCTAATCCACATGAGCCTCAGTTTTGCTGAAATGGCCCTTTGTAGAAATCTTATTTACACAGTTTTACCAGACATTGCTCATTCAGTGAAGGTAGCTAGCTCCTGTTCTATAGACCATGACAATTAACATGACTCTGAAGATAGGCAGGACAGGATAAGCTCTACAATGAAGTGACCTTGATACTGTGGGCCAGATTAAGATACACATCAGGAAAATGAAACATACCTTACATAATAATTATAAGTTGGTGTTAAGGTGATACATGAACAGTAGAGAGTGGCTGGGGACAAAAGTTTTGGTAAAGCGGGAGGGGAAAAAAAAAGGGAGTTTCAAGAGGAGGCAACATGAAGGCAGACATGGTTGTTTCTCTCAGTGCATCTCTACATGGATAAGGTTGTTATGATTATTTTTAATGGTTTCTATGGGTCAATTTATCTTATCTATATGGACAGTTTATACCTTTGTCAACTGGTTGTAAACTTATTGTATGGAGGGATTGTGGAATGAGAATTTAACATATAAACCTGTTTGATAAGTTACTGATTGTTGAGCTAGATGTCACTGGGTTGTAGAGGACAGTGTGTGAAAGTAGAAAACAACACAATGGGGCTGGTATAGACTACACGGAACAGAAGCAGCCAGGGGAATGAGATGAGTGGAGAGGGCAGCTTGGGGATCATGTGATAGCATCCCAGTGCACTGCTCCCCACTGAAGCTGCTTCTGTAGAGTGAGACTGAGGTACGGATAACAACATTAACTATTTTAATAAGTACTGCTAGAAATATTCATCATAATATGACACAAAAAAAATAACTGACCACGTGATTCCAAAGTCATCTAAAAATTTATCCTAGCTTTGATGTTTATTTGTTTTCTCTCTTTAATGTAGAAAGTCACTTCCTCTACTTAATATGCAGAATAGCGGGCTTCAGTTAGACATCTCAGTTACCTCAGACAAGGCCAGAAAGGAGGTGGGGTAGAAGTTACTGAAGTATTTGTGGAGTAGTTGAAGAACTTTCCAGGAGCAGTATTTGAGTTAAGGGCCTACATCTACACACTTCTTCTAGCATTTGTTTACTGATTTTGGTCAGGATACATGTTTAAGCTCAATGTTTTTATCAGAAAATTTTGTAATTGCGTCAAAAGTTAATTGTGGATAATGAAAGAAATCCTGAATACAAAGCAATTCGGTATAGTACCAAAAAGTAAATATTCAAATAATTAACTTCATTATTTATTAATTATAATATCATGTTGTAATATTATAAAAATGAGTAGGGTTTGTTTATAGTTTTTTATTTAAAATGTGTGTCTTAAAAGTTTTAGAATAAATATTTGTGGTCTCACTGAAAGCACACACTAGGAAGAGCATACTACAGTAAGACTATATAATTAGATATTTTTCTACACACATACACAAACACACACACAGACACACACACACACACACAAAGAGTAATCTTCTGTCTAAACATCCTGAACTATCCTCTAGTACCTAAAACCACAGGTTCAGAGACGTGTTGAAATACAATGTCAGAGAGTCACATTAAAACACAGACTTGGCAGGTCTCCAACACTAAATTAATCTGACCTGTGGGAAATGAGCTTGGAATTTGGGCTCTTCCAGGCAAATCTTCACAAGTGTTTTCTGGTAACGATCTTCTAATTTTGAAAATGCTCCAGCAAAAGATCCACGAAAATGTCCTGAGATATAGTCTGGTACAGACATATTCTGAGATGGGGTCCAGTTAAGACTGATGCAACCAGGAGGATGAGTGTCTAAATTGGTTTGATACTTCAACAAGCCACTAAAGTTAAATTGGACACAAACAAAGAGAGGGAAAAGAGACTGAGTCAAAAGATGGAAGGGGCAAGAGATGCAATGGTTTTATTTTTTTTCTTGTTGACTTTACATAACATTTTATACAAAGTATTTGCATGTGATCAATTCAGGAGAAATAAAATACCCTAAATTCTTTACTAAATAGTAGATGAACGTGTTTAGTACTCCAAACAAATGCTATATCTGTGAGGTAGAAGAAAACATATTCAAATTTCTTAATGTGTTTTGAATTGAGCAAGTTTAACTTCTGTTAGGCATTTGTGCATCACAAATTTTCACTTCAATAAACACTGTGAAAGTAGCATCTTTGATATACATCTTCAAGCTTAAAAGGAAAACACAGGGATCATATTTGATCTGGACCAGAAAAGATAAACAGACTTCATGGTTCATGGAGAAATAATAAATGAAAATACTAGGCATCAAAAGTTTGTTGCTTATGTGAAAATCATTGTGCATATCCATCAAGTCACAAAGCTGTTTGCTTTTCAGTCTCCCAGTAAATACAGCCACACAAAAAAGCTCAAAATGAGGGCATTGTTTTCTTAGCTTACTATATTCTAATCCCTTCCTTTCTTCTTTCATTATTCCTAATTGTTTCCTTCCTTCTTACATTTTATCTCTCTCTCTCTCTCTGTGTATGTGTGTGTGTTTGTGTGCCCATGTACATTAGGAAAAATGAGCTAATTAAAAATATATTTGAGAACTCTACAAAATCACATGAAACAATTGGCCTTTTTCCTGTAAAATCTATGTAAGGAGAAAAGTCAGCCAAAAAGAAAAAATCTAATCACTTTGTCTTTGAAGCCAAATCATTTCTAAAGTTTCTATTCAATGTGGATTCATCTATTCCCTGAATATCTAGAATTCCTGTAAATAAATTACACTTGTATTTGAAGAAATCATCTACCGATCTCTGTTGATTTTTTTTTTTTTTTATCTCAAATCAATTATATCTTGGGAGGCTGTAATCCTACAGTAGATTGTTCATCTTTGCCTTATATATTCCACCCATTGATGGACAGGGAAATGCATGTCCAGCAAGTAGAGATTGCTCCCATGAAGCCTAGAGAATACTGTTAAATAGAAACGATTACATGCATGACATGGGATTGCTTCTAATGACTTGATGTCCAACTTATTAACAAAGGACTTTAGCATAACATTATGTAGGGGTTTCAAGAATAAAGATTTGCATGAATTCCAATAATGGCATTAAAAAAAAAAACTTGAAAATGACTTCACTACATATATATGCTTTTTAATTAAAAAACTAAAATAAGGACTTCAGGGTGCAGAACAGAGCCCGGCCCATCTGCCACCCGGACTGGCAGCTCATAAAGGTTGAAAAACTGGCGAGTAGGAGATCTAGGCAGCCAGGGAGCAGAAAGATCTCTGCAGAGTGCTGACAGAAAGCGCACCCCCTCCTGGCCCTGCCTGATCCAGGGACCAGGAACACAACATTGGAACTTCTGTTTCCACCCTGCAGGGAATTCAGGGCACAGAACAGGGCTTGGCCATCTGCCACCTGGACCAGTGGAGATACAGGGACACAGACCAGATACAAGGGAAAGGCAAGAACATATCACTGACAACAAGATGGCAAGAGGAAAACAAAAGAGTATATCCCAACCAAACCAAGACAACCTGGCAATACCAGAACCCAGCTCTCCCATAACAGCAAACATCAGAATGCCAAACACTCCAGAAAAAGAAGACACAGAACTGAAATCATACCTCAAGATGCAGATAGAGATACTTAAACAAGAACTGGAGGAAAAGCGAAAAGATTCAGAAGCTTTTAAAGAGGAAACAAGAAAAACACTCAAAGAACTCAAAGAACTAGAGGAAAACAGAACCAAAGAGATGAAAGAATGGAAGAGGGAAATTAAAATGGAAATTGACAAAATAAAGAAAACACTAAAAGCGATAACCTTAGAGGTAGAACACATAAAATAGAAATCAGGAGTCACAGAAGCAAGCATTTCCAATAGATTGCAAGAGATGGAAGAGAGAATCTCGGGGGCAGAAGACAACTTGTAAACATAGATAAAACAGCCAGAGAAGATGCAAAAAAAAAAAGCTCCTAACCCAAAGTGTCCAGGAATTCCAGGACACAATGAGAAGACCGAACCTAAGGATAATAAGAATAGAAGAGGGAGAAGAGTATCAACTAAGAGACACAGTAAATATCTTCAACAAAATCATAGTAGAAACTTCCCTACCCTCAAGAATGAGATGACCACGAACATAAAAGAAGCCTTCAGAACCCCAAATAGAAACCAGAAAAGAAATACCTCCTGACACATACTAGTCAAAACAACAAGTGCCCAAAGCAAGGAAAGAATACTAAAAAAGCAGTAAGGGAAAAAGGTCAGGTAACATACGAAGGCAAGCCAATCAAAATCACACCAATTTCTCAACAGAAACTATGAAAGTTAGAAGAGCCTGGACAGACATCATGAACACCCTAGAGAGCACAAGTGACAGCCCAAGATGTTATACCCAGTAAAACTATCAATCACCATAGATGAAGAGATGACGATATTTCAAGACAAATCAAAATTACACAATATGTGACCACAAACCCAGCACTACAACGAATTATAGGTAGAAAATCCAATACAATGAGGGAAAACACTGCCTAGTAAAAACAAGAAAACTCCTAAACAAGAAAATCAAAAGAAGAAAAAGACACAGACACAACTCAACCCACAAAAGCAATAATAGCAGGAAAGAGAAACAACTATTCCTTTATATCTATTAACATAAATGGACTCAACTCCCCAATAAAGAGACATAGGCTATCAGACTGAATAAATAAACAAAATCCAGCCTTTTGCTGCATACAGGAAACTCATCTCAGAGACAAAGACAGACACTATCTCAGAGTAAAAGGGTGGGAAAAAAATCTTCCAAGCAAACAGCCCAAAGAAGCAAGCTGGAGTGGCTATTCTAATATTGAATAAAGTAAATTTCCAACCAAAAGTTATCAAAAAATATAAGCAAGGACACTTTTTACGCATTACCAGAGAAATCTGTCAGGAGGAACTCTCAATCCTTAACATACATGCTCCAAATAAAAAAGCACCCACATTCCTAAAAGAAACCCTACTAAACCTCAAAAAATACATTTCACCCTATACAATGATAGTGGGAGACTTTAATACCCCACTCTCACCATGGACAGATCAGGGAAACGGAAACTGAACAAGGACACTGCAAAACTAGCAGAGACTTTGAACCAACTAGAATTAATAGATATATGCAGAACATATCCTAAAGAAAAAGAATACACCTTCTTCTCACCACCCCATGGCAACTTCTTGAAAATTGACCACATAATTGGACACAGAACGAGCCTTCATCGTTATAAAAAGATTGAAATACTCTCATGCATCCTCTCAGATCACCATGGTCTATGGCTGGTCTTTAACAACAACAAAGACAACAAAAAGCCCACATACACATGGAAACTAAGCAATTCCCTGTTAAATGATAGCAGGGTCAAAGAAAAAATAAAAGAAATTAAGGATTGTCTAGAATTCAACGAAAACAAAAAATAAAATAAAATAAAATAAAGTAAAAACATACCCAAAACTATTGGATGCAATGAAAGCAATACCAAGAAGAAAACTCATAGCCCTAAGTGCTTCCAAAAAGAAACTGGAGAGAGCTTACATCAGCAACCTGACAGCACAGCTAAAAGCCCTAGAACAAAAGGAAGCAGATATACGCAAGAAGAGTAGACAGCAATAAATAATCAAAATTACGGCAGAAGTAGACCAAATAGAAACAAAAAGAACCAGTGAAAAAAAATCAACAAAACCAAGAGTTGGTTCTTTGAGAAAATCAACAAGATTGATAAACCCCTAAGCAAGACTAACTAGAGGGCAAATAGAGAGTATACAAATTAACAAAATCAGAAAGGAAAGTGGACACATAACAACTGAAACTGAGGAAATTCAAGAAATCATCAGATCCTACAACAAAAATTTATACTCCAAAAAATTGGAAAATCTGGAGGAAATGGACAAATTCCTAGACAGATACACAATCCAAAAGTGAAACCAGGTCCAAGTAAACCATCTAAATAACCCTATAACACCTAAAGAAATAGAAGAAGTCATCAAAAGCCTCCCAACCAAAACAAGCCCAGGTCCAGACAGGTTTAGTGTAGAATTTTATCAGACATTTATTGCGGATATAACACCAATACTCTCCAAAATATTTCAGAAGTTAGAATCAGATGGAATACTACCTAACTCATTTTTTGAGGCTACAATAACCCTCATACCTAAACCACACAAAGAAACTACAGGGAAAGAGAACTTCAGACCAATCTCACTTATGAACATTGTTGCAAAACACTCTACAAAATCCTTGCAAACCAAATCCAAGAACAAAACGATCATTCATCATTACCAAGGAAGCTTCATCTCTGGCATTCAGGTATGGTTTAATATAAGGAAATCCATCAATGTAATCCACCATATAAACAAACTCAAAGAAAAACATCACATGGTCATCTCACTAGATGTTGAGAAAGGATTTGACAAAATTCAACACCCCTTCATGTTAAAAGTCCTGGAAAGAAAAAGAATCCAAGGTCCATACTTAAACATAATAAAAGCAATATACAGCAAACCAACTGCCAACATCAAACTTAATGGTGGGAAACTTGAAGCAATCCCACTAAAATCAGGGACTCGACAAGGCTGTCCACTCTCCCCCTACTTATTCAACATGGTACTGGAAATCCTGGCTGGAGCAAATAGACAGCAAAAGAAGATCAAGGGGATACAAAATGGAAAATTAGAGATAAAAACATCACTCTTTGCTGATGAAATGATAGTGTACTTAAGTGACCCCAAAAATTCCACCGGAGAACTCCTACAGCTGATAAACAAGTTCAGCAAAGTGGCTGGATACAAAATTAACTCAAACAAATCAATAGCCTTCCTATATTCAAAAGACAAACATGTGGAGCAAGAAATTAGGGAAAAGGTACCCTTCACAATCGTCACAAAAACTATGAATTACCTTGGTGTGACTCTAACTAAGCAAGTGAAGGATCTGTATGACAAGAACTTCAAACCTCTAAAGAAGGAAATTGAGGAGGATCTCAGAAAATGGAAAGATCTCCCATGCTCATGGATTGGAAGGATCAACATTTTAAAAATGGCCATCCTACCAAAAGCAATCTACAGATTCAATGCAATCCCCATCAAAATTCCAACCCAGTTCTTCATGAAATTGGAAAGATGAATTTGCAATTTCATATGGAATAACAAAAGACCTAAAATAGCAAAATCCATCCTCAACAACAAGAAAACATCTGCGGGAATCACTATCCCTGTCCTCAAGCTATATTACAAGGCAATTGTGCTGAAAACTTCATGGTACTGGTACAGAAATGGGCATGTGGATCAATGGAATAGAATAGAAGATCCAGAAATGAGCCCTCATGTATATGGTCACCTGATTTTTGACAAAACAGCAGTAAACATTCAATGTAAAAAGGACAGCCTATTTAACAAATGGTGCTGGTCCAACTGGCACTCAGCATGCAAAAGAATGAAAATAGACCCTTTCTTATCTCCTTGTACAAAGCTCAAGTGTAAGTCAATCAAAGATCTCCACATTAAACCTGATACACTGAAACTCTTAGATGAGAAAGTAGGGAAAACCTTAGAAAAAATAGGCACAGGAGAAAATTTCCTGAACAAAACACCAATGGCTCAAGCTCTAAGGTCAAAGATTAACAAATGGGACTTAATGAGATTGCAAAATTTCTGTAAGGCTAAGGACATTGTAAAGAAAACAAAACGGCAACCAACAGAATGGAAAAAGATCTTTACCAACACCACATCAGATAGAGGCCTAATATCCAAGGTGTACAAAGAACTCAAAAAGCTAGACACCAGAGAATCAAATAACCCTATTAAAAAATGGGGTACAGAGCTAAACAAAATATTCTCAGTTGAGGAACACCGAATGGCCGAGAAACATCTGAGGAAGTGTTCGACATCCTTACCCATCAAGGAAATGCAAATCAAAACAACCCTGAGATTCCACTTCACACCAGTCAGATTGGCCAAGATCAAAAAATCAGATGACAGCAGATGCTGGTGAGGCTGTGGAGAAAGAAGAACACTTCTCCACTGTTGGTGTGGTTGCAAGCTAATACGACCACTCTGGAAATCAGTCTGGCGATACCTCAGAAAATTGGATATAGTACTACCTGAAGACCCAGCTATTCTACTTCTGGGCATATACCCCAGAGACACTTTAATACACAACAAAGATATATGCACCACAATGTTCATAGCAGCTCTATTTATAATAGCCAGAAGCTGGAAGGAACCCAGATGTCCTTCAGAAGATGAATGGATACAAAAATTGTGGTACATATACACAATGGAATACTACTCAGCCACCAGAAACAATGACTTAACCAAATTCTTAAGAAAATGGCTGCATCTAGAGAATATCATCCTGAGTGAGATAACCCAGTCACAAAAAAACAGACATAATATGCAGTCACTGATAGTGGGATGCTAACCCCAGAGGCTTGCACTCCCCCAGAAACAACTCACAGACTGTATGAAGTCCAAGAAATAAAGAAAACAAAATAAAACAATAAAAATATTTACAAAACAAGAAAACTTTAACTATTTCCATGTTACATTTTGTTTTACATGTAATTTAGCTCATTGTAACTATTAAGTTTTCAAGGCATACAATCAAACCTTGAAAAAAATCAAGTATTGACTAAAAAATATATTCATATAGTTTTATGTAAAAATTATGTTAAAATCTGAAAAAAGTACTGACAAAAAATGTATAATTTTAAGCAAAAATGTTTAAAATCTGTACATTTATCCTTGTTTCGTAAAATTAAGTTGTTCTATAAAAAATAGTACTTACAAAAATGTATTGTATCATGTTATGCAAAAAATGCTTAAAATCTGTACATTTATCTTTGTTTTGTAAAATAAAGTTGTTAAAAAAAACTAAAATAAACTTGAAAAGTTGCAAAATTTACCAGTAGTCATTTCTTTTCAGAAACACATTCTATGATATTTTAGTAAAAATTAAGGTCCAGACTAAAGAGATAGCTCAGTGGCTAAGAGCACTGACTGTTCTTCCAGAGGTCCTAAGTTCATTTCCCAGCAACCATCTTCAGTGGGATCAGGAACCCTCCTCTGGTGTGTTTTATGAGAGTGAAAGTGTACTCACATACATAAAATAAATATATAAATCTTCAAAAAAATTTCAATAAAAACTGTGTAATATATACTGCTTATTCTTTGTGAAAATATGCAATGACATTTACTTCAATGTTACGGTAATAGCTTTCATTTCATTAAGTTATAAAATAGTTTAATATACTTAATTCTTCTGCAGTTATTCTGATGGTTATGTTTATAAATTATAATTACTATATGCCTATGATATTTGTTTTGAAAAAGAGCTGTTTAAATAGCTCTGTTTCTTCCAAAAACTGGGAAAAAATATCTTAATATCATCCTCCTCTAATGTAACCACCGAAAGGACATCTTTGAGTTCAGCACTGGGCAGGTAGAGGCATTTGGATCTCTGCGAGTTAAATTCAAGCCTAGCATTCAGAGCTCGTTCTGAGACAGCCAGGACACAAGAGAAACCCTATCATAAAAAGGCAAAAAAATAAAAATCAAAACAAAAGGTGACTACTTTGAATTGCAAAGGAACATTTTTTCAGAGTTCTGATTTAATAAAGCTTAAAGGCAAAAATGAATACTTTGTTATGCTAGGAAATGAAGACATGTTTGTGCCTCCTAACAGAAAGGAAAGAAGTGGGGACAGAGACAAAGAGAACTAAGCAAAGAAATGATGGCAAATGGGTTCCAATCCCAAATCAGGACAGATAAACTTTAAAGAACATTACAGTAGAATGAGAAGCTCTCAGAATAGTGTGTGTGTGTGTGTGTGTGTGTGTGTGTGTGTGTGTGTGAGAGAGAGAGAGAGAGAGAGAGAGTGTGTGTGTGTGTGTGAGAGTGTGTGTGTGAGAGAGTGTTGTGTGAGTGTGTGTGTGTGAGAGAGAGAGCGTGTGTGTGAGTGTGTGTGAGTGTGTGTGTGAGTGTGTGTGTGTGTGAGAGTGTGTGTGTGAGTGTGTGTATGTGAGTGTGTATGTGAGTGTGTGTGTTTGTGAGAGTGTGTGTATGTGAGAGTGTGTGTGAGTGTATGTGAGTGTGTATGTCTGTTTATGAGTGTATGTGCATGTGTGTGAGTGTGTGTGTGTGAGTGTGTTTGATTGTGTGTGTGTGTGTGTGAGTGTGTTTGATTGTGTGTGTCAGTGTGTGTATTTGTGTTTGTAATTGTACATGTGATTTTGTGTGTGTATGTGTGTGTGTGTGTGAGTTTGTGTGTGAGTGTGTGTGTATGGGTGTGAGTGTGTGTGTGAGTGTGAGAGGGTGTGTTGTGGGTTTAAGTGTGTGTGTGTGAGTTTGTGTGTGTGAGTGTGAAAGGATGTGTGTGTGGGTTTGAGTGTGTGTGTGTGAGTTTGTGTGTGAGAATGTGAGAGTGTATGTGTGTGAGTGTGTGTGTCTGTGTGTGAGAGTGTGTGTGTGTGTGTGTGTGTGTGAGTGTGTGTGTATGTGTGTGTGGGGGAACAGAGAGGTAGAAGGAGAGAGAGAGACCTAGCAATAATAAAGGCATTTAAAAATGTTAATGTCTGAATCAATTTTACACTAAATAAATTTTGCCAAGTTACTGAATCCTTTTTAACTTTAGATTCCCACTCATAGCTTTCAAAATATTACCTTAATAATACCCTGGTCATTTCATGTCAGAAAATATTTGAAACAAGTTGAATTTATATTTGGCCTATGGTAACCACTGTAAATCACTGATATACTGAGTAGAGTCTCCTGATTCAATGCTTACTCCATGACCTCAGTTCGGGACTTGCAAACAAGCCATTTAAAAAAGAACACATGAGAGGAAATAATGGGACAAATAGAGGAGCAGGGATTGGAGAAAAGATCATCCAGAGACTGCCTCGCCTGGGGACCCATCACATACGCAGCCACTAAACCCACACACTATTGCTGTTGCCAAGTAGTGCTTCCTGGCAGGAATCAAATATGAATGCCTTCTCAGAGGCTTGCCAAAGCCATACTGATATAGAGGAGGATGCTTGCAGCTGACCATCAAACTGAACATGGGGACCCCAATGTCTATTCAGCTAGAAAAAGAATTGAAGAAACTGAAAGGGTCTGTAAACCCATGGGAAGAACAAAATGATCAACTAACCAAACCCATCACAACTCCCAGAAATTAAAACACCAATGAGTTCGCAGAGAGAGACACATACCGCCCCCCCACCCCCCCCCGCATATGCAGCACCTTCATGGAGTTAATGAGAGGGGGGACGGGAGATTGGAGGAAAGTGGATAACATCTGAAATGTAAATACAGAGAATATTCAATAAAAGAAATAAAAGAGAGAACATGGTATGTTGGTGGCATAGCTGCTTTCCTGAACAAAATGCAAAGCAAATTCACAATAGTTTTGTTGTAGCTCAAGGCTCCACAGAATGTAACCAGCATAGGGAACAAACAGTTCCTAGTTCCATCTATCAAACTCTCTCTCCCTTATGAGCCGGAATGAGTAGCCAGAGCCCATGACTATTTTGAGTGCCCAGGTTTCTGATGCCTTAGTTTTCTATGTTCTAACTGAGTTACAAAAATAAAAAATAAAAAAAAAAAAAAAAAAAAAACTATCAGCTCAACTGAAACAAAAGTGGTTAATATCCCTGACATTACTAATGGTCACAAAACTGAGGAGAGGAGGGACTTTTGACATGTACATGAAAATAAGTAAATAATTTATATAAATTGATAATACCTGGACCATTACTTTATAAAACAATCTGAAGAGAAAACTGTGGGTCTGTTTCTTAAAATTCTTTTACCCTAGAGAATCCTGAGGTGAGATAATGATTGCTGATAAATATCTAGAGCAGAAGACACTGACTAAATTAAAATGTCACCCAGATGGGATACTGATGGAAGTGCAGGCATCCCTTATGAGCCCTGGGCTGCTAACAAATGTAGGTTCATGCAGAACACCAGACTAGCCACAGATGCTTCCCTCAGCTATGTGTGAGATGAGAATACAGGTTGTCGCTCAGGTGCCTTTACTTACCCTGAAACATGCAGCAGCAGCAGCATGTAGAAGACAAAGAAGAGGTTGTGCGTATACCAGAAGATATCGTAATTAGAAACTCTGAAAAATATATCACTTTGTTTTAGTCCAGCTTTATGTTCACCACATTAAAAAATATGCATTTGGAAAATATACATATTTGAAGAACACTGAAATGTCAGTTGTCTAAGATTCATCTGCTAATATCAGGCTGTTAACTTAGTATACAAGGTGTACTAAGAAAACTCATGAATAATATCATTTGAAAGGTACTGGGACACACACACACACACACACACAAACACACACACCATGGTGTAGTCTGATTTATAACGTTTCTGTATTTTCAAACATCATTTTTTCTTTCCTTATTTTGTGACATGGAGTCTCTCTGTAACTCTGGAACTCTGCAGACCAGTTTGTGCCTGAACTCACAGAGATCCACCTGCCTCTGCCTCCTGAGTACTGGAATTTAACACCCCAATTGGTGGCAAGTACCACAATTCTCAGCTCGTTTTTTTTTTTTCTTTCACGTTTGTATTGTCAAGTAATTTTCAAACTAATGTTCTATTTTAAGAATTTTTTTAACAGTTCAAAATCTAAACTTCAAGTGGAAAAGATGAAATTATCTCTAAAAGTCAGCATTCTTCCTTGTTTCAGTTACTGCATTCAGGTTTTTGCCCTGACTTTCTTTGACAACATAGTCTGATTTGGAATTGTAAAATAAATCCTTTTTATCCCCAAATCATTTTTGATTATACTGTATCATCACAGCAAGAGAAAGCCTTCCTAAAACATAAACTGGTATCAGGAATGAGTTATTGAGGTGAGACCTGAGTAATTTCTGGGGTTGACGGTGTTGTGGAAAGACTGGAACTTTGGTATAGAAAACTAGTGAATGTTCAGAGCATACTGAGCTATTAGGAAGAGAGTGTCAGAGATCGTGAAGATAATGGTAGCCTGGCATGAAGTTTCAGAGGGAAGATGAAAATTTCTTAAAGACTCCCTCTGTGATGCTCAACATGTTGGATTAAGACTATACAGTTCAGGTCACCAAGAGATAAAGAATTGACCTTGATTAAGAAGAGACCAACATAACTGAAAAGAAAACCTCGGGCTCAGAAGTCAGAAGCTATGTATGTTCCAGAGGTGGTGAATTTCAGGCTGGCAGCTGAATCTGCAAATATGTAAGAGTTTCCCTGGTAATTTATACTGAATAAATGAAGGAGTCGTGGAGGGTGTGGCACTGTGAGAGGTCAGAAGGCACTGGTGATGAAAAAACCTCAGTTGCAGTAGAATCATCAGGACTGAAGGAGTCACTGAAAGAAGCTAAGGCATGGACTCATTTGGCAACATCAGAATCCCTTAACAGAGCCCAGGAAAAGATACTGGTCAAGGTGCAGCCCAGTTGCAGCAGAAATTCCAGCATTTTGCAGATGCTGTAACATGAGAAGATGTCCAAGGAGGTTCGAAAGCTAGCCTGAGCCTATAAGACAAGGTATATGCACTGTAAATGGTAAAACCAGAAAAGTGGAACTGCCTAGGCTCTTTGAAATCCAAAAAAGCATGAGTCCAAGAAGTCTGACACAGAGCTTTACACTGTTCAATTTTGGTTCTGCTTCAAGTTAATTTGGACTGTGCACATGTTCTTCTTTTTGAAATAAGTATGTAACTTAACTTGATTTTATGGAGAAACACCATTAAGGGACATTGGAATTTAGAGTCTGGATGTTCTAAACAGACTGAATTTATAATGACTAGAACTTTTAAAAGTTGAAACATGTTTTATACTGAGATATTGATATCAAAATGAGGTCTTGGGAATAAAGAGGAAAGGAAAGTAATATATTGTGTGATATACGGAGGTCTCAAGTTGACTAGTGGATCAATTGTTCTAGCAAGTTTACAATACAAGCTAGAGCTACCTGGGGAAGTGAATCTTAATTGAGGATAGGTTTCCATCAGATGGCTGTAGGCAGGTCAGTGGGGACCATTTTCCTGATTAATGCAAAGAAGCCAATCCTACTATGGGCAGTATCAATGTTGGGTTGGAACTAATTTACATAAAAATAATGCTAGGAAAATGAGGAACAAGCTAGCAGTAACCTCCGCAGCTGCTTTCTCAGAACCAGTCTTCAAGTTCCTTCCTTGAGTTCCTGCCCTGTCTTCCTCAGTGATGGAGTATGACCCCTGAAAATTATAAGCTGAAAAAAGCCCTTTCTGCCTCAGGTTGCTTTTAGCCATAGTGTTTTCTCACAGCATTATAATCCCCAACCAGGATAGCACTATTAGTCTGGAGAAGGACCAACAATAAAAAGATAAGCTTCAGTTATTAATTATTTGTAAAAAGTACATACACTTATTTCATTTCATGTGTTTGCACAAACACTAAATATTAGAAGTAGAGAGCAAATATTTAGAAAAGCATTTTGGATAACTCATATAAAATACTAAGAACTTTTAAAAACTCTCATTTAAGCAATAGTTAATTTTCTATTTACATATTTAAGAGCATTTACTTTCATAAATAATGTCACAAAAATATATGTTATATGGATTTGTAAATATCTAATTTGATTTTATTTCTGGATTAAATTCTACATAATTGGTAGTTTCAATACACTGTGTAATGCTTTCTGAAAAATAAGTTTACCAATTTTAAACCCAACCACAAAATTGAACTGCCTATTTCCCAAAACCTAGATATTACGATTTAGAGTTCTCATAAGAAGCTTAAAAATATACTTATCATTTGGGTTAACTATTTTATATGTATGCAAAATGTGTGCTTAGAACTTTGGACAGAGTTGAATAATACGTGTAAACAAACAAATTTGGCAAGTGTTTCAGAATTTACTACTCATAAGTTAACCCCAAAAGGTCACCATTCATGGGTCTTGAAAAACAATATAGACATGGCAATAGATCGTGTCATCGGTAAAAAGGAAGATAAATGTGTTTCCGTGGAAATATTTACAGTTTTCTGTTGGACTGGTACAGACTGAGCAAAACCACAAAGCTTTGTGTATGAGACTAAAGCACAGGGAAAGCACAGCACTAGTCTTTGTGACAATTGGTGGCGTGTGTAATTATGAGCAGATGTGTATGTAAATCCAGCAATGGCACAATTGAAAAACACTATTTCCCAGTTAGTTCCGAGCATATAAACATTTGTTTCTTCATTATTTTTCATATCGCAGCCAAGGAAATACCTAAAAACATTTAAATTAAAAGAACTGTCATTTTTTTTATCTCTCTTGTTTTTCTCAAGCAAAAAGTTGAATCTTATAAGTGAGATATTTCTATTCTGAGATAAAATGTCTTCACCAGAACAAAAAAAAAACAACATAAAAAACAAAAAAACAAAAACAAAAAAAAAAAGAAAACCAATTCGTGAAAATGCTATTGGTAATGCAAACCTAAAATTTTCCAGCTTTCTTTTTCTTTATTTCTTTCCTTCTTTCCTTCTTTCTTTCTTTCTTTCTTTATTTACTTATACACATTCACACATGTACCTAGAGGCTGAGGTCAAGCGTCTTTATCTTTCTAATAGTTTTTTTTTTCTTCTGAGCTATGATATCTGACTGAACCTGAGGTTTTCTAATTTTCCTAGACAGTCAGAAAAATCACATCTATCTATCTATCTATCTATCTATCTATCTATCTATCTATCTATCTATCTATCATCTATCTATCTATCTATCTATCTATTTATCTATCTATCCATCCATCCATCCATCCATCCATCCATCCACCCACCCACCCACCCATCCATCCATCCATCCATCTATCCATCTATCTATGTCCTAGAACAGCAGATATGCACTGTGCCTGACTTTCCCATTGATACTATCGATTTGTACTCAGGACACCATTCCTGTGCAGAGCAATTTCCCAACTGGGTCATATCCCTAGCCCCAACAAAAGACTTAAATTAAAAAAAAAAATCAGTCAAATTGGAGTGTTGCTAAACATTTAAGCATGTATCAATTTTGTTTCTGAGGCTTTATTTAGAACAGTTGTTTTATATTATAGTCAAAATAAAAAGCTATCATCAGGTAATTGGCTGTAAAAATATTTTTAAGGCATACATTCCTCTCAAGGTCTGTGGGTATGAAGTAGAATTCAATCCTATACCCAACAATGTTTTCTATAAAGAATTCTGAAATATTCCACTTTCCTTGGTATTCAATAGAAATTTCAATATATTATTCCTTGTGATTAATGAAATGTAATTTTCAAAAAAAGTAAATGAGAAGCTAGAGAGATGATTTAGCTGATAAGAGCATTGGCTGCTCTTCTAGATGTTCTGAGTTGAATTCCCGGAAACCACATGATGGCTCAGAACCATATGTAAAAGGATCCAATATCCTTTTCTGGTGTACCTGAAGACAGCTAGAGTGTACTCATATACATAAAATAAATAAATAAAGCTTTAAAATGTAAATAAAATATTGGACTGTCTCTATTTCAGCTGTAGAAACCCAGAATGACCCTCTTACTAAATGTACTGTCTAAATACTTTAGACATCCAAGACCTTTAACATTTGAAGGGAAATAAAAATAAGTGGAAGAAAATCTGGACAACCTGGAAGGTGAATAAACAAAATAGTTTCAGTTGTCAGTCGTCAGTTTGACCCTTACCTTATTGCATAGGTAGAAGCTGTAACCATGAGGAACAGTACCACCACCATGCAGACACCTGTCAGACCTGGTACTGTAAGAACATTTACAAGTACATATTAACTTAATTAATACTGAAAAAGTTCAAAAATTATTACAGTGAAGCTTATATATAGTACACTATTGAGTAGAAAGCTAATTCAAATTTTATGTCACTATGCACACACTCCATGAAACAAAGTGTTAAGAAAATCAAGTATTCAGGCTTTCAGACAAGGCAGGCTCCTTTGTTCCTGGAGGAGGAGCATCTATTCTTGCCTTGCCAAATGTTCTTTTCCTAACAGTGAAAGCATGAAGGTCTTGTTTAAGCAGTCATATTGTTGAGGTGTCAAGGGGGCAGTTTCCCTGTTATATGTAGAAGACACTATCTTGAAACAGATGTTCTGGACCTCTGGCTTTTATAATCTTTCCTTTCCACCATTTATAATATTTCTTATCTGTGCTATTTGAAGAAAGCTTGTAGATATATTTTCTACATATCTCAACCATTCTAGGGTTTAATTGATATCTCAGTGGGTAAAGATGTTTGCCAACAAGCATGAGAACTTGAATTTGATCTCCATATTTCACATGGTAACATTTGAAATGTAAATAAATGCAACAAAGAAAAAGAAAGCAAAGCATCTGTGAGTGTACCCTGCTGGAAGTCAGCACGACCAGATCAGACTGGCCAGAAACAGTCCTTGCTTGATGAAGTGCCCAGCACTGGTGTTGCTGAACTGGTGACAGAGAACGCTGAGGCTGATGATGGATTATGTGAAGTCTATAGGATGATGTGAAGCATGCCAGAGCTTAAGTTCATGTATATTCTGCCCCTGAACAAGCTGCCTATCTGTGGGATAATCCTATCACTGGTGATTGACGCCAGTCCCAAGATGAGAAATGGCTGATTTTCTTGATTAGACCTTGCAAAGTTACCATGACCCCCAAGTGCCCTAAGTGTGACAGTAGCTCTAATGTGGCCAGGTTCTGGGATGATACATGAGGAAAGTATTGATGATTACAGGATGCCACGCAAATGTTCATAGATTGTGCAGTGGCCTGATTCCATGTTGGTGTCTGTGGGCCATACCAACACTGGGGACCATACTAATGTGAGTGGCCTATGCTACCACCTGATGCCATAGAGATCTTTGAGTCCATGCTGCCACAGAAGGCCATGTCTGGGTCCACAATCTTAATGCTGCAGGGTCTGTGTTGATATGCAGGTCTATGTTACTCACAAATGTCATCTGAATGTCATGGTCTGTCCTGCAGCCTTAAACCATGTTGATGTCTACCGGCAATGTTGCCACCTGTAGCCATAGTGATAACCACACTTGTGCAGCTGTGAGCCATGTCTGGGTCTGAGGACTGACTGCAGCCAAGTCTGTGGAGATGACTGTGGCCTATGTTAGCATCAAATGTCAGTATGGTGCTTTGAATATGAATAGCCAAGAGAGAAGCACTATTTTGGGGTTTGTCCTTGTTGGAGTAGTTGTGGCCTTGTTGGCGAAAGTGTGCCACTGTGGGCTTAGGTATTAAGACCCCCATCCTAGCTACCTGGAAGCTAGTATTTACCTACCTGTGTTTAGAACAAGAGGTGAAACTCTCAGCTCCTCCAGCCCTATGTCTGCCATGTTTACACCCTGAGGATAATGGACAGAACCTCTCAACCTGTAAGCCAGACCCAGCTAAATGTTGCCTTTTATAAGAATTTCCTTGGTTATGGTGTCTCTTCACATGAGTAAAAACCTACCTAAGACAGACAAGATGTGCTCTATGCTGTGAGGGATGCCATGTTGACATCCATGTTCCCAGCTGCACTGGGGAATTTTATCTGGGTCTGTGGTCCAGAAACTTTTTTCATCATCTGCTGTTTCCAGAAACCATGATGTGGAAACCCATGACCCATGGAGCAAATAAACTGCATTGGCAGTGGTATCTATGATACAGACAGACAGTCATTAGAGAGGGATCTGGAAGATTCTGTACCACCCTATAATACTCCACTTATGGGAGAAGGACACTGAGAGTTTGATCATGACTACCTGTGAATATATAGATCACATAAATTGAACTATTGCTGTTGCTGTGGTGGTGGTGGTGGTGGTGGTGGTTGATTCTACTGCTGCTGCTGTGGGTAAGTCTCAAGGTGGGGTTGGATAGGACTGGGAAAAAATGTGACAGGGGTTTTGTATGGTAAATCCCCAAAGAGTCAATAAAATATTATATTTGGGGAAAAAAAGCAGTGGATTCACAAGAAAAAAGAGAAGACAAGAGGGATTACTAAAATATATAATATTTGGGAGCAGGGTAATAGAAATATTGGAATTCTTGGTTTTGGTAAAGACATATGCATATTAAAGCCAATCAAAAATGTGTTTTTCATATATGTGTGATTTAGTAAACTTTAACTAAATATGAAAATATTTGAAAAGCAAACAATAAAGACTTTACCTGAGCTTTAAAAACCTGTTAAATGTTAGAATCCATGATTGTTACATACTGTAAAACTTGTAAGAAGATGGACATCTCCAATTATTTCATTGTGCCTTCATTAATTTTGTAGGTGTGAAGGTTTCCCATGAGGTTGTAAACATGCTGCAACTGGTCATTGCATTTTTGTCTACAAATCACTTTAATGGAAGGAAGCCTAAAAAAATGTGTATTTTTGGACAAGTGGCTAATCTCGGGGGGCAGGAGGAAGTCAGGTGCTAGTCACAAGACCAGGCTGGAGTCTCAAGCATCATCTTGGGACTGCCGCCACACCCACTCTCCACAGTAAAGTATCTTAGATGAGCTATAATTAAAAAAAAAAAAAAAAAAAAAAAAACTCCTGAACTCAAATGTTTATCACATTCACTAGAGAATTTCTCACATGGTACTATTAAAACCAGAAGTTTTGCTCAGGATATGTGCTGATACTAGAAAACACTATGTGGAAACCTATGATCCATGCTCCAACAAACCATAAAGATGCAATAAACTGCATTGGCAGTGATATCTGACTGAAGATTCACCAGAGAGAGAGGGACATGGAAGATTCTGTAACAGCCTCTGTCTCCAACCCACCCACAGAACATTTAAAAAACAGGAATAGAGGAAAGAAGGGAAAGAGTGACAATAGTAAGAAGAGAGACAGACACAGAGGTGGATGGCATGGAACATAGCTGGTTTGATTCCAGTCATTGGAAAATGAAAGAGAAACACAAGAACACACACTCATTGTTCGAAATAGTCTGACATCATGGTCTTGTAGATTCTCCTTTGGCAAACCCAAATCTTGTCGAATTTTGTATGCACACTACAAGAAATAAATTCAATAATTGCTAACTTTTGTGTTGAAATATGTTTTTATCTAAAATTTGTTACCCTTTAAAATATATCCTAAATATTATCATTGTTTCTTTTAACCCAGCATACAACACATTGTGTTTCTTTATGGCATTTTCATTCACACTTGGTTCCTGTTAAGTATCCTCCCTGTTTTCTTTCTTACCACTGTTTTCCTCCCACAGGTTTTTAAATCTCCTCCAGCCCCTCACTTCTGTTTGCATGGGATTCCAATCCATTCTCCATGACTTCATGTTTGGTTTTCTCGTCTATATCAACACCTGCAAACACACACACACACACACACACACACATCTGTATATCCACACACACATACACACACACACACACACACACACACACACACACACATATGCATTAAAAATTAAAGTAGAAATTTACTATGGAAGAAAGTACAAAGACTTTCTGGCTCTACCTTATTTTGCTTAACATAACTTTCAGTTGCATCTGTTTTCTATAAATTTTATGATTTCATTTTTCTTCATTGATAAATAAAATTTGATCATGCATGTGTATCACATTGTCTTTAACTATTCATCTTGGATATTCAAGTTTTTGGCTATTATCAATAATGAAGCATTAAACATACATGTGCAGAAATCTGTCTAACAAATGATTAACAGTCCATATAGTTCAGTCAAGTCACAGAGTGTTTGCCCAAAATGTGCAGTCTTTGAATTCAGTACCAGTCAAAATATATTACCTGTTGGAATTACAATTACTGAAAAAGTAAGGGCTGAGAGCCCCTCAATGTCACCCAATGTCTTACTTAGTGCAAGTAAACAAGCAAACGCTGAGGAACTTGTGGATAGTTGTGTCCATCTCTGCACCAAATTTAACATATAACATGTGGTTTTTATGTGTTGAATTAATTATCGTTTGGCATTCTAAGTGTATCACTAGAGGTTTTATAAAAAGTTAAACTGGTCTAAAGAGAGATCTTGGTCTAGTGGTGGATCCAGGCCAGTTAAATGACAGAAAATTACAACATAAAAGACTCAGAAAAAACACTGAATCAGCCCTGAAACAGTGAGTGGTCTCCAGTGTACCCTCATTTAGCAACTAAGTTAAATTCTAATCTATTAGCCATTTATGAATAAAATTTCCAAGACACAGGAAACACATATTAATCAGTAGTCCAGCTGCACTGGGCAAAGTTAAACTTGCCTGTATGAATTTCACTTATTTTTATAAATATACTTAATACTCTAAAAAAGAAAGCCAAATATGTATTATTTTTATGTTTAGAAGACACAATGATATGTGTCCTCTTGTTTATATTTATTCATATAAGGGTGGGTAATTAGTAGCCTTTACAATACACATTTGTACTATACTGCTCTTTGTGAATCACTCTGAGCCACATCTGTTCCCTTACACAATTCAGTCAGAAACATCATATTATATTCATTATCCTAGTTCTTCTAATATAATTAAAAACACAACTGTGATTGTTTGTGCCCATTTTTCTTATTCTAATTAACGTTAAGTATATTATTCTCATCATGGAATGTATTATTGAACTAGGAAATGTTTAGTGAACAAGCATTTTAAAGGTAGGTGTGTATACTCAAAACTATTGAAACCATAGTATAAATCTGTACTTTCAATAATCTTATCATTTCCTAAATCACTATATTGTACTTTCATGGCCTTTAATTTTTAGAAATAATTTCTTAAAATATTACAAATACATCTAAGCACTAAGAGAGAAGACAATAGGAAATTAAACATACAACAGTATAAGAAAAGAGATGACAATAATATTGTCTACACTGGAACAACCTATAATGTGTAAATCCCATCTCAAAGACCGTTGCTCTGCCTAGATATTATTCTTGAGAACATGATCATGTAGCTATGGAGTGGAATTTCTATTAGTCCTCATGGGGACTTGAAGTGAAGAACGTAAGGTTATGAGGTTGTATCCTGGGTGTGGATATCTCCTACTTATTGAGAAGCATTCGTTATGCACCAGACCTCATTATAGGTGTTTATGAGTAACCATGTATTTGCTGGCAATTGAACTCAGGACCTCTGGAAGAACAGCCAGTTCTCTTAACCTCTGAACTATCTCTTCAGCCCAATGAAAAACTTCTTAACACACAGTTCTGTTCTTTGTCTTGATTTAGTTCACATGAATCCAAAAATGCATTCATTTGTACATAGTGTTTCTTTACATAATTTTTCACTTGTATTTTTCCATTCAGTTACTAAAATTTAAATCAAAACATGTTGTTAATGAACAAAATACTAAGCAAAACTAACTTATGCTCCTGAAGAAAAAACTGTGAAATACTATAACAAGATAAATATAATATTTTTGTTATCAAAACAGAAACACTTTATGACACTAAAACAGAGAAGGAGATGTAAATTGTATTAACTTTCTTCCTAAAACTAGTGCAAAAGAAAGGCAATACATATAATAGGGGAAGATGCCCCAGTCACTTGGCATGTTAGATTCTTACTAGTTAACCACTGCTAATTATTTATCACAGATTGTCTTGATGTCCCAATCAGCCTCCTAGTTAACATACATGATGAAAGCATCCTCACAGTGTCATTTTCTCCAGCATTAGGATTAATTTTTGGGTTGTAAAAATATGTACTTACAACAGAACAATCTAGACTGACATTGCAAATGAAAATTCTTAAAATGGAACAATTAAATGTAAGTGTAAAAATAATGCAACCCAAAATATAACTGATTTTAGTAACTTTCACATTCATGTGTTTTAAAATCATGTCTCTCGTATCACTTTAAAATGACTCAATTACTACAATTACATTAACACCAATAGTCCAATATTGCAACTTTGCGAGCACTATATTACCTGCCACAATATTGGCTGTAGCCATAGCTCAAAGCAGGACTTCATGGGGCAGTTTACATTTAAAAAACTTGCCAAAAACTATAGAGCGAACCAATGTTGCCAGTTATTGTTTTCCGTTGTTCATCCAAGACTCAAACTGTTGGTTTTCTTGCCTCAGTTGGCATTACAGGATCAAACCTAACAAAACTATTAATATCAATTATACAATGTTGTAATTTATTATGTATCAATGATGTGTAATTTGACTATGCTTATTTTCAAAAATCTTTGTTTCATTCATTCTTGAAAAACAATAAATAAAAACTTACCAGTTGTGAAGAGGAGCTTCCTTGGATCCTGAGAAAAATAAAAGAATAAAGCATTTGACTGGAAAATAAAATGCTAATAACATGAACTTAAGCAAGAAGTTTGTCAGGGACATTGGCATGTATTAGCAATCATGGAACCATTTATTCAGGGTGAGTGTCAGGCCAATTAATTAAGTCTCAGGAAATTTTTGCATTATAAAAAGCAAAACTTAGAGAAATCTTTCCAACACAGAAAAAAAACAACATTGGCTAAGTTAGAAGGCCTGTTTATTGATATGATTACAGTCTGGCTGTAATGGTAATATTTATTCAACAATTTTGAGATACAATACTTTACGCTATAATTCAATGTTAAATATATAGTATATAAAATATATGTAATATATATGTGTCTCATGTTGCTCAGCATATTGTAACATTATAAATTTATCATTATCCTGTCTTGACAACAGAGATAGCTTTTTTCTTACAACTTTATTTTAAAAAATGTACATGTACATATTTTTAAAAGCATTTTGACATAAAATTATGATTATATTTTTGTCAGTACTTTATTTTTTAAAGGTTTGATGGTATACATGGAAATCTTACTAGTTACCATAAGCATGGGAGACTACATGGGAAAAAAGTAAACAGAGTCAATGTTTCCTTGGTGCAAATATGTGGCGCCCAGCTCGACCCGCAAGAAAGACACGACTCTCCGGATTCTTCTCAACAGCCTTTATTCAGGAACACCTTGATACTGATATGAGGACCCTGAGTGCCGAGAGCACCCTCCTTTTATCCTTCTCGAACTGAGGTTACGTGACTTGTCCTCCGGGGATTGGCAGAGCAGGGATCACCTTATTAGCATAATGCCATGTGGGCATGTTTGGCGCCAGAAGCGGTTATGTACATGCGCAGTCAGGTTTATTTCTAACCAAGCTGGATGTCAGCGCCATTTTGGCAGGGCGGCAGAGCCGCTCCTTACACAAATAGATTAAGCATAATGGTTTTTAAATACAAAAACTTGCCACAGGGCTATCTTCTAAACTTTTGAGCTATTAATAATTTAGGGTGTAGGTATACCACACTCTGAGTGGATGCTATACACTTATTGTTGCTTTTTTTTTTTTTCTAAGAAAAACTGAGGCTTCCACTTTTTGGCCTTCCTTTTGTTGAAATTCATTTGATCTGTGAGTTGTTTCTTAGGTATTCAGAGCTTTCTGGGGCTAGTGTCCAATTACAACTGACTTCACATTATGTCTGTTCTTTTATGTTTGGGTTACATCTCTCATGATGATATTCTCTAGATAGATCCACTTTACTAGGAATTTCATAAAGTCATTGTTTCTTGTAGCTGCATAGTACTCCATTGTGTAAATGTACCACAATTTTTGTATCCAATCATCTACTGAAAAACATCTGGGTCTTTTCCAGCTATAGGCTATTATGAATAGGGATGCTATGACCATTGTGGAGGATGTGTCCTTATTGTATGTTGGAGCATCTTTGGGGTATATGCCCAGAAGTAAAATAACTGGATCTTAAGCTAGGACTATGTCTAATTTTCTGAGAAACCACCAGACAGATTTACAGAGTGGTTGTACCAGTTTACAACCGCATCAACAGTAGAGGAGAGTTCCTTTTTCTCTGCATCCTCACCAGTATCTGTGGTCACCTGAGTTTTTGATCTTAGCCATTCTGACTTGAATGAGGTAGAATCTCAGGCTTGTTCTGATTTGCATTTCCCTGATGACTAGGGATGTTGAGCATTTCCTTAGATGCTTCTCAGCCATTCGATATTCCTCAATTGAGAATTCTTTGTTTAGCTCTGTATCAAATTTTTTAATAGGGTTGTTTGATTCTCTGGTGTCTAACTTCTTCAGTTCTTTGTATATATCAGATATTATACCTCTATCTGATGTGATACCACTCTGTTGGCTGCCATTTTGTTTTCTTGAAAATGTCCTTAGCCTTACAGAAACATCACAATCTCATTAAGTCCCATTTCTCGATCCTTGATCTGAGAGCACATACCACTGGTGTTCTGTTAATAATTTATGATGTGTTTTCCCTACCTTCTCTTCTAATAGTTTCAGTGTACCTGGTTTAATGTGGACATCTTTTATCCACTTGTACTTGAGCTTTGTACAAGGAGATAAGAAAGGTTTTATTATTAATTCTTCTGCATGCTGACTGCCAGTTGAACCAACACCATTTGTTGAAGAGGCTGCCCTTTTGCTATTGAATGTTTTTAGCTCCTTTCTCAAAAATCAAGTGACCATATTTGTCAGATTTCATTTCTGGATCTTCGATTCTGTTCCATTGATCTACCTGCCTATCTGTGTACCAGTACCATGTGGTTTTTTACACAATTGCCTTGTAACATAGCTTGAGATCAGGGATGGAGATTCCCGCAGAAGTTTTCTTATTGTTGAGAGAGGATTTTGATATTCTACGTTTTTGTTATTCCAGATGAATTTGCAAATTGCTCTTCCCAACTCTATAAAGAACTGATTTGGAATTTTGATAGGGATTGCATTGAATCTGTAGATTACTTTTGATAAGATGGCCATTTTTACAATGTTGATCCTTCCAATCCATGAGCCTGGGATATCTTTCCATTTTCTGAGATCTTCGTCGATTTCCTTCTTCAGAGTTTTGAAGTTTTGTCATACAGATCCTTCACTTGCTTAGTTAGAGTCACACCAAGGTATTTCATAGATTTGTGACTATTGTGAAGGGTATCTTTTCCCTAATTTCTTTCTCCACATGTTTGTCCTTTGAATATAGGAAAGCTACTGCTTTGTTTGAGTTAATTTTATATCCAGCCAGTATGCTGAACTTGTTTATCAGCTGTAGAAGTTCTCTGGTGGAATTTTGGGGTCACATACTTATACTATCATATCATCTGCAAATAGTGATATTTTTACTTCTTCCTTTCCAATATGTATCCATTTGATTTCCTTTTGCTGTCTAATTGCTCTGGCCAGGACTTCCAGTATTATGTTGAATAGGTAGGGGGAGAGTGGGCAGCCTTGTTAAGTCCCTGATTTTGGTGAGCCGAGATATCTTTTAAACACATTGTGTTCAATGCTCAAAATGTAATTTATCAACACTAAAAACAAGACAACTAATAGAGTATTAAAGTAAAACACCTATTATAGGTATTAAAGAATGATTTATTATAGAAAGAGGAGCATAAAATAAAATGCTCTTCAAAGTAAACTGGAATGAGGACTATAAACAAGCAACCACTGCTTGTATGACATAAAGGCTGAAGGACAGTCTAGGGAGAAATGGAGATGTGAGAAACAGAACTCAGTCTGAAATCACAACATGTGGAGAGATGTCACAGAGGAGCTGAGAAGCTAGATTCTTCAGTGAACTTCAATGTTTTGTGGAATATATAATCATCTGGTGATCCTTTTAAGAAACAGCAAAACACCAGGGCCAAGTCAGACTAGTCACATCATATTGATGTTTATAGACCTACTAGAGGCAAGATTCATCAAAAATGATCTAAGTCATTTGGTTTCACAAGTTGTTTTATCATTGTTTCATTTTAAGTAGATAACCCAATGACTAGAGCATTGTTAGCTATGAAAGCCCTAATGTAGAAGAGAAAATGGAGTCTAGGATGAGGGGACATTTTAATTGCGGGTTAAGTCATTGTCATTCACCAGAAAAGGTCAGAATGAGAGCAATTTAGCTTGATTGCAGCTATGAACTTGAAAAATAACTATCTAAATTCAATTTAAAAGTACAGAGACTTAACCAGTGCTAAATATGTGCCAAGTATCTGACTCTAGCTCAGCACATGTAATTTCATCTCAAAGATCATGTGAAAGAACATTGTCCCTAAGTTAGATAGCACACAATAGTAAATTCAGCTCAAGGTCATCTATCTCATGGAAATAAGGAAATCATTAAAAAAAAAAAAAAAAAAAAAAAAGAAGCACTAACTTTCTAAGACAAATAAATTCATTATTTACTATCGACAAATAATCAACCTACAGCTGTGCCCTTTACCACCCAAGCACAGCAAATGAGTTATTAAAGTATTTTTTTTCTCTGAGATTGGCACTGTTGACACTCTCAACTAAATGGGAGGAATTAGACAAAAGCTGCTGGAAGTCAGAAAGCAGACATGAGTGGCAACCTTCTGATTATTGCAGGATATAAAAAATAGACACTGCAAACTCCCATTTTCAGCCTGAGAAACTATAGGATAGTAATTACCTGCAATTTCTATTGAAAGGAAATAAAACTCAACTTGACAACTGCATTTTAAAAGCACTCAATGAAGCAGCAAGGTACAGATTTTCTGTAGAACTCACAGACCCTCATTAGTTACCTAATGACAAGTGAAAGGAAATGGAAAGGCAGAGAAAACCCACCTCATTCTGGTATCTTGCTGCATTCAGTTCAAGGAAATCTTCACTGTAGTTCACTGAAAACTTCAGGGCATTCACCAAGTGGGCAGCTACGTGCACAGCTACAGAACCACACCAGGTATAAGTCAGTAGGGTTTCCACTTATGCTCCCTGGATAGATGTCACGTGTTCTCATTAACAACCACATATTAAAAATTTAACTGCAACAGTTACATGAGCAATAAAATATAGAATTGAAATCATCCTAAAACACAAAATAAAAGTCACCTGAATATACATAATTTACTAAATTTTCAAAAGCTTGAGTGAAATAACCATAGTAATTCAGGAGAAGATCTAAAGAAAATTCTCACTCAATGAATGTCTCCTTCAAAACACACACACACACACACACACACACACACACACACACACACACACTCATACACACACACACACACACACACACACACACACACACACACACAGCTACATTTTGTATCCATCAACACAAACATTCATTTGTTCAATAAACCGCTCCCTCTTTCCTGGATTTCTTTGCAATCCACACAGTCCATTTTTCCCATTGCTCTAACCTAGACTACCTTATGTCATTCACTGTCACCCATTCCCAAATCACAGTCGTCTGAACAGTTTTGGACCAGAAAAATCTTCTACAATCAATAGATAATTTTCTAAACTCGACAGTAAACGATTGATAGGCAATTCCTGTAAGAAAAACTTGAGAAAATAGTGATTACGGCTTGACAAACAACTAACCTATAAAGGCACTGCCAACAGAGTTCTCTGCAGACTCTGAGCTTATAAAAGATGCAAGAAGTTTGAGATAACACATTTTTTCATATCCATAAATGAAAATTATCTCTAGACAGGCAGGGAGAAAACAAATGATATCTGTTCAAATAGGCCCCAAAACTTCCTCCTTTTCTAAAATGTATTTTTTAAGGTTAAATGAGGTATATATTAATATTATATGATAAAATTTATTAAAGACACTTCCCTCCCCGTGATGCCTGCTACATTTTCAGCTGGAGCCATTGGAACCCCCTGTATACTCTTTGGTTGGTGATTTACTTCCTGGGATCTTTAGAGGGTCTGGTAGGTTGATATTATTGTTCTTCTTATGGGGTTGCAAACCCATTCAGCCTAGAGATTCCATCTCACACCATTCAGAATTTCTAAGATGAAAAACTGTAGTGATAAGAGATGCTGGCAAGGATGTAGAGAAAGCAGAAACTCTGCCACTGCTGGTGGGATTGCAAACTGGTACAATTACTCTTGAAATCAGTCTAGTGGTTCCTCAGAAAACTGGCAATAGTTCTACATGTAAACCCAGCTATACCACTCCCAGGGATATACACAAAAGATGATTCAATATATAGCAAGGATACATGCTCAACTATGTTCACAGCAGCTTTACTTATAATAGCATTTGTATTTACATATGTGCCATAGCATATATGTAGTGTTCAAGATAAACTTTAAAGAGTCAGTTCTTACCTTCTACCTTGCTGAGGTAAGGTCTCTTTTGTTTCTATTACACAGCATAATCTAGTCTAGCTAGGCAGTCCTCTCTGTACGCTTCTAGTCATTCTCCTGTCTCCGGTCTTACTATAAGTGTTCATTGAGGATCAATCTATACTATTACATGTACAGTATAGGTCTTTGTATGGGTTCTAGAGCTCAAACTCAGATCAAGAAGCCTGTATGGGAAGTGCTTTTACTCACTGATAATAGCTAAGATTCGATAAACCCTTTTTTAGTATGCCAATATTATGTTATTTTGTTTTAGAAGATTCATCTCTGTGTGAGTATGTGTATGCTTGTGCCTGTGTGTACATATGTCACCTGTGCGTAAGTGCCTGCGAAGAACAGAAGGTTTTAGATTTCTCAAGTGATAGTGACAAGCAGTTGTGACACACTCACTGTAGGTACTGGGAACAAATGTCTGGTCCTCTACAAGAGCAAGAGTTCTTTTAGCCACTGGATTATCTCTCTGGCTCTGCATTACTTTTTTTTGAAAATTGTATTTCTATACTTTCACTTTTATATGAGATTTTTACTAAATTATACTTTTGTAATGAATTTAATCAAAATTGAAGTTAGAGAACATAATGACTCCATCTTTGTTGTTTTTGCTCATGACTAATTTGGCTTCCAAGTGTGTTTTGCTTTCTTCTTACTTCTTTATAATTTATGGAGATAGAGTCTCAGATTCTAAGAGGAATGTCATGAATGTATTAATAGAAATTACATACAATCTGTAATTCAATTCAAAAAATAATCTACGAAAATGATTCATAAACTAGACACTATTAATATTTAAATTCTTTCTCCTAAGAAAGATTCAAAGAATGAGAACACAAGCCATAATATCAGAGAAAACATTTTTAAAAGACGTAATGTCCTAATAAAGGACTCTTATGCAAAACAGACTTAAAACAATAGCTTAAAAATTATCTGATTATAAGGAAAGTCAAAATCTTAACATATATCTCACAAAAGATGATATTTCATAATAAATTATCATAGAAAATATTTCACAATCTGCATCATGAGATGTAATAAATATTTTTTAATGGCTGAAATTCAGAATACAGCCTATCAGATGCTGACAAAAATATGGAGAAACTGGAATTCTGCTATACTGATCATGGAATGGCCTCAATGGAAGGCAAAATTTAACTTGTTTTCCTCTTACACTTATCCAAACTGTATAGGAGACAAAGACAGATTCAAAGACAGAGGGAGAGGGATGAGAGAAACGTTATTCAAATGGCCAAAAGTTGGAAGAAAGCAGCATGTAGGCATGTGAATAAACTGGTTTATCAAAACTACTAGCCAGCTCTGAAATGATGTGATTCACTCAGTGATAAAAATCCAAGGAAGGAATATAAATTTACATGGTATCTCCTATGCGAGTGAATTCAATGAAGTTCTCCACTTTCTTTTCTATTACATTTCGTGTGCATGGTTTTATGTTGAAGTCTTTGATCCAGCTGGACTTGTGTTTTCTGTTGGGTGATAAATATAAATCTATTTGCATTCTTCTACATGTAGATATCCAGTTAGAACAACATCAATGTTGACAAGTCTTTCTCTGATCCACTGTATGATGTCAGCATCTTTGTAAAAGTTTAGTATTCTTCGGTATATGGGTTTACTTTTACTTTTGGACCTTTATTTAATTCCATCTTATATCCATCATTGGCAAAAATCAAAAATTCAAGTGACACCACATGCTGGAAAGATATTCTAAGAAAAAACTAAATTTACACAATATCTGACCATAAACTCAGCACTACAACAAATTATAGGTTGAAAACCCAATACAATGAGGGGAACTAGATCCTAATAAAAACATGAAAACTCCTAAGCAAGAAAACCAAAAGAAGAAAGACACACAGGCACAATTCAACCTCCAAAAGCAAAAATAGCATGAAACAGCAACCACTATTCCTTGATATCTGTTAACATAAATGGACTCAATTCCCCAATAAAAAGATATAGGCTATCAGACTGGATACATTAACAAGATCCAGCATTTTGCTGCATACAGAAAACACATCTCAGAAACAAAGACAGACACTATCTCAGAGTAAAAGTTTGGGAAAAATGGTCCAAGAAAATGGCCCCAAGAAACAAGCTGGAGTGGCCATTCTAATATCAAATAAAGTAGATTTTTAACCAGAAGTTATCAAAACAGATAAGGAAGGACACTTTTTACTCATTACAGAAGGAAAATGTCAGGAGGAACTCTCAATCCTTAACATATATGCTCCAAATACAAAGCACCAATATTCATAAGGGAAACCCTACTAAAGCTCCAAAAATTCATTGTGACCCACACAATAATAGTGAAAGACCTCAATACCTCACTCCCACCAATAAACAGATCATGGAAACAAAAACTAAACAATGACACTGAAAAACTAGCAGAGGTTATGAACCAACTGGAATTAATAGATATCTACAGAACATATCATACTAAAACAAAGGAATACACTTTCTTCTCAGCACCTCACGGCACCTTCTTGAAAATTGACCACATAATTGGTCACAAAACAAGCCTCAATAGATATAAGAAAATTGAAATACTCCCATGCATGCTTTCAGATCACCATAATCTAAGGCTCGTCTTTAATAAGAAAACACAACAAAAACCACATATACACATGGAAACTAAACAATGCTCCATTAAATAGCAGGGTCAAAGAAGAAACAAAGAAATTAAGGATTTTCTAGAATTCAATGAAAACGAAAACACAACATACCCAAACCTATGGGATGCAAAGAAAGCAGTACTGAGAGGAAAACTCATAGGGATGAGTGCTTCTAAAAAGAAACTGGAGAAAGCATACACCATCAACTTGATAGCACAGCTGAAAGCTATAAAACAAAAGGAAGCAAAAAGATCAGGAGGAGTAGATGGCAAGAAATGATCAAACTTAGGGCAGAAATAGACAAAATAGAAACAAAAAGAACCATTCACAGAATCAACAAAACCAAAAGCTGGTACTTTGAGAAAATTAACAAGATTGACAAACCCTTAGCCAAACTAACTAGAGGGCAAAGAGAGAGTATCCAAATTAACAATCAGAAAGTGGAGACATAACAACTGAAACTGAGGAAATTCAAGAAATCATCAGATCATACTACAAAAGCCTATTCTCAAAAAAGCAAGAAAATCTGGAGGAAATTGATGAATTCCTAGACAGATACAAGATATTAAAGTTAAACCAGGACCAGGTAAACCATCTAAATAATCCCATAACACCTAAAGAAATAGAAGCAGTCATCAAAAGCCTCCCAACCAAAAAAAGCCCAGGTCCAAATGAGTTCAGTACAGAATTTTATCAGACATTTGTTGCTGACATAATACCAATACTCTCCAAACTATTACACAAAATAGAATCCGATGGAACACTACCTAACTCATTTTGTGAGGCTGCAATAACCTGCATCACTAAACCATAAAAAGACCCTACAAGGAAAAAGAACTTCAGACCAATCTCACTTATGAACATTGATGCAAAAATACGCAACAAAATCCTTGCAAACTGAATCCAAGAACACATCAAAACAATCATTCACCATGATCAATAGGCCTCATCCCTGGGATGCAGGGATGGTTTAATATATGGAAATCCATCAATGTAATCCACCATACAAACAAATTTAAAAAAAAATTAAACCCACATGGTCATCTCACTAGATGCTGAGAAAGCATTTCACAAAATTCAACAGCCTGATAGAGGCTGAGCAACTGGTGAGTGGGAGACCAAGACTGCAGGGGAGCAGAGAGATCTCTGTGGAGTGCACACAGAAAGTGCACTCCTTAATTCGCCCTGCCCCGCCCTGCCTGATCCAGGGATTGGGAACAGAAAATTAGAACTTCTGTTTCCACCCGGAGTCGACTTCCGGATGCAGAGCGGGGCCTGGCCTACCTGCCAGGAGGAACGGCAGTTCATAGAGGCTGAGCAACTGCAATTGGGAACAGAAAATTAGAACTTCTGTTTCCGCCAGAAGGCGACTTTCAGACGCAGAGCTGAGCCTGGACTACCTGCCACCCGGATCTGCGGCTCATAGAGGCTGAGCAACTGCAATTGGGAACAGAAAATTAGAACTTCTGTTTCCACCCGGAGGCGACTTTCAGACTCAGAGCAGAGCCTGGCCTACCTGCCACCCAGATCGGCAGCTCATAAAGGCTGAGCAACTGCAATTGGGAACAGAAAATTAGAATTTCTGTTTCCACCCGGAGGCGACTTCCTGACGCAGAGCAGAGCCTGGCCTACCTGCCAGGCGGAACGGCGGCTCATAGAGGCTGAGCAACTGGTGAGTGGGAGACCAAGACTGCAGGGGAGCAGAGAGATCTCTTCAGGGTGCACACGGAAAGTGCACACCTTAACTTGCCCTGCCCCGCCTTGCCCGATCCAGCAAACAAAAACAGAACATTGGAACTTCTGCTCACACCCAACGACTCTGAGGCATAAAACAGGGCTCGACCCATCTGACACCTTAACCAGTGGAGAATGATAGACACAGAGCAGATACAAGGGATAGGTGAGAACATATCACTGACAACAAAATGGCAAGAGGAAAGAGAAAGAATATATCCCAAGGGAACCAAGACAATCTAGCAACACCAGAGCCCAGCTCTTCCATAACAGCAAACATTGGAACTCCAAACACTCCAGAAAAAGAAGACACAGACCTGAAATCATGCCTCAAGACGCTGATAGAGTTACTTAAACAAGAAAGGGAGGAAAAGCAAAAAGATTCAGAAGCTTTTAAAGAAAAAACAAGAAAAACACTCAAAGAACTCAAAGAACTAGAGGAATACAGAACCAAAGAAATAAAGGAATGGAAGAGGGAAATTAAAACAGAGATTGCCACAATAAAGAAAACACTAAAAGAGATAACCCTAGAGTCAGAACACCAAAAAAAAAAATCAGGAGTCACAGAAGCAAGCATTTCCAAAAGATTACAAAAGATCGAAGAGAGAATCTCGGGGGCAAAAGACAACATTGCAAACATAAACAAAACAGCCAGAGTAGATGCAAAAAACAAAAAGCTCCTAACCCAAAATGTCCAGGAAATCCAAGACACAATGAGAAGACCGAACATAAGGATAATATGAATAGAAGAGGAAGAAGAGTATCAACTAAGGGGCACAGTAAATATCTTCAACAAAATCATAGAAGAAAATTTCCCTACCCTCAAGAATGAGATGACCACGAGCATAAAAGAAGCCTTCAGAACTCCAAAAAGGTTGGACCAGAAAAGAAATACCTCCCGACACGTAATAGTAAAAACATCAAGCGCCCAAAGTAAAGAAAGAATACTAAAAGCAGTAAGGGAAAAAGGTCAGGTAACATATAAAGGCAGACCAGTCAGACTCACACCCGATTTCTCAACAGAGACTATGAAACCTAGAAGAGCCTGGACAGACATCATGCAGACCCTAAGAGAGCACAAGTGCCAGCACAAGCTGCTATACCCAGCAAAACTATCAATCACCATCGATGGAGAGACGAAGATATTTCAAGACAAATCAAAATTCACACAATATCTGACCACAAACCCAGCACTACAACGAATTATAGGTGGAAAACCCAATACAATGAGGGAAAATACAGCCTAGTAAGAACAAGAAAACTCCTAAACAAGAAAACTAAAAGAAGAAAAAAACACAGACATAACTCAACCCAAAAAAGCAATAATGGCAGGAAACAGAAACAACTATTCCTTGATATCTTTTAACATAAATGGTCTCAACTCCCCAATAAAGAGACATAGACTATCAGACTGGATACATAAACAAAATCCAGCCTTTTGCTGCGTACAGGAAACTCATCTCAGAGACAAAGACAGACACTATCTCAGAGTAAAAGGATGGGAAAAAAAACTTCCAAGCAAATAGCTCCAAGAAGCAAGCTGGAGTGGCTATTCTAATATCGAATAAAGTAAATTTCCAACCAAAAGTTATCAAAAAAGATAAGGAAGGACACTTTTTACTCATTACCGCGGAAATCTGTCAGGAGGAACTCTCAATCCTTAACATATATGCTCCAAATAAAAAATCACTCACATTCATAAAAGAAACCCTACTAAAGCTCAAAAAATACATTTCACCCCACACAATAATAGTGGGAGACTTTAATACCCCACTCTCACCAATGGACAGATCAGGGAAACAGAAACTGAACAAGGACACTGCAAAACTAGCAGAGACTTTGAACCAACTAGAATTAATAGATATATACAGAACATACTATCCGAAAGTAAAAGAATACACCTTCCTCTCACCACCCCATGGCACCTTCTCAAAAATTGACCACATAATTGGACACAGAACGAGCCTCCATCGATATAAGAAGATTGAAATACTCCCATGCATCCTCTCAGATCACCATGGTCTATGGCTGATCTTTAACAACAACAAAGACAACAAAAAGCCCACATACACATGGAAACTAAACAACGCTCAGTTAAAGGATAGCAGGGTCAAAGAAGAAATAAAGAAAGAAATTAAGAATTTTTTAGAATTCAACGAAAACGAAAACACAATGTACCCAAACCTATGAGATGCAATGAAAGCAGTATTGAGAGAAAAACTCATAGCCCTAATAGCTTCCAAAAAGAAACTGGAGAGAGCTTACATCAGCAACCTGACAGCACAGCTAAAATCCCTAGAAGAAAAGAAAGCAGATATAAGCAAAAAGAGTAGAAGGCAAGAAATAATCAAAATTAGGGCAGAAATAGACCAAGTAAAAACAAAAAGAACAATTGAAAAAATCAACAAAACAAAGAGTTGGTTCTTTGAGAAAATCAACAAGATTGATAAACCCCTAGCCAGCCTAACTAGAGGGCAAAAAGAGAGTATCCAAATTAACAAAATCTGAAAGTGGTGACATAACAACTGAAACTGAGGAAATTCAAGAAATCATCAGATCCTACTACAAAAACTTATACTCCACAAAATTGGAAAATCTGGAGGAAATGGACGAATTCCTAGACAGATGAAAGGTCCCAAAGTTAAACCAGGACCAAGTAAAACATCTAAATAACCCTATAACACCTAAAAAAATAGATGAAGTCATCAAAAGCCTCCCAACCAAAAAAAGCCCAGGTCCAGATGGGTTCAGTGAATAATTTTATCAGACATTTATTGGGGATATAACACCAATGCTCGCCAAACTATTCCAAAAGATAGAATCACATGGAATATTACCCAACTCATTTTTTGAGGCTCCAATAACCCTCGTACCTAAACCACACAAAGACCCTAAAAGGAAAGAGAACTTCAGACCAATCTCACTTATGAACATTGATGTAAAAATACTCAAAAAATCATTGCAAACTGAATTCAAGAACACATCAAAAAGATCATTCATCATGACCAAGTAGGCTTCATCCCTGGGATGCAGGGATGGTTTAACATGAGGAAATCCATCAACGTAACCTACCATTTAAACAAACTCAAAGACCAAAATCACATGGTCATCTCACTAGACGCTGAGAAAGCATTCAACAAAATCCAACACCCCTTCATGTTAAAAGTCCTGGAAAGAACAGGAATCCAAGGCCCATACTTAACCATAATAAAAGCAATATACAGCAAACCAACAGCCAACATCAAACTTAATGGCGAGAAACTTGAAACAATCCCACTAAAATCAGGGACTCGACAAGGCTGCCCACTCTCCCCCTACCTATTCAACATAGTACTGGAAGTCCTGGCTGGAGCAATTAGACAGCAAAAGGAGATCAAGGGGATACAAATCGGAAAGGAAGAGATAAAAACATCACTCTATGCCGATGACATGATAGTGTACTTGAGTGACCCCAAAAATTCCACCAGAGAACTCCTACAGCTGATAAACAAGTTCAGCAAAGTGGCTGGATACAAAATTAACTCAAACAAATCAGTAGCCTTCCCATACTAAAAGGACAAACATGTGGAGAAAGAAATTAGGGAAAAGGTACCCTTCACAATCGTCACAAAAACTATGAAATACCTTGGTGTGACTCTAACTAAGCAAGTGAAGGACCTGTATGACAAGAACTTGAAACCTCTAAAGAAAGAAATTGAGGAGGATCTCAGAAAATGGAAAGATCTCCCATGCTCATGGATTGGATAAATCAACATCTTAAAAATGGCCATCCTACCAAAAACAATCTACATATTCAAGGCAATCCCCATCAAAATTTCAACCCAGTTCTTCATGGAATTGGAAAGATCAATGTGCAATTTCATATGGAATAACAAAAGACCTAGAATAGCGAAATCCATCCTCAACAACAAAAACATCTGCGGGAATCACTATCCCTGACCTCAAGCTATATTACAAGGCAATTGTGCTGAAAACTGCATGGTACTGGTACAGAAATAGGCATGTGGATCAATGGAATAGAATAGAAGATCCAGAAATGAGCCCTCATGTATATGGTCACCTTCTTTTTGACAAAGAAGCAGTAAACATTCAATGGAAAAAAGACAGCCTATTCAACAAATGGTGCTGGTCCAACTGGCACTCAGCATGCAAAAGAATGAAAATAGACCCTTTCTTATCTCCTTGTACAAAGCTCAAGTGTAAGTGGATCAAAGATCTCCACATTAAACCAGATACACTGAAACTCTTAGATGAGAAAGTAGGGAAAACCTTAGAACACATAGGCACAGGAGAAAATTTCCTGAACAAAACACCAATGGCTCAAGCTCTAAGGTCAAAGATTAACAAATGGGACTTAATGAGATTTCAAAGTTTCTGTAAGGCTAAGGACATTGTCAAGAAAACAAAACGGCAACCAACAGAATGGGAAAAGATCTTTACCAATACCACATCAGATAGAGGCCTAATATCCAAGGTGTACAAGGAACTCAAAAAGCTAAACACCAGAGAATCAAATAACCCTATTAAAAAATGGGGTACAGAGCTAAACAAAAGATTTTCAGTTGAGGAACACCGAATGGCCGAGAAACATCTGAGGAAGTGCTCCACATCCTTAGCCATCAGGGAAATGCATATCAAAACAAACCTTAGATTCCACCTCACACCAGTCAGATTGGCCAAGATCCAAAACTCAGATGACAGCAGATGCTGGCGAGGCTGTGGAGAAAGAGGAACACTTCTCCACTGTTGGTGGGGTTGCAAACTAATACAACCACTCTGGAAATCTCTCTGGCGATACCTCAGAAAATTGGATATAGTACTACCTGAAGACCCAGCTATTCCACTTCTGGGCATATACCCCAGAGACACTTTAATACACAACAAAGATATATGCACCACAATGTTCATAGTAGCTCTATTTATAATAACCAGAAGATGGAAAGAACCCAGATGTCCTTCAGAAGATGAATGGATACAAAAATTGTGGTACATTTACACAATGGAATACTACTCAGCCACCAGAAACAATGACTTAACCAAATTCTTAAGAAAATGGCTGCATCTAGAGAATATCATCCTGAGTGAGATAACCCAGTCACAAAAGAACAGACATAATATGCAGTCACTGATAGTGGGATGCTAACCCCAGAAGTTTTCACTCCCCCAGAAACAACTCACAGACTGTATAAAGTCCAAGAAATAAAGAAAACAAAACAAAACAAAAAAAAATATTTACAAAACAAGAAAACTTTAAATATTTCGATGTTACATTTTTTTTACATGTACTTTAGCTCATTTTAACTATTAAGTTTTCAAGGCATACAATCAAACCTTGAAAAAAATCAAGTAGTGACTAAAAAATATATTTATATAGTTTTATGTAAAAATTATGTTAAAATCTGAAAAAAAGTACTGACAAAAATGTATAATTTTAAGCAAAAAATGTTTAAAATCTGTACATTTATCTTTGTTTTGTAAAATAAAGTTGTTTTTTTTTTTAAAAAAAGAGATATGATATTAACTGACTGGGCCAAAATAAACGTTTAGATCCTTTAAAATGTTTGTGCCACAGATCAGCTCCAACATTATTAAAGAAAAGAAGAATTAAACAACTAGCATCTCTAGATGCTACCCGCATACTAGACAACTTGTTGTTCTTACTACAGTTATCTCTACAGCATCAGGGGTGCTGGGTCCTAGTGGGATGTGGCACATACAATGGACAGTCCTTCAAAAGGACCATGGAGCCCTGTGCTAGCTATTGAATAAGCAGCAAACAGACACTTCATTAGAGCTAGTGATGATCTATTACATGGTCATCACCTATGGTCATGATGCTGTACAGGAGACGTTTCCCTTGACAGTGCTATTTTCAATAAACAGAAGTCTTCCTTTGAAGCTTAAAAGAATAAAAGACATCATGAAAATTTTAGACAAATGGATAGACCTAGAAAATACCATGCTGAGTGAGGTACCTGATATAGTATGTATTCTCCTTTAAGTGGCCATTAGCTATAAGTAACAGGATACCTATGATACTTAAATGGGAGGATGCTTGAATCTCATACCAAAGGGGAAATAAAAGACATTGGAGGTGGAATGAAGGAGGGATCTGGGTGAGAGAGGGTTTAGGGAGTGAATGAGAATGGGGATCATGTGTGGAGAGAGGGGGTTGTGTGGGAAAGGAGAGAACAAAATTTGGTAGGGATCATCTGTCAGATTATATGGAGACCTGGGACAATGGAGGCTCCCAGAAGTCTATGGATATGTCCCTAGCTGAGACACCATTAGCACAGGATATCGAGACGGAAGTGTCTACCTCCTATAATGAGGCAGGACGTCCAAGGAAGCAAGTGGGACATCAACAACCCAAATTCTACCCAACACACAAGATGCACAGGATTAAAAAATAAAAAGGCAGAGATTGAGGTAATGGGCCAATGATTGGCCCAACTTGGTACCAATCCAATGGAAAAGAGCTAGTCCCTGAAACTATTAATGATACTCAGCAATGTTTGCAGACAGGAACTTAACATACTCTGCTAAGTGGCTTCATCCAGCAGCTGATGTAAACAGATGCAGAGACGCACAGTCAAACGTCAGGAGGACCTTGACGAGTCTTGTGGATGAAAGGGAGGATATAAGCAGCTGAGTAGGAAGGGTCAAGGACACCACAAGAAGACCTGCAAAGTCAACTCACCTGGGCTCATGCTACTTATACAGACTGAACAACCAACCGAACACCATTCAGAAGCTGGACCTAGAACCCCTACACATTTGTAGCACATGTGCATCTTGGTCTTCATGTAGGTCTACTAATAACTAAAGCAGGAGTTGTTTCTGACTGTATTGCCTGCTACTGGATTCCATTCCCCTAGCTGGACTGCCTACTCAGACCTCAGTGGGAGAGGATGTGTTTACTCCTGCTGCAAATTAATGTACCAAGACAGGCAGGTACCAAAGTAGGGAAGGGGTAATGGTGAGAGAAATTTGTGAGGGTGGAGAGGGAGAAGAGGAGAGATGGAGACGTAACCAGGATGTAAAGTGTGTAAAAGAGTTAACGGGGAATAGTGCATCGTGTCAGAGAGAAGAGAAATATGAACTTGAAGAAAACTGAGTATGTTTATAACAGCGAAAATAATCATTGTGATACTCTCATTGTGGGTATGTATCATATGCATAAACTTATAGCATACTAGGTATAAATGTTCAAGATTAAAACTCAAAGTTTCTCACCTTATATTTGCTAACTTGAAATGAACCAAGATAGGAATACACAGATTTAAACTCTCCCCTTTTACACAATTATCAAATATAAATAATACCAAATACACCTTGACCTAAAATCATAATTTAAGGTGAAAATTTCACATTTCTAAATTTTGCATTTATGGAATACAATCTTACCTTTAAGTATGGAATAAGTCTTCTTATTTTAAACTTTACAAATAAAACTAGTTACTATTATAAGAAAAACACTGTGAGCTTAGATCTAGCATTTTGAAAACTTAAAGGAAAATGCCCTAAGAAACACCTATGTTCCGTAATTCCCCTCAAAACTCTCTACTAATGCTCACAAAAGAGGGACTGACACAGAGAAGTAGAAAATCACCAAATAAGATCATTAGAGATGAAAACATACCAAACAATAAAATCAAGTATTTCTACCTTGGTAAAATATCCAATATTAAGAAAATAATTCTTTTCTCTCACCTGAGAAAATACAGATAGTTATGCCACAGGTGATGTGTAGAGTCTTGCTTTTGTCCATCAGTCTTCTTGTTCTCCTGCTAGGGACCTAAATAAAAATTAATTCATAGGGTAAAACAATATAGCCAGTCAAATTATGTACAAAATCTTTCACTACAGCATTGCTCCTATCATGAAAAATATTGGAAATACAACACAAGTCTACTGGTCAAAAGTGAGAAAATCATGGCATACCTAGTCACTGAATCCATTCAAATGCATGTGGAAAGGTATGTTATTAAATAACATATTTTTAAAAAAACCTGAAAGACATGTACTGTTAGATTAAAATTTAGAAACTACACTGTGATCCTACAAAATGTCACCACACATAAATGTCTATACTGACATTTGTCCCCAACTGTCATGAGCAGTTGTTTTGTTGAAACACAGTGGAGGAAATTTTCTGATATCCTAGCATATGTAAATTTTTTTACATTTGCTAGAATTTTAAAGTTAAAATTTGATAAAATATATGATATCATTGAGCAGAAAAAAAGGTTATTTTTAAGTTAGACCAATGGCATCTGTAGTTTTAAATACTTGTTTGATCTTGTATGAAAATAAATGTCAAGAATCTTTGAATAATTGTGCTTCATACTGGGCAACAACTCTTTAGGACCCATTACCTGCTGAGAAACCTAGGAGGGAACTTTTCACTCTCTGGCACTTATATTCCTCTCTTCATGCCAAGACAATGGCCAGTCAGAGAGATCAAACCCTAGCATTTAACAATAGTAGAAAACCTAGGAAATGCTATTTCCAAAAATGACTGCAAAATAAAGTGTTTCCAAATGTAAATGACTGCAAAATAAAGTGTTTCCAAATGTAATTACCTGAAAAAACACTTGAGTTTTGCTACAGTAAATCAGCATTACACACTTCAAAGATCACTAAAACCTCTGTAAAAATAATTATTAATCCATGTACTCCTGATTGTTTTAGTTTAAAAAAATCAAAACATATATACAAACATGCAGATGCTCATAACTATAAAAAGGACTATTCAAAGATTAAAAAAATATTTTTTAAATAATGCCAAAGTAGTTTTCTCTCTTTCCCCTCTCATTTTACAACAACAACAACAAACACTTAAGGTGAGGATCAGTATTTAATACAGTCAGCTACTTAAGCCTTTTGCATAGCTCACAAGTCAAGTGTGTTAAACAATAGGAAACTGCAAACACTGGCAATCATTTTGTCTAATCCTCAAAGAGTACACTACTCTGGTTTGCTTACCTGATACAGTAGCTAAGCTCTAAAAACTGGAATTAACTTTGGCTCTGTCCCTCATTTATATCTTTGTTTAGCCATACTTTCGATACCCCAGGTTCTCCAGCTTAACTTGAACCAATAATATCTGAGTTGTTAGGAGTCATGATAGTACTAAACATAGTACTTGAAATAATGGTGGATGGTATGTCTGCAATCTTCTTCCCTTGTCTAGTTTACAGAATAGTTTTTAAACCACTTTTACAGGTAATGTGTTCCTAACCACCATTGAGAATAGTCTAAATAAAACCAGTTCATAAAAACAACTAGTATGTGATTATTACATTAGATCGTACCACAGAAATTCATGAGTAAGATTTTTTTTCGGTACCTTTTGTGATCCTCGAAGATAAGCCAGGACTGTACGGCACATGGGTAAAAGGATAAGGCTGCAGTTGAGGTTCAGGACAGATGCAGAAGCTCTGCTCAAACACAATCCTAGCTGAACAAATGAGGCAAGAGTCAAAACAGAGTCCAGTAGAAAGAAAAAGCAGCCTTGATCTGAAGTTGCATGGTTACCCTGCTTGCTAAGGACCATTATGAATGCCAACTCCTTCAAGAATGCTGCATTTTCACTCATCCATCTAAAGCTCCAAAAGAATTTCCTTCTGCTCTCAATGGCCTTAAAACTGATTCTTCTCTGTTTTGCTAGAGATATAATCACCTTAATATTTTCCCATTGCAGGATCAATACTATCCTAGCTGGAAGAAGCCTGAGATCTCATCAAAGTGTGTTCTATACCTTCATAATCAAGTTGCACAGGAATCTGTATTCACTGATAAACTCAGAAGAGGTCTAAAAGAACCCTCATTTTTGTTCTCCCCTTGCTGATATTTCCTCCATTTGAGCCTCACTCATTCATTTGCACACCTGGGCTCCAAGTTATTCATCCAAGAGTTTGATTCATTTTCTGGCTTCACCTTAAACTCTATTCCTCCTGTGTGCTTCGTGGCCTGAGGATTGGGAGCATCCTGGTGTTCCTAGCACCTCCATCGCTTTTGCACTCTTCTACCACTGTTTTCAACACTCTTTCTTATCACTTCTTTTTAAATCTTGTATTATTTTTAAAAGTTAAAAATAGGCAACATACACATTCATTGGGTAAAACACGTATATGAACACCCATTGTAGAATAATCAAACCAGACCAACAAAAGGACACAATGCCTACCACTTAGTATCAAAATTTACCATTTCTTGTCACTAAGGTGGGTCTCCTGCAATTCCAGTATTTTCAGCATTGTAAAACACACAATATATTACTGATTTATGGTTGCCACACTGTTTAACTGGCCATCAGATCTTGTCCCTGCAATCTACACTTTAACTAATATGTTCCCTTCCTGGGACACTACTTCAAGACCCTGGTTATCATGATTCTACTCTATGATTCTGTGGAGTAAACTATTGTTAGATTCAAAAAGTAAGTAACATTGGGATTGTTCTCTTCTGTATATGACTCATTTCATTAAGCACACTCAATTCATAATGTGGCAAATTAGCAATTTGACCTAAGACCATGTCTAGTAAATCTGTGCTTCACTTGTTTAAATATATAGAATATCTTGTTATTTTAGTGTGCTTAGCTTTAACTTTTTTAGAAAATCCATTTCCATTGGATCACTGTTAAAATATCTTTTATCCTTGAAGGATTATATAGAATAAATCTCATAGACATTATTGAACAAACCTGTCTTTCTTTCCTGGTCATGCACAGTTTGATCACTTTATATTTATTTATATTAACCCACTCCTGAAACATGAGGAAGTAATTACTGTTAATCTCTTCTATATGGGAGAACAATGTATCATTATGATTTTAAGGTTTTATATGACAACAAAAACAACACCCACCACCAGCAGCAATGTGGAAGTTACAGAACTAATATACAAGCTAAGAACTGTGCCTCAAGCATCTGTTCTATTAGCTATTGGATATGGATCCTCTTACATTGGCTTTAAATAAAGCATAGAAGAAAATAGCTGTACTTTGTTGACTGATCAATAGAAATCAGAAGTAACTTATTTTAGACAACTGCCCTAGATACATCTTCTGTCCAAATAGCTTTTTCCATTTGATGGTTCTTGTTGCTGTTCTTAACCATTAGAGAAGCCGGACATGCAAATACTATCTATAGTTGTACTAGAAAGAGCCACAAGGACATGTCAGGAAGTGTTGTGTCTGGAAGGTATCTAGAACAGCTTTCCAGATGGAACTCAGTAAGAAAGAAAAGAACCCTCTCTTTTCTAGAGAAAAAGAATACCAGTAGGGTAGAATCTCAATGAGGGCCTGACCCCCCATCTTGAGCAAAATGCTCAGGGGTCTGTCCTGAGTTTGCTCTCTAGTCCTTTGTCAAAAAGAGGACAGGACATTTTGTTAGGTTTTTTTTTTCTCCCTTAGGATAGTGATAGTGACGTGGCCTAATGCTGGGAAGAATGCACTAACTCCTGGGTCAATGGCAAGATAGTCCATAAGCATGGCTGCAAGGGAAGCAACTGTCTTCAGATCTATGCTAATGTGTGCTCCTGAGTCTCTGCTAGAGAACTTGGAGTGCTCACATGTACTTTAAAACCACAGAACATGAAGTCAGAATTTGTCTAGCTTCATGAGGTATGGAGAAGTCTACTTTGCAAGTTAAATGACTTAAAACAAAAGGTTTATAAGTAGGTAGCACATTATTGAGTACTCAAAACGTAGATGGTAAAAGGTTGTGAGTATGTCAGCCTAGGCTGCAACTAAGACACTTTTCAATAAACAAGGCAAACAAGTTCCTCTTTGTTGCTGTCACTTGGATATTTGTGAAATTTTAAATATGAATAAAATGTTAACTATCGATGAAACTGTTCCTTGTTTTCAAAATCATTCTTCTACTTCCCAGGGTTTGTAGCCACATCTTGTCATGTACTCACAATCTATATCTGGTTTTGTTTTGAATAAAATCAAAAGACACCCCCCCCAAAGAGAATTGACTAAATGGTGATGGAAATGGGATTTCCTTCACATTTCTCTTGCTCCTTCCAATACATGACATGTCGTCACTTTGACTTTCTTTGTTTTCTCCTGTATCTCTTAGTGCATGCAGATTTCTGTAAGAGCACAACATCTCTAAACCTTTAAGATCTTTTGTGATCTTTAAGACCACATTACATGTAGCTGCTTTGGAACAGATTTTTACAATGATACTCAGATCAACTCGGTAAAGTAGGTTGTGCCACTCATACATGATGAGCTGTTAACAAAATGAGATCTTCTCAGCCAAGAACTCTCAGGTCAGTGTCTTGTGGTAAAATCTGTATACAATTTCTTCAATATTTCCAAATGATTCAAACATACAACCTAGGTTGAGGACTACAGTCTTCAGCTGGTTAGCTAAGATATGCTGTTTGTGAGGCAAGAAATAAAGGCAACCATTTCATTATTATAAGTTATGCAATGTGTGTGCCCAAATGTAGTATTAAGTTTAACTAAAGACTTAATTTTGATAAGGAATAGAAAAGGGATTATTGCAAATACTCATAAACCAAGAAATGACAACAACCTTACCTCTTTAAAACTGATGTAGTATGCATGCAGAACAGGAGTTGTAACCACAGCCTGATCATCTGATGCAAATTATGTATTTCAATGAATAAAAGATGGTTTCAAACCTTTGTAAAAAAGAAACTGCTCTACAAATTTTGAAACTGGTGTATTCAGAGATTTAAAGAAGTGAAAAAAAAAGCCACAAAACTTGTAGAATGTAAATTATTTATTCAGACTATGACTTTTCATCTCATGTTATATGCATGGCAAAAAGAAAAAGAAAAAAACATCAAAGGCTATCTTGAAATGAAATAAGCTAGTACCAATAGTTCCCATGAGCCACATACAACATGTCTTAGTTACTAGTACAACTCACTAGCCAAGTCAAGATCTTAAATTTCATCTCCCATCAATACTGTGTGTTGAACTGCATTCTTGGGTTATGAGTTATCACTATAGTCCTTGCCAGACCACCTCCTCTTCATTTAGTATGCTCCTAAACATATGTATGTATTACTAGGCATCAAACTTGAAGTTTCCCTGCATTGCCTTGATTCTCACAAAGGCATTCATAGGGAAAATAATATCTGTACAATAATTAGTCTTTCCTTATGCTTGGTTCTCAACTCCACAGATACTGATACAGACACAGACGTGCTTCTTCACACCCATGTTGTTTTCAAAAGAAAGATCAGGTCTTCACAGAATTTTATGCCAATCCCTAACATAATGACAGTACTCTGTAAAAGCAAATTTTAATTCATTCTACACATGCACAGTTTTGAAAGTCACTGTGTTATTAGAATTAATATTCATGGTGCAAATATTGGATGTAGACTTTTATGAAATATCTGATCATGTTGTTTTTTTAGCTGGCCATCACTAAATTATAAATAGCTACAAAAATTAGTTATAAAATTAGTATGCATGTTAAATATTGGGAAAATAAAATTAATTTTATCAAAACTATAATTAACTTAGAACTTAGCAACAAAAACTATATAAACCCATTACTTAAATAGTTTGAATTAACTAATCTCAAAGCTGGTATACTTATAATTAGAATTATTAAGCAATAGTTTTAAGTTTAAAAGAATCAAAAGTAACACAAGTTCTTCTTATTGAAGAAGTTTATTTGTGAAGAAGATAAACTTTTTTCAGAAATCCATAAGGGACAAAATGCAGTGTAAGAAGCCATGGGGTGCCCAGCTACAAATTGTACAACTATAACACATCTAACCTTGCAGGAACATCACAGAAAAGGTAATGTTAAGAGTGTGCAAGGCAGAAGACTAGGATTCCTGATATAAAATAGTGTCTTTTCAACATTAAAAGAATGTTGTAGTAGTGAAATTTCAATAATATGGATGCCTAATTAAGATGTGAAAATTACTACACAAGCTTACAGGTCAACATAGCTGGAAGAAATTCATCAGGCCCAGAACTAAAGGAAGAGCTATTGTCATTCACTGGCTACAGAATAATGAAGAATCAGTCTTCTGCAAAAAAAAGCCCTCAATGTGTTATCCAGTCCTAAGTGGCCAGCCCTGACAAAGGTGTATACAAAGAACAGTAAATGGACACAGTAGGTTGTATATGTTTGTTAGAGATAATAACTGTAGAAGAGATCATAAAGATAAAAGGGAGAAAAGAGCAAAAAAGGAATTAGAGAGGCAAGGACAGGTAGGATTTTTGAAAATATATTGCTATGTATGCAATTACCAAAACATATTTTTTAAAGATTCAAAAACAGCATTAAGATTCTACCAAATAAAACACAAAATATGGACAGAAATATGATCCAGCAGTCAATAGCATTGGTGTTCTTTCAAAGAATTCATATCTAGAATTATTTTCCAGAAACCTAGAACAAAATGATAGAAAACATAAGAAATCAGAAACTACAGATGCAAGCATCAAAAAGAAAAGAAGTGGAAGTTTGCCATCCTAATACCCTAAAAATAGACTTGCAACCAAAAGTTATTGATTGAAACGAGGATGGGCACTTCATATTCATCAAAGGGAAAATCTAACAGGAGAAAGTCTCAACCCTGAACATCTATCCCTTAAATGCAAGGGCAGCCACATTCATAAAAGAAACTTTAAAGCTCAAAGCACACATTGCACCTCCCACAATAATAATGGGAGACTTGAATAACACACTCTCACAAATGGACAGGTCATTGAAACAGAAACTAAACAAAGACAGTGGGAAACTAAAAGAGGTTTTGAACCAAATTGATTTAACAGATACATACAGAAAATTTCACCCTAAAACAAAAGAATATACCTTTTTCTCAACACATTATGGGACCTTCTCCAAAACTGACCATATAATCGGTCACAAAACAATACTCAACAGATACAAGAACACTGAAATAATCCCATGTATCCTATCAGATTACCAAGGACTAAGGCAAGGCTTGAATAAAAACAAAAAACAAAAAACCAAAAATCACACCCATGGGAACTGAACAACTCTCTACTCAATGACAACTTGGACAGGGAAGAAATAAAGAAATTAAAGAATTCATGGAATTCAATGAAAATGATGGCATAGCATACCCAAACATTTGAGACACAATGAAAGCAGTACCAGGAGGAAAATTCATAACACTAAGTGCCCTGCCTAAAGAAACTGGAAAGATCCTACACTAGCAACTAACAGACCACTTGAAGAATCAAAAGCACCCAAGAGGAGTAGAGAGTAGGAAATTGTCAAACTCTGTCCTGAGATCAACCAAATAGAAACAAAGAGAAATATACAAAGAATCAAGAAAGTCAAAAGCTGGATCTTGGAGAAAATCAACAACATAAACCCTTAGCCAAACTAAATGAAGGACACAGAAAATGTATCTAAGTTAACAAAATCTGAAATGAAAAGAGACAACAGAAAGTGAAGACATAGATAAAAATCTTCAGGTCCTACTACAAAATCCTATACTAATGAAACTGGAAAATCCAGATGAAAGGGATGAATTGTCCAGACAGATACCACTTACTAAAGTTAAACCAATAATGAGCATACTATCTAAACAGCCCATATTTCCTAAAAAAAAAAAAAAAAAAAAAAAAAGTAGAAATCATTAAAAAACTCCTAACCAAAAAAGTCCAGGGCCAGATGGCTTTAGTGAAGAATCTTACCAGACCTTCAAAGAAGAGCTAATACCAACACTCCTCAAACTATCCATAAAAAGAAACAGAAGTAGCATTAAATAATTCATTCTATGAGGCCACAATTACCCTGATACCTAAACCACACAAAGACACAACAAAGAAAAAGAACTTTAGACCAATTTCCCTCATGAATATCCATACAAAAACACTCAAAATATTTTAAGAATCTAAATCCAAGAACACATCACAACCATCATTCACCATAATCAAGTAGGCTTTATACCAGGAATGTAAAGTTGGTTCAATGCATAAAAATGAACTAATGTAACAAACTAAATAAGCAAATTCAAAGAAAACATTGTACAATCATCACACTGGATGCTGAAAAAGCATTTGACAAAATATAATACACTTTTATATTAATAGTATTGGAGAGACCAAGAATTCAAGGCCCACACCTAAACACAATAAAAGCAATATACTGCAAACCAATAGCCCGTATCAAATTAAATGGAGATTCTTGAAGCAATTTCACTAAAATAAGGAACAATACAACATGGCCATTCTTTCCATATCTACTCAATATAGTACTCAAGGTTTTAGCTAGAGCAATGAGACAACAAAAGGATATCAAGGGGGATACAAACTGACAAAAAGTCAAGGTATCACTATTTGTAGATGACATAATAGTGTAGGTAAGCCACTCAAAACATTCTACCAGATAATTTTTACAGCTGATAAACAACCTCAGCAAAATGACCAGATAAGAAATTAACTCAAACAAATCAGTATCCTTCCTTTATACAAGTGATAAACCGGCTAAGGAAAAAAAAATTAGGGAAGCAACATTCTTCACAATAGTCACAAATAATTTGTAATGTTTTGGATTAACTCTAACCAAACAAGTGAAAGATCTGCATGACAGGAACTACAAGTCTCAAGAACAAAATTAAAGAAGGTCTTAGAAAGTGGAAAGATCTCTAGTGCTTATGCATGATAGGATTAATATAGTAAAAGTGGCCATCCTGCTAAAAGCAGTTTATAGATTTTATGCAATCCCCATTAAAATTCAAACACAATTCTTCAGTGACTTGGGAAGAGCAATTCTCAATTTCATATGGAAAAACAAATATCCCAGAATGGTGAAAACAATTCTTAACAGTAAACAAACTGGGGAATCCCTGACATCAAGTTGTATGACAGAGCAATAGTGATAAAAACTGAATGGCATTGGTACAGAGGCAGACAGGTTGACCAAAAGAATAGAATTGAAGAACCAGAAATAAAATCACACACTTATGGACACTTATCTTTGACAAAAAAAAAAAAAAGCCAAAAATATAGAATGGAGAAAAGAAAGCATTTTCAATAAATGATGCTGACCTAACTGGCAATCTGTATGTAACAAAATGAAAATACATCCGTATTTGTTACCTTGCACAAAGCTCAAGTCCAAGTGGATCAAGGACCTCAACATAAAATCAGATACACTGAATTGAATAGAAGAAAAATTAGAAAGAGCCTTTAACTCATTGGTGGGGTGTGGATGGTGTAGATTTCCTAAACGGAACTACAATAGCTCTGGCTTTAAGATCAAGAATTGATAAGTGAGACCTCATGAAACTAAAAAGCTTCTCTGAGGCAAAGAACAGAGTCTATAAGACAAATCAGCAACCTACACATTGGGAAAAAATAATCACTAACCCCACATCCAATAGAGGCCTGATATCCAAAATATATAAAGAACTCAAGAAGCTAACCTCCAAAAAGCCAGACAGCCCAAACAAAAAATATGGTATAGAACTAAACAGAATTCACAACAGAAGAAACTCAAACATTTGAGAAGCACTTACAAAAATGTTCAATGTCCTCAGTCATCAGGGAAATGCAAATCAAAACAACCCCGAGAATCCACCTCACACTAATCAGAATGGCTAAGTTCAAAAACTCAGATGACAACAAATGTTGGTGAGAATGTGGAGAAAGAGGAACACTTTTCAATTGCTGGTGGGGTTACAAACTGATGAAAACACTCCAAAATCAATTTGAAGGTTCTTCAGAAAATTGAAAATAGATTCTATCAAAATTTGCAGCTATTATACAACTTAGACATGTGCCCAAAAGATGCCACAGGGGCACATCCTCCACTATGTTCCTAGTGACCTTATTTGTGATAGAACGAAGCTGGAAACAACCCAGATGTCACACAACGGAAAAATGGATACAGAAAATGTGGTTAATTTACACAATGGAGTACTGTTAAGCTCTTAAGAATGAGGACATCCATACATTTGGTAGACTCATGTGATGGCCTATGGGATACTTCATCTCCTACATTTACATATCGTGGTCTGTACACATTTGCATAAACAACAGCAACAACAAACTCCTGCCTTGCTCCAGCTTAAGGATTTCCAGGACTGCTGTCTGCTCCTGAACTTTGTTTTCAGTATGTGTATCCTTTGCTTGTATTTTGTGTTGAGAAATAAGGAAAAGAACCCCTTATTGTTGAGCATGTTGGTATTGTTCCCTTTATTTTTTTCCTCTTGGGCACATATGAAGCAGGTTATTCTTTTTCTGTATCCTATTCTTTTATAAACCTTTTGGTTTGTTTTGTTTTAAAATGGCTTTATAAAAGGGCTTTTGAAACCCCCCGCCAAAAAAAAAAGAATGAGGACATCATGAGTTTTGTAAGCAAAGGGATAGAACTCGAAAATATCATCCTACTGAGGTATGCACTCACTAATAAGTAGATATTAGACAAAAAATGTATAGAATACCTAAGATATAATCTAAAGAACTCAAGAATAACAAGTTGAAGAACCAATTGAGGATGCTTCAATCTTACTTGAGAGGGAGAAGAAAGCAATTATAGGGAGCAGAGGGAGGGAGGAACCTGTGCCTGGAGGGTAATGGGAAGGAAAAGGGGAACATAATCAGCTACTGGGGAGGGAACAGAAGTGAAACTCTGAGGACCAATAGAATGAATGGAAACAGGCAACCTCAGGAGGTGGGAATGAAGGGATCCTCTAGAATTTAAAAGAAACTGGGGAGTTGAGGGACTCTCTAGACTCAAAAGAAGGGACCTTAGATGAAATGTCCAATAATGGAGATAGAGAATTGTAGAGTCTGCCTCCAGTAGATAAATGGGGACATCAAGTGAAGGAATGTGGTTGCTATCTAAAAGTCAAAAGCTGTGACCCAGAATTGTTTCTGTATGAAGAAACTGCAGGGACCAAAATGGCAAAGAGACTGAGAGAAAAGAGGTCCAGTGACCAACCCAAATTGGGATCCACCTAAGGGGAGACTCCAAGGCCTGAGACTGTTACCAATATTATGGTGTGCTTACAGACAAGAGCCTAGCATGGCCACCCTCAGAGAGACCCAACATGCACCTGACAGAGACAGAAGAAGATACTTACACTCAACCAATGGACTGAAGTGGGACCTCTGTGGTTGAATTATGGAAAGGCTGGAAGACACTGAGTAGGAGGATGACTCCATAGGAAGATCTGCAATCTCAATTAACCTGAACCCCTGAGATATCTTAGAAACTGCACCACCAACTAGGCAGCATGCACTACATGATCTAAGGCCCCTGATACATACACAGCAGAGGACTGCCTGGTCTGGCCTCAGTGAGAGAAGATGCATCTAACCCTCAAGAGACTTGACGCCCCAGAGAATGGAGAAGCCTGGCCAAATGGGGTGGGGTTGCGTGAGGTTGGATAGGGAGTGGGAACATCCTCTTGGAAAAGTAATGGGATGAGGAACTGTGGGAGGATAGACTGGGAAGGGGCTAATGACTGGAGTGTAAACATTAATTACAATTTTTTAAAAAGAACTTAAACAGCAAAACAACATGACTTTTCAAGAGAGAGAAAGAGAGTACAATCTGTACTGATGAGCATAAATATAAACATTTTGTACATGTGAACACTTCTAAAAACATTAAATGCTCAAAATCAATCTTAAAAAATTATGTAGTAAGTGGGCATATGAAATGTAAATATTTTATTGCATTAGAAGGAACCCAAACTTCATGATAATGGGAATCTCTTGCAAAATATAAAAGGAAAGTACATGTTTATGATAAAGGATTCACAAGGGTATAGATGTAAAACATTTTTACTGTAAATGTACCTATGCAATTATATTAGAATTTTAGTAAGCATAAAAACATTAATTAGGGCCATGCCTAAAGTTTCACAGTGTTCCAAGAACTGAGGATCAACAGTGAGTAGATTCTGTGCATTTAAAATAAAGAAACAGCTAAGAATAATGCTGAATGTTTATAACCAAACACTTAAGAGGCAGAAGTAAGAGGGTAGCAAATTCAAAGAGAGTAAGAGATACATAAACATTTTTAGCAGGCCTAAGTTGTTTGGTGAAGCCCTGCTCCAAAACCACACCTGACAACACCAACACCAAAATCTCTAAAAATAAAATACAATAAATAAAGGAAATTATACACCAAAGAACGTAATTCATTACCTGAAGTATAGAAAGAACTTAATAAATTGCTGATATCCATAACAGAAATATTACTTTCAAGATCAGTAAAGGATTCCCACCACAGATAACTTTTGCCGTATTCATACAGCCTTATAAGCACTTTCTGTAACACATATTTTGAAAATTCAGTACTCTATGGTGTTGATGAAACAGTTTTCAGGTACTGAATTAAATTATACTCTGGCAAGTACTACCCATAAGAACAAATGATTGGTTCCCATCTATAAATTTTTCCAGGAGTAGGCACCAAATGAATCTGCTTAAAGTATGCTAAGAAATATGTACAAAGCAGATGTGTTTCTTGATTTTAATGTGTCTTTGCCCCCATATTATACTTAGCACAATATCACCTCTACTGAGAAGCGACTGTTATTAGCATATGAATGGTTTCTCCAATAACTGCCATTTGTAAAAAAACAACAATTTTCCTTAAAAGATAAAAAGTAATTAATATGTCCACCAGACTATTCCTTGTCAGGACTTAGAATACCTTAGCAATACAGTTCAGCAAGTATACTTGTGTGAACACATAAACATCATTTTCTCTGGACTGGCTAATGAAGACATAAATACAATTTTCTCACCCCAGTCAGACAAGTCTTTATCACTTCAGACTGATAGGATTGTTGTTTATCTAGGACTTTAGGGAAATGTCCTGTTATTTCTTGTGAACTGGAATCAAGATATTGTTAGAAAAAAATTAACCCAAGAGACTCTAGATGGCAATTTTACCTGCAGTATTAATATTCTAAGCTATCTCTTGAAATGTGTAAACCAAGATCTAATTCAACATAAAAGTTCAAGACTTAGAAATACAAACAAATTATCTCTATTTACTTTGAAATAAAATTTTCACCAAAAAATTGTACATTTCATTACTAGTCATCACATGTCTGGAAGTGCTTAATTCCTGTGTTTACAGTAAATCACATAGTAATTCAAATTAAGTGACTGTAAATGTTCCCTTGGGGGACAACAGAGGACTTTTTTGGAATTCTTTTCCTTTCTATGACGCAAAATCCAACCGGAAATTCCACCAGTGATTCATTTCCTCACATATTTCCTGAATACACTTACAAAAAAAAAAAAAAAAAAGCAACCTAAACAAAACTTTCCCATCAATTCCCAGAGTACAAAATCCATACTCAGAAACAGTGGAGAGAATGAGAAGAATCTAGACAAACACTTTAAAAATGGCATTATCGGAGCTATTTCACCTCTTTATTTCTTTAGTAACATTCTACACTAGTATGTTTACTAAGTCCATTTATTCACTCTTCTGCTATAAGCTCACAAGCATCCACATCCTGAAATGTGAGTGCACTCGGGAGACCCCACGTCTGAAAAAGTTTGTCACTAAAGGGCGGTGTGCTTTTCATAGTTCATGGTCTGTCCCAAAGTTCCTGGGACAGATAATGAACTGAGAATTCCTGATGTGATGTAATTTTAAGATTACAAATACACTTTAAATGAGTGGGTAGGCGAAAATGCTTCTTATAGACTGCATGTTCTCCCCCTCCCCCACCCACTTTATTGCTTGAAGTATGAGTTCTTAGGGTGAAATTCTTCAGCATATTAGAAAATAATAGCTTGAAGAAATCAGACACCCATGGAAGAATGAAAACTCCCAGAAAAGGAGAGACTAGCTCATGCTCCACATCTGTCTGCATGTCTATTTATAGCCATTGTTTTTTATTGTGATATTAAAATGAACCTTTAGAGCAGACATTTGCAAATCCTGAAGCTGCCTCCCAAGATACAGTGGAAACTTGTGCCTGGATATCCCAGACTTAGTAGCAACAAGAAACCAACATCTTCCTTTTACATCACCCTTTTTGTGCTGTGTTGTTAAAGAAGCCCAAATCAACCCTGCACAATTACAAAATGGTGCAAGATTAACATATGGGTGCAAGTTCCTGAACTTTCAAACACAGAACTTTATGGCTTATATCAGCTACTTAGTCTTTATATATAGCTATTTAACAGCCTATAAAGCTAATCTAATGTAACATTATAAATATTAACTATATGAAATAAGAAATAAATAATATAAATATAAATACTATAAAATATATAATGGTGTCATCAAATTACACACACACACACACACACACACACACACACACACACACGCTAAAGAACAACACCAATTTTTGCCGAGATCCTCAAAACACAGCTAGGTGTCCTGTGGATGTTTAAAGTACATTTTGAAGCCAGGCAAATTTAAGTTTGAAGTCCATTTACTAGCTGTGGGGATATAGGTAATACTTATCCTATTTTAATCTCATTTTTCCTACAGAGAAACTAAAGAAAATAACAAAGAGATAATAGTACATATATCACAAAAGAATATACAGGATTAACTAGGTAACATATAACTTAGTGTAGTGGTACCTAGCATCAAAGACCACTCTAGCTCTTCATAACCATAATCGTGACCCAGTTTCTTTAGTCTATTCTTTCACACTTAGCATTTTCAACTCTAGTGGGTAGGGTCCCCACTAGAGTTATGAAGGTGAGCTTTAATTTGCTCATACATATCTAATAAATTCAAAAGAAGTTCAAATCAACTATCAGAAAGTGGCAGAATGAATGGTCAACATCCTTCCATTAGAAAAAGGGGTAACTAAAAGTAACTATTCAAGAACTCTAGTTCGATTGCAGGATGAAAATTCAGAACTGTTCAATCTTAACACCAAAAGTAGCCAGTCCTCTTCTATTCTCCAGTTCCTAGCAACTCAGCCTTAATCTGCAACTGAGAAAAGCCTAGTTTGAAGAAACTGCTGACAGCAACCAAAAACTCTTGTGAGTCTAAAAAATTCAGCTGGTCCAAGCCATTTTTGTATCAATTTATATTACTGTTGGCTTTGACAAGGCAAATTGATGATGCCATAAGGCCAAGAGGCTACATTTTCGTATCTGTCACAGATTAACTGCCAGATGTACTCTTAAATTAGACCTCATTATCACTCCTAATCTCGCTTCCCTGTCCCCAGCTCATACTGTTTCTATCTCATCTGCAGTACAAACTGACCTTATGCAGCCTCCATGACAGACAGACAAACCGTAAAAGCCTTCTACCCCAGCTCAAGGCTTACTGTTTCTATGAGGGCCTATTAGACCAAACACCTCACTCCATGTTCTACATCTTTGCTCCTGTTTTCTGATACTCTGACAGCATTTCTCGGTCACTTCTTTTCACCCCAATAAATGTTTAGCTCTATGTCTGAGTATTTTATCTTTGACTGTTCACATCTCCCTAAGTTGTCAAGTGTCAGTACAAGTAAAGTGTGAAAGCCAAAACTATCTCTTACTTTTGGTAATCTCAAAATGTATGGTCATTATTAAAGACATTCATTTTATGTATGTATGTATTATCCAGTAATCACTGGGAAAAAAAAAAAACATGCTTTGAGGAATGAATGGCAAAAGTAAATGTAGTTATAAAGCAAATACAAATAATAGACAATACCATGAAGAAGCTTAATATACAATGTTCAAATTTTTTATTTTGTAATCATAATCTAAAATGGCTGTGACACTATGGTGCTTATGACTATAAATCAATCATTTATGCATAATGTAAACAGCTTCAGTATTTAGTTTGTATGATAAATAAATCATTATAAGAATATAAATGTATAACACAATAGGTGTTCCATAGAAGCAAGATTTCATTTGAAAGGAAAATATGAACTGAAGAGTTAAAGAGATGGCTCCCTCAATAAAATTATTTCTACACAAATATGAAGAACTGAGCTTAGATCCCCAGAGCGCATAGAAATGTTATGATCGTGCATGCCTGACCTTCCAATATTGAGAAGAGACAGGTGAATCCTGAAGACCCAATGTCCAGCAAGTCAGGCCAATCAGTGTGCTACAGTTTCAGTGAGAAATTCTGCCTCCAAAAAATAGAAGAAAGTGTTATACGAAAGACATACAATGTCTTCCTGTAGTTCCAGTACATGCACACAAGGTGAGGCATACCTACAAGATGTATGCAATACACACATACAAAAACAAAGTAAGAGTTGGCTGAGTAGCGGGGTACTTGCTATGCATCAGTCCCTAAACTGGATTCCAGCACCATTAAGGATGGAAGAAAAAGAGGCTGAGGCTGAGGAAGGAGAGAAGGTAGAGGAAAAGAAGAAACATGGGAAAATGAAAAGGAGTAGAATGGGAGGGGGAAGGAGCAGGAGTCAGAGGAGAAGAGTAAAAATGGCATTTAAGTTAAGTGCTACTTAAAAATTAGAAGAAACAATAACACTTTTGATTGGGGTTCATCAAATCATAATAATAACTGACATGCTAGGAACAACTATAAAGTAGATGATAGCAGCCAATCATTAAAAGGTTTATATTTTATGGTCAGTGGAAATAGTTCATGCCATAATAATAAGTTATAACTGAGTCCAAATAATCCTAACAGGCTTCCCTTCAGAATCTGTCCTAGAATTTTTAACTGTCATATAATTTTTGACTCCAGTTGACTCCTTTTCTCAGTTTAAACAGTGCCTAGGAAAAATAAAGTTTCCAAAAGAACTGATAACATCCAGAGGAAAAGTTGATGGGACAGACTGGAAAAGAAATAAGTCAGGTAAGTGCCTACCACAGAAGCATAAAGACCTAAATTCTTTGCCTAGGGTATTGGTAAAAACTGGGTGTAGTGATTCCTCTCTGTATCCCTAGTTCTGGTGTGAAGAGAGAGGTAGATCTTGCTGCTCACTGGCCAGACCTTTTAGCCAATCATTGAGCTGTTGGTTAGGTGAGAGACTATATCTTAAAAATTATAGTGGTGAGAAACAGGAAGACAGCTTAATTTCACTTTCTTAATATAAAAGGCTAATGAATCATTTTCTCATACAAACAAAAATGTAACCAACCAGTTAGAGCCTAACTTACTCAGCATCCAGGTTTTCTTATTGCCAACTTAAATCTTTCCTATGTTACATGCTACTATATTTATGTCTAGCCTTTCTTTAAAAAACAGATTCTTTCATTTTCAATGCAAATTGTGTTTTTTTTTTCTTATAAAACTCTAATACAAGTCAACAGAACATGTAGCAATTATATAACAGAATGTAGCTTTTTTTCTTTATAGAGAAGAAAACAATACCAGAACGTGCTATTTCTATCAGATTATGTCCACCTTGTCTTCATGTGTCAAATCCCCTAGCAATTTACTTCTAGACTATGTCTGTCTGGGAAAGTTAATATTCAACATGAATAGAATTTAAGATTGACTATAAGCATATCCATGATTTTCTACAGGGAGTGTTATTAAAGGAAAAGATCACCAGCCATAAAGCAATAAAATCCATATCTCAAGGAACATCAGTGACCTCAATTCACTGGCTTCCACAATCTAGAACTGAAGAATTTAAAAAGCATCGAAAACTGCCTTCACTTGGTGTCCAGGAATGGAAATGTTTCCAGTAAACACATATAGTGGCTTTACTTCTTTAGCTGAAAGGCACTGCTAAAATGAATCATCTCTTTTTATTATCTCTTTGCTGTTATTGTTTATGCTCATCCCTAAATATTTACTACCTTTTTGTACAACAGAGCTTCAACATTACACTGCTGCATTTTCCTCCTTCAAAAGAAGGGAGTGGGACAGGAGCAGGGACAAGAAAGCTTACAACTTACTTTTCTAAGCATGGTTGACTTGAAAGCTAAGCTAGGTAGTCCTGGCTTTCCCCATGGATCAGGTAGAGAACATTTGACTACAACCACTTTGATGTTAACCTCCCAGGTACTCTTGATCCAAAACAGCCATACCAACCCTTGCCTTATTCTACTTGATAAAACTGTTAAATTTTCCCAACATTCATTCTAAACTTAAAAGCCAAAGAAAACACTTGTGTTTTCAACTTGGAGTTGAGTAAGAAGACCCTGTCCTTTTAATAAATTATAGAAAATAGGATTTGAAGATTACGAGTTGATCAATTATCTATAAAATTTGCTATCTTTATGCAATAACGTATTATTCCCATGGATACTCCTGATTTTTATAACTAATTCTGTATTTGACGCTTAACCTAAGTGTCACATCATGCTTAGAGAACTTTCATGGCCAATACTTGGTTTCAATGCAAATTAAAATGGATGTAAAAAAATTCAACAAATGCAGGACTAAATATCTGAAAAATTATTTCAGTGAAAGTTTCTACAGTTGAGGCCCACCTCCAACCCTACAAAAAAGCAGAGTAGGATGTGACAAGTGGACTATAGACAACTCCCAGCAGCAAGCTCCATCTCTCCAATAGAGAATGGACCTTCCTTTTGGAAGTCTACATCCTGGGGACTTAAGGGGAGTCAGTTCTCATCAGTTGAAATCCATTAATATATAAAACAGATTGTGTTTGTCAGGTGATAGCCTTAGATAGTATGAACTATGGGGAAAAAAAGAAAAGATATTTTTACTTTGATCACTACAGTCTACTTTGAAAGTGGAACTGAAAATTCCTGCTTCTCAAATAAAGAATATGTGACAACCCTAGAAATCTCTGTGAAACTTATAAGGTAGCATGACCAAGGAATATCAGAAGTACACAAAGCCTGCCTCATCATCCTCGCTCACCTGTTCCCACAAATGCTCCTTTTAACTTTCACATTCCCTCTTTCTTTAGGGTACCATGATTCAGCTTGAAATCAGGATGGCACGGTGAGAAGGCCCATAGACATAGCATAGTGAGGAAGTAGGTGAACAAGACTACACACAAGCACAACATGAGAAAGATGGATACTGCTTGAGCAACTGCCAGTCTCTTTCCTTCAACTGAAATAACTTTTCCAATTTTTACTAAATGCTGTTATTTGTAATTTGAAGTCATGAAACTGAAAACCGTATCACTGGGAAAAGGAGCATGATTACATGGTCAAAATAGACATTATCACATAATTTTAAAATATATTTTTAATTTCAGGTATATGAAATATTTTATTCTGAGTATATAACTCATTTTATTTTGCCTTTAGTATGTGTTACTTCTAGTAATCTTAAATACTCTGCATCTGCAGATCATTAAGAATTTCTAAGTCCATACAAACAAATTTGACCATACAAAACAAAGTTGAATTCGTTATTACAGATGGTAAGTACTGTGAAATTCAGCTTTCCAATTTCTAAAAATGTATACAACAAACTAGTTTGATCAAAATCCTTACTGTTTTCACTCCATCTATTTTTCCATTGCTCCCACTGTCAGTATTAGAAAGATCATTATTTTCACACGAAACATTATGCCACACTATTAAAATTCACCACAGCACAAACCTCAGTGTATAGGAAATGGTATAGTAGACATAAGGTACTGAATACTGCCTATTCAAGCAACTTGCTACTAAACAAGTGTTATTATTACATAAACATGTCATCAACATCCATAATCACACTTCAGTAGTTACTTCTTCAACTGGAAACTGTGTTTAACATTGAAAATTAATGGCTTCTTTTTTTATCAGGAAAGATAACTTTACTTTTGTCTTTCTGCAAATGTTTCTTCAAAGGAGTTATGGCTTAGCACCGTGGCAATACCCTTAGAAGTTGTTGGATTTTGAGAGTCACAAGTGGTATATAACATCCTTCACATCTGTGGTGCTTTCAGTTCCCAAAACACTTTGACGTTCAACACAACATGAATATGACTAGAACATATTTGTGTTTCTCTGGATACCAAATACTAACATGAATTATGGCTGTAAAGGAAGAGAATACAGGAAAGAAGGAAATTACATTTTCATGCTTTTTAAAATAATACAATAGGTTACATGCTTAAGTTCTATTCCTTATCTTCCTCTTATGAATAAGATTTACCTTGAAGAATATTTGGGACTTTGAAAAACATATACTAGTAACATAGGCAAATGTCAAGCCCATGAGGATACTTCAATGAACATTACTCTCTTATTTTAACTTCTTTTTTTTTTTCAAAATATTTTTATCGGATATTCTCTGTATTTATATTTCAAGTGTTAAACCCTTTCTCCCATCTCCCAATCGCTTCCCTCTCCCCTTGCTTCCATGAAAATGCTCCCACTCCCAACCATCCACTCCCTCCTCAGTGCCTTAGCATTTCCTTACACTGGGAAAAATGAGCCTTTACTGAACCAAAGTCCACTCCTGCCCATTGATGCCAGACAATGCCATCCTCTGCTACATATACAACTGGAGTCACGGATCTCTCCATGTGTGCTCATTGGTTAGTGTTTTAGTTCCTGAAGGCTCTAGGCTCTAGGGAGTTTGGTTGGTTGATAATGTTCTTCCCATGGGGTTGAAAACCCTTTCATCACGTTTAGTCAATTCTCTAGTTTCTCCATGGAGTCCCTCTGCTCATTCCAATGGTTAGCTACAAGCATCCTCATCTGTATCATGGCTCTGGCAGACCCTCTAAGGAGGCATCCATATCAGTAAGAACTTCTTGGTATCAGCCATAATGATTGGGTTTTGTAGCTGCATATGAGATAAATCCCCAGGTGACTCAGTCTTTGGTTTATCTTGTTTTAAGTTCCTGCTCCTCTATTTGTTCCTGTATTTGCTCCCATGGGTAATCTGTTCTCCCTACTAAGAAGAACTGAGGCATCCACATCCTGGCTTTCCTTGTTTTTGAGCTTCATAAGGTCTGTGAATTGTTTCTTGGGTATTCCAAATTTTCCGGCTAGAATCTGTTTATCTGTGAGTGCATAACATGTGTGTTCTTTTGTGAGTGGGATGCCTCACTCAGGATGATATTTCCTAGTTTCATCCATTTGACTAAGAATTTCATGAAGCCATTGTTTTAAGTAGTCGAGTGGTACTACATTGTGTAAATGTACCACAATTTCTGTATCTATTCCTATGTTGAAGGACATCTGGGTTCTTTCCATTTTCTGGCTATTATAAATAAGGCTGCTGTGAACATAGTGGAACATGTTATATGTTAGAGAGTCTTGTGGGTTTATGCCAAGAAGTGTTAGAGCTGGGTCCTCAGATAACTACTATATCCAATTTTTCCAGAGGAACATCCAGACTGATTTCCAGAGTGGTTGTATCCCCTTGCAATCCCAGCAATAATGGAGGAGTGTTTCTCTTTCTCCAAATTATTGCCAGCATCTGCTGTCACCTGAGTTTTTTATCTTACCCATTCTGACTGGTCTAAGGTGGGTTCTCAGGGTTGTTTTGATTTGCATTTCCCTGATGACTAGGGATGCTGAGCATTTCATTAGATGCTTCTCAGCCATTTGGTATTCCTCAGTTGAGAATTACTGTTTAGCTCTGTACCCCATTTTTAATAGGATTATTTGATTCTCTGGAGTCTAACTTCTTGAATTCTTTGTATATATTGGATACTAGCCCTTTAATGAAAGAGAAACTTAAAATATCCAATGGAAAAAAACAGCATCTTCAACAAATGGTGCTGGCTCAACTGGCATTAAGCATGCAGAAGAATGCAAAGCTATCCCTTCTTATCTCCTTGTACAAAGCTCAAGTCCAAGTGAGTCAATGACCTCCACATAAATCCAGACACACTGAAACTATTAGAAGAGAAAGTGGAGAAGTACTTAGAACACATAGGCACAGGGGAAATTTTCCTAAACAGAACACCAATGGCTTATGCTGTAAGATCAAGAATCAACAAATAGGACCTCATAAAATAGAAAATCTTTAAGACAAAGGACACTGTCAATAGGACAAAACAGCACCCAAAAGATTGGGAAAATATCTTTACCAATCCAATTTTAACTTCTTTTAAAGAATCAAAACAATGTCATAAAATGCATACTATTTCTGTTGTTTAATTTTTAGAAAACCCAAGCTTCAGATAATAATAATAAGTTATTCTTAATGACTCCTTAATGAAAAACCCATTTACAAACACAAGTTCTACTCAACAATCAGTCAAGTTTCTACAAACTTTGTGACAGTGACAACAACATCACATATTTTCTTCTCTCAAGAAGCAGTAAAGAACCAAAGGTCAGCACAATAACTCAGATTCAAATGTTCCATTTAAGCAGTAAATAGACAGCCTCATCTTTGAGGATCTACTTACTAAGCAGCCTGTAAATGATATAATGATGAAGAAAAGGACAATCTGCCCTACAAGCCATGTACTGGATACTCTAAAAATTCCTTCTTTCTCTATGTCACTGAATTACCTTTCATATGTATACTCATAAACATAATTAATCCACAATATTACTATTGAATTGTGTCTATAGCATTACTACCAATACCAACTGCTTCAAGCATAAACATAGTAACTGTAATACATATACTCTATACTACTATATACATATAGAATTTTATATATTTTCTAAGAACTTATGTACCAGATACTAAGCATCCCACCTGCTTTTTCTCAGAATCTTCAGAACTTAAATCTTACTTCAAAGAACATTAGTTTATCCAAAATGCTAAAAGTATATCAATGTCTGGACCATGATTAAAAATAACTTTTTTTCTGAAAAAAAAAATCCAAAACCTTTGGCCTCTGTAGCAACAAATTACAAAGTGATTTCTTCTCTAGATTTAGTCCTACAGTTTTAAAAATTATTTCTATAACATACACAATGGTTAGCATGATGAACATAAAGAGAAACAGGCGAGAAGTTAAAAGATTGGTTGTCCATAATCAACTTTGCTCTGACTATACAAAGAAAGTGCTAAGTGTAATCATCAGATAATATGAACAAATTACAGCAACTCTTCTGGTCTTTGTAACATATCACAGTACTACTAGCCTCCCTCATATTTTCCTGGCTAACTAATTCTCAAAGCAAAGCATCTTTGGACTATCTGACTACTACATTAACTGCTGCTTGTACTATTACTGGTCTTTGCTGCATTCAGAACAAAAATAGTCCCTGAGAATTCACAAAGTCAGTTCTCTGAAGTCACATTCAGTGACACTTAAAATATCCAAATGAAATATTGGTACAACCACCCACAGTGTTCATTCATTTAATTTTTTTCAAGGACATGAAGATTATATACTAACATTACTGAAAATAAGGGTAGCAGGGAGAGCTAGAAAGACAGCTCAGTGTTGAAGAACACTTACTGCCTTTCCAGTGAACCCAGGTTTGCTTCCCAATCATGGTTCACAACCTTCTACTACTCTAGTAGGAGAAACTTCAGACCTTGGAGGATACTAGGAATGTGAATGATGCAAAGACATACAAAGAAACAAATTATACATGCAAAATAAGATAAATAAATCTAAATTTTTAATAATAATATAATATTCTCAACTTTGCTTTTGGTCAAGTACCTATTGACAAATGTAAATGTATAATAACAAACATAAGCGTGCACCCAAACAATCTTATTCAGGATTATTGTGAGAGAATTATGAACCTCAACTAAAAAGAGAGAATGTAGATCCGCAAGAGAGCTCAGCAGATGTTATCACTGCCAACCCTTGAGGCACCAGTTTTATCACCAAGATGCATGCATAGGATGACAGAAAAAAAAATTCCTGTAAATTGTTTTCCCCACCTTACCATATATTATTTAATTTGTATTGTATATTATATAATTTATTAGATAAGTATATAATTGTAAATGTATAATTATATATTAGGTATATATATTTATATTCTACATAGTTTATATTATGATGTATATTATATAAATATATGTTTATATTATGTAATTTGTAAAACAAGATGGCAAGAGAAAAACTAAAGAACTTAGGCAATGGAAACCATGCCAACCTGGCAATATCAGAACCCAGCTCTCTCACCACAGCAAGCAATGGATTGCCAAACACTCCAGAAAAAGAAGACACAGACTTGAAATCATACCTCACAATGATGACGGAGATCTTCAAGAAGCACATGAATTACTCCCTTAAACAAGAAGAGGAGGACACACATGAAGAAATATAAGCTTTTAAAGAGAAAACACAAAAATCACTCAAAGAACTACATGAAAACACAACCAAACAGATGAAGGAATTGAAAATGGAAATAGAAACAATAAAGAAAACACAAAAAGAGACAACCCTGGAGATGGAAAACCTAAAATAGAAATCAGGAGCCAAAGATGCAAGCATCAACAACAGACTACAAGAGAAGAAAGAGAGAATCTCAGGGGTCGAAGACAACATAGAAAATGTAGACAAAAGAGTCAGAGAAGATGAAAAAAATAAACAAAAAGCTCCTAACCCAAAATGTCCAGGAGATCCAGGACACAATAAGAAGACCAAACCTAAGGATAATAAGAATAGAAGAGGACAAAGAATATGAACTAAAAGTTACAGTAAATATCTTCAACAAAATCTTAGAAGAAAACTTCCCTACCCTTAAGAATGAGATGACAATGACCATAAAAGAAGCCTACATAACCCAAATAGATTGGACCAGAAAAGAAAATCTTCCAGATACAAAATAGTCAAAACAAGTGTTCAAAACAAAGAAAGAATACTAAAAGCAGTAAGGGAAAAAGAACATGTAACATACAAAGGCAGACCAACCAGAATTACACCCGACTACTCAACAAAAGCTATGAAAGCTAGAAGATCCTGGACAAACATCATGCAGACACTAAAAGAGCACTAATGTCAGCCCAGGTTACTATATCCAGCAAAACTTTCAAACATCATGAATGGAGAGAACAAAATATTCCAGGATAAAACTATATTTACACAATGTCTGAACACAAATCAAGCCCTACAAATAATAATAGATGGAAAACTCAATACAAGGATGGAAACTACATCCTAGAAAAAGCAAGAGAATAAGTAAACAAGAAAACCAAAAGAAGAAAAACACACAGACACAATTCTAACTCTAAGAGCAAAAATGACAGAAAACAAAAATCACTATTCCTTATTATCTGTTAACATAAATGGACTCATTCCCCAGTATAGACTATCAGACTGGATATATAAACAAAATCCAGCATTTTGCTGTATACAGGAAACTAATCTCAGAAACAAAGACAGACACTATCTAAGAGTAAAAGGCTGGGGGAAAAAAAACCTTCCAAGGAAAGGGCCCAAAGAAACAAGTTGGAGTAACCATTCTAATATTGAATAAAGTAGATTTTCAACTAAAAGTTAAAAAAAAAAAAATAAGAAAGGATAATTTTGGCTCATTACAGGGAAAATTTATCAGGATAAATTCTCAATCCTTAACATATATGCTCCCAGCACAAGGGAACCCACATTCATAAAAGAAGCCCTACTGAAACTCAAAAAATACATTGCACCACACAATAATAGTGGGAGACTTCAACACCACATTCTCATCAATAGACGGATCATAGAAGCAGAAACTGAACAAGGATGCAGTGAAACTAGCAGAGGTTATGAACCAATTGGAATTAATAAACTTCTACAGAACATATCATCCTAAAGCAAAAGAATACACCTTCTTCTCAGCACCTCACGGCACGTTTTTCAAAACTGAACATATAGTCAGTCACAAAAGAAGCCTCAATAGATATAAGAAGATTGAAATACTCCCATGCATCCTATCAGATCACCATGGACTAAGGCTGGTCTTTAATAACAACAAACTAAACAAAAAGCCAATATACACATGGAAGCTGAAAAATGCTCTACTCAATGATAACATGGTCAAAGAAGAAATAAAGAAAGAAATAAAGGATTTTCTAGAATTTAATGAAAATGAAACCACAACATATCCAAACATGAGATGAATGAAAGCAGTAGTAAGAGGAAAACTCATAGCTCTGAGTGCCTCCAAAGAAAAACTGGAGAGAGCATACACTAGGAATTTGACAGCACAGTTAAAAGCTCTAGAACAAAAAGAAGTTGATAAACCCAAGAGGAGTAGACTGCAGAAAATAATCAAACTCAGAGCAGAAATTAACCAATTAGAAACAAAAAGAACCATTCAAAGAATCTAAAAAACAAGGAGCAGGTTCTTTGAGAAAATTAACAAGATTGATAAACCCTTAGCCAGACTAACTAGAGAGTAAAGAGAGAGTATCCAAATTAACAAAATCAGAAATGAAAGTGGAGAAAAAACAACTGAAACTGAGGAAATTGAAGAAATCATCAGATCCTACTACAAAAGACTATTCTCAACAAAACTGGAAAATCTAGTGGAAATGAATAAATTCCTAGACAGATACCAGATACCAAAGTAAAACCAGAACCATATAAACCATCTACATAATCCCATAAAACCTAAAGAAATAGAAGTAGTAATCAAAAACCTTTCAACCAAAAAAAGCCCAGGGCCAGATGATTTCAGTGCAGAATTCTATCAGAACTATTACACAAAATAGAGTCAGATGAAACACTACCCAACTCTTTCTTTGAAGCCAAAATAATTCTCATTCGTAAACCACACAAAGACCCTACAAAGAAAGAGAACTTCAGACCAATCTCCCTTATGAACACTGATGCAAAAATACTCAATAAAATTCTTGCAAACCAAAGCCAAGAACACATCAAAATGATCATTCACCAAGATCAAGTAGGCTTCATCCCTGGATGAATGAATATTTTAATATCCACCAACACAATCCACCATATAAAAAAACTCAAAAAAATAAAATAAAATAAAATAAAATAAAACCACAGGGTCATCTTACTAGACACTGAGAAAGCATTTGACAAAATTCAACAATGCTTCATGCTAAGAGTCTTCAAAAGAGCAGTAATCCAAGACCCATAACTAAACATAGTAAAAGCAATATACAGCAAATCAGTAGTGAACATCAAACTAAATAGTGAGAAACTTGAAGCAATCCCACTAAAATCAGGGACTAGACAAGGGTGCCCACTTTCCCCCTACCTATTCAACATAGTACTGGAAGTCCGGGGAGCAATTAGGAAATATGAGAAATACAAACCTGAAAGGAAGAAGTAAAAATATCACTATTTGCAGACAACTTGATAGTTCACTTATGTGACCCCAAAATTTCTACCAGAGAACTTTTACATCTGATAAACAACTTCAGCAAAGTGGCTGGATATAAAATTAACTCAAACAAATGAGTAGCCTTCCTCTACTCTAAGGACAAATATGCTGAGAAAGAAATTAGAGAAAAGATACATTTCACAATAGTCACAGACAATATGAAATAACTTGGTGTGACCCTAACTAAGCAAGTGAAGGACCTGTATGCGAAAAAATTAAAATCTCTGAAGAAGAAAATTGAGGAAGATTTCAGAAGATGGAAAGATCTCCGATGCTCATGAACTGGAAGGATCACCATTGTAAAAATGGCCATCTTACCAAAAGCAAACTACAGATTCAATGGAATCTCCATCAAATTTCCAACACAATTCTTCATAGAGTTGGAAAGAGCAATGTGCACTTTCATCTGGAATAACAAAAGACCTAAAATATCAAAATCTATCCTCAACAACAAAAAAACTTCAGTGGGACTCACCATCCCTAACATCAAGCTATATTACATTGCTTAAACCTCAAAGTATATTAAAATATTAAATATTGCATGGTACTAGTACAGAGATAGGTAGATTGATCAATGGAAGAGAATTGAAGATTCAGAACTCTCACAATACGGTCACTTGCTTTTTGACAAAAGAGCTAAAAAACATTCAATTAAAAAAGGACAGCCTCTTCACCAAATGGTGTTGTATCAACTGGCAGTCAGCATGCAGAACAATGAAAATAGACCCTTTCTTATCTCCTTGCTCAATTGCAAGTGGAACAAAGGCCTCCACGTTAAACCAGGAATACTGAAACTATTAGAGGAGAAAGTGGAGAAAAGTTAGAACACACAGGCACAGAAAAAAATTTCCTGAACAGAGCAACAATGGCTTGTGTTCTAAGATCAATGACTGAAAAATGGGACTTAATGAGATTGCAAAGTTTCTGTAAGGCTAAAGACACTTTCAATAAAACAAAATGGCAGCCAACAGATTGGGAAAAGATCTGTACCAATCCCACATCTGACAGAGATCTAATATCAAATATATACAACGAATTCAAGAAGTTAGACTCCAGAGAACCAAACAATCCTATTAGAAAAAATGGGGTACAGAGCTAAACAAAGAATTCTCAATTGAGGAATATCAAATGGTTCAGAAGCATCTAAGGAAATGCTTAACATCTCCAGTCATCAGGGAAATACAAATCAAAATAACCCTGAGATTCCACCTCACACCAGTCAGAATGGCTAAGATCAAAAACTCAGATGACAGCAGATGCTGACAAGGATGCAGATAAAGAGGAACACTTCTCTATTGTTGGTGGGGTTGTAAACTGGTACAACCACTTTGGAAATCTGTTGAGAGCCGTTTGTGCCGCACCCAAACATGGCGCCGGCTTCCCGCCAATGACTCAGCAAATAGAGCTGTTGCCCAGCCCAAGAGACATAGTGCCCATGTGCCACAGACATCACAGCCTGCTCTCGGGGCATGCTAATGAGTTACTTACTGGAGGGCACACCAATCAGGTAGCGACATGAGTCTCCTGGGCATATATAAGCAGTGCATTTTCCTTCCACATGGTCCCCTGCTCAGAGAGCTGTACAATAAAAGTTGTTCGCAGAAGAATCCTGTTGTTGCACGCCTTTCCTGCCAGCGGGAAGTGGGGCGCGTGACAGAAATCAGTCTGGCAGTTCCTCAGAAAATTGGATATAGTACTACCTGAAGACCCATTTATTCCACTTCTGGGCATATATTCCAGAGATGCTCCAAAATACAATAAAGACACATGCACAACAACGTTTATAGCAGCCCTATTTACAATAGCCAGAAGTTGGAAAGAACACAGACGTCCTTTAGTAGATGAATGGATACAAAAATTGTGGTATATTTACACAATGGAGTACTACTCAGCTATTAGATATAATGACTTTATGAAATTCCTAGGAAAATGGATGTATCTAGAGAATATCATCCTGAGTGAGGTAACCCAATCACAAAAGAACAGACATAATAAGCAGTCACTGATAATTGGATACTAACCCCGGAAAACTCTAAATATCCAACAAACAACTCACAGACCATATGAAGCTCAAAATAAGAAAGACCAAAAAGTGGAAGCCTCAGTCCTTTAAAATAAAGTGTAAGCAGTTTCTCAGAGTGCAGTACACCAAGACTGTAAATCATTAAAAATGCAACAGCTAAGAAGATTGCCTTGTGGCAATTTTTGGTATTTAAAAATCATTATGTTTAATCTATACACACCAAGCAAACTTTGACTATTTTCACGTTACTTATTGTTTTACTCGTACTTTATGTTATGGTAACTAGTAAGATTTCAATGCATACTATCAAACCTTTAAAAAAATCAAGTATTGACAAAATTATATTCATATAGCTTTACACCAAAATGCTTATAATAATCTGTACATGTATCTCTCTCTCTTTTTTAAATAATGTTGCAAAAATAAGTTCAACAGTTAGGAACAGGAATCTAGTCTGACAGCATGACTAACCAATTAATGTGTCTATAATTCAGTTTCTTCATTTCAAAACAAAAACTGAAAACCTCTAATTCATTATTTAATTTAAAAATTAATTAATCAGTAGAAAGATATAATGTAGTTATGGTGTATGCCACATCTTGAATCATGCAATGTTATAGATATTACTGTTTCCATAGCAAAATGAAAAAAGCAAATTTGATAAGAGGCTAAGATCAATACCACTGCTTTGTATATATATAAAAGGAGATGATAAAGTAGATATATAAATCAGAAGCTAAATATTGAGCCCTAAATCGATGCTATGTGAAATTAGAAATAATCTAAATGAAATATCTCATACTTCTTTAGCAGTTTCAGAGGAATAAAAAATAACCAGGATGCTAAAAATATATTTTACCTTGAAGGCAAGGCACTAAGCTTCCTTAACTTCTTACATCATCATATGTTCTCCAGTATAACTTCATATAAAATGAAAGGCTACTGACCCATAACAGTGTGAATTTCAGCGTTTTGTTTTCCTTTCATTGTGTCTATCAATATTGTGTATGCATGTACAGGTAGGTGTGGGGGGGTCTGTGTGTTTGAGTAGAGATGAGGGAAAATGGAATGTGCCACAGCACTGATCAGAGAGTCAGCTCTGCCGGTGTTCCAGGACTCTAATTCAAGTCACCTGGTTTGTACAGCGAACAACATTACCTGCTCTGACATCTCAACAGTCCAATTAATAAAAAGCTATTTATTCCAGGGGAGATAAGATTGGCCTGAAAAGCAATAAAATAATTTGTGATAGAGCCATTGATTCAAGGAACAATGTAAACAAACCACTTCAAGCTTAATTTTCCCTTTTAGAAAATAGAAAAGGAAAAGTACAGTAAGGCATGTAAGCACACACTGCACCACTGTACAAAGCTGCAGTCACTGTACTCAGAGGAAGGACAGCTGGTCACAGCCATTCTGTGTCTGTGCTACACAGTGACTCTGTCTGAAGCTATTTAGTCTCACAAAAGCCAAAAAGCAGAATTCCCAGTTCTGAAAATGGATGCCTTGTTATCTAAGATAAGCACATAAAGAATATGCAATTATTTTAATGTAATATAATATAGGATTACATTATATGACCTCAAATGTCAATAACAAGGTTATTGACATTTCAACAACAACAAAAACACTTGACTGAAAATATCTCTGAATTGAAAGCTCAATCCATGCATGACTAAGTCTAGACACTGACTTTTATACTTTGTACAATAAAAAGGGAAACTTAATTATTAAGCCCTCTTTGAAACTCAAAGAACATATATTCTCCCTCAGCGAAATCAAAGCTGTGAACTAAAACTGCCTTTACATCCCAGGGCAATTCATCTGCATGCCATTCCATGAGGAGCAAGCAGAAACCTGCTTCCGAAAATGCTAAGCTACAGCCCTAGGAATCAGGAGGCAGTCTTTACAAATGCCATACTTGTACATCACTAGAAATTTAAAAAGAGTTGGAACACTCACAACTTTTTCAACAATGTGAAAATCTTATGACTCTCCAAAGGAATGTAAAAACAACATCACTTCAGTATGTTAAGAAAAAAAAGTATATATATTTTGCATATATATATTTTGCATATATATAGTTTGTATATATATATATATATATATATATATATATGTATATATATATATGAGGAAATGGAGAAAAAAATTTTCCATCATGGCAGCAAGAGAACAATTATAGAGAAAATAAATACTTTACACAGAAATTATTTTGTAGAGAAAAGAAGGTAGAAAACCAAGACAACTTCATCGATTACTGAAAGATATATGCTTGACTCCCATTAAAATATTTATACCAATTAAATAGCATCTTTTGCAGATGATAGAGAAAAGAGCATTAGATGTACTAGACAAGGACCATACCATGGAGATACGTGTCCAGCCCTTTTTGACCTTTAAAGTACACACACACACATACACACACACACACAATGTATTGGAAAGAAATTGTGAAATATAACACTGCAAACAATGACTTTATATCCATAAAAAATAGAAAACTAATTTTCTCAAGGTGACTCACAACACGTCGGTAATCATTAATGTGGAAAAATGAGTAAACACATTTCTCACTCCTAAAAAAAATAGATGGAAACAGGTTTCCTCTGAAATATTCCATAGAATCCTTTATTTAAAAAGTTCTAATGGGAGATGGATGAAGGTGATTTTATACATTAGTTTGTTTGACTGTTTATCTTGGCTTTCGCTCATACTTTGTTTTCTCTTAACCCATGTTAAGATTCCAAGCCACACAGCATGTCATAATTAAATATCTCCTGAGGAGTGCATGATCTGATTAGCACATTAACTTGAGCATAAACCAGCCGTGACCAAGCTGCCTCTGTCTGTATCGACCTCTCCAGTGACTAACGATCATAAGAACTCTATCAAAACAAATTAATCTCACATTATCCTTCCAGTGCTTCAGATATCATTTTCTCTGTTGTCAAAAGGTTTTCAACCTCTAAATTTGTTCTAAAAAAAAAAAAAAAGGCAATAAACAAACTTTCCAGTATTAAAAATTAGCTTTCCCAAAGCTCTAGTGAGCCCCCAGCAACAAGATCAGATCAGGAAGGCATCTGAGCAAACCCCACAGCTTCACTGATGTATACTTCCTCCTCCATAAGACAAACAGAAAAGATTCCTAGCTGAAAAAAACATTTGTAAAGTGCTCAAAAAGCTTTCAGAGATAATTGGCTTCAATATAAAGTAGGGATTTCAACTAAGGACTAATAAGTAATACCTCCAGATAGCTATATTATTCTGGGATTAAGGCATATGCACTGGCTCCTTCTACCTTATTATACCAGAAAACTGGAATACTACAATTCATACATAAATGACCAAAATCTGAGCACTTAATGTTATTATCAAAATGTTTGCAGAACAAATTTACTATTTCCCTTTGTGACACCCCTTTTTGGTATGTGTATGTATGTATGTATGTGCCTGAGTGCGGTATTACACACCTTTGTGTTTGAGTACATGAACACATGGATGAATAGAGATACCAGAAGATACCTAGTGTCTGGCTCTGTCACTGTCACTGTCTCTTACTGACCTGGAGCTAGGCTAACCCCAAGTCCCAGTGGCCCCTGATGTCTCTGCCTCTCACAACAATGAAATTGTAGGAGCTCATGGCCATTCCCCACTTTTGGCGTGCCTGTTGGACATTAGAACTCGGAACCTCATACTTGTGGGGCAAGTGTCAACTTCCATTTGTGTTTCACAGTAAATTGATTTCTAGGTATACCACAGTGTTGTTTCTGCTGTTGTTTTGCAATTGAAAGTTTATCTGGAAGTAATTTAAAACCTCCCAATACCTACGTAGTACTCATCATTTCTACATTCCTGACATGGGGAAACTATTTAATCTGAACAGCTTTAAGGTTATTAAACTCTATTGATATGCAAAGCAATAAATCATGAAGCCCAAACTATATATTTTAAAATTAATTATATCTCATCACTGTGCTGTATTTGTAATGGAGAACAAACTGTAAATTCATTCCCTAGAAAACCATACCACAATCATTATGATACCAGAAAGTTAATCCAAGAATGACTATCAACAAAAACCACATGAAATCCTCCTTTATAAAGTCAATACTAAAGCTATGGATGGAAGTCCTTGTCCAGGAAATGCCAATATGTACGTTGAAATATTTATTGCAAAGAGCTTAGATAAATTAATACTACAGAAATCATAACAAGTAATTTTCAGAAACTGAGAAGTAATGAGAAAGGCTACTCCTTTTCACAAGGAGTCTGGCTAAAATGTCGGTCCACCCACACTGTCACTAGTCATGAGTTTGCTGAAAAGATAAGGTAGAGTGGCCTCTCTTTATCAGCCTGCCTGTTGTTCTTTCTCCACACCACCCAGCTGAGCCTTTCAATCATGCAATCAGCCCCTGCTGTGCACCCTTAAAGTTCTTAAAGTTCTCTGTTTTGGTGCATCATTTGATCAAAAGCACTAATGCAGAATGAAGGTGGAAACACAGAGCGTATTTTAAAAGGTCTTTAAAACTTGTTTGACTATATTTGTTCCTGTGTACTGGCATGTGGATTTCAGCTTAATCTTATCTGATCTGTCAACAAGTTACACAGAATCCAAGTACCTAAAAAATACCTTGCTAGATTCTAACATAATTAGCTTAGCTTGCTTCTATTATGTTAAGAGTAAAACTCCAAAGCTGGCTATTGACTTCTACAATTCTTAGGTTTGTACAGTAAAACAAGCATCCTGATCTGGAACAAGTTCTGCTAAGGCAATTTTCAAGTGATTCTTACAAGTTGTTCACTAAGTTATGTATTAAGTAAAATAAATCCCATACTAAAAAACTTCTAGCTTATTAATTCACTTTGAGTAGTGAACATTCAAGAACAAGAATGCAGAGCTAGGAATCCTTGGTAAATCATCAGAGAAATTTTTCTTTATTTGTTTATTAGCCTACAATTATTTGATTGGTTTTGCAGGCTTGTGGGGTTTTGCTGACTTTGGCATAAGAGTGTAAGGCACTTAAAAATAGTAAATATTTTATTCTCTGGGTCTATTTAGAAAGCAATTTGAAGAACAGTCCTAGATAACTAGACAAAAATTGGATGGATGAAGAGACAAACGTGTTAATTTCAGATTCTTCAATAAGGGGTGTCTTTTTTTCCTTTTCTAAAACAATGTTTCTGACACCATTATTTAAAACTAGTAATATTAAATGTTAAAAAAATCACAACCAAGAGTTTAAATATAGTAATATAAAAATATCAATCAATTTAGCTGCAGCTTACCGCAGGCTTGATATGTCCTAATCACTGCTCGGAGCACTAAGGGTAAAAGATAAACCTCTGCATGCCAACCATAAAGGTGAAGCTAGTTGCACTGAATTCAACTAAAGTGATTCTAAATAGTGATAAATTTATGAAAAGCAAAGCAATGTGTCCTCTTTAGAATGTGTTTTCCTCTCCTGCTTGCTCAGGTGTCTGAAATGATTTATATATATTTTATATATATATATATATATATATAAAACACATTTTATACTTTGTGTGGATGCTTAGAAGGCTTCAATCTCCTTGTACAAAGTAAAATGTCCTGGGGACCCTGACATTTATAGGATCTAGTAAGGTAGAGAGAAAATTAGAAGATGAGATGAGAAACAGAACAAAGAGAAATATCAACATGAAATAAAGCAGGACAGAGTTTGTATGATACTGTCCTCAGACCAGAACCAGAACCAACCAATAAGCTACAGCAGCTAAGCAAAGCAAGAGTACTCAGAAATCAGCAGCAGTTCACTCTGAGAACTCTCAGCGAAAGAAAACAGTGCTGACATCCTCTGGACAGACTTGACAAGTGTAGACTAACAGCCTGTCATCAGCTGGTCCTCTGGGAGAAGCAAACTCTTCAGAACTCTCTAGTGTAGCTTGCAAAAAGAAGAGAAACAAAAGCAGCAACACTCCCTCAGGCACTAATAGCATGGTCTGACAGACAGGTTCATTTTCCTCACTTTAGCAGATACTGCCCTTGGTCCTTAAAGGGCCAAACTGCTGAGAGAAACCGACAGTGTCTTAAGTTTCTTAATAAATATTGCTATGAGACATGGGTGTACTGACAAAATTTTGTAGCCGTCTGTGGCCTTAAACCCACTCCATCAGGTCATCCCAGATTCACTTACGCCCAACATCTGGTGGATGTAGTAGTATTCCGGCCCTTGGTTGTACAACAGGAAGGTTTTCCAGAAAAGTAGGACATTTAGGGACAGCCAAACGAGCTAGACCAGTCAAAGAGGGAGAAAACAAACATTAAAATAGAAATATAATCATCTAACAGAATTCACTCACAAGACTAAGCTCTGTATGTGCAATCTCAGCCTTTACAAGAAAGCATGCTCAGACAGAAAGTGGAGAAGCCACTCACCTGGACTTACCCAGACCCTACATTGAAATAAAGGTTGGCAGCAACTAGATCACTTAATGAGAGTTATTTCCCCAGCTCCGGTGTAAATTGAGATTAAGAAATTAGTAGTATCCCCATGGCCCATGGGATGCCCAATATAAGGAAGCATTTGGAAGAGATAGTGAGTGTTTGAAAAGCTGCCTTAGCTCCCCCTTTCTCCACATTGGCTCATCAGCAATCAGTAGTAAAGTTCCCTTAAGTTGAGCAGGAAGTTATGGTTAGGTGAGAAAGTCCGAAACAAAACCCCCGAACTTCCAATTCTCTCATCCCCACAAGCGCACATTCTGAGAATGAATCAAACTCGCTGCAGCACAGACAGACCGCCAGGCCAGCCTGGCCCTCCAGCCTACCAGGCAGAGGTGTTTAACCCCTTCGTTGGCCAGCCAGCTCCTCCAGGACACCGCCATGCCGCCGGCGCAGGGGTGCTGCTCTCAGCTCCGCGCTTGGGACTGAAAGGAACAAGCCTGGGCCTGAGCAGTGGTTCCCGGGGCGCCGCCTGCAGGGAAGCGGCGCGGGACCGAGGGTCAAAGGCAGGGCCGGGTCTGGAGGCCGGGCCGGAGGTCCCCGCCCCGGCTCCCACCGCGCTGCTCCCTGGCCTCCCCACGCCCCCTGGCCCAGCGCGCCGCCCCGTGCCAGCCCTTTGTCTCGCGCGAGCCTGTTGTTGTGGCAGCCCTTGAGGATGTCCCGGGTGGAAAGTTGGGGGGCGTCCCCTGCAGCTTCCACCCCGGCCTGCCAAGCTGCAGACAACCCCCAGATGTTAAGGGAATTAGAAACCTGGAGAAGCTCTTTGCATCCCGGGGCGCGCACACCCTACTTTCTTTTGAATAGTTATACTCCACATTACCACCACCCACCACCAAGCCACCAAAAAGAAAAAGAAAAAGGAGAGGAGGAAGGGAGGGAGAGAGGGAGAGAGGGAAGGAGGGAGGGAGGGAGGTAGGGGGGCAGGAGGGAGGGAGGGAGGGGGAGGAGGGAGGGAGGGAGACAGAGAGAAAGAAAGAGAGAGAGAGAGAGAGAGAGAGAGAGAGAGAGAGAGAGAGAGAGAGAGAGAGAGATTTCAAGGAAAAGAAACTTGGTATAGAAATTTGAGCCGGAAGTAGCCCATTGTGTATTAGCCTCCCCTGTCCTGCCAGTCCTCTGTCTATGAACAAGTATCCTCTCACATCCAGAAACCCCATTCTTCATTTACTTCCCTGAAATTTGCTGGACTATTCCTCTCTCAGTTTTCTGAATGTTAAGATTACAGGTGTATCCCAGCATAACTGGCTTTCTAAATGTTCTTGATTTATTATATCCTCCTTGATTAACATACAAATCATGGTTCAGTGTCCTCAGTGGGGAATATAGGGAGAATATTTGTTAAGTTTATTTATCGACCCATACTATATTCCTTTCTATTTAAGCAAAGAGGCATGCAGCATTCACTAGTCAGCGTTCTCTCCATAAACACAAAGACTCATCTAGATATACACAATACCTTGTTTGTGTAGCAGTAAATATTAAAAAGTGGAAACCTTTTATCCCACACTAGTGCTGGCACCTGTGGGGCCATATGGCACTTCAGGACATCTCTAACTTAGTGGTTTCATGTGGCCTCTAAACTCTCAGGGTCACTGCACCTCCCCTGTGTGTTGTTTTCACTTGCTTTCCTCCATTGCCCACAGGACTCCACAATCATTAACTTATCAAACAGATTTAAATGTTAAATTCTCAATCCACAAACCCTCTACACAATAAGCTTACAATCAGTGGACAAAGAAATAAACTGCCCATTCAGATAAGATAAGCCCTTAGAAATAGCTTAGCAACCTTATCAGGGTAGAGATGTGCCAAGAGAAACATGCAAGTCGGCCTCCATCTTCTTCCTCCCGAATCTCTACCCACTTCCCTCCTCTATGTTTTCCCAGACATTTTCCCACCTACCACTCCTGTCCCGCGCAACCGTCTCGCCTGCAAGAACGACGCGGCACACGAAATAGAATCCTTCTGCGGTAAACTTTATTGCTCTGGAAAACCGGTTCTTGCTTCACATGACGAAAAGACGAAGAAGGCGGAGAAAACCAAAAGACGAACACGATGAACAAGACGGACGAGCCCACGAACCAGACCACGAAACAGAAACACACGGGAGCGGGACCAGAGAGCGGGGAAGAAAGGGGAAGAAGAAGGGAAGAGAGCAAGAAGAGAGGAAGAAGAAGAAGAGAGAGAGCTATCCAGCTCGCCCCCTTATAAAGGGATTAGTCCTTGCCTTCGACGCGGAGCCCCCTGATTGGTTGAAACTCACCAGGCCCTATGACGCCACGGAAGAGGCGGAACTCATGAAGCGGAAGTTACCCAGCCTGTGCGCACATGGCTTGTTTACTGCTAACTCCAGCTGGATATCAGCGCCATCTTGTAATGGCGAATGCGTGGGAATGTGTGGGCGGCGCCCCACATCTTCCCCTATCTTTTATACTTTGAGCAAAGTAGGACACCCATATTAGGAGGGCAGAGATAGAGGTCAAATCCTCATTAAGGTGTATAAAGACCATGTACAGGAGTAACCGCTAGGCTTTTAGTAGCCCGCAGTACTCTTGACCTGTCACTCTGCCGTTTTTCTGAGGGAGGGACACTGGGGCAGGAAACCCTCATACAAATGACTTACCTCCCAGAGAATGCCCCACGACAAGGGGTTTCTCAGTGCGATGCTTAGCTCGGCATCCCTCATGGGCTGCTCAAACCAGACACTCTAATCCTGTGCAATGAACCGAAGTTCTAGGAGTGCAAGAGCTGTCTGGCCGGCGACCTACTGCTTAAGCTTAGACAACTAGATATCGGCTGATGCTGCATGTTCTAGAGCGACAGGCGCTTGGGCAGTAACCACCTCGTCTCTTTTTTGTTTGGGCCTTGAGCTTACAAACCAGCCAGAGAAGCAACGCAAGTCCGCAGCAAAGGATTGCTCCCAAGAGTCCCACCCCCACCCAAGTTAATATCGGGGGTGAAAAGGTTAGGGAAGACTGTAGCATCAAGTTCCGCTGGAATTGGTTTCAGGAATGCCGACAGAATCGCCCATCTCGTCTCTTCTCTGGCTCTCTGGTTCCACAGCATCAGGAGCAGGGCTGTCATCAGGAGTCTCTGCCGTTTTTCGCGTGAGCCTCTCGGGAACCCAGAAAGGATTATTTTCATCCTGAGGAAAAACACAAACAGCTCCCCTGGATCTTATCAACACAAGATCCGGTCCTTTCCATTTATTAGTTATGACATCTTTCCATTTTACCATCTCTTTTGGTTTATCCATGGGTAGGCAATGCCTTTCAGCTGCCGTATGGCCATGGTCATCAAGATTTAAAAAATTTAAGGTGAATAGCGCCATGGATACTGCGGTCCTAGGCACAGGGGGCAAAGCCTGCATAATTCCCCCTTTCTGTTTTATTAGATATGATTTAAGGGTGCGGTGAGCACGTTCCACAATACCTTGTCCTTGTGGATTATACGGCAAACCTGTAAGATGAGTCACAGCCATCTGGCTACAAAATTGTTGAAATTTTTGTGAGGTAAAAGCCGGCCCGTTGTCTGTCTTTAAGAACTTTGGCTTACCCCAGGCACTCCAAGCCTCCAAGCAATGTTGGATGGCATGTGAGGCCTTTTCTCTAGATAAGGGAGTGGCTGCAATTATTCCCGAACAGGTATCAATGGATACATGTACATATTGCAGTTTACCAAAGGAGGGGACATGGGTAACGTCCATTTGCCATATTTGAAGAGGTTGGATGCCCCGAGGATTAACTCCCGAGTGGGGCACAGGCAGAAACTGACTGCAATTTTGGCAATTGACAACAATATCGCGAGCCTGTTTTCTGGAAATGGAAAAGCGGCGCCACAAAGTTTCAGAAGTTACATGAAAGTTTTTGTGAAAACTTTTAGCAGCCTCTAGCGGAGAAGACATGGCTATAGCAATTATTTTTGTAGCCCTGTCTGCCAAATCATTGCCTTGAGCCATAGGTCCTGGCAATCCAGAATGAGCTCTAATGTGAGTAATATAAAAGGGTGATCTTCTGGCTAGAAGGCAGTTTTGAATTTGCGCAAAAATTGAGGCAACTCTGCTAGACTGTTTAATAATGCCAGCCGCCTCAAGCAAATTGACAGCATTAACAACATAAGATGAATCAGACACTATATTTATAGGCTCTGAAAAACGTTGTAAAACCTCAAGAACCACTAAACATTCTACCACCTGTGGAGAGGTTTCTGTATACTGCCTCGAATAGACCTGACCATTAACCACAAAAGCCCCCAGCCCAGTTTTGGAACCGTCAGTATAAATAACTAACCCTTCTTTTAGGGGACTACAGGACGTTACTTTGGGAAAAACTACAGGTTGAGTTAAAGCAAACTGTAAAATTGGATGTTTTGGGTAATGATTATCTATTTTTCCCGAAAAGGAAGTGACTAAGATAGCCCAATCATTCGAAGTGGCAGCAAGAGTGGAAACCTGCATAGCATTATAGGGAACAATTAACAGCTGTGGCTCAATGCCAAAATGCGTGATGGCAGATTTTAGCCCCCTCAGCGCTAATTGTGCCACAGCATCTGTATACCAGTCAATTATTTTAGCTGGCGAGGCATTAGGATGTACCCACAATAAGGGTCCTTGTTGCCAAAGCACAGCAGTAGGGAGCCTGTTTGTTTTAAAAACACATAATGAAAAAGGTTTATCATAATCTATGCGAACCAATTGTGCATCCTGTATAGCTTCTTCTACCAACTGTAACGCTCTTTCTGCTTGCGGGGTCAAACTTCTAGGTGAGGAGACATGCGGATCTCCTTCTAGAACATCAAATAAGGGTTTAAGTTCAGCAGAAGGAATCTTAAGAAAAGGTCTAAGCCAATTAATGTCTCCCAGTAATTTTTGAAAATCATTAAGAGTGTGGAGGTGATCCCTTCTTATCTCGAGCTTTTGAGGGACAATCTTATCAGTGAATAAATACCACAGACCCTAGGAATTGACCAGTATCAAAAATCTGGAGCTTTTCTGTGGCAATATATAGGCCCTTACTTTTTAGGGCCTGTAACAATATAGGAAATGCCTCTTTTAAAATCATCAAATTTTTGTGGCATAATGCAAGACGCACCTGTTTCTTTACTCTCTCTGGGAGGAATGAGAAGGCTTTCAAAGGTGCGCGTGTCTCATAAGGAGGAGGGGCTATTGGTAAAGGAGGTGCTGTTGGGACAACTGGGGACAAGCGCGTGGGCCTGTACTGCTCGTCAGGATAATATCTTTTTTCCTAATAACTAGCTGCTTCTTCATCTACCCCTGCCTCCTCTTCTGGGTCTAAGCCTTCTCGCTCATAATCATCATTATCTGAAGTCTCGAGGCTATCAATGTTAAGAGCCTCAAAGTCTTCTACAGGGTACAAGCTGACTCCCCTTTTCTTAACATTAGAGGACATAAAAGAATGAAAATCTGAAGGTTTGTGGGTAACAACTCTCCCGCTGTACAGCGTACCTGGAGGTCCTTTTTCCTTGGGGGGGGGGGTTCCTGCGCGCGCCCATTCTCTCACTCTGTTCGGCTTCTGATAGCCTATCCTGCGCTTCACTCAATACCTCTTGCCCCGCAGCAACGGCGGGCCTACAACTCTCATCTCTTAAACAATTTTGTACCATCCTCCAAATGGCCATGGTTCCGGGCCTGAGGTCTCCGGCATTCTGCGCACAGTTTAATTCTCTACCCAATCTGTTCCATGAGGCTGGTGAGAGAGACCCAGAAACTGCAAACCAAGGGGCTATTCGCTCAACCTCTCTTACAAAACGCTGCAAGATGCGGGTGGGCAATTCTAAATCTCTCTGCTTAAGAATTGACTGCAGGGCTGTAATGGTCGAGTGTGAAGAGCCCATCACAGCGATGTAATGCCCGCAGCTTATTTGCCTGGCGGCCCGAGGCGAAACTGAAAGGCAAGTCTCAGCGCGTTCCCGCTTTTCTTATCTACAAAGACTTATGGAACACAGGGGTGCCTCTGCTTATCTACGTTCGACTTAAGCACAAAATTAACACCAGCCCCGTTGGACACAAGAGGAAATTAAAAGGAAGAGAATAAAAACTGCACTGACGAAGACCCTTCACACGGCCGTAGAAGATTTAAACCAAATTAAAGAAAGATCCAGGATCAGACATACCTTGCCGAACTAATCTCCCCACAGTTCTGAATTCTCCCTGCCCAGGGACAGAGGGTCTTCTGTGGTGCAGACGATGGAGTGGTCGAATTTCCCGGGTTTGAGGCACCAGATGTCCCGCGCAACCGTCTCGCCTGCAAGAACGACGCGGCACACGAAATAGAATCCTTCTGCGGTAAACTTTATTGCTCTGGAAAACCGGTACTTGCTTCACATGACGAAAAGACAAAGAAGGCGGAGAAAACCAAAAGACGAACACGATGAACAAGACGGACGAGCCCACGAACCAGACCACGAAACAGAAACACACGGGAGCGGGACCAGAGAGCGGGGAAGAAAGGGGAAGAAGAAGGGAAGAGAGCAAGAAGAGAGGAAGAAGAAGAAGAGAGAGAGCTATCCAGCTCGCCCCCTTATAAAGGGATTAGTCCTTGCCTTCGACGCGGAGCCCCCTGATTGGTTGAAACTCACCAGGCCCTATGATGCCACGGAAGAGGCGGAACTCATGAAGTGGAAGTTACCCAGCCTGTGCGCACATGGCTTGTTTACTGCTAACTCCAGCCGGATATCAGCGCCATCTTGTAATGGCGAATGCGTGGGAATGTGTGGGCGGCGCCCCACACACTCCACAGTTCAATAACTTATCACCTTAACATCAACCTACATGTTTGAAAGATCATTATTGCATTTTGCATGTGTTTATTTCTCCTAATAAACTGGTAGAGTAAAAATAAACACTCTGTCCTACTTAGTTTTAATGCAGGTCTTTGCACAAATCTTGTGCAAAAAAAGAATGGCATAGTAAATTGACATAAAATATTTATTCAATAAATGATTCAATCCAATGAATGCATGATTATGATATATCATTCATTGGACTATGCCTTTCTTAAACTCTATGTCCTTAAGCTTAACTTCCTACTAAAGTAAGAAAAGGTTTTGTTCATCTTAGTAATCAACCATCACACAAGAATGGGTAGAAAAATATATCTTCAGGTGGTTGCCACCTATCTTACAAGTTAAAAGAGGCAAGTGTGGTGACTGGACACTTGCATTTATTTTCTGCTGCCATTAAAAGTCACTGCCAAATGTTCCATGTCAAACAATCAGAATATGCTTCCTAATACTTGTGAGGGTCAGAGGCCTGAAGTCAATGCTACCCAGTCAAACCAAGATGGGGACAAGATCCTCAACTGAGGTGTCAAAAAGAGAACTTCTCCTTGTAATTCTGGCAGCTTAAAGTAATCTTCACTTGTTTGTACCTTGCTTTTGTCTGTGCCTCCATGGTCATCTTCCTCTTCAATCTTTCAACTGCCCTCATTTTTGTCCTCTAAAAACACACCTTGATTGTGGCTGGAACTTAAGTCATGTGAAGATCCTTAATTTAGGAGTGTCTTTCCATTTCCAGCACAGCAATGGCTCATGGTTCCAAACCAAAAAAAAAAAAAAAAAAAAAAAAAAAATCTGAAGAGTGTAGCAGTTCCAAAACATCAGCTGCTTGAGAAATTGGCTGGTATGTTTGTGTTTTATACATCCACAAATTATCACAAGCAGTTGGGATTCCTGCCTCTCTGATCATTTTCCTAAGGAACAGACCTAACTATGTTTTGATTGGAGATAAAATTAAAAAAAAAAACAATTTGCATACAGTGCTTTCACTAAGATTGATGGCAAAGTTGGGACCAATATAACCTACTATGCTGGGTTTATGGATGTTACCAGCAATGACAAGACTGGAGAGCACTTCAGCCTGATATATGACATCAAGAGTGGCTTTGCTGTTCATCATATTACACCTGAGAAGGCCAAGTACAAGTTATACAAAGAGAAAAAGATCCCTGTAGGCACAAAAACAAAAAAATCCCGAATTGAGTGACCCATTATGCTTGTAAAATTTACTACCCTTATACCCTCATCAAGGAGAATGGCACAATTCAGGTTGCTTTGGGACTGGCAAAATAACACTTTATTCACTGGGAACCTGTATATAATGACTAGCAATAATAACTTGGGAATGAAGGTAAGATCATGAACAGAAAGAGGCATCTGGCTTTCTTGTGTGTGGTTCATATGAAAGATGCCAATAGCAACAGTTTTGCCACCTGGCTTCCCAATATTTTTGTTATTGGCAACAGCAAAAAAATCATGGATCTCTCTTCCCTAAGATAAAGGATTCTGCCTCACCATTGCTGAAGAAATAGATAAGAGCTGGAGGCCAAAGCGAGCTTTGGGTGAAATGGTCTCAGGAGACATGCTGGAAAAGTATTTATACTCTCACTACTATAAGCCTTTCTAGGCAGTGGCATAGATTAAACAGCAACATGAAGCTAAACAAGCAAAGACATATTTACTTTAATTATTCGATCATACCCACAGAAGCATTTTCTCTTTACAAAGTAACATTTATAGTCTCTAAGGACTGACATCAGATCATTTAGGGATGACCATTACTTAGTTCGCATTGTACTTAAATTAATTGATGTTAATTTTCTTCTTTTCATTTTTTTTCTCTTTTTTTATTCTTTTGGACTAAAAATGTCAGTCTTAGATTTTGACATTTAAAGAAATCCACTTTAAGGGATAAACATGTAGTACTTCTAAATAGCATTTCTTTTAAGACCCAATAAATTAAATATTGGAAATATGATTGATATCAGGCAAGAACACTAACTTTACTGTTTTGTTATCAAAGGCCGTATTGCCAAGACACAACAGCATTAAAACTTAAAGATGGATTTTCCAAGAAACAAGAAAGGAGAAACATGGAAAAGACCATTCTAGGTACTGTTTAACTGACAGAAAATACACAACCTGTAAACTACTGACAGGATAAAGGAGTAGGACATTTTACCTTGTCCCCATAGCCCTGGGCAAGGAAGAAAGCCCATCAGAAAACCAGTGGAAAGTGCCCTAGAGGCTTCCCATTTGGAGAGATGGGACACTTTCCAGACAGTGACTCACTGCCATTTCTATACAAAAACAAATGCAGACCACCATATGACTAAGTTTCTCAGGAATGTCTTCTGTGTGCTCACATGGCTAGGGCAGCTCCTGAAGGAACTGAAGATGTTGAAGTTCTCATGCTCTAGAGGACCAGATGCTATGCTGAAAAACAAGTCCTACAATATGAAGTCAGGTTAAGAGTTCCAAGAAAAAGAAATATCCAGTCAAAATTTCTTGACTAAAACTGAATAATACATTTCTGTTTAGAATTGCCTTTTACAAAAGACTTGCCCAAACTTCTGGAATTCATAGAGCCATATAATTTAGGACAAAAAAAAGTTATTGTGTTGCATTAATTAATTTTAAAAAAATGCACCAGCCCATGCGAAAGCTGGCTACTCTGGCCCCAACAGTCTCAGAGCTCCATGGCCTCTCAACACCCACCTATTGCCTCAGGGCACTGGCAGGCCTGGCATGTTCTCCTCTCTAGAGACTCTCTGACCTGTTCCTCCAAGATCTTTCTGCCCAACTTGCTAACTTTCCATGGTCAGTCGCTGCCATGCCAACCCCAGGAATCTAAATTCCATGGCTGGCTGGGGTACTCTGCCACCGTACCTTTCTCTAGAATTCAGTTGAGTCACCGCATGAAGGAAAATACCACACTTACTTAGTTTAAATCAATGGATAACTCAATCACTGGGTGCAGCAACTAGCATCCTAATTTGTAAGCCATTCTAAGATAAATCCTGCAGTATCAGGTCCCCACAGATCTGCCACCTGAACCAGGGGAGCTTCCCCTACCTACACCCTGGCCTCCAACCCTTCCCCATACATAAGCAAGTCTTTCTTTCTGCCTCTCTCCTCTACCCACGATGCCCTGCAACTTGGAAGTCCTGACTACTCCTCGCCCAGTGATTGGTTCCTAGACATTTTTATTCATTAGAGGAAGGTTCACAGGAAATCACCTGAGTACATGATTCACTCCTTATCCCAGGCATCCCCTGTTGAGGAAACAGAAATAGCATAAAAATACAAACAGCATCAGGGATGTGCACACCATTATTGTTTCAAAATATATATTCAGAGCTAAACATCAATTTGTGTATATAAAATACATCTACATTTGTGTCTTAATAATATACCCATTGAGTTGTTACAAAATAAGCAAATGAATAAATACCAGCACAGAATAACCAGACATTTCTGCAATTAAAGCAACATTTTACATCTAACAAGCATACCATCTACAAAATGTCTCTGTCATTTCATAATAATAATCTCCTGATCTTGTATCATTTCATTTTTAAATATCTTTCATAGAATGGGAGGAAACACTCTTCATCTTCATTTTACATATAAGTAAACTGAAGCACGTGGACAATAAGCCAATTGTCCATGATACCATAGCCCTTTGTATAGATTTCAGGAGGCACATACTCCTGCTGCCTCCTCTGTAGTGTGCCATTAGTGTTGAGCCAGGAGTCCTGCGTGTTCTGAGATCAATTGCCTTAGACTACAAATATGACTATGGTTCTTCGCCTCTACCATCATCCCACATGTATAGAGATGTACCAGCTTGCCTTCAAATTACCAATAAAGTGCATATTTTCAGAAGACAGCTGAGCCTATTTATGATATATTTGTCTTTTTCTTGGGGGGGGGTGTTCCTTAAGCACATCTTTTGATAAAATAATTCCTGAATGCTTGTGAAGTCTTACTATCTTTTTAATGTTCTAAAAAGAAATTTCCAGAAAATCAAAAAAACAATTATAGTGTCTAATTCACAATTTCACATACTAAAACAACTTCAAAATATTAACAAGATGAGATTATCTAGTATCATTGTACTTCCTAAGAGTCACTTCCTAAAAAGTATCATGGAATTATGAAGCCAAAATTATTATAGCTCATGGTAAATTATAAGAATTTTAGAAACATAAAAATAGCAGTATTTTCCCAGGTACTTGATAGATTCTTAACATCTGAGTAGTTTGGAGGCTGTGGTAGGAAGATCACACAATCTAATATTTTAAAGTAATGTTCAAGTGTATTACACTAGATCTTAAGAATGGGGGCTGTAGGCTTTCAGATGATTTCATATGTTTGAAAGACTTTTTGATAATCACTAACTGAAGCTTTAATTGCTGTCTTAATTCCCTCATTCTACCTCTGAACAATAAAATAAATGTGAGGATAATATCATTTGGTGTCAACAGTTCAAACATGTACCTTTCTACTATCCCCATCTTGCAATGAAAGTCTCCAGGCTAAGCAATGAGTTCCTAAACACCCCTTGCTAGCTGCTACTTATCTTCCAGGTCTCAGATCAAACACTGCTTTCTTGAGAAGTTTACAATGGTATTAAGGCTCTTCATTATAAAACTCTGCTTCCACTTTCATATTCTCCTTCATAAAACTTCTTAGTTTAAAAACCATTAATTTCTGTCTCCTTTGCCTGACACAATGCACAAGAACCTTAGTGGTCTACAAATGATGAAGTGAACAAACCCACAAAAGTTAAGCTTTTTAAGACAAGTAACCAAATAAATATAAAAACCAAAACAAAATAAATTATAGTAATTTTTTCTTGGTAGATATATATCAGAATAACAAATTTTATTAGTGCAACAGGAGTAGAAAAAGCTTTTATAACAACCAGATATTTAAGTTATATTGAAGCTGAGACTTAGACAACTGATCTTGTCAGGTGAAGAATTGAACTAAGGATATTCTAAAAAAATAAAAAGAGAGCCCGACACATCAGCCACCTGGACAGGCAGGTCCTACAGGTTTAAAAACTGGTGAGTAAGAGATCTAGGCAGCCAGGGAGCAGAGAGATCTCTGCGGAGTGCACACAGAAAGTGCACCCCCATGCCCTGCAATCCTAAACCAGGAACACAACATTGGAACTTCTGTTCCCACCCAGGGACTCTGAGGCACAGAACAGGGCTCGGCCCATCTGCCACCTGGACCAGTGGAGATCCAGGGACACAGACCAGATACAAGGGAAAGGCAAGAACATATCACTGACAACAAAATGGCAAGAGGAAAGCGAAAGAGTATATCCCAAGGAAACCAAGACAACCTGGCAACACCAGAACCCAGCTCTCCCACAATAGCAAACATCGGATTGACAAACACTCCAGAAAAAGAAGATGCAGACCTGAAATCATACCTCAAGATGCTGATAGAGATACTTAAACAAGAACAAGAGGAAAAGCAAAAATATTCAGAAGCTTTTAAAGAGGAAACAAGAAAAACACTCAAAGAACTCAAAGAACTAGAGGAAAACAGAACCAAAGAGATGAAGGAATGGAAGAGGGAATTTAAAATGGAAATTGACACAATAAAGAAAACACTACAAGAGATAAGGCTAGAGGTAGAACAAATAAAAAAGAAATCAGGAGTCACAGAAGCAAGTATTTCCAATAGATTACAAGAGATGGAAGAGAGAAGATCAGGGGCAAAAGACAACATTGTAAACATAGACAAAACAGCCAGAAAAGATGCAAAAAACAAAAAGCTTTTAAACCAACTTGTCCAGGAAATCCAGGACACAATGAGAAGACCAAACCTAAGGATAATAGGAATAGAAGAAGGAGAAGAGAATCAACTAAGAGGCACAGTAAATATCTTCAACAAAATCATAGAAGAAAACTTCCCTACCCTCAAAAATGAGATGACCACGAGCATAAAAGAAGCCTTCAGAACTCCAAATAGGTTGGACCAGAAAAGAAATACCTCCTGACACATAATAGTCAAAACACCAAGTGCCCAAAGCAAAGAAAGAATACTAAAAGCAGTAAGGGAAAAAGGTCAGGTAACATATAAAGGCAGACCAATCAGAATCACACTCGATTTCTCAACAGAGACTATGAAAGCTAGAAGAGCCTGGACAGACATCAGGCACATCCCAAGAGAGCACAAGTGCCAGCCCAAGATGCAATACCCAGCAAGACTATCAATCACCATAGTTGGAGAGATGAAGATATTTCAAGACAAATCAAAATTTACACAACATCTGACAACAAACCCAGCACTACAATGAATTATAGGTGGAAAACCCAATACAATGAGGAAAAATACAGCCTAGTAAAACCAAGAAAACTCCTAAACAAGAAAACCAAAAGAAGAAAAAGACACAAACACAACGGAACCCACAAAAGCAATAATAGCAGGAAACAGAAACAACTATTCCTTGACATCTATTAACATAAATGGACTCAACTCCCAAATAAAGAGACATAGGCTATCAGACTGGATACATAAACAAAATACAGCCTATTGCTGCATACAGGAAACTCATCTCAGAGACAAAGACAGACACTATCTCAGAGTAAAAGGGTGGGAAAACAACTTCCAAACAAACAGCCCCAAGAAGCAAGCTGGAGTGGCTATTCTAATATTGAATAAAGTAAATTCCCAACCAAAAGTTATCAAAAAAGATAAGGAAGGACACTTTCTACTCATTACTGGGGAAATCTGTCAGGAGGAACTCTCAATCCTTAACATATATGCTCCAAATTAAAAAATCACCCACATCCATAAAAGAAACCCCGCTAAAGCTCAAAAAACACAATTCACCCCACACAATAATAGTGGGAGACTTTAATACCCCATTCTCACCAATGGACAGATCAAGGAAACAGAAACTGAACAAGGACACTGCAAAACTAGCAGAGACTTTGAACCAACTAGAATTAATAGATATCTACAGAAATATCATCCTAAAGTAAAAGAATACAACTTCTTCTCATCAACCCATGGCACCTTCTTGAAAATTGACCACATAATCGAACACAAAATGAGCCTCAATCAATATAGGAAGATTGACATACTCCCATGCATCCTCTCAGATCACCATGGTCTATGGTTGGTCTTTAACAAAAACAAAGACAACAAAAAGCCCACGTACACATGAAAACTAAACAATGCCCTGTTACATGATAACAGGGTCAAAGAAGAAATAAAGAAAGAAATTAAGGATTTTCTAGAATTCAACGAAAAAAAAAAAAAAAACCAAATCTATTGGATCCAATGAAAGCAGTACCAAGAGGAAAACTCATAGCCCTAAGTGCTTCCAAAAAGAAACTGGAGAGAGCTCACATCAGGAACCTGACAGCACAGCTAAAAGCCCTAGAACAATAGGAAGCAGATATACGCAGATATACTCAAGAAGAGTAGACAGCAATAAATAATCAAAATTACGGCAGAAGTAGACCAAATAGAAACAAAAAGAACCACTGAAAAAATCAACAAAACCAAGGGTTGGTTCTTTGAGAAAATCAACAAGATTGATAAACCCCTAGCTAGACTAACTAGAGGGCAAATAGAGAGTATACAAATTAACAAAATCAGAAAGGAAAGTGGAGACATAACAACTGAAAATGAGGAAATTCAAGAAATCATCAGATCCTAGTACAAAAATTTATACTCCAAAAAATTGGAAAATCTGGAGGAAATGGACGAATTCCTAGACAGATACAAGATCCAAAAGTGAAACCAGGACCAAGTAAACCATCTAAATAACCCTATAACACCTAAAAAAATAGAAGAAGTCATCAAAAGCCTCCCAACCAAAAAAAGCCCAGGTCCAGACAGGTTTAGTGCAGAATTTATCAGACATTTATTGCGGATATAACACCAATACTCTCCAAAATATTTCAGAAGTTAGAATCAGATGGAATACTACCTAACTCATTTTTTGAGGCTACAATAACCCTCATACCTAAACCACACAAAGACACTACAGGGAAAGAGAACTTCAGACCAATCTCACTTATGAACATTGTTGCAAAATACTCAACAAAATCCTTGCAAACCGAATCCAAGAACAAAACGATCATTCATCATGACCAAGGAAGCTTCATCCCTGGGATGCAGGGATGGTTTAATATAAGGAAATCCATCAATGTAGTCCACCATATAAACAAACTCAAAGAACAAAATCACATGGCCTTCTCACTAGATGTTGAGAAAGGATTTGACAAAATTCAACACCCCTTCATGTTAAAAGTCCTGGAAAGAAAAAGAATCCAAGGTCCATACTTAAACATAATAAAAGCAATATACAGCAAACTAACAGCCAACATTAAACTTAATGGTGGGAAACTTGAAGCAATCCCACTAAAATCAGGGACTCGACAAGGCTGACCACTCTCCCCCTACCTATTCAACATAGTACTGGAAGTCCTGGCTGGAGCAATTGGACAGCAAAAGGAGATCAAGGGGATACAAATTGGAAAATAAGATATAAAAACATCACTCTTTGCCAATGACATGATAGTGTACTTGAGTGACCCCCAAAAATCCACCAGAGAACACCTACAACTGATAAACAATTTCAGCAAAGTGGCTGGATACAAAATTAACTCAAACAAATCAGTAGCCTTCCTATATTCAAAGGACAAACATGTGGAGAAAGAAATTAGGGAAAAGGTACCCTTCACAATCGTCACAAAAACTATGAAATACCTTGGTGTGACTCTAACTAAGCAAGTGAAGGACCTGTATGACAAGATCTTCAAACCTCTAAAGAAGGAAATTGAGGAGGATCCCAGAAAATGGAAAGATCTCCCATGCTCATGGATTGGAAAGATCAACATTTTAAAAATACCCATCCTACCAAAAGCAATCTACAGATTCAATGCAATCCCCATCAAAATTCCAACCCAGTTCTTCATGGAATTGGAAAGATCAATGTGTAATTTCATATGGAATAACAAAAGACCTAGAATAGCGAAATCCATCCTCAACAACAAGAAAACATCTGCGGGAATCACTATCCCTGACCTCAAGCTATATTACAAGGCAATTGTGCTAAAAACTGCATGGTACTGGTACAGAAATAGGCATGTGGATCAATGAAATAGAAGATCCAGAAATGAGCCCTCACGTATATGGTCACCTGATTTTTGACAAAGGAGCAGTAAACATTCAATGGAAAAAGGACAGCCTATTCAACAAATGGTGCTGGTCCAACTGTCACTCAGCATGCAAAAGAGTGAAAATAGACCCTTTCTTATCTCCTTGTACAAAGCTCAAGTGTAAGTGGATCAAAGATCTCCACATTAAACTAGATACACTGAAACTATTAGTTAAGAAAGTATGGAAAACCTTAAAACACATAGGCACAGCAAAAAATTTTCTGAACAAAATACCAGTGGCTCAAGCTCTAAGGTCAAAGATTAACAAATGGGACTTAGTGAGATTGCAAAGTTTCTGTAAGGCTAAAGACATTGTCAAGAAAACAAAATGGCAGCCAACAGAATGGTAAAAGATTTTTACCAACTCCACATCAGATAGAGGCCTACTATCCAAGGTATACAAAGAACTCAAAAAGCTAGACACCAGAGAATCAAATAACCCTATTAAAAAATGCGGTACAGAGCCAAACAAAATGTTTTCAGTTGAGGAATATCGAATGGCTGTGAAACACCTGAGGAAGTCCTCGACATCCTTAGCCATCAGGGAAATGCAAATCAAAACAACCCTGAGATTCCACCTCACACTAGTCAGATTGGCCAAGATCCAAAACTCAGATGACAACAGCTGCTCGCGAGGTTGCGGAGAAAGAAGAACACTTCTGCACTGTTGGTGGGGAGGCAAACTAATGCAACCACTCTGGAAATCAGTCTGGCGATACCTCAGAAAATTGGGCATAGTACTACCTGAAGACCCAGCTATTCCACTTCTGGGCATATACCCCTGAGACACTTTAGTACACAACAAAGATATATGCACCACAATGTTCATAGTAGCTCTATTTATAATAACCAGAAGATGGAAAGAACCCAGATGTCCTTCAGAAGATGAATGGATACAAAAATTGTGGTACATTTACACAATGGAATACTACTCAGCCACCAGAAACAATGACTTAACCAAATTCTTAAGAAAATGGCTGCATCTAGAGAATATCATCCTGAGTGTGATGACCCAGTCACAAAAAAACAGACATAATATGCAGTCACTGATAGTGGGATGCTAACCCCAAGGGGTCGCACTGCCCCAGAAACAACTCACAGACTGTATGAAGTCTAAGAAAAGAAGAAAACAAAACAAAACAAGACAAAAAAAAATAGTCATGCTTAATCTTACCCACCAAGAACACATTGACAAATTCCAGGTTGTACCCTGTAATACATGTACTGTCTGCTCATTGTAAAAAAAAAAAAAAAAAAAAAAAATCTTTACACACCAAGAAAACTTTGACTATTTCCAGGTTGTATCTTGTTTTATATGTACTTTATGCTCATTGTTACTGGTGGGATGTTTATCACACTATCAAACCTTTAAAAAAATAAATAAAAATAAAAAGAGCAAAGTGGGAGAGGATTCTCAAGAACAGCCTATTGATGTAAACAGAATCCAGGCCCTAAGCCATTAACAAGTGATTAGTTCACTGAAGACAGTTGAAGAAGTGTGTGACAGAGTGAAGGTATAGTGCTGGGGAATTATCAAACAGATCCTAAAGCTGGGTGATTTCTAAGTACAAAAGAATTATGAGCAATAGGAGTGATACACAGCAGGTACACTACTGGTAATCCATGTATATATTTTAATGGATACCAGAAACACAATAAAACCATGATTTTATAGTGATAAAACCACGGATTCAGTTACCATTCGTTTTGAACTAACTTTCAAAATGGTGCCCAAGATATTCAACGGGATAAGAAAAAATACAGGTGTAGTGGTGGTTTGAATATTTAATATGCTTGGCCCAGGAAGTGGCATTATCAGGAGTTGTGGCCTTGTGGAAGTAGGTGAGGCCTGATAGGAAGTGTGTCACTGTGGAAGAGGGCCTGATGAATCTCCTCTTAGCCATGTGGGAGCCAGTCTACTCCTGTTTGCCTGTGGAATGAGATATAGACCTCTATGCTCCTTCCACATCATACCTGTCTGGATATTATCATTCTTTCCCCTTGATAATAATATAACTTAAACTCTGAACCTATAAACCAGTCCCAATTAAATGTTGTCCTTTATAAGAGTTGTCTTGGTCAAGTTGTCTGCTTACAGCAGTAAAAACCTAAGATAGAGGTTGGTACCAGTAGTAGCATATTGTTGTAATAGGCCTGACTATGATTTTTTTTTTTTTTTTTTTTTTTTTTTTTTTTTTTGGAGGAATGTGAATTCTGGGACTTTGTAAAACAGCAAAGCAGTAGAGTATTTTAAATGGGAAATGCTAGCTAGAAGCATGAAAGACAGTGTTCCAGAGTACTTTTGAACTGTATGGACCGAGTTCAAAAAGTTTCAGAGAACATGAATTTTAATATGTGGCCTAGAGACTGATTTTGTAATATTTTGGTGAAGAATGTTTCTGTTTTTTTCAATTGTCTGCGGAGTCTGCCTTAGGCTAAGGTAAAGAGATTTACATTAAAGGCTTTGACAAAGAAAATTTCAAAACAGTTTGGTATAAATTATGTTGTGTGGTTACTAAAGTCCACTATTATGAAGAACGTTAAAACGAAAAGTACCACGCATAGAAAGGAAAAATACAAAAGGTATGGTTCAAAGACGAAAGGGTCACCAGGAAGAAGAATAAACCTAAATCCTGTGTTCAAGGATATTAAATGAAATTAAGGTAATGGTGACTTTGAGGCAAGATCCCACCCAGATAAACATACTTTTACAGTTTAAGCAGTGTTATTATGACCTGGTTATTGTTTTATTTGGACTTTTAATCTAAAATGAACTACAATTCAGAAATGGAGGGCACATCTGTGATCCAGATCTTAAGGTTGGAAAACACAGGCTTTTCATCTGGAACTTGAGGAATAGTGGCCTTGAAAAGTGTTGGCCCAGGTATAATTGTATAATCCCAGGGGACAAAGGAAACCAGATCTGAGTTCAGGGTCAATTTTAAGTGAAGAGCTTATGTCTGCGTGTGGTGGTACACATCTTTAATCCCAATGTTCAGGAGACAGAACCTTGCAGATCTCTGATTTCAAGGTCAATCTAAAGAGCAAATTCCAGTACAGCTGACCTTAGGCAGTGAAGGCATTGGAAAACAGAAAGCCAGTGATGATCTATAGAAGAGGGCTATGTTCCAGAAAGCAACAGAACTAGGCAGCTTTGTCCATGTGAATTTGACTTTAGAGTCAAGAATAGAAGGGACTACTGGGACAATTGACACTGGTTAGCTTGAGCTAAGAAATTAGTGATGATTAACAAGATACTAGCATTATTGAGGTGAAAATTTCTGGGTAGTATTTTCTGAGATCACAAAGAAACTATGTTCCATAGATAGCCAAGCTACAGCTGGATTTGGGAATGTGTAAAAATTGTTTTGTTTTGAAGATATAAAGCGGTCATGGAGGCTTGGCACTGTGAGAGGCAAGGAAAGGCCATTGATGAAGGTCCACCTTCAGTTGCAGTTGACAGCCCAGGGCTGAATGGGTCATGCAAAAATGTTGAAGCTTGGCATTATAAAGAGAGTCTATGAGAAACTATTGACGAAGCATAGTTGTAAAGGAAGACCCCAGCATATTGGAGGTGTCAGTATCATAGGATGACCAACAAGAACGGCAGAAGCAGTGGTATGAAGTCACCCAGAGCCTAGAGTACTACAGAGGGCATTGATGGAAAAGTGATACAGGCCCTTTGGAATATCTCAGTAGATCATGTGTGGATTCCAAACATTAGAATAAGAAGCTGTGAAGCTGAAGTTGACTTTGAGAGGCCAAGATGTTAAACATGTGAAAGCCATGGGCTAGCTGCTGAGGTAGGCTACTGACTGAGAGTGGAACCGGCCCACAGAAAGATGTTTGTTGCAGTCAACAAAGATGGAATGATTTGGAGATTCAAAAGATACAATGACATAAGACATAGAGATGCAAAGTTTTCCTTTTGCCCAGTTGGTTTTCTGTCTAGCTTTGTTACAGCATTTCCTCACCATGACATTTTGGAATGGTAATACATATCTTGCATGATGTTGGAGGTATGCAATCTGCTTTTTTTGATTTTTCTTTATTAGGAGATTACTGTTAAAAGATTAGATTGAACAGATATCAGAAGAGACTTTGATGTCTGGACTTTTAACATTGTTAGACTGTTATAGACAATGGAACTTAAACATATCTTATATGCTATGCATGTGTATTGCCATCATAGACTTATGTGTTTGTATATTGGGACCAGAGAGTGGAATTTGGTGGTTTAAATATGCCTAGCCCAGGGAGTGGCACAATTAGGAGGTGTGGCCACATCAGAGTAGGTGTGGCCTTGTTTGAGGAAGTGTGTCACTGTGGAGTTGGGCTTAGAGACCCTCCTCTTAGCCATGTGGGAGCCAGTCTTCTGTTTGCCTTTGGAGCAAGATGTAGAATTCTCATCTCTTCCCACATTATGTCTGTCTGGACACTCCTATGTTCCCACCTTGATGATAATGGACTGAACCTCTAAGCCCAGCCCCAGTGAAATGTTGTCCTTTAAAAGAGTTGCTTTGGTCCTGGTGTCTACTCTTAGGAGTAAAATTCTAACTAAGGCATGTATCCCATGAAATGTGGAAAATAGAATGAATTCTGCAGCTGTATGAGTCATTGCTGTTTGAGGGTTTCTAGACCAAGAAAGCATCCACATTTAAGATGTAAGCCTCAGTTATAGAAGCAGTAGAACCAAACAGATTTCAGAAATGAAGATTCATATCCAGGCAAAGTGTCCTAATATGGGGTAAAAAAATCTAGAGGAAATAAAGTTTTTAAAATTTAACTTTGAAGTACATAGATAGTTGTAGCTAGAAATGTAATATTTTCATTCATATTTTGTATATAATGTAGATAGGAATTCAGAATTAGATCACAGACATAAATGTAAAACCTTCAACTATAAATGTTCTGTAGTTAAATGTACAGAAAAACCATAAACTTCTAAATTAAAAAGAAACTTCTTAAACATAAAGCAAAGCCATGTTCTAGAAAAATAAATGGTATTTTAAATTTATTAAAACTCAAAATTCTGTCTGCTATAATGTCTCATCAGGTTGAATGGCTGTACTTGGAGGCTTTATGATCTTAGTTTAGTCTCTGGAATGGACAGTGGAAGAAAAGAACAGATTTCCCCAAACTTTTCTTCTGACCACCATGTGCATGGCATAGCATGTGTGGATCCATTTTTAGAGTCACTCTATATCCATATATATATATATATATATAAAACGTCTGTGCAAATAATAATTATTATTATGTTATTATTAAATTAAAATTAGGTAAAACATAAAACTTCAGTTCCTCATACTACATATTAAGAGATAAAAATATAAGATATAGACTTGGAGAAAAATTAAATAAATATTTACTGATATAAAAAATAACAGTTAAAATATACAAGTGTTTGGTAAAGAATATGGATAGTAAACAATAATTGGAAAATACTATAAATAGTAGGACAAGGTAAATTAACAGTATAATGATAAACAACTATTGTCAAAATGAATAAGAGTACAAAATTACCATATTATCCTGAAGAAGAAATAATTGGCATTGAAGAAAATGTAGTTCATTTACACAATGAGGTATTTAGTCATATAAAGGAATGAACACTTGAGACCCACACACAGAAAGCTTAAAATATTCTCAGTGAATAAACTCCAGACACAAAGTAATGTGTCTATGCGTCAATAGTGTCAATAATGTGCTCCAGATAAAATGGTGTTGGAAAGCCAGGAGCCAAAGGCAGATTTCAAAGGAGATCAAAGAATCCTTTGACAAAGTTAGATACATTCATGACTTTAAGTGTGATAGTTTCTGCATAACACTATATGAATATTTTTGTCAGTACTTAATCTGTATTTGTACCCCTTTTTTAAAAAAATAAAGTTGTAAGAGAGATTAAAAAAAAGAAGAAGAAATGAATGGTCTTTAGGACCAAGCATACCTGATTTGTCTCATTCATTAAGACCAGTGAAAATGTGACAGGTCCCTACACCTTAGGTAGGCCTCCAGACTTAGCGCAATTGGATCCATGATAGAAGTACCAATCAGGTCATAAAAAACCAGGTAGCACCTGCCAAAATGAAAACAAAAACTGGTCCATCAGGTCTGAGAAAGTCTCTAATGGAACTAACTTTGCTTTTTACCTTTAGTAGTTCCACTTCTGAGCAACTGTATTTGTCAACTGAAGTATGTCACTCCAGAACATGTTTCATGAGCTTAAAAGTTCACATTAAGTTTCAGGGTTACACTGGGATCCTGAACACCCAGTGTTGTTGCCCACAGCAAAGAAACACTTCCCATTAGCTTAAATGTATGTCTCAGTGGTCTTCTCTGCTCAACACCCCACAATACAAAGCCCTGTCTAAATAGGACTCAATTTGTCCAAAAAAAAAAAAAAAAAAAAAAAAATACTGAAGAGGATTAAAAAAAAAAGTGTAAAAGTTTCAGGAGTGATTCATATCAATGTATCGAGTTATATTTTTAAATTAATATAATTTATGTCTTTTATAATAACTACATAATTCAATACATGCATATATGCCTATATATGTACATGAATATAATAAACACATTATGTAATAAATTTATAAAAAGTGATACATAATAATGTAATATATGAAAATATATGTTTAGCTATTTAATTTAGCACAACATAAACTACATTTCTATTCAGACACATTATTGACTTTGTTAAAAGATGTTTTCAAGTCTTTTACATACTGCAGCTGACTATGCAAAAATTCCACTTGAAATATTTCTTGATTTTTATATATTTTATTTACCTATAACCATTTTTCACTTATAACTTTTATCTCAGATTGCAAAATGCATTATCATTTGCATAGCAAATATTAATTCACATTTGATAGAGGTGACTTTGAACACATGGTTTTATTCTTAAGGAAAACGGTGATGTGACTTTAAGAAAAAATGATTTTTTAAGAAAATTCACAGTGTAATTCAAAGGTCAGAACATGAAAACAAATAGGAAGTAAAGTCCAAATAGTTAATCATTCTCATCTAAACAAATTCAAACTTTCTTTTTGTGTTTGTAGTTTATGTAGGGAAATTTGTTTTGATACTAAAGACTCGGCTTTTTTAGACTCTATTTATTCTAGAAGCTCAAGTTGATGTGACAATAACATAACTCAAAGGCTACTAGAAAGCACATTGACATTTTCTTGACTATCACAATACTATACTTGGAAAAACCTTACTGTTCTGCTTTTTTATAGGCTCTTTATCCTAAACTGCCATCATGTGGGAAATATACCTAGAAATGACCTGTAACATGTCCCAGGATTGGCATAACTGCCCAGGAGACATGGCTGGTTCTGTAAAGGAGTGGCAGCTCTCAGATACATGTTGCTCTCCAGCTGATCCATGGACAGACAACGGAGGTCAGAAGTGAAAATTTTGTTCAAAGTAGATTTTGCTAATATGTTTGGTGGAAATTTTAATTATCAGTATCTGTGAAAACATTTTCTTAGCCTCACTAAGATTTTACATAGTGAGATAAATAAATATTCTACAAAATATTCAAGTCAAGCCAACTATAGAGTTTGTAATGTTCTCAGGATTGGCCAGATTGCAGTCACTAAGATAAGACATAATCATTTGACTAATGGCATGCTCTGAATTACTGTATTCCCTTGGGCACATCATTGAGAAGAAAGTCTTGAAGAGATAGTGGGAGTTTCTTCTCCTTGTATATGTCTAATGTTCACAGGGCTTTTCTTTTTTAATTAATTAATTAATTAAATTAACATCCTGACCTTACTTTCCCCTCCCTTCTCTCCTCTATGTACTTCTTCTGTCCTACCTGCCTCCCCAACCACCATCCACTCTTTCTTTCTTCTCAGAGAAATGGAGGCCTTCCATGGATATCAACCAACTGTGGCATATCAAATTGCAGTAAGACTTGGGGCATCTTCTCTGATTGACACTAGAAGAGGCAAGACAGTAATGAGAAAGGGTTGGATAGGAAACAGAGACAGAGACAATCTGCTCTTGTTGTTAGGGGTTACACACACACACACACACACACACACACATACAAGACAAAGCTGCAGAAATGTTACGTATGTGCACAGGGCCTAGGTCCTAAGCATACTACCTCGTTGTTGGTCAGTCTCTGTGGGACCCTTTGGACCCAGGTTAATTGAGTCTGTATATTTTCTTGTGGTGTCCTTGACCTCCCTGCCTCCTACAATTATTTCCTCCTTCCGACCCCCAAACTCCATCTAATGTTTGGCTCTAGATCTCTTTATCCATTTTCATCAGTTGCTAGGTTAAACCTTTCTGATGAAGGTTATGCTTGTCTCCTGTTTGGCATTTCTGGTGCTTATGTGGCCTCTGGAAAACAGAGTTGTGGATTACAAAATAGAGGCCAGGAGATAGGATTTCTCACAGGGTTTTTAACGTAGAAACTATTAACTACATTTTAAACATTGTAGAACTGGAATCTAAAGACTGACCCAATTGCCAAGCACCTAAAACAAGCAAATAGTAGCTTGTCACTAGAACCTTTCTGTAATATGTCAGAGAGTTTCTATACCACACTGTCCCAGACAAAAAGACAAAGGATGAGTAAAACCAGACCATCAATTTGAGATGACGTGGGGCATTGGGCTAGAGAGGATCTAAAATACAGGATGTGGAAGAAGTTGGAGGCCATTTAAAAGGCTATAATTTGAAAATGAAGGAGTGGTATATGGGAGGATTTAGGAAAAATGAAAAAAGGGAGAATGTTGTAATTATAATCTCAAAAATAAATGAAGACACTGTCAGCTCCAGTTAAGATCACAGTATCACTGCAGACTATTGATTTTAGTTTAGTTTCCTAAAAGCAAAAGGTAAAATCAGCACAATAAGCAACTAATATTGGCAAAGAACAAATTATTCTTAACAAATTTAATTACATTTTCTTCCAAAATTGCATGGATGATGACAGTGGAAGTACAAAGGAAACAATATATCTTGATTCTAATATAATAGAATCTGTAAGACATCAGAGTAATTAGTTAAAATTAGCCTCCATCTGGAATAGAAGTTGGCTTTATAAGAATAAAAGGGCAATATGAAACACTTACAGAGATCTGTCTGGGAATCCTACCTTGCTGCTCTCTAAGAACCATTTGTAAAATTCCTTAAGGGGCAGCAATTTTCTGAGATGACAAAGATGACAAATCCTTCTGTCCCATGCTGGCTTTGCCTTATATTGCATTATATGGAGATAAACTTCAGAATCCTGCAAAAACAACACATCAGGAAAATGAGTAACTATTGGGAAACAAACATGATGTGGTGGTAGACAATACACAACATCTTTTTCAGGCTCCACAATAACCTCTATAAGTACTTGCTAAACAACCTAAGCTACCTCTTGTACCACATCTGCAGAGACAATATATCCATCAGATAGACTGGTCAGATTCAAAAGCCAGAAAAATAAAGAAGCTACTGAAATAGTGGGTAGGGTATTTTATATTTAGTGAGATTCAATACTTGCCCTAAAGGCACACAACTACAAACTTTGGAGAAAATATAGTATTTCAGTGTCTCCAGTTTTACACAAGTGACCTATTCTGATGTTACACTACCTGAGAATAAACATTATCTATGATACTATGAGACCTTACAAGTTCAAATAACCTTGGAGGTAGTTGGCAAGAAAATTATACATAACCATCATAATAAAAATCATGTGGATGTGGAGAGGGCTTAGCCAAGAAACAACTTCACAATTGTCTCCTTGGGATCTCTGGACTGTTTTGAGGAAATTATACCATTGTGTAATGGAAAGCTATGGGAAGGGCACCATGCAATTCTACTATTGGCTGAAAGATTAAACTGGACTTTGAAAGTTCTCACTGTCCTAGGCTTATGTAGGGGCCCAAACTAAGGAAGACATGCAACTAGAAAAGTCAGTTCAAAGTAAGAATGAGATCAAGATGTGTTCAAACTCCAAAAATTTTCTCCTGAAATGGCACGATTTAGGGCAGTAACCTTCTTGCTCTAGGACTGAATATTCTGGTGCCTAGATGACCCATGTCTTAGTTAGGGTCATACTGCTGTGACCAGATACCATGACCAAAGCAACTCTTTTAAGAACAAGGCCACACCTCCAAATATTGCCAGTCCTTGGGACGAGCATATTCAAACCATGACTTTTCACTTTCTGGCCCCCCATAGGCTTGTTCAAATACATGAGTCTATGGAGACCATATCTAGCTATAGCATAATATGGACTAAATGTGCAATTATTCAAAGTTCCAAGTCCCTCTCAACAATGTTAAATGTCTAAAGTTCAAAGTCTCTTCTGAAATCCATTCAATCACTTAACTGTTATCTCCTAATCAAAAGGAAAACCATCTGGGCAAACTCCAAACTCTGCAACTTTGTGTCTGATATAAAGCAGTATCAGATCTCTAACTTCTTTTTCATCTTTGTTGATTGCAACAGCTTCTTTTCCTGGGCTGGTTCCACTCCCTTGTTAGCAACATTCCTCAGGATATTTCCTATGCATCTTGAAAATCCTGGGGTCTTCAAGGTAACTTTGATGTTACAGCTTCTTGTTTCAATGTCTGAGATCCATACATTATCTTCTGGGTTAGTCCAAAGGGCTGGTTTCACTTCTCCAGTGCTGCCCTCAGTAGCATTTTAACCTTGGCTTGATGCATTCCACTGTTACTGCTCGTCTTCTAGATCAGCCCATGGTACTGGCATCTCCAATATGCTGGGTACTTCTGACGAAACTGGGCTTCACCAATAGTCTCTCATAGGCTCTCTTATTGGTGCCAAGACTCTCTCCTTCACATGGCCCCTTCAGTCATGGCCCATAAACTGCAAATGAGGCTGCACCTTCACCAATGCCCTCTCCTGGCCTCTCACAGTGCCAAGCCTCAGCTGCTCTTCATGACCCCTTCATACTTTCAAAACCAGTACCACCTGAGTGACTTTTATATATTATCAAGTACAGCTGCAGCATGAGGTACAATCTTGGCTATCTCTGGAACACAGCTTCATTGTGATTTCAGATAATACTTTCTAGAGATGTTTACTTCAGTGATGCTGGTCTCTTTTTTATTCCTACTAATTTTTTAGCTGCCGCTAACCAGCATGAATTGTCCCAGTTATCCCTTCTGTTCAGGACCCTAAAGCCAGATCCACAAGGCAAAAGCTGCCTAGTTCTGCTCCTTGCTATATCTGGAACATGGCCCTCTTGTTCTATTACATTATCACCATTATTTCTGTTTTCCAACTCCTGCAGTGCTTGGCTGTCCTGGAACTTGCTCTGTAGACTAACTTTGATCTCAAGAGATCTATCTACATGCCTATCTCCTAATCACTGGGATTAAAGTTGTGGTTCACTAACCCTGGATTTAAGCTTTTCTTCATCTGAAACTTCTGTTCTAGGCTCTCTTGAATTCAGAGATCTGCTTTTCTTTGCCTCCTGACCTTAAAGAACTAAATTTAGCTGGGAAAGATCTTGCCCCAAGGTCACTACTCTCTTAATTCAATTTAATATCTTTGAATACAAGATTCAGCTCCATTTCACTTCCTGGTGCCCCTTTAATACTCAAACCATATATTTTTTTCTTTCTAAGCTTGCTAAGCTTGTTCAAAATGTTCTTCTTAGACAACTAGATCTATGTTGGGCTTTTTTGAGACTTCCTTTGTCAATGCAATTAATATAAATCTCTTTACCTTAGCCTCAGATAAATTCTTTAGACAAGAGCAAAACGCAGCCACACTCTTCACCAAAATAGCACAAAAACAGTTTCCATACCACAGACAGAAGTGCTTCTTCTCTGAAACATCTTGAACCAGGTCTGCACAGCTCAAATTACTCTCAGCAACAAAGTCTTCCATATTTCTACTAGCACTGGCCATTAAGCCACATTTAAAGCATCCCAAAGCTTTTCAAATCCAAGTCCAAAAACTCATTCCCCCCAAAAAAATAGCATGGTCAAGCCTATTACAGCAATACTCTAGTTTCTGTCACCAACTTCTGCCTTAGTTAGGGTTTTACAGCTTTGAACAGACACCATGATCAAGGCAACTCTTCTTTCTTTTAGACACAGCCCAGTTTCATCAGGACACTGTGTGCATGGAAGAGCTGCAGGAGGGCTCTTGATCCTAAGTGGGAGGGTGAGTCAACTTCTTCTGCCCACTGTCTATTCTGGGAGAGGTCACCCAGAACTCTCACAGTGCAGGTAGGGATACTTATTGCCTGGGAACACACACTTTTATCCAAAGCCAGGCCCAACCTGACCCAATGTCATTAGGACCAGAGACTCACCCACAGGTCTCTAGGTACTCAAAAGAGCTGCATGAGGGTTCTTCATCCTAAAGGGAGGGGTAAGACAATGTCCACTCCCCACTGTCCACTTCAATAGAGGCCTCCCAAAACTCTCAAGGTAGAGGTGACAGTGCTTCCAAAGAATACACACTTCCAGTCCAAGGCCAGACACAGTCCAGCTGCATCAGAACTGGGCACTGTCATTGAAACTCACTTCCTACCCTGAGAGACAAACACCCAGGAACAATCTCCGTTTGGAGACATGGTCCCACAGACCTGTCGCGTGCCTCACGTCCCGCCGGCAGAAACAGGCGTGCAACAACAGGATTCTTCTGCGAACAACCTTTATGGTACAATACTCTGAGCAGGGGATCTCCCTGAGCAGGGGACTTCTCCTTTGAGCAGGGGACTTCTCCACGTGGGAGAGAAAAGCATTGCTTATATATGCCCAGGAGACTCGTGTCGCTACCTGATTGGTGCACCCTCCAGTAACTCAATAGTATGCCCCGAGAGCGGGCTATGACATATGTGGCGCATGCGCATTAAGTCTCTTGGCTGGGCAACAGCTCTGTTTGCTGAGTTCTCGGCGGGAAGCCGGCACCATGTTTGGGTGTGGCACAAACGGCTCCCTACACAGACCCACAAGAGAGACAAGCTCCAGCAAGAGATAACAAGATCACCTAGCACCACCTATAACAAGATGGCAAGAGGCAAGTACAAGACTCTAAGAAACAGAGACCAAGACAACCTGGCAATATCAAAACTCAGTTCTCCCACCACTGCAAATAGTGGACATCCCAACTCACCAGAAAAACAAGATTTAGGTTTAAAATCATATTTCATGATGATGATGGAGATTCTCAAGAAGTATATAAACAACACACTTAAAGGTCACTTGATTTTTACAAAGGAGCTAAAAGCATTCAATGAAAAAAAAACCCAGCTTCTTCAACGAGTAGGGCTAGTTCAACTGGTAGTCAGAATGAAGAAGTATGCAAATCGATCCCTTTTTATCTCCTTGTACAAAGCTCAAGTCCAAGTGGATCAAAGACCTCCTCATAAAACAAGGCACACTGAGACTAATAGAACAGAAAGTGGGGAAGAGTTCAAAACACATAGGTAAAGGGGACATTTTCCTGAACAGAACACCAATGGCTTATGCACTAAGATCAGGAATCAACAAATGGGACCTCATGAAATTGCAAAGCTTTTGCAAGGCCAAGGACACTGTCAAAAGAACAAGACAGGAACCAACAGTTTGGGAAAAGATCTTTACCAATCCTACATTTGATACAGGGGTAGTATCCAATATATACAAAAAAACTCAAGAAGTTAGACTCCAGAGAATCAAATATTCCTATTTTAAAAAATGGGGTACAGAGCTACACAGAGACTTCTCAACTGAGAAATATAGAATGGCTAAAAAGCACCTAAAGAAATGTTCAACATCCCTAGTCATCAGGGAAATGCAAATAAAAACAACTCTAAGATTCCACCTCACACTAGTCAGAATGGCTAAGATCAAAAACTCAGGTGACAGCAGATGCTGGTGAGGTTGTGGAGAAAGAAATAATCCTCCACTGTTGGTGGGGATGTAAACTGGTACAACCACTCTGGAAATCAGTCTGGCAGTTCCTCCAAGTACTGCATATAATACTACCTGAGGACCCAGCTATTTCATTCCTGGACATATACCCAAAAGTAGCTGCAATATCTAACAAGAACACATGTTCAACTATGTTCATAGAAGCCTTATTTATAATAGCTAGAAGTTGAAAGAACCCAGAAGTTCTTCAACAGAGGAATGGATACAGAAATCATAGTATATATACACAAAGAAGTACTACTCAGCTATTAAAACAAAGATTACATGAAATTCCTAGGCAAATGGGTGGAACTTAGAGCTATCACTCTGAGTGATGGAACCCAGTCACAAAAGAGCACTCATGGTATGTACTCACTGATAAGCAGATACCCCCCCAAAAAAAGTTGGAATACCCAAGAAATCATCCACAGATCTTATGAAGTTCAAAATGAAGGAAGACCAGAATGTGGATGCCTCAGTCCTTCTTAGAAGGGCAAAAAAAAAAAAAAAAAAAAAAACAGGGGAGGAAATACAAAACCAAATAGAGAAACAGGGATTGAAGAAAAGATCTAAGGAGACTGGCTCACTTGGAGACTATCCCATATGCAGTCACCAAACCCAAGCACTATTGCTGATGCCAAGAAGTGGTTTCTGGTAAGAACCAGACATGGATGTCTCCTCAGTGGCTCTGCCAGAGTCATACAGATACAGATGAGGATGCTTGCTGCTTAACATCAGCCTTAACACTGGGATTCCAATGAAAGAGCTAGAGAAAGGACTGAAAGAGCTGAAAGGTTTGCAACCTCATGGAGAGAACAGCACCATCAAACAGCCAAGGCACTGAGGTGGAGAGGGTGATTGGGAGAGGGAGCACCTTCCTGGAAGCAGGGGAGGAGAGAGAAGAGTGGGTGGGGAAGCATATACCATTTGAAATGTGAACACAGAGAATATCCAATAAAATGAAAAAAAAAAAAAAAAAAAAAGAAGTCCAGTCTTTATCCCATTCTTTGTCTGCCTTTTGACTCTTTTTCATCCTGTCCCATACCCCTCACCCCCTACACACTTTCTTAAAGAGGATGTCCTCCAACCCCACCAGACTACCTCACTTCCAAGAGCCTTAAATTTCTTGAGGTTTAGGTGCATCTCTCACTGAGGTTAGACCAGGCAACCTTCTGCCTCATATCAGTTGTTGTACGCTCCAAGGCAACTCTTATGACAACATTTAATTGTGGATGGCTTACAGGTTTAGAGATTCATCCTGTATCATCAATGCAGAAGTATGGCAGCATTCACACAGGCATGGTGCAGGCATAGCTGGCCTGAGAGTTCTGCATCTTCATCTGAAGGCTGCTAATGGAAGACTGACTTGCAGGTAGTTAGGATGAGGATCTTAAAGCCTAAGTCCACATTGACATACCAATTCCAACAAGGCCACACCTCCAAATAGTGTTACTTCCTGGACCAAGCATATTAAAACCATGAAAACCACATATCTCTGCAGCCCCTGAGGAAGCCATATAGTCTGGTGTCCAAATTATAGGTTTAACTTTCTCTCTCCCTAGAAGAACTTGTACATCATGCACCTTGGAATTATTCTTCATGCTAGTACCAGAACCTTGGTCCTAACAAATAATATACAATCACCCTGAACCCACCTCATCCACTTCCCAAGTTCAACGTTGCCCTTGTTACCCACAATATAAACAAGCTGTTTCACTAAAAACCTCTGGGAGAGGGCACTCGAGCCAGCTGAGATCCTACAAATCTTCCTGTTTAGATAAGCTTCATTCCATATCTTCCTGCATAGATAAACTTCATTCTTTCCAGCACTGCACCGTGGTGCAATAATTCCTGAATACCCGAGAGCAAAGCAGAACTGGTGGCAGTTGACACCCACATGAAATCAACAGAATCTCTGGTTCAAGCAGAGATGGGTGAATGCTTTCTAGAAGTTAGCATCAGCCCAAACTTAATCCTCCACATTCTGAGGGCTGGGAGCCTATCTTTTCCTCCTTTGTTTTCAGTTTGTTTCCATCATGTCAGTTTCAGATACTTCTGAAAAATAATTGACGCCTTCTGGCTAGGGTATTCTCTGGTGTTGGCAGAAGACCCCTAAATCTCTGTCTGAACCCTAACAGCCCTTTTGGTGTTGGCAAAAACTACTCTCCCCCCCCCAGAAATTTTATTGGATATTCTCTGCATTTACATTCCAGAAGTTATTCCTTTCCCACAATTCCATCCCCCCTTCCTCTCCCATTGCCTCCATGAAGGTGCTCTTTCTCTCTCAACTACCCTCTCCCACCTTAGCGCCATGGCTTTCCCCTACACTGGACAAAAGGCCTCTCCTCTTTTTTTTCTTAAAAAAAAATAAAGAAAAATGATTGTGCAGTATGCAGTAACTACCACATAGGGTGGTTGCTGGAACTCTTAAAACCTGCAGGCCGGCTGACATTTTGGGTTCATTGCAGAATTCCCTGACATCCCTAAGACTGCAGGATAAAGCATTTATTTTTCTTTTCTCTTATTCAGGATGCCTCATTAGATTAAATTTAATTAATTAATTAATAAGCACCAGATTAGGAAAATATGATCCCCTTTAATATCCCCTGTCTTAGTTAGGGTTTTACTTCTGTGAAGACACACCATGACTAAGGCAAATCTTATAAAGGACAGCATTTAATTGGGCAGACTTACAGGTTCAGAGGTTCTCTCCATTACCATCAAGTCAGGAGCATGATAGCTTCCAGGCAGATATGGGGCTAGAGGAGCTGAGAGTTCTACATCTTCTTTGTCCAAAGGAAAACATGAGAAGACTGGCTTCCAGACAGCTAGCAGGCAGGTCTTAAAGCCCATGCCCAAAATGGCATACCAAAAAAGCCACACTTACTTTAACATGGCTACACCTCCAAATAGTGTCATCCCCTGGGTCAAGCATAGTCAAACCACCACTCGCCCTTCCCCATACTGAAACTAACCAAAAAGCCACGTGGACCTCAAGAGCATAGGCTTTCTCACCCCTTTCCCAACTACTCTGCACTACAGAAGTGGACTGACTGCCATGCTAAGTTGTGCTCCCCTGCCTTGAGGTTGCACTCTTCAAAAGCCTGCTGAGAAAACAGGAAATGCTACATGGCCCTTTGGCTTCCTCCCCCAGCTCAAAGAAGAGAAAATGCCAATAAATTTCCAGGCTAGCTCTATTCATGATTCCAACAGGAGTCTAGGATTCTAGGCATTTCCAATTAATACTGCCTTCCCCCACTGGGACTGTATTCCCACAAACTCAAATAGACATTTTTAACAGTGTTTTCCTCTGGGCTGCATTGAAGAGATGAGTTAGCAGGGTGTTACTGTTAGAAGTGCATCCACTGGCTTTGGGCCATTCTGTTTCCTGTTTTCAGTATACATTCTAGGGGTTAAACAACAACAACAAAAAAGGTATACACCCTTCTACAAAAGAGGATGCTACTCCCCCCGCCCCACCTTCCAGGCCCTATGGGACCATGGTCATAAGGCCTCAAATCTGAGGCTCACACCCCTATGTTTCTCTGGGTTCTGCTGCATAGCAGAGGCACCATAACAAGCAAAACAAGAGTCAAAAAAAAAAAAAAAATGGCTGAAGCTGATGGCTGATAGGAACAATGTAGTCTCACCCCTAGGACAGGCCTGTGTGGCACTGTGTGAAAAGTATCTGCCAACACCAGTGCAGACGACCAAATTAAACACTGTATAGACAGACTACTGTATATAGACTTGCTGATTAATAGCTTCTCATCGAAGAGATAATCATCACAGGGCAGCAAAAACTGAATAAGAATTATGGGCAGAGTTTTACTGTTAAGATGATAATACTTAGAACAATGTAGCTTAGATAAAACAGATTTTTCTTTTCTTTTGTTTTCTTTTTTACTTTCTTTTCTTGTTTTTTTTTTTAATTTTGTTTAAATGATTTTGTTTTTCCCTAAATAACAGAAATCAGTCATTGTCAATGTTTCCTTCATGAAAAATATTGAGTAACTGGCTACAGTCCATTATAGAATTAACCACTCAAAAACACGTAATTTATTTTAAACCTTATGAGATTATTTGGACTTAAATAATCCTAGAAAAATTTTAGTTGAGACTAAAAGAAAATTGGATCTAGTTGAAGAGAAAATTATGGATTGCTGAGGATCCAGAGCTCGGTTGTATTTTAGTTATTTTGCTGTCTGAAAATAATAGTTATATTGCTGACAGGAGCCTGGTATGGCTGTTCCCTGAGAGGTTCTACCATCTCCTGACCAATACAGATACAGATACTCATCCATCAGACTGAGCACAGAGACCCCAATGGAAGAAATAGGGCAAGGACTGAAGGAGCTGAATGTGATTACAACCCCAAAGAACAATATGGACTAACTGGATGCTCTGGAGTTGCCAGAGACTAAACCACTAACCAAGGAGTATATATATGGAGGGAGCTATAGTTCCAGATACTTATGCAGTAGAAGATGGACTTATTTGACCTTAATCGGAGGGGAAACAGTTCTGTGGAAGCTTGATGCCTCAGCATAGGGGGATTCTAGAGTGATGAGGCAAGGGTTAGTGGGTTAATGGGAGGAGAAGCACTGTCATAGAGACAAAGCAAAGTGGGAAGAGGGGAGATAAGATGGGAGGATCTATCTATGTGGAGGGGTAATAGGAAAAAGGGATATCATTTAAAATATAAATGAATGGAATGATTAATAAAATTTTATGGTTATTCTCTATGCCTTTTCTCCCAAAAGGTACTTTAGTATAACAAAAACACAATTTGGAGAATTTAAACTTCTTTTAAAAATTTGAAAGTTTACAACATTAGAAATGCTAAACATCAATGATTTAAAAATATTATTGCAGCTCTTTTTAGACCAAGACAGCAACAGGTCTCAGTGTTTTATATTACCATAAATGTATATACATCCAGTTTTCTGGATAGAGGAAAGAAGCCCCTCTTTCAGGATTTGCAGTCAAATTAAAGAATGTTCATGTGCCTTAACCCAAAATAATTTTTAAAAAGACTGAATAGTATTCAAGTTAATTTGATCAGGATGTTTTGGTTAATATGAAACTAACATTTTGCCCTTTGGAACTAAAGGTCCATGTAAATTGAACAAACTGGCTAATATGTTTACCTTCTTAAATGCAATCTATAACTATTAAACTAATAAAATATAGAACTGTGATTGACAAAGGCTGCCAAAACTCTAATTTACTTTTCATTGGTCTTGAGAAATTCAGGGTAAGTGTGCTGTTATAAATAGGCTTCCTTCTGATATCAATCAATCTAATTAAAGATCTATGTTCTTAATTAGTACCATTTAATAGAAATAGAATGTAAACCATGTATAATTGTATACTTTCCAGTAAACACATTAAAGTTAACAAAGTAGGTGAAAGTCATTTCAGTAATTTTTTTTATCTGCCAATATATCTTATACAACATTTCAATACGAAATCAGTATAAAAATTAATAGGAAGATATGTTTTGCCCACTTTTAATTTGTTTTTATTATTTAGTATTCTTTTAATGTAAGAGAGGCAAGACCATTTATTGTAGTCCAGTTTATTTTGCGTAATCAAGCTATTACTGATTATTCTAAAAATACTGTATATTGCTATCATGCTGTCTTTTGTAACACTTAAAATTTTTGGGTAACTGTCTATAAAACATCCTAGTAGTTAACCATGTCCAAACTAATATGTTTCCTCAATGGATGCAAAATTAATTTCAGAGCATTAATTTATAAAGCTTTCAGAGTTTTAAAAGTGTTTTAAAGGTAATATTAACATAGAGTAGCTTTAGGAGTAAAGACATAGAGCATAAGCATAATTTTTAGAAGGCAAAACAACCAAAATACAATTTGATAAGCTTACCAAGAAATACCACCTCTCCACCCAAATTCTGCCACTTAACTAGACTTCTCAAGGCTTCTATGTACAGGTCACATTACGTTAGCATGGCTTTTGCTTTATCAGCTACTCTAAACACTTGGAATAAATGATGTGTTATTTGTCTTTAAAATTCTTAAATGTCCATGAGATAGGTCTCATGGCTACTAAAACACATTGGATTTTGGAAAGGGCTACTAGATTAAATCAACTCATATCCCTTAAAAATATGTTGACCTCAGAATAAATGTCTAGAACTTGTTGTATTGGGGAAACAGTTTTTCTCTGGTTTCAACAGGACTTGTAGGAGATTATTGGCTTGTAAGACTTATGAAACAACAAAATCAGAGAAACCCAGGACTGCCCACTTGAATGATGCTGGACCAGGACTGAGATCTGCCTATATACCAATTCCATTTCTACCATCTTCTAGTCCTTTCCTTTTTCTTTAAATTTTTTAATTAATTAATTTTTTTTTTTTTTGTACAACACAGGTGACTTCTTGCAGCAGGCCTCTATATCTAGAGTTTGCAGACTTTGCAGATGCCAAATTCAGTACACACACACACACACACACACACACACACACACACAGAGAGAGAGAGAGAGAGAGAGAGAGAGAGAGAGAGAGAGAGGATAGAGTGAGAGACAGAGACAGAAACAGAGACAGAGACAGAGAGAGAAAGGGAGACAGAGAGACAGAGACAGACAGGGAGACAGAGACTGGGAGACAGAGAGACAGTGATAGAGACAGACAGAGAGGGAGACTCATTTTCTTCAGTTGCTCAAAGTGCCTCAAATTCATGGAGAGTCTTCCTGATTCAGCCTTCTTTTTTCATTTTTTATTGGATATTCTCTGCATCTACATTTCAGACATTATTCTGTTTCCCGAATCCCATTTCCCCTCCCCTCCCATTGCCTCTATGAAGGTGCTCCCTCTCCCAAATACCGTCTCCCACCTCAGCACACTGTCATTCCCCTACCCTGGTAAAATGAGCCTTGGCTGGACCAAAGGCCTCTCCCCCCACTGATGCCAGAGAATGATATCCTCTGCTGCCCCTGGAGCCATGGTTCTCTCTGTGTGAACTCATTGGTTGGTGTTTTAGTCCCGGGGAGCTGTGGTGAGTTTTGTTAGTACAGAATTTTGTTTTTCCCATGGGGTTATATACACTGTCAGATCCTTTAGTCCTTTCTCTAGCTCCTTCATTGGAGTCCTCATGTTCAGTCTGATGGTTAGCTACAATCATCCTCCTCTGTATGTGTATGACTCTGACAGAGACTCTGAGGAGGCATCCATATCATGTTTCTGCCAGTATACAGTTCTTGGCATCAGCAATAGTGCTTGGGTTTAGTGACTACATATGGGATGGATCCCCAGGTGAGGCAGTCTCTGTATGATCTGTTCTCCAATCTCTGCTGGAACTTGAAGCTATCATCCTGAGTGAGGTAACCTAGCCACAGAACAATGCTCATGGTATGTACTCACTTATAAGCAAATACTAACCCAAAAAGCTTGAATATCCAAGAAACAACTCACACAAATTATGAAGCTCAAAGAAAAGGAAGACCAGAAGGTTGATGCCTCAGTCCATCTTAGGAGGGAGAACAAAACACTCATGGGAGTAAATAAAGGGACAAATAGAGAAGCAGGGACAAATTCAGCCTTCTGAATTCTGATATCAGCAATGTGATATTGCCTGCTGAAAGGCAATATTTTGATTACCAGCATGTGCACACAATTTTGGAATAAATCAGAAAACCTACTTGTGTATAGTGATTATACTTTCTAAAGTATAGCAGCATTTTAAGAAAATAAAAAGTTAATGAACTTTTTTCTCTACCTGCTTAAAATCTTTGTGTTTTTTTCTAGTAAATGAGTATTTTCAATTTTAACAGCAATATGTTCTCAGCTTGCTTTTATCATAACACATATCACTTGAGAAACATTGGCTTTGATCTAGAAATTGCCAGTATGTCTATTTCAAGGTTGGACTTTGTCATTTCCAAAGTTAGCAGAGGGGCTTCTATGACAGATTACATCTTCCTAAGTTAAACAAAGCTTTTCTGCTATAGGTGTGCTCAGTCTTAAGCATTTTATGATATTTTGGGTACTACACCACTTAAGAGTACAATTGCTTATGTCCTATTATACACAACTATGCTGCTGTATTCCTCTGCTAATCATTTATCTTTTAATAGTAACGACATATGTTTATTTTACATGTCTGACATTTTTCATAAAGACAGAATCAAGCTTAATAACATAGTCATTACCTCATCCAGTTGCCATACTTTTAAGGGATGAAAATTAAAAATCTATCATGTGGCTGTGAGTGAAATTTAAGTGGTAGATTACTTATCTATATGTTGTGGCTCTAAAGTTCAACTCCCCACATAGAGGGGGTCTTCTAGAAATTTGAAGGTTTGAGTGTGTTATCACTAACTAAGGTTATCATCTAGAATGAACTGCAGTCCAGGAGAAACTTGGTATCCTTTCAGTGAGCATCTGTCCTCTCTCCCGCCCTTTTCTTCATGTGCCTCCTCTTCACATGTCATCCAGTTTCCTACTTTCTGCTTCTGTGAAACAGACATTTAAGTTAGAGAAAGAGAACTCTGACAGGATCTTAATATGTAATGAAGGCTGACTTCAAATTCTTTACCTCCTGTCTCAGGCTCCAGGAAGCTGAGGCTACAAGCCCATGTAACCTTTTCAAGCTCAACTTTCATAGATTGTACACATTTGTGGATAGTATTAAACCCTCTGATACCTTGTTCGAAATTTTTATGAGCCAGGGTCTTTATTGAAGGCTGGCATTTTTCCAGTTGCCTAGTTGCTAACAGATATTCCAGTACAAAGATAAGATTTGATTATAAATGTCTATGCATCAGAATACATTCTAGGTCCTCTCTCAACACTGAATATAGACTATCTAAAACCAAAATAGAAAATTTTAATAAATGCTTCATTCAGTCAGAGTTAAGGACTCAGAACTGCTTGAATCAATTTCAAAAGTTTTCATTTTCAGAGGCCGACATTTATCTAAGCAAAAGAATGATAAAGAAAACAAACATGTCAGATTGTCCATATGGTTCAAACATAAAGCTCATGCTTGTTTGCAAACAACCCCAACTTCAAGTAAGACCAAAACAATTTCTAAATCATAAACATATTAAAACAAACACTTCTCATCAAGATCATCAGTCTGCTATGTTTGGGTATTACAAATAAAATTATTATTTTATTGTATTTATGTTGCTAAAGTCATCATGAACTTAATACAGCAATTTAAAATTAATGTCTTTATATCCTGTTAATGTATTACATTCTATCATTTTTCTTTGAATAAATCCACACTTAAGTCTTCTACCAAATTTGCTGGTGTACTGCTGATACATAAAACCACATATGTCTAATAATTACAGTTGAATAAATTGAATACATATGAACTCATAAAATAACAATTAAGTAATAAATATTTATCATATCCAAGTTTTTATGTCCTTTTGTTTTAAAAAGGCACTCATAATGCATGTTAAGATCATGCTATAGTATTGGATTATTGTATTGTTTAATACATCTCCATGACTTACTCATTTAATATAACAAACATCTACAAATTTATTAGTAAATTATAATCTCCTCACCTCAAACTTTACATTCCTGGCAATTTTCATTTTATTTTCTGTTTCTATTGGTTTGACTATTGTGCTGGGTAGTTTTATGTCATTGTGATATAGGCCACAGTTATCTTAAAAAAGCAAAGTTCAATTAAGAAAAATATCTCCAAAAATCTGACTGTAAGGCATTTTCTTAATTAGTGCTTGGTAATAAGTAACTTATCTAACTGAAGTCTTTGGGTACTTCTGATAGTCTTTGAAAGGTTATGTGCAGCCATGCATGTTTCCATGTCCATGTGAAGAATTTCAACTGTGAGTCATCTTAACTTCCTGTATACCATGGAAAATGTGGCTTAAAATTTTATTTAAAATATCCAGAATAATAACATATGTCTCTAGCCATGTTCTGGAAAAGCTTCCTCCGAGATTGATAGATTCCACCTGGCAGTAAGCTCCTTAATCAGAGAATAACTCAAAATAGCTTTAGGATGTCCCTGAAAATGACCAGATTCACTAGCTCCCTACCTGCCAAATTAAATAATAAAAGCTGAGAGATCTGTTTAGATGAAAGGAAGTTGAACTGCAAGGAAAACTCTAAGAAAAGCCAAGCTGCAAAGAATACTCTGATGCCAGGCCAGCTTCCAAAGAAGCACAAACATTCAGCTTACTAGAAGAGGTGTAGACTCACTGATCCACCTGGAATGAACACTCTATAATCTTTTGAGCTGTCTGCAGGCTGTGCAGAATATTTTACATTCCTAACATTGTGAGCTATGACACATGCTCAGATGTACTTTGGTGATACAGTTGACTTTAAGTCATTTCTGCTCCTATAAGTAACCTCTCAACCACATTTGCAGTAAATAACTTTAATGAATCTCACTGATTTACCAAATTGGATGTTGGTAGCATCTGTACTTTGGTCCATTGTGGGTCCTCCATTTAGGGGGGACTTGCTATTTGTGTTCTGTCTCCCCAGTAAAAGTTCTGTTATACAAAACCCAGTAAGAATTTATAATGACATATTCCACAAATTAAGAATTTGTTTATGATTTATTTTTTTCCAAATTTAAGCAAGATGGTCAGCTGCAAAAAATATCACCAAAAGAACTTAAAATTAAAAAGAGATGTTTATGTTCTGGGTTTATTACATACTGATCTTCTAGAAGAATTAAGAATGTAGAGTAAAATTTCTGTCCAAATAATGGTATGCTTTGGAGTAAATGAATATCAAATAGTTTTATGATAGCATTTTTAAAGCAAAGTGAACTGCACAAAACCTGTACATTTCCTAAAATCTGAGCAAAATTTCAAATTTAAATGAATATATGCTATGAGGAGTTCCTCATACTAGCAAAGAACAAATGTAAACAAAAAACTTAGTTACAAATTCTTTAATCTACAAAGAAATTCTGACTGCATGGTACAGCAGAATAATATTGGCACCGTTCTTGTGAGATTAACCAACCAATTGTTTTCTCATATGACTGAAAGCAAACTTTGAAATGGGGCCTCTACCTGGCACAGCCTGGGTGACCAAGAGCCTGAGATTATATAGACCTGAGACCTAGGATAAAACCAAATATTACTGTTCTACTAAAGGAATATAGAATTAAAGTGACATCCAATGATATTCTGCTGTATCATCGATCTGTGCCTTGCCCAGCCATCATTAGAGAGGCTTCTAAAGTCAGACAATATGCAGAGGGTGAAAGACCTTGCAAAACTCAGACTTCAAAAAACTACTTCATCAATTTTCTCCTCTTATGGCACCCATGAAACAGAGGAGACAAAAAATATGAGAACCAAAGGCGATGGAAGACATAAACAAAACAAGTCCCTCTAAACACAGCACATCAGATGCACTTATGAACAAACATAGTGAGATAGCATACACCCAGACTGCACTGATCTGTGTCATGGGTTCTCAGAACTGAAAGCAGAGAATACATACCCCTTTCCATAACCCAGAAACTATCTCTAATCAATAACTATTTGAACATAAAAATTTAGTTTTCATCAAGGGAGTCTCACGGGGGAAGCACAGTACACTGGAATGTTGGCTGCATGTCTAGCCGTAGGAGGCCAACAGAAAATGAATTCAGTGGTGTCTTTGGAAACTCCATGACTCATGGTGTCATGTGAAAGATTTTTCTTTTCTTTATTTAACAATTAAGTTTGTTCCTAATATAGCCTTAAAAAAACATAGTTAAGACAGAAGCAGAGAATTTTAAAGTATTCAGTTGGCATTAATAATAAAGTTATCTAAAAATAGTGTTGGTACAGGAGAATGTGCAGATAAGAACATGGTGAAAGATCCACTTGTGCAATGCCCAATAATCAACCAAACAGGAGACATGAAAGGAGGTGAAAACCTGAAAGCAGCTTCTAAATACCAAGACATCACTAGAGGTTACAAATATGATGCTTGAATCTTTCATTAGATTTTAATCCTAGATTGTATTCTGAAATGTTCATACACTCAACATTCTTGAAGATATTATCAAAAGAACAAGAAAGAAAATATCAACCACTAGTCACTTAAAAAATAAGAAAGCACATGGCCAAAAGGAATATACAAACTCAAGAATTCTGTCTCCCATCTCCAGAAAGACTAATGCTTTTGTTTGTTCAATGACACACTAGAAAACTTTCTTTTCTCAGTAAATAAATCATAGATATTTATCAAACTGGACACTATATACAAAACAATTGGTCTTGGTGAAGAAATGCCTGTGGTTAATAGCTCTCAGTTTACAGGCTTTTGAAGTTACTTAATGCTACATATTTAGTGGAAGATTCTATGTCCTGAAAAAGCACATAAGTATCAAAGACATAAGGAAAGTAAGAGTGATAGATACCAGTATGTGCCATGCATAATACAATAGTTCTGCAGGATATTGTGAAGCCTTACAATGCTACAAATAGAAAAAGGAACCTGACTATGTCACATTCACGTGGAATAACCTCAGCTAAGTCACATGGCTGAGGAGACATAACTACACAGCTTAGTTGCCTCCAAATGTCATGCTACTTACACCTATTGACTTCATGTTTTGTCAGAATGATGGGTACAGGAAACACCTCTTCCTTCACATACACTCCATCCTTCTACATTTTTTACCTTTAGCTGCTTAGCTTCAGTTCTTCTGCATGCCTGTTGTTTTGAGATTTGTTTATTTGATTTGTTTTCCACAGGTTAATAAACATTGTAATTATGTTTCCTTCACACTGAAAGATCTTGAGTGAAGTGCTTATATGTGACACAATATTAAATACTTCATTATACAGTAGATGTGAAGAACGTGTGAATATGTCATATGACCATAACAGCTATGAGGTTTTAAGTTCTGCTTCCAGAGTAATGTTTAGTTTATTACCAATATTGTAGCATTTATTTCCATTTTTGGCATTGATTGGTAGAACAACAGGCAAACAACAAGCCTGGGCTCACTGCAATAATTTCTGTGGCTATTTGAGAAAAAAAATAAAAACTCAAGAGAGTTAGGTGTAGCACAGTAAATTAGGGAGTAGAGAAAATCATTTGCTACTGTTTCTAGTTTTCGAAATTGCCTTCAATCTTTCAAAAACTCATGGTACTCTCTTGTTACTTTATAATGTGTTGTCCTGTCTTGCTTCAGTTAGCTCCAGCTGCCTTTATCTTAAAGCAAGAATCCTAGCATCAAGGATGCCAGAGTTGATATTCATCAAAGACCTCACAGAATAGTTGATTTCCAGGGAATTATATCTTTTGTTATAAATGTAGACTTCTAAATCAGAATTACCCTCTATGAGAACTTTAAATGAATACAGCATTATCCTATATATTCAAATCTATTTTAGGCAACAGTGAGATTATAATGCCAGAAATTGCAATATAGGTTAGCACATATCAAAAGCAACAGATGATTTGTCTCAAACAGATATGCATTTAAATCCTGGAAGCTACCTGCCTAAGTGACCTTGGTTAGTTACTTACATTTACTCTCCTCTATCTTATCCTGCATGTCCTCCCCATTTTTCGCCTTTCTTTTCTTCTAGATGAAGGTATCTCAACTTACCAATGTTTGTTCTGAATGTAATCTGACACATAAACAATATGCTACAGTGTGAATTTCTTGCCACAGTTTAGACTTCACTGTTTAATTGCTAATGAGAACTAGCGGTATATATTTCAATACCTTAGCTTTCCATATAAAAGTTCTATTCACCTTTCTATTTTTTCTACATCTTTATTTTTTTAAAAAAATTGTCATTTTGTTCAAGCACTCGACCACCGTAAGTATAAGATAGAGTAATATTCTTTGAGAATGATTCTTGTTACGGTGATAGAAATCTAGCAATAGTCTATCAGAACAGGGTAGGTGGAAATACGGAAGAACATTTTCTGTGTTTGTTGTGTTTGAGACAAGTGCTTTTTAGGTGTGTTGTGTTGTATTGTGTTGTATGTGTGTGTGTGTGTGTGTGTGTGTGTGTGTGTTTGTGTGTGTGTGTGTGTGTGTTTAATCCTGACTGCCCTGAAACTCACTCTGTAGACCAAGGCAGCCAAGGACTCAAGGAACTGCCTGGCATTGCCTTTTTGGTGCTGGGATTAAAGGGGGGTACATCACCATCCCCGGAAAAAAATCTAAGTCATAAGGCCGCATGATATATGATCATTTAGCTTGGAGTATAAAGTAAAATTAAATGTCTAAGTTTACATTTCACAAACTACTATTTGGAATAATATTCTTGGATTACTATTAAATATGTCTGAGGCCCCTTGTTAGTGAAATAAACAATTTAATATATTTTTAGGTTATGCTGTTAAGATTTGAGAGATCTTCTTACCATTAATGGCAAATTTGAAAATTTTTAATGAATTTGAACTAGATCCCTGTCTTTATGTCTGCCTGTAGTAGAGTAAGAATATAAGAATATAAGAATAAAGTTCCATTTGCTACAGATAAAACATCTTATAGTTCAGTGATGTACCATCAGAATACAGACTGGATATAACTGGATCAACTTTACTCTTTTTTGATCCATCCTTGTCTACTTCCCTACCATGTATGTACTTGCCCTAGTACAGAAACCCTGATAATATTCACGTTACCTCAGGGTACCCGTATCTTCTCCAGTTGCCCAACTCTATTGGGCAGTCAAAGAAAAGGAAGTTCTCATCACTGAAATGCCAATTATAATTTGATCCTATTCCTTATAATACTCTCCCATTTCTGTTTGAATGCATTCTCAATTCTCCAGTGACGCAGGAAACATCCTCACTCTCTCATGGCATACCTTTGTGGATAGAATTAACATGAACACCTTTTCATATTATGAAGTGTAGCATTTTTTGTGGACATATTCTCAAACCTTGTTCTTTCTTCTTTATTTTGGTGTGTGTATGTGTATGTGTGCTTTTATGATCATGAATAATGAATACATACAAAGACCAAAGGGATGTATTAGGTATCTTTATCAATTTCTTCTTCATTCTTTTCTGTCAGAATCTCTAAAGGAAAGTTCAGCTAGCTTGGCAGACAACAATCCCCAGTGATGCTTATATCTCCACATATCTCAGAACTTTTACATGGGTCCTACATATTTTAATTAATGTCCTCTTGCTTGTCTAGCAAGCTCCCTTGACCGCAATCCCTCTTGCTAGCCTAAGCTTTATTTTGCTTGATGTTTCCTTTGTTTATTGTTAGTTTTGATGTGCTATACAAAGTTTATAATCTAGTTTTAACTGATTTGAGAGGCAAATGCTTAGGTAGATTCCTAGTCTGGATGTCTTGGTGCAATTCTTTTTTTTTCTTTGCTAATTTTTTTTTTGTTTTGAATATTTTATACATATGATGTAATGTCCAGAGACAATATTTTATACTATTCTGCTCCATCTTAAAGCTTTAAAGTGTTCTTTTAACACTTTAAAGTGTTCTTTCTGCCTCTTCTCCCATGATATTCTCTGAGCCTTGTTAGATAGAGGTGATGTTTAATAGAGATACCCTATTAGGTATTCCAAAGCTATCGTATGTTTCATTAATGGACATTTCTCAATTTACCAATGACCTTTCCCGAGGGATTCATTTCTTCTGTCTTGGATTTCATCATTTTTTTCCATTTTTCACATGGAACATTCTCTTTGTGAGGCTTTCCACTGAAGTTTTTTCTTTTTTCTTTCTTTTTCTTTTATTGGATATTCTCTGTATTTACATTTCAGGTGTTATCCCTTTTTCTCAATCCCATCACCTCTCCCCCTGCCATTGCCTCTCCCAACCTCCCTCTCCCACCTCTGTCCTATCACTGGATCAAAGTCCTCTCCTCTCATTGATGCCAGAGAACGATGTCCTCTGCTCATTTGCACCTGAAGCCATGGGTCTCTCCAGGAAAACTCATTGATTGGTGTTTTAGTCCTTGTGAGCTGTGGTGGGTTTGGCTAGTTAATAATTTTGTTCTTCCCATGGGATTGCAGACCCTTTTTTTTGACTTATTGAGTTTTTCATTTTTGGCATAATTTCAGTTTTACCTTTATCAATTTGTGTCTTTCTTGAATCCTCTTTTATATTTTATGTTGATCTTGTAGCATATCCAAGTCTTTTTTGAGTTGTTTAAACATTCCTTTGTTATATTTTTGGTCTGGAAATTCTTCCAAGACATTTTGGTTGGAGTCATTATCATGTGGGTAAAGTTTTGGAGGAACAATATTTTCCTGGATTTTTTTTGTGTGTAGTATTTACCTCTTTCTGGGCTTCGATTCATATAACTGATATTGGTCTAGTGGAAGTAACATTTAGAGGCTGATAGTCTGTGGCCAGGAGGCTTAGGACCCTCACACCCTTTATGTATAAGCATCAGGAGTTACGAGGTTACTGCAGACATTTAGGCTGGAAGCTTTGGTCTAGCTACCTACCTGTTATCTATTGACCTTGGGAGATGAGAGGACTGCAGAAATGTAGGCTATGTTCTCATTGTCTAGGCATCTTTATCCATTAGTATAGGTAGCTGAGCAATGGATGGAAATTTGAGCTGAGTAAAATAAAGATTTTTGATGGCAGACATTATCTGAATTCTAGTAATGAACTCTAGTGACTACAGACATAAAGTTGTTTAACTTAACTTTGAACGACTACAGCTTCCCCCCCCCTCTTCCTGGAATCTCACAATTCACAGCTATAATTTTTCACCTTTATCCTTACTTTTTTCTCTAACTTCTCTTTCCTCTAGCTTATAGCCATTCTCTCTCAGAAACATACATCACAGGTGGGATGGTTCATCTTTATAACAGACACCCCTCACCCCCAAGGATCTTGTTTGGTATTTATTCTGTTTTGGTGGCCTGGATTCTGGATTGTCTGGAGATCCCATACAAGGACCTTATCTCTGTGACTCAGCACAACTTCCGGAGTTACTCTGAATACTGCTAAAAATGGAGTCATGTGAAAGTGGCTGAGTTCTTCCAAATTCTTTTCTCTTAAATACTCTCACTGCTTGGGGCTGTCCTGGAAGTTTTTGGAGCTTGAGGCAAATGTTGAGGTTTGCAAAACTGGACTGTCCTGGTTTTTCCTCATAGGCCTTTTCTACTGGTTTGGTTTTGTCAGTTTTTATAATTTATGCAGGAGCTTGATCACATGATAACTGTTTATAACCAGGAACACTTTCAAGATAATTCATTAGAGTAAGATACTGGGTTATAATTCTTTTCCAGTTTGAATACTTTGAATTTGACATGGAGTCTTGTAAATTGAATAGTGGTTTAGAATTCATTACAAAAATTTCTTACCTTAGTAGACTTGGAAGAAACTTTTAAAATTTGTTCTTATATTTTTATTAAAGAAATATAAATGCATATTTTATAAATAATTTCATTGTGTAGGGTTTTTGGCCTGTGCCCACTCCATCACTGCGCATGGCTGCTTGGAGAGGCTAATGTTTGACTGTGTGTATCCTATATCACCACCAGGGTAGTTGCTGGGCTATAGGGAAGAACAGAGACTCCACTCGGGGAATAAGAAAGCTCAGTCTGGGACATGGGAAAGCCAGAGCTTGCTGGGGTCCCTAGATCTGTAATTAGGCTGGGGCCTTGGGATACTCAAATTATTGTACCTCCAGGTGCTGCTGGAATTTGCAGAAGAGCCAAGGACAAAGTCAGGGCTGACAGGCTGAGTACAGCAGCTAGTCTGGGTGGTGAGGGTTGGGGGGAAGAGCTCTGGCTTGTCTCAGCAGTGATTGTGGATGGTCCTTAGCTTGGCTGAGTCAGGCTTGGTGGTAGTTCTGCCTGGGAGCACATACAGGCCTTCTATGGAAGACTAGGCTCTGTAGGTAAAGGCCTCCTTCATGGCTCCCCATGTAGTTAAAAGAGACAGTTCAAGGTTTCAAACAGTTTATTGTTATGATGGAAAAATGTAGGTGTAAAAGCATACATTTTTGGTATGAGATTGTGGTAGCATATCTGGGTAGTTGGGGGGGCTGACATTAAATACTTTTTGTATCGAGGAGTGTCAGGGAAGGGAAACTTGTTGGCTAAGCCCTCCATGCCTTTAGGTACCTCATGAGGATGGAGAATGCTGTTTGGGGTCTATGTGACTTTTATGTGGTCATGTCTCTTTTATGTGAGAAGCATGGCAGATGTTCCAGGTCAGGAGTCTGGCAAGAAGCTGGGAGTTGCCTAAGCCTATGGTGTGTGCCCACCAAGTCTCTCGGCCTTGATCTTCTCTACCTTAATAAACTTCCTGGCACTGTTTTATGTGCCACAACATTGTATTTGCTTTGTATGTAGTCATGTAGAGGTTAAAGGACAATTCCTGTGATCCAGATGTATCCTTCTGCATTCTATGTCCTAGACATGGAGATCAGTGAGCCACCACTGAACCTGTATAGTCACATCCTCAGGGAACTGAATTAATAAAGTATATCGTCGGATCTCATTTCTCTAACACAGAATGTCTCAACCTGTGGCTAGCAACCCCTTTGGAGGTAGAATGACACTTAGCAAGGGTCACATATCAGATATTCTACATGTTAGTATTTACATTATGATTCATAATACTAGCAAAATTGCAAAAATGTAGTAGCAGTGAATATAAGTTCATATTCATGGGTCATGTCACAGCAACATGAAGGGCCTTATTAAAAAATTACAGCATTAGGAAGGCTGAGAATCATTGCTCCAAAATTAAAAACAAAACAAACAAAGCATTCCTGCTTACTTTCACCAAAGTAATTTTATAAATTTTTGACAGCCAGAATTATGAACACATTAAATTTTCTTCTTAAGATTAATTGTCATGTCTCTCTTGGATTTGTTTGTTTGGCTATTTGTTATTCAGCTGTCTTTTACCTTGGTGCTTCAATTCAGACACACAAGAGTGAGCTCTCTAAGGCACTCTCATTAATTTTTCCTTAATACTCCTGGCCAAAGAACATCAGCTAAGACACTAAAGAATAGGGATGCAATTTTTTCCACATCCACATCTGGACAAAAAATTAGCTTATCATAACCCTCCATATCTCCTTTTCCTTCTGTATTTTGGTTTTTTTTTCCTAGTTCCTTCTTTTTTAAAAAAATTGTTTTTATCCCATTTTTAGTTCAGCTTACATCTCAAGTACTGTCCTGCTGTGTGGGACACACATGAATACTGAGTTAAACATCTGCTACATATATGAGGGGTGACCTACATTCAATCCATATATGTTTGTTGGTTGGTAGTTCAGTCTCAGAGAGCACCAAGGGTCCAGGTTATCTGACTCTGTTGGTTTTCTGTGGCATTTCTATCCCCTTTAGAGCCCTCAATCCTTTCCCCAACTCTTCCCTAAGAGTTGCCAAGCTCCATCCAATGTTTGCTGGTGGCTCTTTGCATCTCTCTAAGTCAGATGCTAGGTAGACCTTCTCAGAGGACAGCTATGCTAGGCTCCTGTCTGCAAACATAACAGAGTTTCATTAATAGTTTTATGGACTGATGCTTGCCCATGGGATGGAACTCTAGTGGGCAAGTTACTGCTTAAACATTCCCTGAGGCTCAGCTCCACCCACTGTCCTTGCATCTCTTGTAGACAAACAGATTTAGGATTAAAACTTTTGTAGGTGGGTTGACATTCTTATTGCTTCCCTGGGGTTCTTGCCTGGCTAGATCAAGTGGCTTATTAAGATTTTGTATGCCCACTACTGAGTCTCAGCTAGGGTCACCCCAATGATTCCTGAGATATCAGGTGAGGGCTCATTTCTGGACCTTCTATTCTATTCCATTAATCCACGTGCCTATTTCTGTACCAGTACCATGCAGTTTTCAGCACAATTGCCTTGCAATACAGCTTGAGGTCAGAGAGAGTGAATCCCGCAAATGTTTTCTTGTTGAGGATGGATTTCGCTATTCTAGGTCATTTGATATTCCAGATGAAAGTGCACATTGATCTTTCCAACTCAATGAAGAACTGGATTTGAATTTTGATGGGGATTGCATTGATTATGTAGATTTCTTTTGGTAAGATGGCCATTTTTAAAATGTTGATCCTTTCAATCCATGAGCATAGGAGATCTTTCCATTTTCTGAGTTATTCCTCAATTTCCTTCTTTAGAGATTTGAAGTTCTTGTCATAAAGGTCATTCACTTGCTTACTTAGAGTCACACCAAGGTATTTCATAGTTTTTGTGACTATTGTGAAGGGTATCTTTTCCCTAATTTCTTTCTCCACATGTTTGTCCTTTGAATATAGGAAGGCTACTGATTTGTTTGAGTTAATTTTATATCCAGCCACTTTGCTGAACTTGTTTATCACCTGTGGAGTTCTCTGGTGGAATTTGTGGGGTCGCTTAATTACACCATCATGTCACCTGCAAAAAGTGATGTTTTTACTTCTAACTTTCTGATTTGTATCCCTTTGATTTCCTTTTGCTGTCTAATTGCTCTGGCCATGACTTCCAGTATTATGTTGAATAGGTAGGGGGAGATTGGGCAGCCTTGTCGAGTCGCTGATTTTAGTGGGATTGCTTCAAGTTTTCCACCGTTAAGTTTGATGTTGGCTGTTGGTTTGCTGTATATTGCTTTTATTATGTTTAGGTATGGACCTTGGATTCCTTTTATTTTCAGGACTTTTAACATGAAGGGGTATTGAATTTTGTCAAATGCTTTCTCAGCATCCTGTGAGATGACCATGTGATTTTGTTCTTTGAGTTTGTTTATATGGTGGATTACATTGATGGATTTCCTTATATTAAACCATCCCTGCATCGCAGGGATGAAGCCTTCTTGATCATGGTGAATGATCGTTTTGATGTGTTCTTGGATTCAGTTTGCAAGGATTTTGTTGAGTATTTTTGCATCAATGTTCATAAGTGAGATTGGTCTGAAGTTCTCTTTCCTTGTAGGGTCTTTGTGTGGCTTAGGTACGAGGGTTATTGTAGCCTCAAAAAATGAGTTAGGTAGTATTCCATCTGATTCTATCTTGTGGAATAGTTTGGAGAGTATTGGTATTATGTCAGCAATCAATGTCTGAAAAATTCTGCACTGAAGCCGTCTGGACCTGGGCTTTATTTGGTTGGGAGGCTTTTGATGACATCTTCTATTTCTTTAGGTGTTATGGGATTATTTAGATGGTTTACCTGGTCCTGGTTTAACTTTAGGATCTTCTATCTGTCTAGGAATTAATCCATTTCCTCCAAATTTTCAAACTTTGTGGAGAATAGGCTTTTGTAGTAGGATCATATGATTTCTTGAATTTCCTCAGTTTCAGTTGTTATGTCTCCACTTTCCTTTTTGATTTTGTAAATTTGGATACTTTCTCTTTGCCCTCTAGTTAGTCTGGCTAGGGGTTTATCAATCTTGTTGATTTTCTCAAAGAACCAACTCATGGTATTGTTCATTCTTTCAATGGTTCTCTTTGTTCCTATTTGGTCTATTTCTGCCCTAAGTTTGATTATTTCTTGCCGTTTACAACTTTTGGGTATATTTGCTTCCTTCTTTTCTAGAGCTTTCAGCTGTGCTGTCAAGTTGCTGATGTATGCTCTCTCCAGTTTCTTTTTGGAAGTGCTCAGAGCTATGAGTTTTCCTTTCAGTACTGCTTTCATTGCATCCCATAGTTTTGGGTATGTTGTGTTTTTGTTTTTATTGAATTCTAGAAAATCTTTAATTTCTTTATTTCTTCTTTGACGCTTCTATTGTTTAACAGAGTGTTGTTTAGTTTCCATGTGTATGTGGGCTTTTTGGTGTCTTTGTTGATGATAAAGACTAACCTTATACCATGGTTGTCTGAGAGGATGCATGGGAGTATTTAAATCTTCCTATATCTATTGAGGCTCGTTCTGTGTCCAAATATGTGTTCAATTTTCGAGAAGGTACTGTGAGGTGCTGAGAAGAAGGTGTATTCATTTACTATAGGATAATATGTTCTGTAGATATCTGTTAATTCCAGTTGGTACATAGTCTCTGCTAGTTTTACAGTGTCCTTTTCAGGTTCTGTTTCCATGATCTGTCCATTGGTGAGAGTGGGGTATTAAAGTCTCCCACTATTATTGTGTAGGGTGAAATGTAGTTTTTGAGCTTTATTAGGGTTTCTTTTATAAATGTGGGTGCTTTTGTATTTGGAGCATATATGTTAAGGTTTGAGAGTTCCTCCTGACAGATTTCCCCAGTAATGAGTAAAAAGCGTCCTTCCTTATCGTTTTTGATACCTTTTGGTTGGAAATTTACTTTATTCCATATTAGAATAGCCACTCCAGCTTGCTTCTTGGGGCTGTTTGCTTGGAAGCTTTTTCCCCAAACTTTTACTCTGAGATACTGTCTGTCTTTGTCTCTGAGATGAGTTTTCTGTATGTCACAAAATGCTGGATTTTGTTTATGTATCCAGTCTGATAACCTGTTTCTTTTTATAGGGGAGTGGAGTCCATTTATGTTAATAGTTATCAAGGAATAGTTGTTGCTGTTTCCTGCTTTTATTGCTTTTGTAGGTTGAGTTGTGTCTGTGTCTCTTTCTTCTTTTGGTTTTCTTGCGTAGGACATTTCTTGCTTTTACCAGGATGTAGTTACCCTCATTGTATTGGGTTTTTCACCTATAATTCTTTGTAGTGCTGGGTTTGTGGTCAGATATTGTGTACAAATAGATTTGCCTTGAAATATCTTCATCTCTCCATCTATGGTGATTGATAGTTTTGCTGGGTATAGCAGCTTGGGCTGGCACTTGTGCTCTCTTAGGGTGTGCATGATATCTGTCCAGGCTCTTCTAGCTTTCATAGTCTCTGTTGAGAAATCGGGTGTGATTCTGATTGGTCTGCCTTTATATGTTACCTGACTTTTTTCCCTTACTGCTTTCAGTATTCTTTTTTTGCTTTGGGCACTTGGTGTTTTGACTATTATGTGTCAGGAGGAATTTCTTTTCTGGTCCAACCTATTTGGAGTTCTGAAGGCTTCTTTTATGCTCGTGGTAATCTCATTCTTAAGGGCAGGGAAGTTTTCTTCTACAATTTTGTTGAAGATATTTACTGTGCCTCTTAGTTGATACTCTTCTCTCTCTTCTATTCCTATTATCCTTAGGTTTGGTCTTCTCATTGTGTCCTGGATCTCCTGGACATTTTGGGTTAGGAGCTTTTTGGTTTTTTCATCTTCTTTTACTGTTTATTCTATGTTTTCAATGTTGTCTTCGGCCTCTGAAATTCTCTCTTTCATCTCTTGCAGTCTGTTGGAAATGCTTGCATCTGTGACTCCTGATTTCTCTTCTAGGATTTCTACTTCTTAGGTTGTCATTTTTAGTGGAATATCCACTTATGAGTGAGTACATACATATATGTCTTTTTGAATCTGGTTACCTTACTCAGGATGATACTCTCCAGTTCCCTCTTGCAAAATATATGATGTCTTTATTTTTAAAAATGAAACAGTATTCTATTGTGTAGCTGTACACAATTTTAATCCATTACTCATTTGGGGGACTTCTAAATTATTTCCAGTTTTGTGCTATAATGAATAACGGTGATATAAACATAGCTGAATAAGTGTCCCTTTGGTATAGTGGGACATATTTGGGGATATGTGTGGAGGGCGGAAGGCTGCGCCCTTACAATATGGTGCTGGTTTCAGGTGTCATGAATCAGCTAAAGTGTGGTAAACGACCACTGGGCGCATGCGCAAAGAGTGGTGTGAGTCAAGTCACCGCCCATCCCGGGGCATCACGATGAGACCACTAGTGGGCAGCCAATCACACAGCGGCACACCACTCTTGCAGGATATAAATTGGAGTGCTTTCTCCTGCCTGGAGAAAGAGGAGAAAGAGGAAAAGTTTGAAGACAAAAGGATCCTGAGAGAGAAACAGGGAAAGAAGGAGAAAACCCTGAAAAGTAAAAGCCTTTATCTGGTAAAGGAGTTAGAGGCTTTGGGGCTTGATAGTTCAGAAACAGATGAGCTTAGCCTCTCTGAGGAAGAGGATTTAGTAGATGAGGCAGCTTGCTATGAAGAAGAAAGAAACCACCCAAATGAACTACGAGCTAACAGCTTGGGTAAAAAACAGATGAAAGTGGGAGGTGGAAACCACGTGGTTTCCCGGCCTATAGGCCCCAGCACCCCTCCACCCTGTCCTTATTCAGGCAGAAAAGAGATTTTGGAATAACAGTGGCTGTGGTAGTGGCGATAGCTGCTGTGGTAGCTGCAGCAACTGACGCTGGGGCTGCCATGGCAATCACAGTTCAAACAGGCACAGCCTTAAATCAATTGTCAGCCGCAGTGGCAGATGTTGTTGATTTTCATACCTCTGCCAGTGCCCAGTTAATGGGCGGATTAATGATTGTTAACTAACGCCTTAGCTTGGTAGAGGAAAGATTAGGTGTTTTCTTTAAATTGGCCCAATTGGGATGTGAGAGAAAATTGGGGGCACTTTGCATTACCAGCATACAATATGAAAACTTTACCCAAGCAGCTAATCTGTGTAGATTGTACCTTGCAGGAAATTGGTCAGCAGGATTTGATGAGACTCTTGAGTCTTTGAGGGCAGTAGTGTTGGCTATCAAATCAACATGAGTGGACCTGTCTTTGACAGAAGGCCTCTCCACCTGGATCTCTTCGATTTTCTCCTATTTTAAGGAATGGGTGGGGGTGAGTCTTTTTTGTGCAATATTTTGCTGTGGGTTGGTGTTCCTGCTGTGGTTGATTTGCAGACTCCGGTCACTAGCAATGTACGAGATTTCCCCTTGCTCTACATCCTTGGGGCAGTTTGTGCTGTCACTAGAGATTTTGATCTTGGCCCATTTACCATTTATATAAGAAACAATACTTACTTTTTAAAAAAGGCAATTTGTATCTAGTTACTTTGCTGAAGGTATTTATCAGGTATAGGAGTTCTCTGGTAGAATTTTTGGGGTTGCTTATATATATTATCATATCATCTACAAACACAGACACTGTGACTTTTTCCTTTTCAGTTTCTCTTGATCTCCTTCAGTTTTCTTATTGCTTTAGCTAAAATTTCAAGCACCATGTTGAATAGATAGTGAGAAATCAGGCAGTCTTCTCTCTTATTTTAATGGAATTCCTTTAAGTTTCTCTTCATTAAATTTGATGTTGTCTATTGGCAGTATATTATGTTTATTATGTTTTGGTATGTACCATGTACCTTGTGTTCATGAATTTTTCAAGACTTTTAACATGAAGGTGATTAGGATTTTGTTAAAAGACTTTTTGGCATCTAATGAGCTGATTGTATAATTATTTTTTCTTCTGCTTGTTTATATGTTGGGTTACACTGATTAATTTTTTATATGGAATAATCATTCTTGGCAAGAAACCTACTTAATCATGTTAGATGATGCTTTTGATTTTTCTTGGATTCAGTTTATAAGTATTTTGTTGAGTATTTTTGTATCAATATTTATAATGGAAATTGGTCTGAAATTCTCTTTCTTTGTGAGTTTTTGTGTGGTTTATGTATTAGGGTGACGATGGTCTCATAGGATGAGTTTGGTAGTGTTCTTCCTGTTTCTTTTGTGGAATATATTGAGGAATATTGGCATTTATTGGTATTAACTTTTCTTTGAAAGTCTGTTATAGTTTGGTGCTAAAACTGTCTGGCCCTGGGCTCTTTTTGGGGGGGGGGAGAGGGTGTCTTTAACGACTGCTTCTATTTCCTTAGGGCTTATAGTACTGTTTGAATAGCTTACCTGATTTTGATTTAACTATGTAAGCAGCATAATAAAAGCAACTCTCACCCCATCTTCCCTATAAGGCAAAAGAAATTCTAACATCCCTAAATCTCTTTTGTGAGGTAATTCATCAAAGCAACAGAAAATACCTAACACTCTCCTAAGGCTTAGCTACTAATAATACCTGCAGAGGTTAAACTGTATTTTTGTTAGGTATAATCATGTTACCCACCTGATGTTTACACTATAGAGAATTTTACAAGTCTGTCACATACACACTCATATTTTCTGATTGTGGTTCACCATCATGGGATTTGTACTGCTACATTTGCACCTGCTTCATGTTCCTAACACTGACTTCAGATACATGGAGGAACCGGTTGCATACATGTTTGGTTTTTTTTGTTTGTTTTGTTTTGTTTCTTTGGGGGATTTTTGCATAAAATTTTGGATCACTATCACTGACCCAAGTCATTCCTGAAACCATCTTCCTTTGTGTGATTTCCTGAACAAACTTTGTACTTTTAGTACATATGTTTTCCTTTTTTCATCCTATTTAAAATCAAAGTCTAGCTGTAACAATACTTGGCATACTTTTCTTCTTTTCCTCTAGCCCCCTAGGTTGGTTTTATTTACAATCTTACCATGTAACTTGGCATGAACTCAGCCTGATTTCCAACTGAAAGTCATGAAGACAAAAGCAACCAACTCTTCGTTTCCTGAAACTTGCAGAAAACCTTTCCAAATATGTTTCATTGGTTTGTTCTTCATGGTCTCCATAAACTTGGACATTTTAAACAAATAATCTGTTTTGTTCAGAATTTCAGAATTTTTAACACTTACTTCATTTTCATCTCCATGCTGGGCAAACCGTTTTTTTTTTTTTTTTTTTTTTTTTTTTTTTTTTTTTTTTTTTTTTTTTGAGACACTCTCTTACTGTGCTGAAACACCATGAGCAAATGCAACAAGGGAGGAAAGGGTATACTTGGCTAACACTATTACACCTCCACATCACAATTAACCCTCAATGGAAGTCAGGCACGAAGTCAAGCAGAGCAAGAACCAGGAGGAAGAAGTTGACTCAGAGGCTATGGAAGCATGTTGCTGATTGGCTTGCTCACCATGACATTCTCAGCTTGCTTTGTTATAGAATCAGGAACTACATACCTAAGGATAACATCACCTACAATAGGTTAGGCCCTTTTATTCACTAATTTAAAAGGTGTCCTAAATCTGGATATAATAGAAGCATTTTCTCAATTGAAGCTCCCTCCTCTGGTGACTGTAGCTTGTGTCTAAATAGATTAGCCAATACAGATATTTTCTTATTTTATTTTTTTATTGAAAGCAATTTTTCATATACTGTATTAGATTGTTTTCCTCCCCTAGTTCTTTCTTCACAGATCCTCCTCTTTACCTAGTCAAGACTTATTAAATCTCTCTTTTAAACAAACTAGGAAAACAGAAAAGAAAAAAAAAAAAACAACACAAGAAACAGACAGTAAAACAAAAAACAAAATTAACTGTTCAAACAGAAGTCAAAATAAATATTTGAAAGATCAACAATACAAAAAAAAAAAAAAAAGCCAAAACAAAGCAAAATGAATTAAAGTGTTTACAAAATCCCACTGAGTTTGTTGTGTGATAGTCAACAACTGTCTGTTTGTAGCATGTCCTTAAGTATGTAAAGTATGGAATAAACCCAGAGCAACTTCACTGGAAAGAATTTATTTTTTCTTTACAATAGGTATATATTGCATATGGTTTCTTTTAAGGGAGCCTATATTCACTGCCCCCCAGCTCTGGAACTCTCTGGTTTGAGCCAGTGAAGGCCTGTTATGGTTTCTATGAGTTCATGTGAGCATGAATCTTGTTGTGTCTTGATGATACTGTTTCTTTACACACGTTTATCACTTCTGGTTCTTACACTATTTCTGCTTCCTCCTTCTTCTGGACCCCTGAGGGTTTTATTTGAAACATTCTGATTGAGTTTATATGAGTATAAATTCTGTTGTGTCTGGAAGATACTGTTTTCTTGGAGTCATCTATTAAGTCTGGCTCCTTTTTCAACTAGATCCCTGGGCCTTGGGGGCAGAGCTTTGATGAAAAGATACCATTTAAGACGGAATGTTCAAAAAATGGCCAATTTCTATACAGTATATATTGTGGGTCTCTGCATTATTTCTCCTCCACTACAAGAAGAATAATCTCTGATAAATGCTGAGAAAGGCATTCCTCTAATGGTATAAAAATAATTTGTAGTAATCTTATTGCTGTATTCCTTTACCAGAATCATTGTATAAGATCATCCCCTAGGCTCAGGACTTATCTAGTCTCGGATTCTAAGCCGCTTTAACAGTGTCCTGTGTGGGCTCCATCTCATGAATAAAAAGTGGCTGTTTATTCCTGCAGCATTTTTATACCATTATACCTGTATGTTGAGGGCAGGTCACTTTTCTAGGTCACAGAGTTTGTAGCTGGAGAATATTGGTGGATGCCTTTCTTCTCTGGTCACATGCAGAGTCACCTCCAGTTCCATGTTGGTTTATCTTTCCTCTAATATCCTGGAAAGTTCTCTTGTGGATTATGGTTTAAATTTTTCATTTTCCCCATCAAATTTCTGAAAGTATTCATCAAAACTTCAAATCACTGCCTTAATTATACCTTAATGATTACCCCATATAAAGTATCTAATGATACAACCAACGTTGTTTGTGAAATTTTGCTATTGTAAATTGAGTCAGTGCATTTATAGTTCATGTTCTACTTCTCCTATATGCCCATAGATACCCAGAATTAAAATTTAATTAAATTAAGTTTGAATATTTATTTTCTCTAAATGAAAACAGTTGTTTTGCAGAGTGACAAGCAAATGGCCTGTACACTGTCTACTGGGTTTATTTATATGTTACCGTGAGATTATGTCCCAAGACTCAGTACTTAGAGACTTATAAAAATCACCTAATTTTTATTTTTTATTTTTTAGTTTAGTAGTTCGGTACAAAACAGAACAAGGAAAACTGGTCTATGTGTTTGCTGTCTGGGAGCTTGGTATTGTAGACTGAATGTACTTCTCTCCTATCTCCTCTTTTTTATTTCTTTCTTTTCATTTCTCTTAGTCTACTCCCTCTGTTTTCCTTCCTCATTTTCTTCTCTTCCAAGAACATAGAAGTCCCAACTTTTACAGGCCGAATCAACAAATGGGGAATGTTTCTCCATAGCAATGAAGATACTTATATCACATGTACTGCAGACAACAAGTAAACGTCTAGTGTATATAACATGAGACATTGCATTTTAGCCTTAGTGACATTTATTCTCACATTAGTTTGAGGTGTGTGTGTGTGTGTGTGTGAGTGTGTGTGTGTGTGTGTGTGTGTGTGTGTGTGTGTGTGTGTGTGGTGTAGCCCAGGGCTCAAACTTGAATGTAGTTCTTTAGGAGCTGTCTATCTGTTTTATTTGTGAAAGTATCTGTCTCTGAGGTCCAGGGCACATTGTCTATCTGTTTCTCTGTGTTCAGCACTATCATATCTGCTTTTTACAACAGTGCTAAAAATGAACTTAGATTCTCAGGCTAGAGGAGTAAGCATTTCCTGAGATGTCTCTGCAGATTTTCCTTCAAGTTTCCGTACCCTTTCTTCAAGGTTCCTTCTTCCAACTCACATATTAGGACTTAATTATAGCACCTTTCTACTACAAAATGTGAGTGTCTTTTGAAAGACTAACGTAAACTCTATGCCTGGTTTTCTGTATCATCACTGTTTCCCATCTAGAGGATGAATGTTTACCTTTTGCCTTAGTTATAGATTAATCATTATTATACCTATATAAAATGTATTTTAATTCCTCCAATGCTATTCATGTTTGTTAAAAACTTAGTGTCACCAAGCCTGAACAGAGAACAGTAAGAATGGATCTGGACTACTTGATAACTGACAAAAACCACTGTCAGCAGTATTTAAGCTACATTTTATGCACGTGATATGTTTCCTCTCTTGAAAGAGAAGTATGAATAGTTTTTATCTTTTTGCTGCATATGTAATGCATTTGAAACACATTGAATTTTTGCATAGTAGAAAATTGATTCTGCTTCTTAATTATTGCTCAAAAGTAATTCAAAGAAAATATCTCTAAAATAGAAATAATTGTTTTTCAAAGATGTCACTTAATATTCATGTGACATTTAAGCAACAGCCCTACAAGATCCTTCAATCACTTAAATACTCAGAGGCATGCCTCTGAACTAATTGATTTTGGGAAAAGTATTTATAACTTACCATATTTAAAGTCATTCCTGTAACTCCAGCTCTAAGGGATCCAGTCTTCTATTCTGACCTCTGCTGGCACTTGAACACAAGAGGCATATGTTTACAAACACACACACCACACACACACACACACACACACACACACACACACACACACACACCTATACAAGTCGAACTAATTACTTTAAATAATGCAAAACATAAAAATTATATATATATATATAATAACTTAATAGATGCTGAAGAATAGTGTTCAGAAATTATTAAAACATTGAATGCCTTTAGTTTTTGAAATGGAACTTTTCTGGGTCTGTGAGAGCACAAGAGTGCTGATGAAATAAATCTGTGCAAATCCTGACATATAATTGTGAAGATTCTGAACTGAGATGTTTCAGGCTTCACTGGATGGTGTCATGAATCATCAAGGCATACAAAGGGAAAAGTGTACATGTGTGTGTTTAGAGAAAAAGATACAGAGAGATACAAATGTACCAAAGCTGGTCAGTACCAGAAATTATCTGACATTGTTTTCATTTTTTAATTAAGTTTTGATCATTGTGAGTTTAGAAAGCTTTTACTGACTTAAGCTTGTAACAAGTTGACATAAAAACCATTCAAAGGACAACTCGATTGCCAAATGAACCAGAAAATCCAAGAATTATACACTTTAAAAGGTCCCCTGTTGAGGGACTAGATTTGCTTTGCAAGGTTTCTGAATGTTTATTGTTAAATTGGCTAGCAAGCTTTTCTCTTGTAGTCTTGATTTGTAACAGGGGTAGAGTGCAGCTCAAACAAGCTTCACTTCATTTTATTTCTCTCTGCATATAGCTTGACAGTCACTTCAGAACAAGTGCTGTTTCTGATGGTTTTTTTTTTCAGTGAAAGGTCAACTCACCAAATATACACCCTTTTTTTTTTTAACTCCTGAACATGTCTTTCTGTTTTGACCATAGTTATGGAAATTAAGCTGTTTCTGCCCAGTAAAAACCTTTGGAAGTTTATACTGTACATCTAAATTAATCAATATTCTAGTGATAGCACTAAAACATTACCTTTTCAGGTTTAAATTTGTAAAAGTTTCCAGTTTTGTAACTCAAATATAGATCCTTAGAAACTTTAAAGTAATATTTCTGGCAAAGTGAAAGAATAAGTGTCCATAAGTCAAGCTGTTCAAGAGTTTGATTTCTTGATATTCTGAATTTAAGACTAGTCTAGGCAACATGGAACAAGCCTTTTCAAAGAAACAGAGGAAAATAAAACCTGGAAATATTTCTGAATCTCAGCAGAATAACATAATAAATGTCTACCACATTATTTATAAAAGAGAGTATATAAATAAATTCTCAATGATTTTAATAACTTTCCTATATTAAGCTTTTAATATCTTCAAATCTTAATAATAGACAAATTTGAGTCTGGATATATAACTCAGGTATGGTTTGTATAAGGATTGTACTTGAACATCAAGCACTGGACAAAATAGATACATAATAGATTTATTTCATAGTAAATTGCAGATATGTCACCTTATATCTCTTCAACTTGAAATGCTTTAATCAAGTCACAAACTTGGATAGTAAGAGTTGTTAAAAGCTTTTTATTACCATCATTTCATCTCTTCTCATTACTTATTGACATGATGAAAACTGAGGGTCAGATAACATCTCCATTTTTTCAAAAGCTTTATAAAATCAGTCTTCTCAGTTTACAATTATAGACTAACACTGTAGTCTCTAACCTTTGCAGCTTTCATCTTGGCAGAGAAATATGCTGCCTTCATGATAAGGTTTATCAAACATTTACAATATGATTTTAACACAGCCTAGGTGTAACCTTAAAACTCATTTGGTAAAAGCCTAAGTCTAGTATTTTAAATGTGTTAAATATAGCAGTGAAACACTCCATTTTATAAAATGATATCAGAAATTCTATAAAATTACAGTGATTCACAGGAAGAGTACTACTAGAATTTTTGAGACCTTTATGGGGTCAGGGTTGGGGGAGACAGAAAGTGATCTGGTATTGGGTGGGTGGAAAGGACTAAAGCCCTAGGGTCAGCCGGAAGAATGGAAACAGGAGACCTCAGGAGGTAGGTGTTTGCAAGGAACCCCCAGAATGCACCAGAGACCTAGGAGGTAAGAGACTCTCAGGATCCAAAGGTGGGAGGACTAAATAAAATGCCCTATGCTGGGGAGAGGGCACTTATAGAGCCCACCTCCAGCAGAAAGACAGGGCATCAAGAGAGGAATGGGGTTGTTATCCTACAGTAAAAACTCTGCCCCATAATTGTTCCTGTCTGAAAAAACTGCAGGGATGGAAATAGAGTAGAGCCTGAGGGAAAGATGGTCCAGGGAGATGCCCAAAAAGGAATACAGCTTAAGGGGAGGCTCCAAGGCCTGACACCATCACTGAGCTACAAAGCACTCACAAAAGGGGACCTATCATGACTGCCCTCTGAAAGACCCAACAGGCAGCTGAAAAAGTCATATGAAGATATTTGGACCCATCTAACCAACAGAATCTGTTGAACCCTGGTGGTTAAATTAGGGAGAAGCTGGAGAAAGTTGAGGAGGAGGGCAATCCTGTAAGAGGACCAGCAGTCTCAATTAACCTGGACCCCTGAAATATCTCAGACACTGGATCACCAAACAGGCAGCATACACCAGCTGATATGTGTCCCCCAACACATATACAGTAGAAGACTCTTGTCTCTGGGTTCAGTCAAGGAAGACGCACTTAACCCTCAAGAGACTGGAGGCCCCAGGGAAGTTAGAGGTACGTAGGGATGGATGGGGTGAGGACATCTTCATAAAAATTGGCGAGAAGTAGGGAGGAAGTATGGGATATGGAACAGTAGGAAGAGGGACCAGTAAGGAAATAAAATGTTGAGTGTAAAAGTAATTAATTAATTAATTAAATTTTGGCATTTTTGTTACTGGTATAGTTTCTCTTTATGTTCTTAAAGTTGTCCTTGAGTCTTTATTCAAGTTTGTGTACTATAGAGGAGAAGACTGCCCAGAGATGAAAGCCCAGCTCTATCATTTGCTAGGTCTAAGTCACATTGCTAAACTTTTTAATTTCTCATAATTTTTAAACTAGCTAATTTGGAATTCATATGTACCTATATGTTGTGGCTTTAGTATGTTGGTTAGATAATACAATGGGAGAAGCATTTCATATATATTAAACACCATCAATGAAGCAGCTTTCCATCCTAAAGTTTCTATCTCCCAAACTTTTCCTAAATGCCCCCTAAAATGGATCACACTCAGTTGGTGGTTGGATTTACAGTACATCAGTTTGCTTATCTTCTCACCTTTGCATATTCTTGTTAACTTATTTTGCCATATGGCTCTTAATCATCTTAAGACATACGTTATGATGGGTTTTTGAACCATTAGTGTACTTTTGGGGTGATTAAAATGAGGTAAACAGTAGGAAACATAGTGTGGTTACACATCTATGATCAAAACCTGAGAGTTTCTTAGTCAAGAAATCATTCAATATATTCAGTTCTGTATCCATAAAAATGTACAAACTAACAATGTCAAAGAACCACAGGGAATCAATGATAGTATTAATTTAGTCGATTGAATTTTGTACTAATGAAAAGAAGTAAATTTCCTGATATATATGCTGCTTCATTTCAACATGTAGTTGTATGATAATAGTATATTCTGGATTTGGTTTAACTAGTCAGCACTCCCTTGCATATGACAATATGATCTACTAATTAAATTAATCAGACTGATGTTTATTGTTCCAGGTCTTTGTTATTTGAAATGTGGTCTCTGGAAAGCTCCTTCATATCTGTAGGTATTTTTTAGAAAGCGCATTGTCAAGTATCACCCTTTAAGTAGAATCTGCCTTTCAATATGATCTTCATATGATTAACATGCATCTTAAGTGACAAGAAGACATTCTGTCTATGGTTATGGTTCCCAGACTTGATCACAAGTAGAGTTCAGTTGACCAACTTAAAATCAATCAGATTCTATAGAGGACCCATGAGCAAAGTTCTAGATTAGTTATAAATGAGATGGTTTTGTGCATTGTGTAAATTTTTCTAACTATGGTTGAGAATCATGAGAGGTATAATACAGATAGCTTGTGTAGCATAAGCTATTTAGCATTTCTCCAAAAACCTTTATCCATAGGATGGAGAACCTGTGGAATCTTACCAGATTCTTCCCATACTCAATGAACTTGAAGACAGAGGTATGCATTCCACTAAGGAGCAAGAATAGTTTTATGAAAACTGAACCTATAAGGTAGATAATTTGTAAACATTGAGAGGGCTACCCTTTTCAATTAGAATTAGCATGTTTAATTTCTGTAGTAAAAGTGAAATAATTACAGAGAAAAATCAAGAAAATGGAAAGATAGACTAATAGTTTATATGTACCTGAAACTCAAGTTCTGGAACACTCAATCTGATGACATTTGGAAATAGAGAATTTTGAAGGAAATTAAGCGGTAAGGTTTGAGCCTCCATAATGGGGGTGGATATTCTTATTAAAAAGGATTTGGAAGCAAACTATGTCTTCAGGCTATGAGAAAACCGAAAAATTAATTGCTGGCACTTGGAGGCAGGCCTTACTCTCTTGCCAGCACCCTGATCTCACAGTGAGGAGCAAATTTTTATTGGTTATAAACCACACAGTCTGCAACCCTTTGTTATAATGACATGGAGTGACCATGTAACATTAAATTGAAACTTAAGACTAGAGGGCATAAGGAAGACCAGAGAACATGGGGCAGGCAGTAAGTGGGTAGACTGGTACAAGGCCTAGGAAGTGAGGCCTTCCTTCTCAGGAAAGCATTGGATTCCTATGTTCACGGGGCAATATCTTCCCTCATTTCTTTCACACACACTCCCTAGTACATACTTGGGGACAGTCATTTAAAAAGCTTTAAGAACCTTCACTAAAATCTGGTGTTTCATGCAAAAGTGGGTAAAATGCAGTCTGTCACTTTGAACTGCAGATTGGAAGTCACTGCTGTTGTTGCAATCTGCAAACACCAGCAGGAGAAGCCATAAAGCTTATCTCCAGACATACTCTGCCGACAAAAATCAAAGGGCCTTTCTCTGACTGACAGAGGAAAATAGTTTCCTTGAACTTTCATGTGCTCCAACCTTCTTAGTAATCTTACAATTAGAAAAAAGTTAAGTATAATAAATATGAATGTATCTATGTTACTTCTATGTAGAAAATACTTAATCTTGTTTGTCATATTTTACTTAGAAACAATACGGATAATAAATTGTAAATGTGTATATCTTACCTTCTACAGAGATGAGAAAGAACTGATGCTACATTTTTATTGCTGATTGCAACTTGTACTTAGAAATTATCTGTATTTTTATGATTAGTTTTATAAGATATATTAATAACAAAGCATCATGAAGTAATGTTACTGTATTTCTATAAGTAATAATAATATGCTATTCTTCTTATTCTTTTTACTTATATAAATATAAACAGTACTATGCTAAATATATGCTTTATAGTTCCCCTTTGACTTATTTTTGTTTTTTATTTGTTTTTTAAACAAATTAATGGTTTAAATTAATTGTTTTCCACAACCAATACCACTCACTCAGATTTTATTTTTGCTCTCTTGTATTTTTATAGCATTAATCAGTCTTCCTTTACCTTATTTTCTTCTGATTTGATGATGAACCTTGTGCTTATGCTTTGTGATAGACTTATGTGAAGTACTTGCACTCATTATTCAAAGAATATCGCATTTTCATCTGTTTTAACACAAGTCATAGCAAAAGTACTCTATTGTTATCTTAACAAAAAGACACACATACACACTCTCCTTGGAACTACTTACTATAATAATTACCATTCTTTCTATGTGTGATATTGTCTACATTTTTCCCACACCATTCTTTTAAAAAGGCTGAACAATGAGCCAGTGCAATGAGTTAACTGGTAAAAGTGTTTGTTGCTGAGCCTGAAAATACAAGTTTAAGCCCATGTCCTGCCATGGTAATAGTAGAAGGAAAAAAATCACTGCATGATATTCTCTGACCTTCACAGATGTGCTATGAAATGTACATACACACACACACACACACACACACACACACACACACACACACACACACACATACACACACACACACACACACACACACACACACCATTGCACACACAGAAGCAAGCATGCACGCAAATGTAATGAAAAATAAGGAAGCTGGCTGTTAATAATTTTCTAACTAACAACTTATAACCCAAGAGTTTAGGAAACACCAACCACAAAATGCACATTTGGAGCAAGTGTCATTTCTCTATGTTAAAACCCAAAATGAAAAACTGAAACCAAGAAGCAGGTAACTTTTAAGTACAAGATCTGAGACTTGAAGTCAGATCTCCCAGTCTTGATTTTGATTAAAATAAGAGCTCTTTCTATGCTGTCCAGGTGAGGGCAATATGAAGACCTTGGCAATATTTCTGGTTCACCTTCCTGAGCTACTGTGTTTTCAGCATATATATCGTGCCTTGTTTGAAATCCTTCACTGTCCTATCTGGAATATATCAGGGTTCATTAGTATTTTATTTTAATTTAAACTTTGGAGCAAGCATCACCAAGTTCCTTTGAGTTGTTCTGCATTAACTTTATAATTTTCATTGTCCTTTTTTCCCCTTACCTCTTTAATTTTTTTAAAAAAGGACAGATTATTTACAGATTTTTAAAGGCATTTAAGCATAACATTATATGAATAACTGTCAGTATTTAATTCTTATAGAGGTTTGATTGCATGCACAGAAATTCCACTAGTTACCAAAAGCATAAAGTACATGTAGGACAGAATGTAACATGGAAACAGATTTGATGTTGGGTATAGATTAAGCATAATAATCTGTGAATACCAAATATGACAAGTCTATTATCTTAGCTCTTGGATTATTAATGATTAGAGGTCCAGGTGTACCACACTCTGAGAGGGTTGCTATACTTGTATTTTTTCCCCTAAGAAAGACCAAGGCTTTCATTACTTTTTTTTTTTTTTTTTTTTTGGCCATTGTTTTCTTGAGGTTCACATAGATTGTGAGTTGTTTCTGGGGTGTTCAGAGCTTTCTGGGGTTAGTATCCAATTATCAGTGACTGCATATTATGTCTGTTCTTTTGTGACTAGGTTACCTCACTCAGGATGATATCCTCTAGATGCATCCATTTTCTTAGGATTTTATAAAGTCATTGTTTCTGATAGCTGAGTAGTACTCCATTTTGTAAATATAACACTGTTTTTGTATCCATTCATCTACTGAAGGACATCTGGGTTCCTTCCAGCTTCTGGCTATTATACATAGGGCTGCAATGAACATTGTGGTGCGTGTGACTTTATTGAAAGTTGGAGCATCTCTGGGGTATATGCCCAGAAGTGGAATAACTGGGTTTTCAAGTAGTACTATGTCCAATTTTCTGAGGAATCACCAGACTGATTTCCAGAGTGGCTGTACCAGTTTACAACCACAACAACAGCGGAAAAGTGTTCTTTCTCTGCATCCTCACCAGCATCTGCTGTCATCTGAGTATTTGATCTTACCCATTTTTAGTGGTGTGAGGTAGAAATTCAGGGTTGTTTTGATTTGCATTTCCCTGATGACTAAGGATGTTGAGCACTTCCTTAGATGCCTCTCGGCCATTTGATATTCCTCAATTGAGAACTTTTTGTTATCTCTGTACCCCATGTATTAATAGGATTGTTTGATTTTCTGGTGTCTAACTTCTTGAGTTCTTTGTAGACCTTGGATATTAAGACTCTATCAGATGTGGGGTTGGTAAAAATCTTTTGCCAATATGGTGGCTGCTGTTTTTCTTGACAGTGTCCTTAGAATAACAGAAACATTGACTTTAGAGCACAGGCCATTGGTGTTCTGTACAGGAAATTTTTTCCTGTGCCCATTTGTTCTAAGGTTTTCCCTAATGTCTCTTCTAAAAGTTTCAGTGTACCTGGTTTAATGTGAAGATCTTTGATCCACTTGAGCTTTGTACAAGGAGATAAGAAAGGGTTTATTTTCATTCTTCTGCATGCTGTGTGCCAGATCTTCAACCAACACCATTTGTTGAAGAGGCTGTCATCTTTCCATTGAATGTTTTTAGAACCTTTGTCAAAATAAAGTGACCATATATGTGAGGGTTCATTTCTGGATCTTCTATTCTATTTCTTTGATCCACCTGCCTATCTCTGTACCAGTACCATGAAGTTTTAACACAATTGCCTTGTAATATAGCATAAGATCAGGGATAGTGATTCCCTCAGATGTTTTCTTGCTTTTAAGGATGGATTTCACTATTCTAAGATTTTTTTGTTATTCCAGATGCAATTGCACATTGCTCTTTCTAACAATATGACAAATTGGGTTGGAATTATGATGGGGATTGCATTGAATTTGTAGATTGATTTGGTAAGATGGCCATTGTTACAATATTGATCCTTCCGATCCATGAGCATGGGAGATCTTTCTGTATTCTGAGATCTTCCTCGATTTCCTTCTTCAGAGTTTTAAAGTTCTTGCCAAACAAGTTCTTTACTTGCTTAGTTAGAGTCACAACAAGGTATTTCATATTGTTTCTGAATATTGTAAAGGGTATCTTTTCTCTAATTTCTTTCTCAGCGTGTTTGTCTTTGAATAGAGGAAGGCTACTGATTTGCTTGAGTTAATTTTATATCTAGTCACTTTGCTGAACTTACTTAAGAGCTGTAGAAGTTCTCTGGTGGAATTTTTGGGGTCATTTAATTACACTATCATGTCCTCTGCAAACAGTGATATTTTTACTTCTTCTTTCCAAGTTGTATCCCTTTGATTTCCTTTTTTTGTCTAATTTCTCAACCAGGACATCCAATACTATGTTGAATATGTAGGGGGAGAGTGGGCAGCCTTGTAGAGTCCCTGATTTTAGTGGGATTGATTCAAGTTTTTCACCATAAGTTTGATGTTGGCTATTGGTTTCCTGTATATTGCTTTTATTATTTTTGGGTATGGGACTTGAATTCCTGTTCCTTCCAAGACTTTTAACTTGAAGGGGTGTTGAATTTTGTCAAATGCTCTCAGCATCTAGTGAGATGACCATGCAGGTTTTTTTTCTTTGAGTTTTTTTGTATGGTGGATTACATTGATGGATTTCCGTATATTAAGCCATCCCTGCATCCCAGGGATGAAGCCTACTTTATCATGGTGAATGATTGTTTTGATGTTTTCTTGGATTCGGTTTGCAAGGATTTTGTTGAGTATTTTTGCATCAATGTTCATAATTGAGATTGGTATGAAGTTCTCTTTCCTTGTAGGGTCTTTGTGTGGTTTAGGAATGAGGGGTTATTGTAGCCTCAAAAATGAGTTAGGTAGTGTTCCACCTGATTCTATTTTGTGGAATAATTTGGAGAGTATTGGTATTAGGTCATCAATAAATGTCTGATAAAATTTTGCACTGAACCCATCTGGACCCTGGGCTCTTTTTGGTTGGGAGCTTTTGATGACTGCTCTTGTTTCTTTAGTTGTTATGAGATTATTTAGATGGTTTACCTTGTTCTTGTTTAATTTTGGTATCTGGTATCTATCTAGGAATTCATCCATTTCTTCGAGATTTTCCAGCTTTGTTGAGTATAGGCTTTTATAGTAGAGTCTGATGATTTCTTGAATTTCCTCAGTTTCAGTAGTTATGTCTCCACTTTCATTTCTGATTTTGTTAATTTGGATACTCTGTCTTTGCCCTCTAGTTAGTCTGGCAAAGGGTTTATCAATCTTGTTAATTTTCTCAAAGAACCAGCTCTTAGTTTTATTGATTTTTTCAATGGTTCTTTTTGTTTCTATTTGGTCTATTTCTGCCCTAAGTTTGATTATTTCTTGCCCTCTACTCCTCTTGTGTGTATGTAATTCTCTTTGTTCTAGAGCTTTCAACTGTACTGTCAAGTTGGTAGTATATGCTCCCTCAGTTCCTTTTTAGAAGTACTCCAAGCTATGAGTTTTCCTCTCAGTACTGATTTCATTGCATCCCATAGGTTTGGGTATGTTGTGCTTTTGTTTTCATTGAATTCTAGAAAATCCTTAATTTCTTTCTTTATTTCTTCTTTGACCCTGCTATTGTTTAATAGAGCATTGTTTAGTTTCCATGTGTGTTTGGGGTTTTTGTTGTCTTTGTTGTTATTAAAGACCAGCCTTATACCATGGTGATCTGAAAGGATGAAGGGGAGTAATTGAATTTTCTTATATCTACTGAGAAGGTGCCATGAGGTGCTGAAAAGAAGGTGTATTTTTTTTTTTTTTTTTGTTTTAGGATGATACGTTCTTTAGATATCTCTTAATTCCAGTTGGTTCATAACCTCTGCTAGTTTTACAGTGTCCTTGTTCAGTTTTTGTTTCCATGATCTGCCCATTGGTGAGAGTGGGCTACTGAAGTCTCCCACTATTATTGTGTGTGGCACAATGTATTTCTTGAGCTTTAGTAGGTTTTTTTTTTTTTTTTTTTTTTTTTTTTTTTTTTTTTTTTTTTTATGAATATGGGTACTTTGGTACTTGGAGCTTATATGTTAAGGATTGAGAGTTCCTGCTGAAAAATTTCTCCTGTAATGAGTAAAAAGTGTCCTTCCTTATTTTTTGATAACTTTTGTTTGGAAATTTACTTTAATTGATATTAGAATGACCCCTCCAGCTAGAATGACCCCTCCAGCTTGCTTCTTTTGGCCATTTACTTGAAAGTTATTTTTCCCAACCTTTTTCTCTGAGATAGTGTCTGTCTTTGTCTCTGAGATGAGTTTCCTGTATGCAGAAAAAGGCTGGGTTTTGTTTATGTATCCAGTCTGATAGCCTATATCTTTTAATTTGGGAACTGAATTCATTTATATTAACAGATATCAAGGAATAGTGGTTGCTGTTTCCTGCTATTTTTGCTTTTAGAGATAGAGTTGTGCCTGTGTACCGTTCTTCTTTTGTTTTTCTTGCTTGGGAGTTTTTTTGTTTTTACTAGGATGTAGTTTCCCTCATTGTATTGGGTTTTTCATACTATAATTCATTGTAGTGCTGGGTTTGTGGTCAGATATTGTGTAAATTTAGTTTTGTTTTGGAATATCTTAGTCTCTCCATCTATGTTGATTGAGAGTTTTGCTAGGTATAGTAGCTTGGGCTGACACTCATGCTCTCTTAGGGTCTGCATGATGTCTGTTCAGGCTCTTCTAGCTTTCATAGTCTCTGATGAGAAATTTGGTGTGATTGTGGTTGTTCTGCCTTCATATGTTACATGACCATTTTACCTTACTGCTTTTAGTATTCTTTCTTTGCTTTGGGCACTTGGGTGTTTTGTCTTTTATGTGTTGGGAGAAATTTCTTTTCTGGTTCAACCTTTTTGGAGTTCTGTAGGGTTCTTTGATGGTCATGATCATCTCATTCTTAAGGGTAGGGAAGTTTTTCTCTACAATTTGGTTGAAGATATTTACTGTGCCTCTTAGTTGATATTCTTTGCCCTCTTCTAATCCTATTATCTCTAGGATTGGTCTTCTCATTGTGTCGTTGATCTCCTGGACATTTTGAGTTATTAGCTTTTTGGTTTTTGTATCTTCTCTGACTCTTTTGTCTCTGTTTTCAATGTTGTCTTTGTCTCCGGAGATTCTCTCTTCCATCTCTTGTAGTCTGTTGGAAATGCTTGCATCTGTGACTCCTGATTTCTTTTTTAGGTTTTCTACCTCTAGGGTTGTCTCTCTTATTGTTTTTTTTTATTGTGTCCATTTCCATTGTAAATTCTTTCTTCCATTCCTTCATCTCTTTGGTTCTGTTTTCCTCTAGTTCTTGGAGTTCTTTGTGTTTTTCTTGTTTTCTCTTTAAATGCTTCTCTTTGTTTATGCCTTTTCCTGTTTTTGTTTAAGGATCTCTATCATCATCTTGAGGTATGATTTTGGATCTGAGTCTTCTTTTTCTGGAGTGTTTGGCCTTCCACTGTTTCCTGTGATGGGAGCACTGGGTTCCAGTGTTGCCAGGTTGTCTTGGTTTCCCTGGGACACATTCTTTCGCTTTTCTTTTGCCATCTTGTAGTCAGTGATTTGTTCTCGCCTTTTCCTTGTACCTTGCCTGTGTCCCTGTACCTCCGCATGTTCTTGGTGGAAGATGTCCTGTGTACCAGTTCTGTACCTAAAGGTTTCCAGCTGAGACAGACAACCCACTGAGGGATTTCTGGTTCCCTGAACAAAGCAGGGGGTGGGGCACACTTTCTGCATATTTGTCAGAGATCTCTCTGCTCCCTGGCTACTGGGAACGCCTTCTCACCAGGCCTGTGTCCCTGGTTCTCTGCTATTCCTGGTGGCAGATGGTCTGAGTGCCTGTTCTGTACCCAAAGTCCACTGGCTGGGAACAGACAGCCCAATGGAGGGTTCCTGCTTCCCTGAACCAAGGGGGGGCACACTATCTGCATGCTTGCCAGAGATCTCTCTGCTCCCTGGCTACTTGGAATGCCTTCTCACCAGGCCTTTGTCCCTAGATCTCTGCTGTTCCTGGTGGCAGATAGTCTGAGCACCTCTTCAATTTGTTTTATTAGGCCAGAATAAACTTTACTCCAAGTCAAAGCAAAACCCACCAATAGTTAATTTGTAATCCCTCTATTAATATGTTTCATGTTATTAACCCAGTCCAGTCTACTTTGCATATGAGTTATTTTTATGTTTTATATGCAAACCTACTGTGAACATCTCTACAAGGAAAGAGAAGAAATAGAGTAAAAAGGTGAAATTCACATTGCTGGGCCTACTTGCTTGATGTTGCTATGGATGGTCTGCCATTTTTGTACAATACTTCTTATAAGGATAGACATGTTCAACATATGCATGGGATCTGGTACTGAATGGCCATATAAAGATGCTGTGTGCATGTTCTATAAGATTACTCTACAGAGAAAATGTACCCACATTGCTAATTAAGATAGGAAAACAGAGAAATTTTTAAAGCAAATGCTACTGTTCAATAGTTGCCAGCAGAGACATGCATGTTGGTATGTGTTTGATTCTAGTACTTAGGAAGTAGAAGAAGGTAGATCTCTGTGAGTTAGAGTTCAGGCTAGATTACAATAGTGAGTCCTGGAACATGTAGGGCTGTGCAGAGAGACTCTGTCTTAAAGCAAGCAAACAAGCAGCAAAAAAGCAAAACAACAAACAAACAAAAACAGACAAATCCCAGCAACCCAATATTCCAGGATTTCTCCAACCTAAAGAAGTAAAGTTCTAGCAATTAACATAATAAATATTCTGTAATTCTATTGATTTCATATAGGTATATTGGATAAAGAGATGAAGGTATCTATCGAAGTTGTTACAGTAGCATCAATAATGACTCTGCAAGATGTGGTTTTGGATAATTAGTCTTGTAGAATTAGGAAATCTTCTCTCCCCCAATTTAGAAAGTGTTAAAAAAAATGGAAAGCAAGAATATGTACCAGAGGGTCTATGAGATTCTGAATGGTAAAATTTGAGTATATGAGTCTCCAAAGATCTCTAGTTCAGGAAGAATTCAGGAGAACACAGAACCCAGTTCTTGCAGTTAATATATTTTTACTCTTACTTGGATGGTAGAAGATTCTGATAACCAGCAAGATCGTGTTTACAATGTTGTTAGCAAATATATCAAAAGTTTAAGAGTTACAAAGAGAGTCCTGTGACTTACTACATTCCAATGCTCCACAAATTTTCTCTTTAATCTCATTTATCCCTCACATTTCTAGGTATATACTCTTTTCTCACAAGATCAATTTCTTCATGAACTCTTTCTTTCAATTTACCCTAAGTTAACTGTATTCCTACAATCACCTATTAGAGCCGAGAAGTCCCAGCTGCAATGTTCAGACCTGCTTTAGATACTACCCAGAATATTTCAGGTCTCAGGCTGACATTGTAGAAGTGTTGTATTTTGGTGACACACTAAATTTTAAAGTGATCTTTTTTTTTTGTCTTTTACAATGTCTGTTATAGACTTCATGTCTAAGTAATTTTTTATCTTAATCATTTTTTATGAACATCTAGTTCTTAATTTAATTTTTGGTTACCCTTTTATTAAACTTCTGATAATAAACCCCTTTAGAGTTCCTTCAGGGAAATAGCAGTGGTATCTTTGCTGCTCATTTCTTCAAGCAGTTTTTAGGTGCAACTGCAAAACAGTGCTTGTGTGACTTAGCACAAATTTCTTGAGCTATTCCTTGGATAATTCTGAATTACTTTCTCTAAAATATATTAAAATTTTATGTTGAGGTTCAGTTTTCTTCCAGGAACCATGGAGGTTGATAATTGATTGTTGAAATCAAATTATTTAAACTTCTTTTGAAAAGGAAATGATATATTTGTAGAGACAGAGTCATAAAACTATAAACAAATACTGAAAAATCTGTAGAATTTACACAAGATTAGTGTCATAAGCTTGAGGTGTGAGATGTGTGTCCACTCTGTTACAGGCACAAGAAAAGGCTTCAAAAGGAGTATTAGACCTGGATCTTTGATAAGGAACAAACTCACTATAATAAGTTACATAAGATTTATTAACCATCTTAGCACACAGTACATGGCATAAATCAACATGTCCATGTGGAATGAAACAGGCATATTTCAGTGGCATATTTCATATTTCTATGTAAGGAAAGAAGAGACCTAGACAATATAGAACACTAGTCAGAGTAAAGGAAATAATTTGAAAACTCTAATGTGTGGAACATAATTATTTTTTTAATGTTGCATTGATAGAGCTTTTCTGAAGACCATCCTCCACTTAGTCTTCCTTTATGCACTGCTACTCCTGTCAGGAAAGCTTCTTTTCCTATAGTCTTTAGGCACACAAACAAAAGTCCTTCCAATAGCTTAATTTTGTAGAATTTAAATAATTTACAACTATCATTTTTTTACTAAATATTAAACACTAGATCATTAATCCAACATACAACTGGGACTTTGAATCATACTCAAATCTATGTGCTGAACTAGAAAATACTAAATCAAATTAAAAAACCCTGAGATTCTATTCCTTTTCCAATCCTTTCCAGATGAAGTGGTTCAGTGAAAGCACATAGAAGCAAATGCAGAATTATATGTGAAAGATGAGAAAGCAATAGAGAAGTTCTGTCAGCAGAACACTAATGTCATTTTTCTTGGCACTTGTGATGATCAGGGTTTGATTGATGAAATTCAGACATTCAGTCTTGTTCTGCTGTAACATTGCAGTCTATCACAAGTACTCTGCAAGTCGGAGGGTTCCATATGCTTCCAGCTCTTCACATCAGTAATGTGCACAGGTTATGGTTATTTATGACAGGACAGACAGCAATGGTCTCAAAGGGAGTCTGAAGAAAGTAAATTAGGAATGAGGCTAATTTCATGATTCAGATGTGAAGCTATTAAAGGTATAGTGTCTAGTACTAATAGAGACATGAACTGGAGAATAGGGGGAAAGAAGAGATGAGGAAAGGCAAACATAGGAGAGGGGGATAAAAGAGAGGTAAGTAAAAGATTAAAGCTAAGTCTGTGATCACTCACCCCTCTTCCAGCTAATTGAGCAGTTGAGTCTGGATCATAGTTAAAAATCCACCTGTGTTATAGAGTATTGGTTAAGTTATAATACTTTTCCTCAAAACAGAAAGTAAAAGAGAAGGTTAGGGTATGGTTCAAAGCTAGCATACTTGTCCAGTTTGTGCCAGGTACTGGAATCAATTTCTAGAACTGAAAAAAAGAAGGATGTACAGGAATCAAGAATAATAAAGACAAAAAAGAAATAAGAGCAAGAAAGAAAAAAATGTTTGACTAAAAGGACGAGAAAGGAGTTTACTGGGACTAACAAAAATAAGGCATTCTTCAGAGAATGATGTATAGAAAAAATGAGAAGACTGGTAGCTGTTCTTAAAGCAGTAACTTGATTGTATCTTTGAGAGTTAGATTCTTAGTCCTCTCCATTAGTTAACACAATGTCATACTTTACCTTATCTTTGAACACTGTGTAATATAAACGAATTCTCTTGAGGATTTCAACTTTTTCTTAACTCATTCTGAGGTCTTTGAATTTCAGGTCTGCTTTCTTTTCTTCAAGTTTTAGCCTCAAATATTCTTTTTAGGATTTTTTAATCCCATTTTATAAAGCAAAACAGTCAGTTAACCTATAGTAAAAATATTAATTATGTAGAAAATGAAAATAATAGCATTCTAACTAATCTTGTGTCTATGAATAATATTTTTCTAATATTTTCAGCGTTTGTAGTAACTCCAGTCAACCACTCCAATTATTGTTTTGTTAAATGAATCAAGTGTTCATCAGCCTAGAATATTTGGAGTTGCTTCCTCTGCCAGAAGTGTTCTTTCTTGAGACATTTTTGTAAGACTCTCACTTTTCCTCTACAAATTGTGCTCCTAATGACCCTGAAGAAATTGACAAATACCTGCCAAACCTCTTGCCTCACACCTATTCTGTTGTTCCCTATAGCACTTGCTGTTGCCTGTTATTCCAATAATTTGGTTGTTTCTGGTCAGTGTCTCCCATGAACTTTCAAGGTCCATGAAAGCAAGCACTTTAATTGGGTGTCTTTAGAAACCATGATAGTGGTAGGTAAGACAGGAAAGCTTGAGGTGATGTTTATTGGGAGAATTAATGATTGGTTCTACTATGAACTATAGGAAAAAAAAAAAAACTCTAAATTCTTTAAACTGGTGGGTGGAAGAATCAAAATGCTCAATAGGTTCTTTTTAAAAAAATAAATAATAAGGATATTTATTTATTTATTGAACAACTTTATTTTATAAAACAAAGATAAATGAACAAATTTTAAGCATTTCTACATAAAAGTATAGGAATATATTTTTGTCAGTGCTTGGCTTTTTTTTCAAAGGTTTGATAGTGTGCATTAAGGTCTTGCTAGTTACAAGAGCATAAAGTACATGAAACATAGGATGTAAGTCAGAATTAGTCAAAGTTTCTTGTTGTGTACAGATTGAGCATAATAGATTTTTCTTATCTTTTTCTTTTCTTGAACTTCACACAGTCTGTTAGTTGTTTCTGGGGTGTTCAGAGCTTTCTGGGGTTAGTATTCCATTATCAGTGATTCCATATTATGTCTGTTCTTTTGTGATTGGGTTATCTTACTCAGGATGATATTCTCTAGATGCATCCATTTTGTTAAGAATTTTGTTAAGTCATTGTTTCTGATAGCTGAGTAATACTCCACTGTGTAAATGTACCACAATTTTTGTATCCATTAATCTACTGAAGGACATCTGGGTCCTTTTTAGCTTGTGGTTATTATAAATAGAGCTGCTCTGAACATTGTGGTGCATGTGTCTTTGTTAAATATTGGAGTATCTCTGGGGTATATGGCCAGAAGGGGAATAACTGGATCTTCAGGTAGTACTATGTCCAAGTTTCTGAGGAAAGGCCAGACGGATTTCCAGAGTGGTTGTATCAGTTTACAACCCCACCAAGAGAGAAGTGTTCCTCTTTCTCCATATCCTCACCAGCATCTGCTGTCATCTGAGTTTTGAATCTCGCCCATTCTGACTGGTGTGAGGTGGGATCTCAGGGATGTATTGATTTGCATTTCCCTGATGGCTAAGGATGTTGAGCACTTCCTTAGATGTTTCTCAGCCATTCGATATTCCTCAATTGAGAAGATTTTGTTTAGCTCTGTAACCCATTTTTAATAGGGTTATTTGATTCTCTGGTGTCTGGCTTTTTGTGTTTTTTGTATACCTTGGATATTAGGCCTCTATCTGATGTGGGGTTGGTAAAGATCTTTTCTCAATCTGTTGGCTGCTGTTTTGTTTTCTTGACAGTGTCCTTAGCCAAACAGAAACTGTGCAATATCATTAAGTCCCATTTGTCTATTTTGACCTTAGATCACAAGCCATTGTTGTTTTGTTGAGGAAAATTTCTCCTGTACCTATGTGTTCTAAGGTTTTCCCTACTTTTCATATCTAATAGTTTCAGTGTACCTGGTTTAATGTGGAGATCTTTGATCCACTTACACTTGAGCTTTGTACAAGGAGATAAGAAAGGGTCTATTTTCATTCTTCTGCATCCTGAGTGCCAGTTGGACCAACACCATTGGTTAAATAGGCAGTCCTTTTTCCATTGAATGTTTAGAGCTGCTTTGTCAAAAATCAGATGACCATATATGTGAGGGCTCATTTCTGGATCTTGTATTCTATTCCATTGATCCATGTGCCTATTTCTGTACCAGTGCCATGCAGTTTTTAGCACAATTGCCTTGCAATATAGCATGAGGTCATGGTCGGTGATTTCCACAGATGTTTTCTTGGTGTTGAGGATGGATTTCCCTATTCTAATTCTTTTGTTATTCCAGAAAAAAATGCACATTGCTCTTTCCAACTCAATGAAGAATCGGGTTGATATTTTGATGGGGAGTGCATTTTATCTGTAGATTGCTTTTGGTAAGACGGCCATTTTTAAAATGTTGAACCTTCAAATCCATGAGTATGGGAGATCTTTCCACTTTCTCTGTTCTTCCTCAATTTCCTTCTCTAGAGGTTTGAAGTTCTTGTCATACATATCTTTCAGAATTACACCAAGGTATTTCAAAGTTTTTGTGACTAGTGTGAAGGGTAACTTTTCCCTAATTTTTTTCTCAGCATGTTTGTCATTTGAATACAGGAAGGCTACTGATTTGTTTAATTTTATATCCAGCCACTTTGCCGAACTTGTTTATCAGCTGTAGGAGTTCTCTAGTGGAAGTACTACAATGAATTATAGGTGGAAAATGCAATACAATGAAAAGAACTGCATCATAGTAAAAACAAGAAAACTCCTAAGCAAGAAAACCAAAACAATAAAGACACACAGGCAGAGTTCAACCTACAAAAGCAATAATAGCAGCAAACAGCAATCACTATTCCTTGATATCTATTAACATAAATGGACTCAACTCCCTAATAAAAGGCTATAAGATATCAGACTGGATAGATAAACAAAACCCAGCATTTTGCTGCATACTGGAAACTCATTTCAGAGACAAAGACAGACACTATCTCAAAGTAAAAGGTTGAGAAAAAAAAAACTGCCAAGCAAAGGGCCCCTAGAAGCAATCTGGAGTGGCTATTCTAATATCAAATAAAGTATATTTCCATCCAAAACTTATCAAAAAAGATAAGGAAGGACAATTTTTACTCATTACAGGAGAAATCTGTCAGGAGAAACTCTCAATCCGTAACATATATAATCCAAATACAAGAGCACAAATATTCATAAAAGAAACCCTAATAAAGCTCAAAAAATATATTGTATATCACACAATAATAGTGGGAGACCTTAATACCACACTCTCACCAATGGACAGATCATGGAAACAAAAACTGAACAAGGACACAGTAAAAGTAGCAGAGACTATGAAGCAGCTGGAATTAAAGATATCTACAGAAAATATCATCCAAAACCAAAAGAATACAACTTCTTCTAAGGACCTCACGGAACCTTCTCAAAAATTGACCACATAATTGGACACAGAACGAGCCTCAATCGATATAAGAAGATTAAAATACTCCCATGCATCCTTACGAATCACCATGGTCTAAGGCTGGTCTTTAATAACACCAAAGACAACAAAAAGCCCATATACACATGAAAATTAAACAATGCTCTATTACACAATAGCATGATCAAGAAGAATTAAGAAAGAAATTAATGATTTTCTAGAATTCAATGAAAATTAAAACACAACATACTCAAACCTATGGGATGCAATGAAACCAGTACTGAGAGAAAAACTCATAGCTCTGAGTGCTTCAAAAAAGAAACTGGAGAAAGCAAACACTAGCAACCTGACATAACAGTTGAAAGCTCTAGAACAAAAGGAAGCAGATACACACAAGAAGAGTAGACAGCAAGAAATAATCAAACTTAGGTCAGAAATAGACCAAATATAAACAAAAAGAACCATTGATCAACAAAACCAATAATCAACAAAACCAAGAGCTGGTTCTTTGAGAAAAATAACAAGATTGATAAACCCATAAACAGACTAAATAGAGGGCAAAAAAAGAGTATCCAAATTAACAAAATCAGAATGGAAAGTGGAGGAATAACAACTGAAAATGAGGAAATTCAAGAAATCATCAGTTCCTACTTCAAAAGCCTATACTCAATGAAGCTGAAAAATCTGGAGGAAATGGATGAATTCCTAGAGAGATACAAGATTCCAAAGTTAAGCCAGGACCAGGTAAACCATCTAAATAATCCCGTAACACCTAAAGGAATAGAAGCACTCATCAAAAGCCTCCCAACCAAAGAAATTCCAGGTACAAATGGGTTCAGTGAAGAATTTTTTCTCCAAACTATTCCACAAAATAGAATCAGATGGAACACTACCTAACTTACTTTTTGAGGCTACAATAACCCTCATTACTAAACCACACAAAGACCCTACAAGAAAAGAGAACTTCATACCAATCTCACTTATGAACATTGATGTAAAAATACTCAACAAAATTCTTGCAAACTGAATCCAAGAACATATCAAAAAGAACATTCACCATGATCAAGTAGGCTTCATCTCTGGGATGCAAGGATGGTTTAATATATGGAAATCCATCGATGTAATCCACCATATAAACAAACTCAAAGAAAAAAACAACATGGTCATCTCACTAAATGCTGAGAAAGCATTTGACTAAATTCAACCCCCCTTCATGTTAAAAGTCTTGAAAAGAACAGGAGTCCAAGCCCATACCTGAACATAATAAAAGCAATATACAGCAAACCAATAGCCAACATCAAACTTAATGGTGGAAAACTTGAAGCAATCTCACTAAAATCAGGGACTCGACAATGCTGCCCAATCTCCCCCTACCTATTCAACATAGTACTGGAAGTCCTGGCTGGAGCATTTAAAAAGGAAAGGAAATCAAAGGGATACGAATTGGAAAGGAAGAAATAAAAACATCACTTTTTGCAGATGACATAATAGTGTACTTAAGTTTTTGTACAAAAAACTGGGTTTGTGGTCAGATATTGTGTAAATTTTATTTTTGTCTTGGAATATCTTTATTTCTCCATCTATGGTGATTGATAGTTTTGCTGGGTATAGCAGCTTGGGCTGACACTTTTGTGCTCTTAGGGTCTGCATGATGTCTGTCCAGGCTTTTTTAACTTTTATAGTCTCTGTTGAGAAATTGTGTGTGATTCTTATTGGTCTGTGTTTATATGTTACATGATCTTTTTTCTTAACTGCTTTCAGTATTCTTTCTTTGCTTTGGGCACTTGGTGTTTTGACTATTATGTGTCGGGAGGAATTTCTTTTCTGGTCCAACCTAGTTGGAATTCTGTAGGCTTCTTTTATGCTCATGTTCATTTTATTCTTAAAGTTAGGGAGGTTTACTTCTGCGATTTTGTTGAAGATATTTGCTGTGCCTCTTAGTTGATATTCTTCTCCCTCTTCTATTCCTATTATCCTTAGGTTTGGTCTTCTCATTTTCTCCTGGATCTCCTGGACATTTGGGTTAAGAAATTTTTTGCTTTTTTTTATCTTTTCTGACTGTTTTGTCTATGTTTTCAATGTTGTCTTTGGCCCCAGAGATTCTCTCTTCCATCTCTTGTTGTTTGTTGGAAATGCTTCCATCTGTGACTTCTGATTTCTTTTTTAGGATTTCTACCTCTAGGGTTGTCTCTTTTAGTGTTTTCTTTATTGTGTCCATTTCCATTTTAAATTCCTTCTTCCATTCCTTCATCTCTTTGGTTCTGTTTTCTTCTTGTTCTTTAAGTTCTTTGAGTGTTTTTCTTGTTTCTTGTTTAAAAACTTCTAATTCTTTATGCTTTTCCTCCCGTTCTTGTTTAAGGATCTCTATCTTCATCTTGAGGTAGGATTTCATGTTTGAGTCTTCTTATTCTGGAGTGTTTGGCATTCTGCTGTTTGGTGTGATGGGAGATCTGGGTTCTAGTTTTGCCAGGTTTTCTGGGTTTCCCTGGTGTATGTTCTTTCACTTTCTTCTTGCCATTGTGTCAGTGATTGGTTCTTGCCTTTCTCTCATACCTGCCCTGTGTCTCTGGGTCTCCGCTGTTCCTGGTGGTGGATCTGGATAGTTTCTTTTTAGCAACTTTAATACATTTTGAATAACATCAACGGTAAGCATCAGTATGTGTGGTTTCATTTTATGTGGTTTAGGCATATAGACTTATTCTAGTTTTCAGTCTTAACAATGATCATTCTGGACAGTTACTGGCATAGATTATTTATGATGCACTAGCTAACAGGTAGAGAATTTTTTTTGGCAAAATAATGATGATAATGTGAGTTTTGCATCAATTTTTTCCGAGGTTTTTCAGTATGCTATCTGTCCATTGCTTTATTTGTCCTTTATAAAATTAAACATCCTTTTATCCTTGTGAATTAGTTAAAATTGTCATTATAAAGTGTATACTTACTGTATAATCCTTTTGAAAATTGTCATGAGCAAGAAAAATTTGAAAATGATGTTGTGCTTCTTAAATTATTGTGTTAAGTAGAAAGAGAGGAAAGAAGGGAGAAAGAGATGAAAAGAGCAACAGGAACAGAAAGTATCAGAAGTAGAGAACTAGTTAGTTTCATGATCCTTATGAGTCATGTTAGTTCTTTCATTATTTATCAAAGCCATGAGATCACAGAAATTGAGTGTTAGACATTTATCCCACTAAATCAGTCAGGTATTTCTCTCGATAGTGTGTTACCTATAAGGATGTCAGTCATTGTTTTAGTGCTCATTCTAGTGCCTAAGTGACTTCTCCAGGGTATAGTTCTTCATTTTCCAAAGAACACAATGATACCTGTAACAGACTGAGAATTTCACCGTAGAAATACACGACATGCCCATCATCAGGTCAAACCAAGACTAGCTCACATCAATGTATCAGAGTCAATGTAAAATTTTTCAGAGATAAATGGTAAATACAACAAATATTTTAAAATTAAAAACTATATAAATTTTGATTAATTAAATTTAATATAGAAGGCATATATCCTCAATTCTTTTTTATCATTCTTTATGAAATATATTATATTTGCCTATTATCTATATCTGATTTAACTTTTTTTCTTCTGTCATTTGAAAAACAAAAAAGAAAAAAATTATATTCAAATCCAAGTATACTGACATCACTTTATCAGTTTGAAATAGAACACAATGGAAGTGTTTATAACACTAATCAACTTCCTTTAAAAATCAGGCCAAACCTAGAGAAAGAGCCAGGTCCCAGCCAGTAGTACACAGAACCTATGGGCAGAGGGATGAGCTACCAGAACAGCCTCACAAGAGCTCCCACACTTGAGCCCACAAAAGACAGAGCTGAGTCATTACTACCAGAACCCACTGCTTGCCATACTAAAAGCCGAACACTTAGAAGCTGTTTTCTTTCTGAATCCATTAACCCTTAGGTCCATGAATGAGATAGGTGCCAATCACTGACAATAAGACTACAAATAATCATAAAATAATATGGCAAGAGGAAAACAAAAGAACTTAAGCAATGAGAACCAAGGCAACCTGGGAACATCAGAAACCAGCTCTCCCAGCACAGCAAGCAGCACATTGTCAAACACTCCAGAAAAATAAGTCTCAGACCTGAAAATATAAGGCAAGATGATCATGGAGATCTTTGAGAAGAGCATGAATAACTCCCTTAAACAGGTACAGAAGGACAACCATAAACAAATATAAACTTTTAAAGAGGAAACAGGAAAATTACTCAAAGAACAAAAAAAAAAAAAAAAAAAAAAAAAAAAAAACTAGAGGAAAACACAACCAAAGAGATGAAGGAATTGAAAACAGAAATAGAAACAATAAAGAAAACACAAAGACAACCTTGGAAAAGGGAAACCTAAAAAAGAAATCTGGAGTCACAGATAAAGCATCTCCTACAGACTACAAGAGATGAAAGAGAGAATCTCAGGAGCTGAAGACAACATGGAAAACATAAAGAAAACATTCAGAGAACAGGCAAAAAACAAGTAACTCTTAACCCAAAAGGTCCAGGAGACCAAGGACACAATGAGGAGAAAAAACCTAAAAATAATAAGAATAGAAGAGTGCAAAGAATATCAACTAAAAGGAACAGTAAGTATCTCAAGAAAAACAAAAGAAAATTCCCCTACCCTTAAGAATGAGATGACTATGAGCATAAAAGAAGCCTACAGTCCAGGCAGAACGACGGCTCATAGAGGCTGAGCAACTGGTGAGTGGGAGACCAAGACTGCAGGGGAGCAGAGAGATCTCTTCGGAGTGCTCACGGAAAGTGCACACCATAACTTGCCCTGCTCCGTCTTGCCCGATCCAGCAATTGGGAACAGAAAATTAGAACTTCTGTTTCCACCCGGAGGCGACTTCCGGACGCAGAGCGGAGCCTGACATACTTGCCACCCATATCAGCAGCTCATAGAGGCTGAGCAACTGGTGGGTGGGAGACCTGGGCTGCAGGAGAGCAGAAAGATCTCTGTGGAGTACACAAGGAAAGTGCACCCCCTGCCTTGCCCTTCTCTGCCCTGCCTGATCCTGCAAACAGAAACAGAACGTTAGAACTTCTGCTCACACCCGACGACTCTGAGGTATAAAACAGGGCTCGACCCATCTGACACCTCAACCAGTGGAGAACCAGGGACAAAGACCAGATACAAGGGAAAGGTAAGAACATATCACTTACAAGAAAATGGCAAGAGGAAAAAGAAAGAGTATATCCCAAGGGAACCAAGACCATCTAGCAACACCAGAGCCCAGCTCTCCCATAACAGTAAACATTGGAACTTCAAACACTCCAGAAAAAGAAGACACAGACCTGAAATGATGCCTCAAGACCCTGATAAAGTTACTTAAACAAGAAAGGGAGGAAAAGCAAAAAGATTCAGAAGCTTTTAAAGAAGAAACAAGAAAAACACTCAAAGAACTCAAAGAACTAGAGGAAAACAGAACCAAAGAAATAAAGGAATGGAAGAGGGAAATTAAAACAGAGATTGACACAATAAAGAAAACATTAAAATAGATAACCCTAGAGTCAGAACACCAAAAAAAGAAATCAGGAGTCACAGAAGCAAGCATTTCCAATAGATTAGAAGAGATCTAAGAGAGAATCTCGGGGGCAGAAGACAACATTGCAAACATAGACAAAACAGCCATAGAAGATGCAAAAAACAAAAAGCTCCTAACCTAAAATGTCCAGGAAATCCAAGACACAATGAGAAGACCAAACCTAAGGATAATAGGAATAGAAGAGGGAGAAGAGTATCAACTAAGGGGCACAGTAAATATCTTCAACAAAATCATAGAAGAAAACTTCCCTACCCTCAAGAATGAGATGACCACGAGCATAAAAGAAGCCTTCAGAACTCCAAATAGGTTGGACCAGAAAAGAAATACCTCCTGACACATAATAGTAAAAACATCAAGCGCCCAAAGTAAAGAAAGAATACTAAAAGCAGTAAGGGAAAAAGGTCAGGTAACATATAAAGGCAGACCAAACAGACTCACACCCGATTTCTCAACAGAGACTATAAAAGCTAGAAGAGTCTGGATAGACATCATGCACTCCTTAAGAGAGCACAAGTGCCAGCACAAGCTGCTATACCCAGCAAAACTATCAATCACCATCGATGGAGAGACGAAGATATTTCAAGACAAATCAAAATTTACACAATATCTGACCACAAACCCAGAACTACAACAAATTGTAGGTGGAAAACCCAATACAATGAGGGAAAATACAGCCTAGTAAGAACAAAAAAACTCCTAAACAAGAAAACTAAAAGAAGAAAAGAACACAGACATAACTCAACCCAAAAAAGCAATAATGGAAGAAAACAGAAACAACTATTCCTTGATATGTATTAACATAAATGGTCTCAACTCACCAATAAAGAGACATAGGCTATCAGACTGGATACATAAACAAAATCCAGCCTTTTACAGCATACAGGAAACTCATCTCAGAGACAAAGACAGACACTATCTCAGAGTAAAAGGGTGGGAAAAAAACTTCCAAGCAAACAGCTCCAAAAAGCAAGCTGGAGTGGCTATTCTAATATCGAATAAAGTAAATTTCCAACCAAAAGTTATCAAAAAAGTTAAGGAAGGACACTTTTCATTCATTACTGGGGAAATCTGTCAGGAGGAACTCTCAATCCTTACGTATATGCTCCAAATAAAAAATCACCCACATTCATAAAAGAAACCCTACTAAAGCTCAAAAAATACATTTCACCCCACACAATAATAGTGGGAGACTTTAATACCCCACTCCCACCAATGGACAGATCAGGGAAACAGAAACTGAACAAGGACACTGGCAAAACTAGCAGAGACTTTGAACCAATTAGAATTAATAGATATATACAGAACATACTATCCCAAAGTAAAAAAATACACCTTCTTCTCACCACCCCATGGCACCTTCTCGAAAATTGACCACATAATTGGACACAGAACGAGCCTCCATCGATAGAAGAAGATTGAAATACTCCCATGCATCCTCTCAGATCCCCATGGTCTACGGCTGGTCTTTAACTACAACAAAGACAACAAAATGCCCACATAAAATGGAAACTAAACAATGCTCTGTTAAAGGATAGCAGGGTCAAAGAAGAAATAAAGAAAGAAATTGAGGACTTTCTAGAATTCAACGAAAACGATAACACAACATACCCAAACTTATGGGATGCAATGAAAGCAGTATTGAGAGGAAAACTCACAGCCCTAAGTGCTTCCAAAAAGAAACTGGAGAGAGCTCACATCAGCAATCTGACAGCACAGCTAAAAGCCCTAGAACAAAGGAAGCAGATATACCCATAAAGAGTAGACGACAAGAAATAATCAAAATTAGAGCAGAAATAGACCAAATAGAAAAAAAAAAGAACCATTGAAAAAATCAACAAAACCAAGAGTTGGTTCTTTGAGAAAATCAACAAGATTGATAAACCCCTAGCTAGACTAACTAGAGAGCAAAGATAGAGTATCCAAATTAACAAAATCAGACAGGAAAGTAGGGACATAACAACTGAAACTGAGGAAATTCAAGAAATCATCAGATCCTACTACAAAAATTTATACTCCACAAAATTGGAAAATCTGGAGGAAATGGATGAATTCCTAGACAGATACAAGGTCCCAAAGTTAAACCAAGACCAAGTAAAACATCTAATTAACCCTATAACACCTAAAGAAATAGAAGAAGTCATCAAAAGCCTCCCAACCATAAAAAGCCCAGGTCCAGACGGGTTCAGTGCAGAATTTTATCAGACTTCTATTGAGGATATAACACCAATACTCGCCAAACTATTCCAAATCTCACTTATGAACATGGATGCAAAAATACTCAACAAAATCCTTGCAAACCGAATCCAGGAACACATCAAAATGATCATTCATCATGACGAAGTAGGCTTCATCCCTGGGATGCAGGGATGGTTTAACATTAGGAAATCCATCAATGTAATCCACCATATAAACAAACTCAAAGACCAAAATCACATGGTCATCTCACTAGCCTCTGAGAAAGCATTCAACAAAATTTAACACCCCTTCATGTTAAAAGTCCTGGAAAGAACAGGAATCCAAGGCCCATACTTAAACATAATAAAAGCAATATACAGCAAACCAACAGCCAATATCAAACTTAATGGCCAGAAACTTGAAGCAATCCCACTAAAATCAGGGACTCGACAAGGCTGCCCACTCTCCCCCTACCTATTCAACATAGTACTGGAAGTCCTGGCTGGAGCAATTAGACAGCAAAAGGAGATCAAGGGAATACAAATCGGAAAGGAAGACACAAAAACATCATCTTTGCCGATGACATGATAGTGTACTTGAGTGACACCAAAAATTCCACCAGAGAAGTCCTACAGCTGATAAACAAGTTCAGCAAAGTTGCTGGATACAAAATTAACTCAAACAAATCAGTTGCCTTCCTGTACTCAAAGGACAAACATGTGGAGAAAGAAATTAGGGAAAACGTACCCTTCACAACCGTTATAAAAAGTATGAAATACCTTGGTGTGACTCTAACTAAGCAAGTGAAGGACCTGTATGACAAGAACTTCAAACCTCTAAAGAAAGAAATTGAGGAGGATCTCAAAAAATGGAAAGATCTCCCATACTCATGGATTGGAAAAATCATCTTAAAAATGGCCATCCTACCAAAAGCAATCTACAGATTCAATGCAATCCCCATCAAAATTCCAACCCAGTTCTTCATGGAATTGGAAAGATCAATGTGCAATTTCATATGGAATAACAAAAGACCTAGAATAGCGAAATCCATCCTCAACAACAAGAAAACATCTGCGGGAATCACTATCCCTAACCTCAAGCTATATTACAAGGCAATTGTGCTGAAAACTGCGTGGTACTGGTACAGAAATAGACATGTGGATCAATGGAATAGAATAGAAGATCCAGAAATGAGCCCTCATGTATATGGTCACCTGATTTTTGACAAAGGAGCAGTAACATTCAATGGAAAAAGGACAGCTTATTCAACAAATGGTGCTGGTCCAACTGGCATTCAGCATGCAAAAAAAGAAAATAGACCTGTTCTTATCTCCTTGTACAAAGCTCAAGTGTAAGTGGATCAAAGATCTCCACATTAAACCAGATACACTGAAACTATTAGATGAGAAAGTCGGGAAAATCTTAGAACACATAGGTACAGGAGAAAATTTCCTTAACAAAACACCAATGGCTCAAGCTCTAAGGTCAAAGATTAACAAATGGGACTTAATGAGATTGCAAAGTTTCTGTAAGGCTAAAGACATCTTCAAGAAAACAAAACAGTAACCAACAGAATGGGAAAAAAATCTTTACCAACACCACATCAGATAGAGGCCTAATATTCAAGGTGTACAAGGAACTCAAAAAGCTAGACACCAGAGAATTAAATAACCCTATTAAAAAATGGGGTACAGAGCTAAACAAAACGTTTTCAGTTGAGGAACACCGAATGGCCAAGAAACACCTGAGGAAGTCCTTGACATCCTTAGCCATCAGGGAAATGCAAATCAAAACAACCCTGAGATTCCACCTCACACCAGTCAGATTGGCCAAATCCAAAACTCAGATGACAGCAGATGCTGGCGAGGCTGTGGAGAAAGAGGAACACTTTTCCACTGTTGGTGGGGTTGCAAGCTAATACAACCACTCTGGAAATCTGTCTGGCGATACCTCAGAAAATTGGATATAGTACTACCTGAAGACCCAGCTATTCCAATTCTGGGCATATACCCCAGAGACACTTTAATACACAGCAAAGATATATGCACCACAATGTTCATAGTGGCTTTATTTATAATAGCCAGAAGCTGGAAGGAACCCAGATGTCCTTCAGAAGATGAATGGATACAAAAATTGTGGTACATATACACAATGGAATACTACTCAGCCAGCAGAAACAATGACTTAACCAAATTCTTAAGAAAATGGCTGCATCTAGAGAATATCATCCTGAGTGAGATAACCCAGTCACAAAAAAACAGACATAATATGCAGTCACTGATAGTGGGATGCTAATCCAAAAGGTTTGCACTCCCCCAGAAACAACTCACAGACTGTATGAAGTCCAATAAATAAAGAAAACAAAAAAATATACATATATTTACAAAACAAGAAGACTTTGACTATTTCCATGTTGCGTTTTGTTTTGCATGTACTTTACACTTATTGTACCTATTAGGTTTTCAATGCATACTGTCAAGCCTTTGAAAAATATCAAGTACTGACTAAAAAAATATATTCACATGGTTTTATGTAAAAATTATTTCAATGTATGAAAAAACAGTACTGACAAAAATGTATAATTTTAAGCAAAAAAAAAAAAAAAAAAAAAAAAAAAAGAAGCCTACAGAATTCCAAATTTGTTGGACCAGAAATGAAATTCTTCCTGACACATAATAGTCAGATGTCAAGTATTAAAATGAAAGAATACTAAAAGCAGTAAAGGGAAAAGATCATGTAACATATAAAGACAGACAAATTACAATTACGCCCAACTTCTCTACAGAGACAATGAAATCTAGAAGATTCTAGACAGACATCATACAGACCCTAAGAGAACACATATGTCAGACCAGGTTACTATACCCAGCAAAACTTTCAATCACCATAGATGGAGAGACCAAGGTATTCCAGGACAAAGCTAAATTTACACAATATCTGACCACAAATCCAGCCCTACAAAGAATAATAGATGGAAAACCCTAGATAAGGAGGGAAACTACATCCTAGAAAAAGCAAGAAAATAACTAAGTGAGAAAACCAAAAGAAGAAAGACACAGGGGCAAAATTTTACCTCTAAAAGCAAAAATAGCAGAAAACAGCAGTCACTATTTTTTAACATTTGTTAATATAAATGGACTCAGTTCCCAAAAAGAGAGACATAGACTATCAGACTGTTTATATAAACAGTATCCAGCATTTTGCTGCATACATAAAACTTATCTCAGAGAAAAAGACAAACATTATCTCACAGTTAAAGGCTTGGGAAAAAAAAGTTTCAAGAAAATGGCCCCAAGAAACAAGCTGGAGTAGCAATTCAAATTTTGAATAAAGTCAATTTTCAACCAAAAGTTATCAAAAAAGATAAGAAAGGACACATTTTACTGATTACAGGAAAATTTTATCAGGAGGAATTCTCAACATATAACATATATCCTCCAAATACAAGAGTACCCATATTCATAAAAGAAACCCTACTAAAGCTCAAAACATACATTACAACACACACAGTGATAGTGGGAGACTTAAACAATCCACTCTCTTCAATGGACAGATATCATGGAATCAGAAACTGAGCTAGGTCAGATGGAAACTAGCAGAGGTTATTAACCAATGAGAACTAATAGACATCTAAAGAATATATCATCCTAAAACAAAAGAATACAACTTCTTTTCAGCACCTCACAATACTTCTCCAAAATTCACCATATTGTCAGTCACAAATCAAGCCAAAATAGTTATATGAAGTTTGAAACACTCCAATGCATCCTATCAGATAAACATGGACAAAAGCTGGTCTTTAATAAAAACAAAAACAATAAAAGGTCCATATAAACATGGAAGTTGAACAAAGCTTTACTCAAATATAGCATGGTCAAAAAAGTTTTAAGGAAAGAAATTAAGGATTTTCAAGAATTTAATGAAAATGAAAGCACAACATACCCAAACCTATGGGATGCAATGAAAGCAGTACTAAGAGGAAAACTCATAGCTCTGAGTGCCTCCAAAAAAAAAAAAAAAAAAAAAAAAAAACAAAACCTGGAGACAGCATACAATATCAACTTGACAGGACAACTGAAAGAAGAAGCAGATGCACCCAAGAAGAAGAGGGAGAAAGAAATTATCAAACTCAGAACAAAAAGTAACTAAATATAAACAAAAAGAACCATTGAAAGAATCAACAAAACCAAGAACAGGTTCTTTGAGAAAATTAACAAGAATGATAATCCCTTAGCTAGATAAACTAGAGGGCAAAGAGAGAGTATCCAAATTAACAAAATCAGAAATGAAAGTGGAGTCATAACTACTGAAACTGAGGAAATTCAAGAAAACATCACATACTAGTATAAAAGCCTATACTCAACAAAGCTGGAAAATCTGGAGTAAATTGATGAATTCCTAGACAGATACTAGATACTAAAGTTAAAGTAGGACCAGGAAACAATCTAAATTATCCCATAATACCTAAAGAAATAGAAACAGTCATCAAAAGTATCCCAGCCAAAAAAAGCCCAGGACCATATGGATTTAGTACAGAATTTTATCAGACAATTATTGATGACCTAATAACAATACTCTCCAAACTATTCCAAGAAATTGAGTCAGATGAAACACTAACCAACTCATTCTTCGAAGCCACAATAACCCTCGTTCTTAAGCCACACAAGACCCTACAAGAAAAGAGAACATCAGATCATTCTCCCTTATAAACATTGATGCAAAAATACTCAACAAAGTCCTTGCAAACCGAATCCAAGAACACATCAAAGGATCATTCACCATGATCAAGAAAACTTCGTCCTAGGGATGCAGGGATAGATTAATATAACGAAATCTATCAACGTAATCCACCATATAAACAAACTTAAAGAAAAAAAACCACATGGTCATCTCACTAGATGCTAAGGAAGCATTTGACAAATTTCAACACACATTCATGTTAAAAGTCTTGGAAAGAAAAGGAATCCAAAGACCATAAAATCATTGTACAGCAAACTAATAGCCAATATTAAATTTAACAGTGAGAAATTTCAAGTAATCCCACTAAAATCAGGGACTAGATAGGCTGCTTACTCTGCTTACTACCCCCTACCTATTCAGCACAGTACTGGAAGTCGTGGCCAGAGTAATTAAACAGCAAAAGGAAATTAAAGGGATACAAAGCAGAAAGAAAGAAGTAAAAATATCACTTTTTTCAGGTGACATGATAGTATGTTTTCATGTTTTCTTTGGCCTCTGAGATTTTCTCTTGCATCTCTTGTAGTCTGTTGGAAATGCTTGCATCTGTGACTACTGATTTCTTCTTTAGGTTTTCTACCTCCAAGGTTGTCTCTTTCATTGATTCTATTTCCATTTTAAATTCTTTCTTCAATTTTTTCATCTATTTGGTTCTGTTTTCCTCTTCTTCCTTGATTTCTTTGAGTGTTTTTCTTCTTTCCTCTTTAAAAGCTTCCATTTCTTTATGCTTTTCCTCCTGTTCTTTTTTAAGAATCTTTATCATCTTCTTGGGGTATGATTTCAGGTCTGAGTCTTCTTTTTCTGAAGTTTTTGGCATTCTGCTGTTTGCTCTGATGGTAGAGCTGGGTTCTGGTGTTGCCAGGTTGTCTTGGTTTCCTTGGTGTAAGTTCTTTTGCTTTGCGCTTGCCACCTAGTTTTCTGTGATTATATGTGATCTTGTTGCCAATAATTGGTTCCCACCTCTCTCGTGTACCTGGCCTGTGTCCCTGGATCTCTGCTGTTTCCTGTGGCAGATGGAATGAGAGTTTGTTCTGCATGCAAGGGCCCTCCTGGTGAAATCTGAGTCCCTAAGGCAAAGTTCCTGCTCCCTTAAACTAATCAGGGAGGGGTGTGTTCTTTCCGTTCGCTTGGCCCAGAACTCTCTGCATCCCAGCTACTTGCAACACAGTCTCACCAGGCCTGTGTCCCTGGATCTCAACTCTTCCTGTTGTCAGATGGCCTGAGCGCCTATTCTGCATGCTTTGTCTCTGTGATGATACTCCTTCTCCTATTCACCCACTTCCGCCTTATCCATGTAGCTTTCTAGTATTCTGATGCACCAAACTTCCACAGAACCAAGAGCCTCTTCTCCCATTGATGTCACCTAATGCCATCCTCTGCTAAATATGTATCTGAAGCCATGAATTTCTCCATATATATTCTTTGGTTGGTGATTTAGTTTCTGGCAGCTCTGGGTAGATCTTTTAGTTGACATTGTTCTTTTTGGGTAGAAGTCCCCTTGTGCTTCTTTAATCCTTCCCTGAGACCTTCCACTGGGGCCCATGGTCTCAACCTGCTATTTGGCTGTGAGGATTGTCATCTGTATTTATCAGGTGCTAGTAGAACCAGCAGAGCCAGCAGCCGAGCTAGCAGCCGACCTCTGCCTGATGACCTGGAGATTTGAGGCTTGAGTATCAAGCTGCTGATCAGTTGTGGAGGAGAAAAAGCATGCTTGCAGAATGTGCACCTGGGATGTTCATTTTGTTCCCATGGAGGTGGTACTCAACCACCTCAGTAATGAGGCATAGAAAACAAAGACATTACAATACCTAGTTAGGTTCCTTGGGGGTGTTTGGGATAGCTGAGCAGGTGTGGATAAGGGAGGTACACATTGGTATTTAATGTAGAAGAGTCAAAAGAACTTAAATTCTAGTAAGAGTCACATTGGGTGAAGTAGATAAAGGCTTTCTCTCTCTGCCCCCAACTGAACCTCAAAAATGGTTCTGTATATGTTAGTGAGTGGGTGATAGTTTTGTTCATTTTTGTTTTACTGAAATTCCGTGAAAGCTTTGAGCATTTCCTTTATGAAAAGACAGGTTTTCCTACATCCCCACTAAAACATTCCAGTGTTTAAAAACTTGCAGATTTCAGGAAAACTTCCGTGGCCTGACTCTCCAGGAGTATCAATTCGAATTTCAGACAAGGTTCCAAGAAAAACATTGCTCATGTATTTGCATCTCAGTGGGGTTATTTCAGAACTGTTTCACCTTTGTGTCTCCTTGACATACTCCTCAACTGGTTCTCACCTTCCAAATGGTTTCTACTGACATTTTAAAAACAGTCCTAACGACCTTTTTTTTTTTTTTTTTTTTTTTTTTTTTTTTTTTTTTTTTGAGTTAGCATCAGGGAGGTAAGCCATGCTCAATATTTCACGACCACTTCTCTGTCGGTGTGCGTGTGTGTAGTAAGCGTGTGTTTTCTCATTATTGGTACAAGCAGAGGCAGCATAAACTCACAAATACAGATTTTTATACTAATGCACACAGCATTCAAATTTGAACCTTCCTTGTAGATTTTTTTGTGGGCCAACGTGGTGTTTACATTAGAAATTCTTCAATGCAAGTAAAGCACACGTTTTCCCTAAAGTTTTTTTTTCCCATGCATCCTATTATGGATACTGGTTTTGTTAATGATGTTTTCCTCTTTTTTAGAATGTAGCTGTAATTGCTATTACTGAAATGAATGATTTCCTTTTTCTGAAATATAATTATTGATGCTTGAATGATAGAGTTTTACTACTGTAAACAGGCTTTAGTCAAGAATGTGAGAGACTTAGATGGGGATGGCTTAGAGTGGACTATCAAGTGAGCCTGAAAGGACTTTATAGTAACTGGTAATCTGATTTTTGTCCTACTTAACTACATATAACTCAAAACTCGTATTTTAAGTTTAACAGTATTTTAGATTGACGAGCAACGTGGATGTTTGCACTAAGATTTTATTTGAAATACAAAGGGGGTGGAGGAAGTTTCAACAGTCAGTGCACATGTGTAGCATTAAATAATAAAATGTAATAATAATAATAATAATAATAATAGTGTTAAATAATAATGTAACACACATGCAGCTAATTTATTTGAACTGTATGCTAAAGACACCTACTAGGTTCCTCAAATGACTTAAAAAAAAAACTCATCACAGATGATTGAAATTAAGTTATCATGTGTTTCCTCTTGCACATCCGATACATAAAGAGTTTTTGTACAATGAGAAACTAATTTGTTTAACATTCCATGTTAAACTACTGCCATGTTTGGCTTCATTGCATGTAATGTTGACCTAGCCTATCCAATCATGTGCTCCGGAGAGTGTTTTTTATTCAATAAAGTTTAAATTTAGTATACAAAAAAAAAAAAAAAAAAAAGAACCTCTTATGGAACTACCATACCAGGTTCCTGTCAAAAAGCATTTCTTGGCAACAGCAATTGTGTTAGTTTTGGTGTCTCCAGATGGAATGAATCCCTAGGTGGGGTGGCCTGTGGATGGCCTTTTCTTCAGTCTCTATTCCAATTTTTGTTTCTGACTTACCTTTGGACAGAAACATTTCTTGGTTAAAAATTTTGAGATGGGTAGGTGGCCCCATTGCTCCACTGTGGGCCCTGCCTATATACTGAAGGTTGTCTCTACAGGTTCTATCTCCTGTTTGTTACCTATTTTAGTTAATTCATTAATGTCACCCTGCTTGGATCCTGTAATCCTCTTGCTTCCCTGGTTTTTGAGTAGTTTAGTCCCTAGAAGCTCTGGGAAAGAGGGTCTGGTTGATTGATATTGTTGTTTTTTCTATTGGGATGCAAGCCCCTTCAGCTCCTTCTATCCATTCCCTAACTCCTCCATTGGAGTCCCCATGATCAGACCAGTGGTTGGCTGTGAGCATCCACATCTGTATTTGTCAAGCTCTGGCAGTGTCTCTCTGGAGACATCTATATCAAATTCCTGTTAGCAAGCACTTTTTGGCATCCATAATAGTGTCTGGGTTTGGTGTCTGTATATGGGATGGATTCACAGGTGGGACAGTTGCTGGATGGCTTTTTCTTCAGCCTCTGCTCTGCACTTTGTCCTCGAATTTCATTTGGACAGGAGCAATTCTGAGTTAAAAAAATTGGAGATGAGTTTGTGGCCCCTTCTCTCATCTAGGGGCCATGCTTCACCTCTCGATACAGTCTCTACGGGATCTTGCTTCCCTTTGTTGAGCACAAGGACCCCAATGGAGGAGTTAGAGAAAGGACTGAAGGAGTGTATCTGTTTTTATGTGAAGGTCCTTGATCCACTTGGATTTGAGCTTTGTGCAAGGACATAAAAATGGATTGATTTGCATTCTTCTACATGTTGACTGTTAGTTGAGCCAGCACCATTTACTGAAAATGTTTTTTTCCAAAGGATAGTTCTAGCTCCATTGTCAAAGGTCAAGTGACCATAGGTGTATGGTTCATTTCTGGGTCATGTAACCCATTTTTAGTAGGGTAATTTTGTTCTGTAGAGGCTAACTTCTTGAGTTCTTTATATATTTCAGATATTAGCCATCCACTGAATATTGGATTGATAAAGATGTTTGTCCAATCTGTAACTTGCTGTTTTGTTCTATGGACAGTTCTTTGCCTTACAGATGCTTTTAAATTTTATAAAGTCCCATTTGTCAATTGTCAATTCTTTCTATGAAACAGCAGTTACACTGATACCTAAACCACACAAAGACACAACAAAGAAAGAGGATGTCAGACCAAATTTCACTATGAATATTACTGAAAAAATACTCATTTTGTTTGGAAGGACAGGATTTCACAGTGACTAGCATTATTCTTTTATTCTGATTCTATTTTGTACCTTGTAGGTCTGATACTATGATTGTGTAGTTATTTATTTCATTTTTAATCATTTTTCTTATTTTTGAGTTGATAACATAATTATTTAATTTCTACCTTCTGTTTTCTTTCTCTAAGACCTTCCCATATAGTCCTGTATGCTTTCAACTTTGTGGCCTCTTTTTTTTAATTAAATAGTGGTACATGTGTGTGTGTTTAAATAATAAATACTTTACAAGTAAAGACTACTTAGTCTGTGCATATTTCTCTGGCCTGACCATTTCATATTGGATGACCAACTGGCATGCTCTTCCCTGTGGAAGGCAATTTCTTTCATACTCAGCATTTCTTAGTTACTGTAGTTCTTTGTGTGGGTTGATGTCTCCTGAGCTTTCCCTCATTCACTTTTTGTGAGTCTATTACAGTTGTAACTATTCAGCTTTTGTTTAGGCAGTCATTTTGGTTAGACTTTATAGATTCTGACATTTCGAGGAGACAAAATCTCACAGCAAATGCCTGGATCCTTTGGCTCTTACCATTTTTCACTCTGTCTTCTGCAATATTTCTTGAGTTTTAATGTGGGATGTTTTTTATATAGATGACTCCACTGAGACTGGTAGCCATAATTTGGCATTATGATTGGTTCTGCTTTTCTGTAGTGCTTTCTGTCTAGGATAAAGAGAAGTTTCTCTGGTGAAGATGAGGACTACATTTATTATTGATCACTAAAGTTGTTTAGAGTGAGAGTACTTATCATTTTTTATGCTTTTTAGTGTATTGATATGTTACGTTAGCATACAAAACAATGAGTTTCAATACAACATGGTGCATATTGTTCATATTTATTTGTTCTCTTTCTTGTTTTCCCCATCACCTCTCTGCTTCCCTTTTTTCCTTTCCCCATTAACCCTGCTTCCCTTTCCTCCATGCTGATGCAGCTTTGTTTTCCTATTGCGTATTTACCATTACCACCCTTATGTCCTCCTTTAAATTAACTTTAACCCATCTCTACCTTATAGATTTGAAGCCTAATATTACTCAATAAACACACACACACACACACACACACACACACACAGAGACAGAGAGACAGAGAGAATGAAGAGACAGACAGACAGACATACACACACAGTGATACCTTCATATATTTTTAAATATAGAATTTATATTTGAGAGAATATACATAGATACAGTCATGAATATGAAATATATTTTAAAAGCTTCAGATTTCTCAGACTTTGTAGCACTAAAGGACAGAGAAGTGATTCTAAATGTTGATTCGTGACTTCTCAGATGCATACGGAACTCCATAATCAATTTTTAGTTGATGAAATGAGCCTTGAGCATGAGGCTGTGTCTCTTCTGCACTTCCCAGCCTGAGTCACTCTTGAGATTTTTGGTGACCCTTCTGTGGTAGGTCAAATTAAAGCTCCTCAGTTGTGGATGTTCTCCAACTTCAGGTCCTCAGAGCACTCAGTTTTTAACAATAGATTTCTCAAGATTACAACTTACTGTTGAGCAAAGCCCTAGTCACATATTACTTTAAGGATGCTACTACTGTAACTGTAGAAGGACAGCAGTACTAATTACTGTGAAGGAGCAACATTATCACAGAGAGAAGTGCTCTTGGTCCTGTGAAGGCTGCATGCCCCAGTGTAAGGGGAGTGTCAGGGTAGGGGAGCAAGAGAGGATGGGTGGGTGGGGGAGCATTCTCTTAGAAGCAAGAAGAAGAAAGATGGGATAGAAGATTTCTAGAAAGAAAGGGGATAACATTTGAAATGTTAATAAATAAAATATCGAATTTAAAAAAGATTACTTACTTCTAGGAGCTGGATAAGGCTCAGTCATGAAGAATAATGCCTACCCATTCAAAGAACCAGTTTTGATTTCCAACAGAGACTGTAACTTAAGTTCCAAGGTGTTTAACACTCTCGCCTAGCCTCCGAAAGCATAGGTAAGACTAAAAGTGCTGCTTAGACATGCATGATGCAAAATGTCCAAACTTACCACATAAATAAAATAAACTTACTTCTAATTATGGAGAACATGACCCATGGCAAGTTACAATTCTAGAACTGAGGAAAGGAATAAATAGAACTTAATTAAGACCCTGAAACCCTTTCAAATCAGAAGCAATCACAAATGTCAATTTCAGAACTTAAAACTTTATTTTTACCCTATTTTTCCCAGGCCATATCAAGTATAATTTCCTTGAGTTTAGTAAGAGTAAGGTCAGTCGTTTCTCCCTCAATTCTTTTTGCTTCTATTCTTAGACAATTCATATCATAACCCTTTTCTCATTACCTATTTCCCCATGAAATACTCCTGTTAATACTTATGGGAAAGAATGAGACCACTACCACAGTTTTGAAAATTGAAATATGCTTTATTTAAATACTAACCAGGATGATAGGCTCTAGTCAGGCCCATTCTGGGAATCTTAGAAAATGGTTAGAAGTCACACTTTGCAAAGGCTTATTTATAAAGGTAAACCCATAAAGATATCTATTTCCCACTGGGTCTAATCAAGTGTAACCCTATGTCCTGACATATGCACTGTCTTCTTCATACCTGTTACCTACATCCAATTGTGGGTCAAACACACATCCTGATGAATTTCCTCCTCCATTTACTCTACATGTGCAGTTGAGTTAAAGCAACATTTTTAAGAAAGTAAAAAAAAAAAAAGTGTGTTGATATCGTCCATAAACAATAGCTTGCAGCATGTCAGGAAGTATCTGTCCTTAGGCAAGAAATTTACAAGCTAAAGACATTTTGTTTTATGGGTCTCAAGGCACAGTAATTGAAACTTAAAACATAATTTTGGCTCTCACACTCTTACCAAGAGGTGGAGATTTCTTCAAACATCTTTACTGGATACTGAGAAAGAGAGTTCTGGGAATATAAAATGCCACTCCAATTTTCTAAGGGCCAATCAACGAGGTCAGTCTCAAAAATATCAGACACACAAAGGGGGTTGAGGGGGGAGAGAGAGAGAGAGACAGAGAGAGAGAGAGAGAGAGAGAGAGAGAGAGAGAGAGAGAGAGAGAGAGAGAGAGAGAGTTCCTTGTAATTTTTTTTCTTATGGTTTTATTAAAAAAAAAGAGGGATAAATTTAGAGATTTTTAAAGGCATTTTGGCATAACATTATATGGATATTATTTCCAGTACTTAATTCTTTCACAGGTTTGATAGCATGCATAGAAATCTTACTCGTTACCATAGCATGAAGTATATGTAGGACAGAATGTAAAATGAAAACAAATTTCTTATTGGGTAAAGATTAAGCATAATGATCTGTGAATACCAAAATTTGCCACAATCTTAGCTCTTGGATTAGTAGTGATTTGAGGTCCAGGTGTACCACACTCTGAGAGGGTGTTATACATTTATTTTTTTCCCTAAGAAAGACTGAGGCTTTCATTTTATTTATTTATTTATTTATTTATTTATTTATTTATTTATTTATTTATTTGACCTTTGTTTTTCTTGAGGTTCATATAGTCAGTGAGTTGTTTCTTGGTTATTCATAGCTTTCTGGGGTTAGTATCCAATTATCAGTGACTGCATATTATGTCTGTTCTTTTGTGACTGGGTTACCTCACTCAGGATGATATTCTCTAGATGCATCCATTTTCTTAGAAATTTCATAAAGTCATTGTTTCTGATAGTTGATTAGTACTCCATTGTGTAAATATACCACATTTTTTTTGTATCCATTTATCTACTGAAGGACATCTGGGTTCTTTTCAGCTTCTGGCTATTATAAATGGGGCTGCTATGAACAGTGTGGTGCATGTTTCTTTGTTGTAGTTTGGAGCTTCGCTGGGGTATATGCTCAGAAGTGGAATAACTGGATCTTCAGGTAGTACTATGTCCAGTTTTCTGAGGAAATGCCAGACTGATTTCTGGGGTGGCTGTACAGTTTACAACCCCACCAATAGTAGAGAAGTGTTCCTCTTTCTCGGCATCTTTGCTAGCATCTGCTGTCATCTAATTTTTTTTTTTTTAAGATTGAGACCAGTCTGATTCATTTAGAAAGTTTCATGCAATCAAGGGCTACACAGGAAAATGATGTATCAAAGAAACAATATTAACCCCATATTTTGTATGATATCAAAATATAAGTACACCATTTCTTTTTTCTCTTTTCCTCACAAAAACACTCTCTTAAACCATATACTCTTTCTTGTTCCTTAACTTCATTGCCTATAACATTCTATTATATATAATGTATAATTTATAAAATATATAATATAAATTATATATAGTATTAGTATATACACATTGCTTTTACATTTAATATTTATATGTGTATAATACATAGGTATATACACATATAGCTTCCTAATTACTGAGTTTTTGATCTTAGCCATTCTGACTGGTGTGAGGTGGAATCTCAGGGTTCTTTTGATTTTCATTTCCCTGATGACTAAGGATGTTGAGCGCCTCTTTAGATGCCTCTCAGCTATTTGACATTACTCAATTGAGAAGTTTTTGTTTAGCTCTGTACCCCATTTTTTAATAGGGTTGTTTGATTCTCTGGTGTCTAAATTATTGAGTTCTTTGTATACCTTGGATATAAGGCCTCTATCAGATGTGGGGTTGGTAAAGAACTTTTGCCAATCTGTTGGCTGCTGTTTTTTTTTTTTTTTTTTTTTTTTGACAATGTCCTTAGCCTTCCAGAAACTTTGCAATCTCATTAAGTCCATTTCTTGATCTTTGAGCTTAGAGCATGAGCCATTGGTGTAAATTATGTCTGTATCTGGCAGTTGCTCATGTAGAGTTGTCAGATGGAAAGCAAATGATAAGTGTTTATTGGATATGATTTACTTCTCAGTAATGTGCCAGTGATGTGGTAAAAATTGAAAACAAGAAATCTTCCAGGAGAGATTTTTCTGTAGAGATGTAATTAATTGACCTGGCTTGCATTTCTTCTTTTTCAGAGAAGCATTTGTCAGCTAAGTGCTTCCAATACAGCACTGGCAGTGTTTATTATTCTGGTTCATTTTTCAAAGTCATCTTAAGAATTCTACCATTCACCACTAAAAACATTCATGGGCAGGATTTTCCTTTAGTCACATATCTTGGTATTTAGACTGAAAATAAAGAAAAAAATATAGCAGACAATTATGTTAGATACTTATTTTCAGAAATAAATTTCCTCCTTTTAGTCATATTGGGCTTAGGGTTCTTTTTCAATTCAGTCTTTGTTAGTGACAAAAAGCTTTTATGTTAAATGTTTCAGCATGCATGAGTAAGTCATTATTCCATAGTGAAATATAGAGAGCTCCTGGTTGTCAAGATAATGTGACTGCACATATGAAGTCAGTAATGTGGACATCACATTTCCATTAAAATACCATGCACATTTGTGTGAACTTGTACCCAGACCATTTTTGCTGGGGTTGCTCTCCTCTGTCACATTCCATCTTTATGCAAAGTGATTTCATATTCTGAGCATAGTTTGTCAGAGTTCACCGCATCTATTATTGATCTGTCTCACTTGGATGTTGAGCTGCATTCAAAAGTAACATAAAATAGAGAGCTAGGTAGTTAACCCTGCCAATTATTTTCAGTTTGAAGTGAGGTAACCCTCCCACATCTTCTCCTAAGTAATTTGGTTTGGTTTATTTTTTTATTATTTCCCTCTTAAAATAACATCCTCCTAGATTTTAATGTTTCATTGCCCTTGTAGACACTGTGTATTAGAGATGTAAGGCTATGAGGACCTAAGTTTATATACCCATCACCTGGTTACACACACTTGTAATCCAAGTCCCAAGATTGAAGGGCCAAGCCCTGGTGTCCAATGTGTGCAGTCAATCAGGCATGTCCAGGGTTACTGAGAGACCTTGTCTCAAAATTACATTAGAATATGAAAATGTTCATTTATGGTTTACATTTACAGTTTCACAGACATCCATATACAAGAATGTGTACTAATACAACAAAATTTAGGATTGAAAGTTTTTCATATTTTCTTTTTGTTCCCTTTGAGTTAACACAATGATTATGTTCATTGATCTGTTTGATCATTCTGTTTGAGTCAGTTGACAAAAATACATGTATCTAAGCTTAGTGGCTCTTGTAAGGCACAGGCATAAAATTAGAAAATTGTCAAATTGAAGATGTGGATGTGTAGCAGGACTTTCAATACTTTTCATCATAAATGTATCACATAATATAGTGAAGACTGGATCTTACATGCTCAATAATTGATTGACTACCATGTTCTTGATCAAATGGCATGACTTATCTTTACAAAAATTTATAACACATAAGTTATTTGCTGACTCATCTATATTAGTAAATTATATTAGCTTATTTTTACCATGTTATTGTATAAACATCTTTCATTGACTTAAAAGATTAAATAAATGAATCAACCATTAGTAACTCTTTCAGCTCTTAATATGTAGGTTATAATGGGATGGACTGTGGCAAAATACTTGGAAGTATTTGTTGACTAAAGGAAGATACAAACATGATCACGATGAAGAGAGCGACACAGAGAAATTTCAGGATCAATTACTACTTGTAAGATCACATAAAGGCTCTTTACAGTGCCTCATTACACTTCCACATGTAGGACTAATGCTCACCTTTAGTCTTAGTGTGTCTTTTCCATCACAAATTTCATTTAAACATCTGCAGGCCATACATCTTTCAAAATTTTATCCAAGGACACTTTTCATGAAGTATGTCATACAAATAATAAAAAATACAATGTTAATAAATATCAATCAATGTATTTTTTATACAACTCTGGAAACAAATTCCAAGAGAAATAGAGAAAATAGAAATACCTATCTCTTTGGAAAAGTAACAAGTTTAGAAAGTGTTAGTTGGACTGAAAACCATAGTTTAACACTATAGGCCATGTACTATATTTTAACTGTTTACATTTATTTCTTCTGAATTATTTATTTATTTATTTATTTATTTATTTATTTATTTATTTACATCTTAAACATTGCCCCTCTTAGTTCTACCCTCACAGAGTCCCTCTTCCCCATCATCTCTCCACTCTGAGGAAGTGGATTTCCTCTAGGTATCTGCAAATTCTAGAATAACTAATCTCTGTTAGAGTAGGCACATGCCCTAACACTAAGGCCTAACAATGCATCCATGCGGACTAAGCTTTCTGTCTGCTACTTATATGTCATGGCCCTCATTTCAGCCCATGTATGTTCTTTGGTAGGTGGCTCAAACACAGAGAGTTACAATGGGTCCAGGTTGTTGATTCTTTTGGTCTTTTTGTGTGGTTCTCATCTACTTCAGGGCCTTCAGTTCTTTTTCCAACTCTTTCATAATTGTGTTTCATGTGGGTATCTGCATCTGTTTCAGTCTGCTACATGATAGAATATATTAGAAGACAGTTATGTTAGAATCCTGTCCACAAACATAAAAGAGTATCATTAATAATATCAGGGATTAGTGCTTGTCCATGGGACATGTTTTTATTTGGGCCAGTTATTGGTTGGCCTTTCCTTCAGTGTCTGCTCAAAAGTTGCATTTTTTTAGACAGGAAAATTTTGGCTTTGCAAGGTTTGTAGGTGTGTTGGTATTCTTAACTCTTGACTGAATTTCCTGCCTGAATATAGGAGACAGACATAGAATGTTCCAATTCTATGTTCCCACTGTTAGGCATTTTGTCTATGGTCACCCCACTGACTCCTGGAAGCCATCCCTATCCCAGGTCTCTAGAACCTCCTAAAGATTATCCCCCCAATCCCCATGGAGCTGCAGATTTACATTAATTTGCCTTGCCTTCTTGGACTCCCTACCCTTTTTTTCCCTTACCTGATCTCGCTTCTCTATTCTCTTCCTTTTCTGTCTTATACACAGCTTCGTCATATCCGATGCCTCATATGACTAATGTATTTCACAAGCAGATGAGATTCAAGCATCCTTGCTTAGTCTTTCCTTCTTCTTTAACTTCTTTGGGTCTGTCAGGCATTGTATTCTATACATTTATGGATGATACCCACTTATCAGTGAGTATGTATCATGCATGTCCTTATGGGTCTGAGTTACTTCAATCAGGATATTTTCTAATTCCATTCATTTGCCTTAAAATTCATGATCTCCTTGTATTTAATAGCTGAACAGTATTCCACTTTGTAAATGAACTATATTATCTGTATCTATTCTTTAGTTGAGAAACATCTGAGTTGTTTCCAATTTCTGGCAATTATGAATAAAGCTGCTATGATCACAGTGGAGCACATATTAATATAGTATGGTAGAGCATCGTTTGGCTATATGTCCAGGAGTTGTCTTGCTGGTTCTTCGGGTAGAACTATTTCCAATTTCCTAAGGAACCATCAGATTGGCCATACCTGTTTCAATCTCACCAGCAGTGGAGCAGTGTTCCCCTTTCATTACATCCTCACCAGCATCTCTTGTCACTTGAGATTTTGATCTTAGCCATTCTGATGAATATAAAGTAGAAGCTGAGGGTTTATTGATTTGAATTTCACTAATAACTAGGATATTGAGCATTTCTTTAAATGCTTCTCAGCCATTTGAGATTCCACTGTTGAGAATTCTCTGTTGAGCTCTGTACCCCATTTTAAATGGGATGATTGTTTTGTTATTAATTAAATTTTTTTTATAAATTGAACAATTGGTTTTAAAAAACAAAGGTAAATGAACAGATTTAAGCATTATTTCATAAAAATATATGAATATATTTTTGTCAGTACTTGATTTTTTAAAAAGGTTTGATAGTATACATTAAAATCTTACTAGTTACAATGAGCATAAAGTACATGTAAAACAAGATATAGCCTGGAAATAGTCAAAGGTTTCTAGGTGTGTAAAGATTAAGCATACTGGTTTTTCATTTTCTTTTTTTTTTTTTTTTTTTTTGTCCTTTGTTTTTTCTTGCACTTTATATAGTCTGTGAGTTGTTTCCGGGATGTTCAGGGATTTCTGGGGTTAGTATCCAATTATCAGTGACTGCATATTATGTCTGTTCTTTTGCAACTGGGTTATCTCACACAGGATTATATTCTGTAGATGCATCTAATTTCTTAGGAATTTGATAAAGTCATTGTTTCTGAAAGCTGAGTAGTACTCCATTGTGTAAATATACCACAATTTTTGTATCTATTCATCTACTGAAGGACATATGGGTCCTGTCCAGCTTCTGGCTATTATAAATAGGGGTGTTATAAACATTGTGGTTCATGTGTCTTTGTTTTAGGCTGCAGGTTCTCTGGGGTATATGCCCAGAAGTGGAATAACTGGGTCTTCAGGTAGTACTATGTCCAATTTTCTGAGGAATCGCCAGACTGATTTCCAGAGTGGTTTTACCAGTTTACAACCCCACCAAGAGTGGAGCAGTGTTCCTCTTTCTCGGCATCCTTGTCAGCATCTGTTGTCTTCGGAATTTATGATCTTTGCAATTCTTATAGGTGTGAGGTAGAATCTCAAGGTTGTTTTGATTTGCATTTACCTGATGGCTAATGATGTTCAGCACTTCCTTAGATGCTTCTCAGCCATTTGATATTACTCACCTGAGAACTTTTTGTTTAGCTCTGTAACCCATTTTTTAATAGGGTTGTTTGTTTGATTCTCTGCTGTCTAAATTTTAAGTTCTTTGTATACCTTGGATATTAGGCCTCTATCAATTGTGGGGTTGGTAAAGATCTTTAACCAGTCTGTTGGCTGTCATTTTGCTTCTTGACAGTGTTCTTAGCCTTACACAAACTTTGCAATCTCATTAAGTCCCATGTGTCAATCTTTGACCTTAGGACACGTGTCATTTGTGTTCAGTTCAGGAAATTTTCTTCTGTGCCTATGTGTTCTAAGGTTTTTCCTCCTTTCTCTTCTAATAATTTCAGTGTACCTTGTAAAATGTGCAGATCTTTTATCCACTTGCACTTGAGCTTTGTACAAGGAGATAAGAAAGGGTCTATTTTCATTCTTCTGAATACTGAGTGCCAGCTAAAAAAACACCATTTGTTGAAGTGGATGTCCTTTTTCCATTGAATGTTTACAGCACATTTGTCAAAACTCAAGTGGCCATATATGTGAGGGCTCATTTCTTGATCTTCTATTCGATTTTATTGATCCATGTGCCTATCTCTGTACCAGTACCAAGCAGATTTTAGGATAACTGCCTTCTAATATGACTTGAGGTCAGGGATAGTGATTTCCGCATATGTTTTCTTATTGTTGAGGATGGATTTTATTATTCTAGGTATTTTGTTATTCCAGACGAAACTACACATTGCCCTTTCCAATTCTATGAAGGGGATTGCATTAACAAGATTTATAAACCCTTAGCCAGACTAACTAGAGGGCAAAGAGAGAGTATTCAAGTTAACAAAATCAGAAAGGGAAGTTAGCACATAACAACTGAAACTGAGGAAATGCAAGAAATCATCAGATCCTATGACAAAAATTATATGCTCAATAATGCTGGAAAATCTGGAGGAAAATTTAAACTAGGACCAGGTAAGCCATCTAAATAATCCCATAACACCTAAAGAAATAGAAGTAGTCATTAAAAACCTCACAACAAATAAAAGCCAATGTCCACATGGGTTCAGTGCAGAATTTTATCAGAGATTTATTGACAACCTAATACCAATACTCCACAAACTATTCCACAAAATATAATCAGATGGAAAACTACCTAACTCATTATTGTGGCTACAATAACCCTCATTCCTAAACAACAAAAAGACCCTACAATGAAAGAGAACTGCAGACCAATCTCACTTATGAACATTGATACAAAAAAAGCAACAAAATCCTTGCAAACAGAATTCAAGAACACATCAAAATAATCATTCACCATAATCAAATAGATTTCATTCCTGGGATGCAGAGATGGTTTAATATAGAAAAATCCATCAATGTAATCCACCATATCAACAAACTCAAAAAATAAAACCAAATGGTCGTCTCATAAGATGCTGAGAAAGCATTTGAAAAAATTCAACACCACTTCATGTAAAAAATCTTGAAAAGAACATGAATCCAAGGTCCATACCTAAACATAATAAAAGCAATATACAGCAAACTAACAGCCAACATCAAACTTAATGGAGGGAAACTTGAAGCAATCCCACTAAATTCAGGGACTCAACAAGACTGCCCACTCTCCCCCTACCTATTCAGCATAGTACTGGAAGTCCTGGCTGGAGCAATAAGACAGTAAAAGGAATCAAAGGAATACAAATTTGAAAGGAAGAAATAAAAACATCACTATTTGCAGATGACATGATAGTGTACTTAAGGGACCCCAAAAATTCCACAAGAGAATTCCTACAGCTGATAAACAAGTTCAGCAAAGTGGGCGGATATAAAATTAACTCAAACAAATCAGTAGCCTTCCTATAATCAAAGGACAAACATGAGAAGAAAAAAATTAGAAAAAAGATACTCTTCACAATAGTCAAAAAAAAAAAAAAATAATGAAATACCTTGGTGTGACTGTAGCTAACAAGTGAAGGACCAGTATGACAAGAACTTCAGAACTCTAAAGAACTAAATCGAGGAAGAGCTCAGAAAATGGAAAGATCTCCCATGCTCGTAGATTGGAAGGATCAAAATTTTAAAAATGGCCATCTTACCAAAAGCAATCTACAGATTCAATGCAATCCCCATCAAAATTCCAACCCAATTCTTCATTGAGTTGGAAAGAGCAATGTGCATTTTCTTCTGGAATAACAAAAGACCTAGAATAGGTAAATCTATCCTCAACAACTAGAATATCAATGGCTAGTGCTCTAAAGTCCAATATTGACAAATGGGACTTAATGAGATTTCAAAGTTACTGTAAGACTAAGTACACTGTCAAAAAACCAAAATGGCATCCAACAGAGTGGGAAAAGATCCTTACCAATCCGACATCAGATAGAGGCCTAATATTTAAGGTATACAAAGAACTCTAGAAGCTAGACCTCAGAGAACCAAACAACCCTATTTTAAATGGGGTACAGAGCAAAAGAGTTTTCAATTGAGAAATATCGAATGACTGAGAAGCATCTAAGAAAGTGCTCTGCATCCTTAGCCATCAGGGAAATGCAAATCAAAACAACCCTGAGATTCCACCTTTAACCAGTCAGATTGGCCAAGATTAAAAATTCAGATGACAGCAGATGCTGAGGAGTATGCACAGAAAGAAAAACACTTCTCTGCTGTTGGTGAAGTTGTAAACTGATACAACCACTATCGAAATCAGTCTGGTGATTCCTCAGAAAATTGGAAATAGTACTACCTGAAGATCCAGCTATTCCACATCTGGCCACATACCCCAGTGACGCTGCAATATACAGCAAAGCCAAATTCACCACAATGTTCATAGCAGCTCTATATGTTATAGCCAGAAGCTGGAAAGAACCCACGTGTCCTTCAGTAGATGAATGGATACAAAAATTGTGGTACATTTACACAATGGAGTAGTACTCAGCCATCAGAAACAATGACTTTATGAAATTTTTAAGAAAATGGATGCATCTAGAGAATATCATCCTGAGTGAGATAACCCAGTCACCAAAGAACAGACATAATATGCCGTCACTGATAATTGGATATTAACCCCAGAAAGCTCTAAACACCCCAGAAACAATCCACAGACTCTTAGAAGTTCAATAAAAAAAGAAAAGAAACTATCATTATGCTTAATTCTTACACACCAAGAAAACTTTTCCTAATTCCAGGTTATATCCTGTTTTACATGTACTTTATGCTCATTGGAACTAGTTAGATCTTAATACACACTATCAAATTTTTTTTAAAAAAACCAAGCACTGAGAAATTTGTTTTTGTATACTTTTATGCTTTATTTTATACTTTGTTCAGTTGAATAACAAAGTCACATTTTTTTTTGGTCTGGGTCAGTGTTTCCTAGCCAATGGATGATGATTTCTTTGGGGATCAGATATCAAGTTTTTACATTATAGTTCATAATAGTAAAATTATAGTTATAATGTAGAAATGAAAAATAATTTTGAAAAGCTCTACACCATAAAGTTAAAGAGTTGAACCATTGATTGCTGTGTGATGGAGAACAGTGTCATGCCGACTCACTGCAAAAGTCAATGAAAAATAAGTTTTCTAGTATACTTAGCAATCAAAATCAAAATATAAATTCAGAAGATCTAGCACAGACATCTGCCAACTCCATAATTTCTGGATAACCTCTGGGATATACTATGAGTCCTGCTTTGATGATTCTGTGGCCTGTGTTGTCCTGATGTCAGGAGGGGAAATTAAAAATAAATGGAATGAAGGAAAAATTATTGAATTAAAAAGTACAAAGATTATTGATGAATTACAGTGTGATGTCTGTATTTAAACATGATACTTTAACTTGAGTGAAATACAAACATATTTATTATAAAATTAAAATTTGAATGTATTTATAGTTTTTGTTTACAAAATTAAATGAGTACTCTTTTTTTTTTTTTTACCTTTCATGCATTATAAGAGTGTATGTCATTATTATGTAAGGAGCTATTATTAAATAAATCAGACATAACTCAAATATTTCAAACAAAATATTTAAGAAACCAACACTGCTATCTTAAAAGTCTACATACATAGAAATCCCACTGAATACCTTCAGATGTTTTAATGACTGTGTTTAATTATTCAAGACATACTTTGGTATACTATGAATTCATTAAAGATTTTTCTAGTAAAATCTGAAATTTAGTTTTTTAACTGAGTTGGAATTTAAATTCCTATTATTTTAGCAAGAGTTTATAGTATAATAACTTTTAATATTCATTGTATCATTCATTTAGACCATATATCTGAATATCAGTCTTATCTGAAGCAGCCAGTTTTTTCTCTTTGGTGAATGAGAGAATAAAATGATAACAAAAGTGGAAAAAATACATCTCTCCTAAATTGAAAGTATTTCAGCTGAGTGTCAGGTTATGACACATATAAAAGTTGAGTAATTTTGATTCTTAAAGCATACTACATAACTTAACTTTCATTGTCTATCACAGGGAGCAAGCACACAACCCTTTTCTAGCACCTAAGAATCAAAATCTCTACATTTAATAGTATTATGACAGTGGAGACAGCTTTCATTCTTACCACCCCTTTCTCTTTTCAAATCTGTTTGCTTCTTCCTTCTCTCTTCTCTTTTCTGTTTCTCCCCTCTCTTGCCATATTTTTGCTTCCCTTCCCCTTCCTATCTTTCAACCTACCTATCTTCATTTCTGTTTTTCTCTTTTTCCACAGCTTTAAACCCTTAACTTTATTTCTCTTTTTTAATTTTCATAAATACTTATTGTCACTGTAAAATTGAAGTTTTATAAAATACTTAATTTCTAGGAAAGCCCAGAAAATGTTCTTTGCTACAGCTAATGATTTTATAAATTCAATCCCCAAAAATTAAGATTAATGGATCTTCCAACTTCCACAGTATTAAGCCTGGGAATACAATATTTAAATATAACCTTTTGTTCTGACCAGTTGTTCAGTTTTGGAAAAGCTAAACCCATGATTAATTTTTCTAATATGGATTTCATCTGCCTGATTTTCCACAACATGATATGTATCAATTTTTAAAATGTGTAACATGCTATCAATATGTCTCCATATACTTGAAAAGCTTTGCATTAAATTGCTTAGTCAATACCAAAATATAACACAAGATTTATTATTAATTTTATTATGCATAATCTTCCAAATACTTCAAACTTTAATAATATCAGCATAATTTTTGAGTTTGGCAATATATTTTATTGAATTTCTAGGAATGATGTATAAGCTGTATTTAGATATAGAAAATTAAGGAATAGAATGCCCAGGGACATTGGGTTTTCAAAATGTAAGATATAAACCATTTTTCATAAGCCACTCACATATTTTGCTGCTTGTTTGGAAAAGGCTCAGAAAAGACTTAAATAATCCAAGAAAGAGTAACTATTAATCTTTTATTACAAATTGAGGACATTGAAATTATCATTCACAGTTCATAAATATCCTATAAAGATAAGAATTATCTTAAATTGACATAGAAAATTTAGAGCTAAAAGGACTAAATCAATTGCAAAATTTGTGAAGCTAGTTAATCATCCTGCTGGGACTGAAATTCAGCCTATTACAACTGCAGAGATAAATTTTTCATGTAGTAGCACAAATTTGGCTCTCATGATGTCATTATATTTGCCTGATCTTCTCTAATTAGCTTATAATCTCTTTGAGAACAATGAAATGAAATCATTTATGAATTAACTCAAATACACATGAATTTAAATATTAATGAAATACTTAAAATAGATGCAGAAATTCTTACTTTCTAAAGATTATATAATCACCTAAGAAAAGCATGTGCAGTAATTTTATAATTATAAAATTATATGTTTCTGAGGCAAATGGCTTAAAATATAATTTTAATGAAATTCTATCAAATTATCTAACTTTACTGAACAAGATTTTAATCTTTTTTCTATAACATATTTTCTTGGGACAACTAGAGGTAAGATGATTTTGTAATGTAGAGTTTTTTGAATTTGGATATCCTAATAATACTTTTTTACCTTTGATGCATTTTCAACCTTTTCTAATTAACTATATGAATGATTATTAAGTATGGTTACAATATACTACCATTAATATTTTCTACAATACTGAAACAGATAATCTAAGAGAGAGAAATTTTATGATACATATGTTCATACAAATTGTAAATTACAAATCTGGTAAGAGACTCAGACTTCTGATTTTGTGGTTAAGAATCCCAATCTTCAAACAATTTCAAAGATGGATTTTTTGATGGTCAATATTCTTTATATACCTGACTGATTTTAAATGGCCTTGGGGATAACATTGAGGGCGTGTCTGTGAAGCCATGAAGCTGTTACTTGAGAGATTTAACTGAACAGGAAACATTAGCCATCTGAACAATATGGGCAGCACCATTCCATGGATTGTGGTCCAGAATGCATACAAAGGGAGAGGAAGAAGTCAACTGGATATTCATTTTTCTCTCTCTGTCATTGACTGTGAGTACAACATGAACCATTATCTCATCTATCCAGCACTATGTCTTCTATGATACAGTAGACATTACCCTCTCAAACTGCAAAGTGAACAAGATGAAAAAAATGATATTTCAGATAGAAAGGAATTACAACCCATAGATGGAAATGCTGAAAGTAGAAGTTTTTGAGAGTTAAGTTACAGTTTCATGAGTTTAAAAATTTCAATTCAAAGTAGAAATGAAAATTGTTATGTCAATTAAAGTTGGGGAATTAGTCCAATGGAGACTAGACCTTTTAAGGTGAAACATCATTTATTCAGTGGGAAGTAAAAGGGTTCATATTAAAGAAACCAGACTTTTGGTCCTTAAGGCCGTGAGGTCGCAAAGGCTGTTCATTGCCAAATCAGTAAATACATAGATGCAACTTTATTAATTGTATCCAAAGTTTATGTTCATATTTGGGTATACCATCTATCTATCTATCTATCATCTATCTATCTATCTATCTATCTATCTATCTATCTATCTATCTATCTATTATCTATCTATCTATCTATCTATCTGCATCTATACAGACACACACATGTGCTATGGCAACTGAAAAAAGACCATGTACTGAAACAAAGCAAAGGGGTATACAGGATATTTTTGAAAAGAAAGGGAAGAAATTTTGGAATTAAAATACAATTAAGCCTCTTTTCAGGACAACAAGTGGACTCAAGATAATCCCATATCTCTTCTATTGTTCCTGAGGGCCAGGCCCTTTACCTCATTTTCAGCTCTTTAACAGGGATACCACTCTGATTTCTTCTTATTTGACCCAACCCCCAACCTTCCTTTTTTTCTAACTCATTCCATTATCCTAAGGTTTCATTACCAGCAGGCATTCACTGTGAATGTACGATCTAAGCAGAACATGGAAACAAACTGAACAGAAAAACTAAAAACCCTCATCATTCTGATCACCCCCTCCAAATTCGATCCTTCAGTCTCATCTCCGGAGCTTCAGCAGAAAACAAGCTTCCTTCCCTCAGATCAACATCTCCTGTAGGATTTGTCATCTGTCATCTCCTAATGTTCCTTTCTCAACTTTATAGCATCATTACAGCCCCCAATTCCAGCAGGCACCCCTACTAGAACATAGGCCATGCCTGACAGAAAAACTGGTAAGCTGCCTGAAAAACATTTTACAAATTGCTGGAAAACTCTAAAAGAAATGTACACCATCCTTATCCATCAAGAGAATGCAAATCAATAAATACATTGAGATGCCATCTAATATTTGTCAGAATGGCTAAAATCAGGAACACAATTGAGAGAGTATGATAGAAAAGCTGTGGAGAAGGGGGAGGGGCTGCTCCATTGCTGGTGGAAATGCAAAATTATACAGCCACTATGGAAATCAATATAGTGGTTTTTCAACAATTTTGAATTCTCCTGCTTCAAGATCCAACTATACTATTCTTGAGCATATACCCAAAGAATATTCTAGTCAACTACAATGACACTTGTTCAACTATGTTGACTGTGGTTTTATTCATATTATCAAGAAAATGAAAACAACCTAGATGCCCCTCAAAAGAATAGTAGATGAAGAAAATATGGCACATATACAAAGAGGAGTATTATTCAGCAATATAAAATAAAAATGACATTATGAAATTACATTGCAAATGGACAGAGCAAGATTAAGATCATCCACTGTAAGCTAAAAAACCCAGAAAATAACTTTACTATGTAATTAACTCGAGTAAAAGTAAAAGCCTTTAAGTAAAAGATAATGAAGCTATAATCTATAGACCTAGAGGTTAAATTAAAATGTGGAAGTGTGGGGGGTTCATGACTCTCCGTCAGAAGGTGATTTTACAGGCAGACAAGGGGCAGAATCCTAGTGTTTGGAATTTTCCTAGAATGTATGGAAGTTATTCTATTGAGGACTCCTAGTAATGGAGGAGTCTCAACTGACTATCGCTTGTCACTATTTGTGGCTTTCAGCGACAGGACAATTAAGTTGTTGGACTGGGTGTGGGTGGTTTATCCCAGGGGAATTTCAAGGCTACCTATTGTTACTACAAAATGTTGATCTCTGCAAACCAACAGCAGAGCCCTATTGCCTAATACAATGCCCAGATAGAATATTCAACAAAGAACTTGAGCTGGTACTTACATGAAGCCTTCATCCCAATGTTCAAACATTTTAATGTGAGAATGTATACTGTGGACTACTTAAAGAGAAATATGGATACCATAACAGTCATTAAACCTTTTATCTACTACCTGTCCTGCTTGCAAAATATGCTAGAACAATGGTAGTACTTGTGGGGATGGACAACCAAATTTGGATTTGACTTAAGACTAATTGCACAAGAGGGAATAATGTCTGATATTACTTTGGCAATTGAGAACCAGAGATTAGGTAGCCTAGAGACCTAAAGTATACCAAATATTATTGGTTTAAATGACAACAAAATGTACCAACCAAATGGTTTACAATGATATTCCTCTACACTCAGATCAGTGCGTAATTTAGAGGTTTCCCTTGGCAGTGTATGGAAACATGCAGAGACACACAACTGAACATTATGTAGAAGGTATAAATGAGAGGTTTTGCTCAAATACCCCCCTCTTAGACTTCAGAGAATTCAATGGAAGAGGAGTCAGAAAAATTGTAAGAGCCAGAGGAGAGGGAGAGCACTAGGAGATCAAAACAATGTGCATAGCGGCAAGGCCTACATAGGTCTATGTCAGGTCTTCTGCATATATATTATAGCTATGAGCTTAGTGTTTTATGGGATTCCCAATTGTGAGAATGATGGTTTCTTAGATTCTATTGCCTGATCTTGGAACTCTTTCTCTGGTTGGGTTGCTCTGTCTAAATTCAATATGATAGTTTTCTTTATCTTATCTTATTTTATTATGTTTGATTGCTATCTCTTTTCTAATGACATTAAAAGTGAGAGTTGAGGTACATTGGCAAAGAAGAAATAAAGGAATCACTGTTTATAAGTGATATGGCAATATACATAAGCAACCCCAAAAATTTTATCCAAGAAATTCTCTAGCTTATAAGCAACTTCAGCAAAGTGGCCAGACATAAAATTAACTCATATAAACCAGTAGTCTTCCTTTATACAACTAATAAACAGACTGAGAAAGAAGTTATAGAAACAACCCCCTTTATGATAGCCACAAATATTTAAAAATATCTTGGGGTAACACAAACCAAACAAGGCAAAGATTTGTACAACAATAACTTCATGTCTCTCAAGAAACAAAAAATCAAAGAAGATCTCAGAAAATGTAGAGACGTCACATGATCATGAATTGGCAGAATTAACATAGTAAAATGTCCATTCTACCAAAGGAAATCTACACATTTGATCAATTCTCATCAAAATCCCAACACAATTCTTTAATTTTTCAAAGACATGGAAAAAGCAATTCTCAATTTCATCTAAAAAAATACCCACACACAACTCTGTGAACCCGTGTCTGCAAAACAGGAGCACAGACCATCTGCCACCAGGAACAGCGAAGATCCAGGGACACAGGCTTGTTGAGACTGCACTGTGAGTAGCCAGGGTGCAGAGAGGTTTTTGCCAAGCACCTGGAAAGTGCATCCCACCCCTGATTGCTTCAGGGGAGCAGGAACTCTGCCATAGGTTCTTGGTTTCCACCCAGATGGCCTGTGCATGCAGAATAGGTGCTCAGGCCATCTGACAACAGGAAGAGTTGAGATCCAGGGACACAGGCCTGGTGAGACTGTGTTGCAAGTAGCTGGGATGCAGAGAGTTCTGGGCCAAGCGAACGGAAAGAACGCACCCCTCCCTGATTAGTTTAAGGGAGCAGGAACTTTGCCTTAGGGACTCAGATTTCACCAGGAGGGCCCTTGCATGCAGAACAAACTCTCATTCCATCTGCCACAGGAAACAGCAGAGATCCAGGGACACAGGCCAGGTACACGAGAGAGGTGGGAACCAATTATTGGCAACAAGACCACATATAATCACAGAAAACTAGGTGGCAAGCGCAAAGCAAAAGAACTTACACCAAGGAAACCAAGACAACCTGGCAACACCAGAACCCAGCTCTACCATCAGAGCAAACAGCAGAATGCCAAAAACTTCAGAAAAAGAAGACTCAGACCTGAAATCATACCCCAAGAAGATGATAAAGATTCTTAAAAAAGAACAGGAGGAAAAGCATAAAGAAATGTAAGCTTTTAAAGAGGAAAGAAGAAAAACACTCAAAGAAATCAAGGAAGAAGAGGAAAACAGAACCAAATAGATGAAAAAATTGAAGAAAGAATTTAAAATGGAAATAGAATCAATGAAAGAGACAACCTTGGAGGTAGAAAACCTAAAGAAGAAATCAGTAGTCACAGATGCAAGCATTTCCAACAGACTACAAGAGATGCAAGAGAAAATCTCAGAGGCCAAAGAAAACATGAAAACATGGACAAAACAGTCAGACAAGATATAAAAGAGAAAAGCTTCTAAACTAAAATGTCCAGGAGATTGAGGACACAATGAGAAGACCAAACCTATGGATAAAAATAATAGAAGAGGGTGAAGATATCAACTAAGAGGCATGGTAAATATATTCAACAAAATCATAGAAGAAAACATTCCTATCCTTAAGAATCAGATGACCATGAGAATAAAAGAAGCCTACAGAACTCCAAATAGAGTGAACCAGAAAAGAAATTTCTCCCAAATGATAATAGTCAAAATACGAAGTTCCCAAAGCAAAGAAAGAATACTAAAAGAAGTAAGAGGAAAAAGTCATGTAACATATAAAGTCAGACCAATCAGAATCACACCCAATGTCTCAAAACAGACTATGAAAGCTAGAAGATCTTGGAGAGACATCATGCAGACCCTGAGAAAACACAAGTGTCAACCCAGGTTGCTATACCCAGCAAAACTCTCAATCACCATAGATGGAGAGAACAAAATATTTCAGGACAAAACTAAATTTAAACAATATCTGATCACAAATCCAGAACTACAAAAAATTATGGTGGAAAATGGAATAAAAGGAGGGAAACTACATTGTAGTAAAAACAGGAAAATAACTAAGCAAGAAAACCAAAAGGAAGAAAGATACACAGGCACAATTCTACCTCTAAAAGCAATAATAGCAGGAAACAGCTACCACTATTCCTTAATATCTGTTAAACTAAATGGACTCAATTACCCAACACAACCATATAGGCAATGAGACATGTTACATAAACAGAATCCAGCATTTTGCTACACACAGGAAACTCATGTCAGAGACAAAGACAAACACTATCTCAGAATAAAAGTTTGGTAAAAAACCTTCCAAGAAAACAGCCCCAAGAAGCAAGCTTGATTGGCCATTCTAATATTGAATGAAGTAGATTTTCAACCAAAAGTTATCAGAAAAATTAAGAAAGGACACTTTTAACTCATTACAGGAAAAATTTGTCAGGAAGAATTCTCAATCCTTAATATAAATGCTCCAAATACAAGAGCACCCATATTCAAAAAAGAAACCCTGTTAAAGCTCAAAAGATACATTGCACACCACACAATAATAGTTGGAGACCTCAACACCCCACTCTCATCAAGGTACATATCATAGAAACAGAAACTGACCAAGGACAGGGTGAAACTAGCAGAAGTTATGAACCAATTGGAATTAATAGATATCTAGAGAACATATCATCCTAAAAAAAAAAAAAATACACCTTCTTCTCAGCACTTCATGGCACTTTCACCAAAATTGACCAAATAATCAGTCATAAAACAAGCCTCAATAGGTATAATAGGATTGAAATAATCCTATGCATCCTATAAGATCACCAGGAATACGGCTTGTCTTTAATAAAAACAAAGACAACAAAAAGCCCACATAAACATGGAAACTAAACAATGCTCTATTAAACGATACCAGGGTCAAAGAAGTAATAAAAAAAATTAAGGATTTTCTAGAATATAATGAAAATGAAAACACAACATACCCAAACCAATAGAATGAAATGAAAGCAGTACTGAAATGAAAACTCAAAGCTCTGCGTGATTCAAAAAAGAAACTGGAGAGAGCATACACAAGCAACTTCACAGCACAGTTGAAAGCCCTAGAATGAAAGAATGCAGATACACCCAAGTGGAGTAAAGGGCAAAAAAAAAAAAAAAAAAAAAAACAAACTCAGAACAGAAATTGTACAAAGAGAAACAGCTGGTTCTTTGAGAAAATTAACAAGATTGATAAACTCTTAGACAGACTAACTAGAGGGCAAAGAAAGAGTATCCAAATTAACAAAATCAGAACTGAAAGTGGAGATATAATAACTGAAACTGAGCAAAATCAAACAATCAACAGATCCTACTACAAAAGCCTATACTCAACAAAGCTGAAAAATCTCGATGAAATGGATTAATTATGAGACAGATACCAGGTACTAAATTTAAACCAGGACCAGGTAAACCATCTAAATAATCCCATAACATCAAAAGCGTAAAAACCATAAGAAGCCCAGGTCCAGATGGGTTCAGTGTAGAATATTATCAGACATTTATTGCAGACATAAAACCAATACTCTCCAAACTATTCCACAAGATAGAATCAAATGGAATACTACTGAACACATTTTTTGAGGCTACAATAACCCTCATTCCTAAACCACACAAAGACCCTACCAGGAAAGAGAACAAAAGACCAAACTCACTTATGAACATCAATGCAAAAATACTCAACAGAATCCTTGAAAACTGAATCCAAGAACAAATCAAACAATCATTCACCATAGTCAAATATGCTTCATCCCTGGAAGGCAGAGATAGTTTCATATGAAGAAATCCATCAACATAATCCACCATATAAACAAACTCAAAGAAAAAGCCCCATGATCATCTCACTAGATGTTGTGAAAGCATTTGACAAAATTCAACACCTCTTCATAGTAAAAGTCTTGGAAAGAACAGGAAATCAAGACTCATACCTAACATAATAAAAGCAATATACATCAGACCAAAGGCAAATATCAAACTCAACAATGGGAAACTTGATGCAATACCACTAAACTCGGGGACTTGAAAAGGCTGCCCACTCTCCTCCTAGCTATTCAACATAGTACTGGAAAAACTGGCCTGAGCCATTAGACAGCAAAAGGAAATCAAAGAGATAGAAATTGAAAAAGAAGAAGTTAAAACATCACTGTTTGCAGAAGACATGACAGTGTACTTAAGTGATCCCAAAAATTTCACCAGAGTACTTCTAATCTGATAAATAAGTTCAGGAAAGTAGCTGGATATAAAATTAGCTCAAACAAAAAAGAGGCTTTTGTCTACTCAAAGGACAAACATGTGAAGAAAGAAATTAGGGAAAAGATACCCTTCACAATAGTCACAAAAACTATGAAATACCTTGGTGTGACTGTAAATAAGCAAGTGAAGGACCTGTATGACAAGAAGTTAATACCTCTAAAAAAGGAAATCTAGGAAAACCTCAGAAAATAGATATCACATGCTCATGGATTGGAAGGATCAACACTGTAAAAATGGCCATCTGACCAAATGCAATCTACAGATCCAATGCAATCCCCATCTAAATTCCAATACAATTCTTCATAGAGTTGGAAAGAGCAATGTGTAATTTCATCTGGAATAACAAAAGTCCTAGAATAACAAAATCCATAATCAACAACTAAAAATCATCTGTGGGAATAAACTTCCTTGATCTCAAGCTATATTACAAGGAAATTGTGCTAAAAACTGCATGGTACTGGTACAGAGATAGGCATGTGTATCAATGAAATAGAATAGTAGATCCAGAAATTAGCCATCACATATGTGGTCACTTGATTTTTGACAAAGGAGCTGTAAACATTCAATTAAAAAGGAACAGTCAACAAATGGTGGAAACTCAGGGTTGTTTTGATTTGCATTTCCAAGATGGCTAAGGATGTGGAGCACTTCCTCAGATGTTTCTCGGCCATTAAGTGTTCCTCGGCCATTAAGTGTTCCTCAACTGAGAACGTTTTTTGTTTAGCTCTGTACCCCATTTTTAAATAGGGTTATTTGATTCTCTGGTGTCTAGCTTTTTGAGTTCCTTGTATACCTTGGATATTAGGCCTCTATCTGATGTGGTGTTGGTAAAGATCTTTTCCCATTCTCTTGGTTGCTGTTTTGTCTTCTTGACAATGTCCTTAGCCTTACAGAAACTTTGCAATCTCATTAAGTCCCATTTGTTAATCTTTGACCTTAGAGCTTGAGCCATTGGAGTTTTGTTCAGGAAATTTTCTCCTGTGCCTATGTGTTCTAAGGTTTTCCCTACTTTTTCATCTAATAGTTTCAGTGTATCTGGTTTAATGTGGAGATCTTTGATCCACTTACCCTTGAGCTTTGAAGTTCTTGTCATACAGGTCCTTCACTTGCTTAGTTAGAGTCACACCAAGGTATTTCATAGTTTCTGTGATGATTGTGAAGGTTACCTTTTCCTTAATTTCTTTCTCCACATGTTTGTCCTTTGAGTACAGGAAGGCTACTGATTTGTTTGAGTTAATTTTGTATCCAGCAACTTTGCTGAACTTGTTTATCAGATGTAGGAGTTCTCTGGTGGAATTTTTGGGGTCACTCAAGTACACTATCATGTCATCAGCAAATAGTGATGTTTTTATCTCCTCCTTTCTGATTTGTATCCCCTTGATTTCCTTTTGCTATTTAATTGCTCCAGCCAGGACTTCCAGTACTATGTTGAATAGGTAGGGGGAGAGTGGGCAGCCTTGTAGAGTCCCTGATTTTAGTGGGATTGCTTTAAGTTTCTCACAATTAAGTTTGATGTTGGCTGTTGGTTTACTGTATATTGCTTTTATTATGTTTAAGTATGGGCCTTGGATTCCTGTTCTTTCCAGGACTTTAAACATGAAGGGGTGTTGTATTTTGTGGAAATCTTTCTCAGCGTCTAGTGACATAACCATGTGATTTTGTCTTTGAGTTTGTTTATATGGTGGATTACGTTGATGGATTTCCTTATGTTAAACCATCCCTGCATCCCAGGGATGAAGCCTACTTGGTCATGATGAATGATGGTTTTCATGTGTTCTTGGATTCGGTTTGCAAGGATTTTGTTGAGTATTTTTGCATCAATGTTCATAAGTGAGATTGGTCTGAAGTTCTCGTTCCTTGTAGGGTCTTGGTGTGGTTTAGGTACGAGGGTTATTGTAGCCTCAAAAAATGAGTTGGGTAATATTTCATCTGGTTCTATCTTTTGGAATAGTTTGGTGAGTATTGGTGTTATATCCCCAATATATATCTGATAAAATTCTGCACTGAACCCGTCTGGACCTGGGCTTTTTTTGGTTGGGAGGCTTTTGATGACTTCTTCTATTTCTTTAGGTGTTATAGGGTTATTTAGATGGTTTACTTGGTCCGGGTTTAACTTTGGGGCCTTGTATCTGTCTAGGAATTCGTCCATTTCCTCCAGATTTTCCAATTTTTTGGTGTATAAGTTTTTGTAGTAGGATCATATGATTTCTTGAATTTCCTCAGTTTCAGTTGTTATGTCACCACTTTCCTTTCTGATTTTGTTAATTTGTATACTCTCTCTTTGCCCTCTAGTTAGTCTGGCTAGGGGTTTATCAATCTTGTTGATTTTCTCGCAGATCCAACTCTTTTTTTTGTTGATTTTTTCAATGGTTTTTTTTGTTTCTATTTGGACTATTTCTGCCCTAATTTTGATTATTTCTTGCCGTCTACTCTTTTTGGGTATATCTGCTTCCTTTTGTTCTAGGGCTTTTATCTGTGCTGTCAGGTTGCTGATGTGAGCTCTCTCCAGTTTCTTTTTGGAAGCACTTAGGGTTATGTGTTGTCCTCTCAATAGTGTTTTTATTGCATCCCATAGGTTTGGGTATGTTGTGTTTTCATTTTCGTTGAATTCTAGAAAATCCTTAATTTATTTCTTTATTTCTTCTTTGACCCTGCTATCCTTTAACAGAGCTTTGTTTAGTTTCCATGTGTATGTGGGCTTTTTGTTGTCTTTGTTGTTGTTAAAGACCAGCCGTAGAACATGGTGATCTGAGAGGATGCATGTGAGTATTTCAATCTTCTTATATTGAATGAGGCTCATTCTGTGTCAATTTGGTCAATTTTCGAGAAAGTGCCAGGGGTGGTGAGAAGAAGGTGTATTCTTTTACTTTAGGATAGTATGTTCTGTATATATCTATCAATTCTAGTTGGTTCAAAGTCTCTGCTAGTTTTGCAGTGTCCTTGTTCAGTTTCTGTTTCCCTGATCTGTCCATTGCTGAGAGTGGGGTATTAAAGTCTCCCACTATTATTGTGTGCGGTAAAATGTATTTTTTGAGCTTTAGTAGGGTTTCTTTTATGAATGTGGATGATTTTTTATTTGGATCATAATTGTTAAGGATTGAGAGTTCCTCCTGTCAGATTTCCCCGGTAATGAGTAAAAAGTGTCCTCCCTTATCTTTTTTGATAACTTTTGGTTGGAAATTTACTTTATTCAATATTAGAATAGCCACTCCAGCTTGCTTCTTGGAGCAGTTTGCTTGGAAGTTTTTTTCCCACCCTTTTACTCTGAGATAATATCTGTCTCTCTCTCTGAGATGAGTTTCCTGTATGCAGTTGAGACCATTTATGTTAATAGATATCAAGGAATAGTTGTTTCTTTTTCCTGCCATTATTGTTTTTTGGGTTAAGTTGTGTCTGTGTCATTTTCTTCTCTTGGATTTCTTGTTTTTGAGTTTTCTTGTTTTACTAGGCTGTATTTTCCCTCATTGTATTGGGTTTCTCACCTATAATTCGTTGTAGTGCTGGGTTTGTCGTCAGATATTTTGTGAATATTGATTTGTCTTGAAATATCTTCGTCTCTCCATTGATGGGTATTGATAGTTTTGCTGGGTATAGCAGCTTGGGCTGGCACTTGTGTTCTCTTCAGGAGTGCATGATGTCTGTCCAGGCTCTTCTAGCTTTTATAGTCTCTGTTGAGAAATCGGGTGTGAGTCTGATTGGTCTGCCTTTATATGTTACCTGACCTTTTTCCCTTACTGCTTTTAGTATTCTTTCTTTACTTTGGGTACTTGATGTTTTTACTATTATGTGTCTGGAGGTATTTATTTTTTGTCCAACCTATTTGGACTTCTGAAGGCTTCTTTTATTCTCGTGGTCATCTCATTCTTGAGGGTAGGGAAGTTTTCTTCTATGATTTTGTTGAAGATATTTACTGTGTTCCTTAGTTGATTCTCTTCTCCCTCTTCTATTCCTATTATCCTTAGGTTCGCTCTTCTCATTGTGTCTTGGATTACCTGGACATTTTGGGTTAGGAGCTTTTTGTTTTTTGCATCTTCTCTGGCTGTTTTGTCTATGTTTGCAATGTTGTCTTCTGCCCCTGAGATACTCTCTACGATCTCTTGTAGTCTATTGGAAATGCTTGCTTCTGTGACTCCTGATTTTTTTTTTTTTTTTTTTTTTTTTGGTGTTCTGACTCTAGGGTTATCTCTTTTAGTGTTTTCTTTATTGTGTCAATTTCTGTTTTAATTTCCCTCTTCCATTCCTTTATTTCTTTGGTTCTGTTTTCCTCTTGTTCTTTTAGTTCTTTGAGTGTTTTTCTGTTTCTTCTTTAAAAGCTTTTGAATCTTTTTGCTTTTCCTCTCTTTCTTGTTTAAGTATCTCTATCAGCATCTTGAGGTATGATTTCAGGTCTGTGTCTTCTTTTTCTGGAGTGTTTGGAATTCTGGTGTTTGCTGTTATGGGAGAGCTGGGTTCTGGTGTTACTAGATTGTCTTGGTTTCCTTGGGATATACTCTTTCTCTTTCCTCTTGCCATTTTGTTGTCAGTGATATGTTCTTGCCTTTCCCTTGTATCTGGTCTGTGTCCCTGGTTCTCCACTGGTCCAGGTGTCTGATGGGCCGAGCCCTGTTTTATGCCTCAGAGTTGTCGGGTGTGAGCAGAAGTTCCAACGTTCTGTTTCCTGAATTTTCCCTCGGTGGAAACAGAAGTTCTAATTTTCTGTTCCCAATCTCTGGGTCGGGCAAGGCAGGGCAGGGCAAGGTGGGGTGTGCACTTTCCGTGTGCACTTCGCAGAGATCTCTCTGCTCCCCTGCAGCCCAGGTCTCCCACCCACCAGTTGCTCAGCCTCTACGAGCTGCCGTTCCGGGTGGCATATGGGCCAGGCTCCACTCTGCATCCTGAAGTCGCCTCCGGGTGGAAACAGGAGTTCTAATTTTCTCTTCCCAATCACTGGATCGGCCAAAGCAGGGCTGGGCAAGGTAGGGTGTGCACTTTCCGTTTGCACTTCGCAGAGATCTCTCTGCTCCCCTGCAGCCTAGGTCTCCCACTCACCAGTTGCTCAGCCTCTATGAGCCGCTGTTCAGTGTGTCGACTATATTTTCAGTACATGGTAATCATCCAGCTGGATGTCAGTATGTAGAAGAATGAAAATGGAGCAATTTTTGTCTCCTTGTACCAAGTTCAAGTCCAAGTGGATCAAGGACATGCAAATGAAACTAAATACACTGAATATTATAGACCAGAAAGTGGGAAAGAACTTTGAACTCATTGGCACTGGGAGAAATTTCTCAAACAGAATTTTAATGCTTCATGCTCTGAGGTCCAGAATCAATAATGCCTCCTTAGGAAACTGGAAAGCTTCTGTAAAACAAGGGACATAGTTTATAAAACAAATTGTGATCCTACAGACTAAAAAAAAAAATTGGTAATCCCACATTCGATAGAAGGTTATTAACCAAATATGTAAATAACTCAAGAAGCTAACCACCAAAATACCAAACAACCCAATCAAAATATAGGGTATAAAACTTAACTGAAAATTCACAACAGAGGAATCTTGAATGGCTGAGAAGCACCTAAAAATACCCAAAGTCCTTAGTGATCACAGAAATGCAAATCAGAATCATTAGGATTAAAACCTCAGGTGACAACACATGTTGTTGAGGATTCAAAGACAGTAGAACACTCCTCCATTGCTGGTTTGATTGCAAACTGGTACAACCACTCTGGTAATCAATTTGGAGGTTCCCCACTAAATTGAAAATAGATCTACACAAAGACCCAGCAATACCACTCTTTAGAATATACCCAAAAGTTGCCCCACCATTCCACACGAGCAAGTGTTCCACTATGTTTGTAACAGCCTTATTTTTGGTAGCCAGACGATGGAAACAACCCAGATGTTCCACAACAGAAGAATGGATACAAAAAATGTAATTTATTTACACAATGGAATATTACTCTGCTATTAAGAATGAGGACATCCTGAGTTTTGCAGAAAAATAGATGGAATTAAAATATCATCCTGAGTGAGGTAACTCAGACCAAAAAGGACATACATGGGATGGAAATGGAGAGAATCCTGGGGGAAAATACAGTCCAGGAAAAGGGCCAAAAGCAGACCCATCTCAAAGAGAGGTCCCAAGGCCTGAAACAATTATTGGAGCTATGGAGCACTCACCAAAAGGGACCTATTAAGACTTTCCTCCAAAAAACTCAACAAGCAACTGAAAGAGTCAGATGCAGATATTTGCACCTATCCAACCAACAGAAGCTGCTGACCCCTATTATTGAATTAGGGAAAAGCTGGAGGAATTTGAAGAGGAGGGCAAACCTATAAGGAGACCAACAGTCTCAATTAAGCTGGAACCCTAAGATTTATCAGATACTGGATCATCAAACAGGCAGCATACACCAGCTGATAAGAGGTTCCCAACACATATACAGGAGAGGATTCTTGGGAGTGAGTTTAATCAGAGAAGATGCATTTAACTCTCAAGAAACTTGAGGCCTTGGGGAATTGAGAGGTCTGGTGGGGTGGATGAGGTGGGGACAGTCTTGTGGATACTGGGTTTGGGATTGGATGTTGGTTGGGGAGGAGGTATGGAATGTGGACCAAGGTGGGCCAGGAGAGAAATAAAATCTGAAAAAATATATATATATTGAGAGAGAGAGAGAGAGAGAGAGAGAGAGAGAGAGAGAGAGAGAGAGAGAGAGAGTCTGGAGAAGGCAGAAAGTGGGGAGGTGTTACAGCTTTGTGTAGATAGATAATCTTCAAAGGTGTCAGAAGTCCAAAGATTATGGCATTTATGGACATTTTATAAATTAAAGATCATATGACTAGAGACCTGTCTGCCCCTGACAACATTCAAAGAAGAAATTGAGCTTAGTATTGCTCCAGTTGTCCTGAGACAGTCACTAGGAAAGAATTGCCTCATTCATCTACAGACAATACTGCCCAGAAAGGAAGACTCTTGTGGAATAGTTGGATGATAAATTTGCCAAGTCAAAATTATAAGCCCGTCAAAATTCTGCATCACAAAGGTCTGTCAGATATAATCCTGGGCCAGAAGACTGAAGACTGATGCTCCAAAGTTTTGAGAGATGAGTGATTGTCCAAGTGATCAGTGGTTTTTATAAATTGGCTTGTTTTGCAACCTGTGATTTGTGTTTCTCATATATTATGTAATATTAATCACAGTGGGGTTTCTTACATGGTAAAAGACTGGTAGCCTCATAGCCAAACCAGCTGTTTGAGATTAAGAAAGTTAATATAGATCTAAAAAGGTGGTTTTCAGATGACATACAATATAAAACCAAGATATACATCACATGTAGAATTACAGTCTTTTAAGATAGATGAAAAGGTGCTTTATTTAATAGACAAAATTGATAGACTGAATGTTAAGCCTGTCTTATACTTCATAAATTGTAGAACAGTAATACTTGTACTCATTCTATAGTTGAGGGAAAATAGCCTTTTAAGTGGACAAAATTGGGAAATATAGATGATCCTGCAGCCATTTGTATTAATTCTATCTCCCCCAAAAGGGCTGCCTAGTCATATACTCATGAAGATGACTTCATCTGAACATTTTCATTTTAATTAGTAAAATAAAGGTAAGAGCCAGTGGTTGGTCAGGAGAAGGGAGGTGGAGAAAGAGGAGGGTCAGAGGTGAGAAGACAGAGGAGGAGAAAGGAGAAGTTTCAAGATAGAGATCGAGAAGGGTGAATTCGATCCAGGTGGGCTTTATCGGTGTTAAGTAGCTATGGACATTTAAGGATTTTATAGGTCTAATATCTTATACAGAAGGGCAGTTTGTATCTTTGTCTATTTGGTGTAATTTTATTGTGTAGAGAGTTTGTGAAATGAGAATTGAATATATAAAACTGTATGAAAAGCTATCAAGTCTTAGAGTCGTGTTTGTGTTGGAGTTTGGGGTAAAGAGATTTGAAATTTAAGCATGGAATTCAGTAAGTGCATGTACTCTGGCAGGTGATCAACAATGGGTGTCTCTCTCAAGTGTATGACCTATACATCTGAATGTGTTTACCTTTAAAATTTGTCTCTAGCCCCATTGCAAGGATGCTTCCCTGGGCACTATATGCTGTGATTTGAATTAGCATTTCTCTCAGCAACTGTCAGGTTATACACTGAGAACCTTTTCTTATATGTAGCAAGATTTGCAGCCAGCTACAAATAACACCCATATACAATAAACATAAAGTACATTACTTAATATATTCATGCATCCTAGCTTTTAAATCTAAAAATGACTCATGTCAGCAAAATAATACCCCTCTTTTTCTGATTATTAGCAATCATAATAATGTGCTTGATCATTTAACAAATTTGAAGAAAATTATTGAAAATAACTATGCAAGCCATATTTTAAACATGATTGTTTTAGAAGGTTTCTGATATAATCAGGCTGACATCAGATAAAAATCTTCTCTTCTGTGCTGCACACATTCTTTATAGCATTTCTAGTGGTTATTTACTAAAGACTGACAATGTTGGAAGAGACTTTGAGGTCAGCAGCAGGTTTCTTTCTGAATGGAATAAAATCAGCAATCTTAACTTTCAAAAAATAGAACTTTAGCTAAGCCAACTTCTCTTCCTCATTAAGTATTATGTAGTATACTAAGAAAGATTTTTGCTGCTTCTATGTTTTTGAGTTAACTTCTTGGCAGCTTTACCGTTACCAATTACTTGCTACAAAATATTTATCTTAATAATTTCTTAAGAGTACTTTTTAAACATTATTATCAAAATAGTCTCTTTTATTTGAGTCTAGGAGTTCATACAGAATTTGATCATACAGTGTCTAGTCTAGGACCTCAAACAGAATAGTCAAACATTCTAATGCTGGGCTACATCTCCATTAAATGCCACTTTTATTAATTTTTTTGGTATAAAACTAGGCATCAAATAATCACATACTTTTCTTAAAGAAAACTTTCCCACTGTGCACCAATGATAAATCTCTATTACCACAGTCTTTGTGGTGTTTCTGTTGTTGCTTTCTCCTTAGATGCTAGGTCCCTCTATTGTATGTCTCTCACCAAGAGGAATATTCCTGTACCTTTGCATAAGAAAACCTACTGTCATGTTTTTTACAAAACAGTGTCTCAAGACAAAGAATAAATATAAGTCAATATATATATATATATATATATATATATATATATATATATATATATATATATATATATAGAATGCATGTCAGCATATGACTCAGTCTACAACTAGACTGAATAATAGTCAAAGCCGTGACAATTAAAGGTGACTTCCATGTACTGATGCCCCTTATGATATCAATAGGCAAACAATGAAGCAAAGCAAAGAGCATTTATCCTATTAGATGTCATCTTTAACTTGTCTTTAAAAATGAATATTTTTTATTATTTTTGTGATCTTCCATGGCTGGTTCTCTTTAGCAACATTTTTAAAAATCTTTTAATCATGTGTTAACACACTTTAATGACATTTTCTTTTCTAGAATTCATGGTTTGCAGAAGAAATGATAGTGTATATAAGTGACCCCAAAAATTCCACCAGAGAACATCTACAGCTGATAAACAAGTTCAGCATAATGGCTGGATATAAAATTAACTCAAACAAATCAGAAGCCTTTCTCTACTCAAAGGACAAACATGTGGAGAAAGATATTAGGGGAAAGATACCCTTCACAATAGTCACAAAAACTATGAAACACCTTTTGTGACCCTAACTAAGGAAGTGAAGGACCTGTATTACAAGAACTTCAAACCTCTAAAAAAGGAAATTGAGAAAGATCTCAGAAAATGGAAAGAACACCCATGTTCATGAATTGGAAAGATCAACATTTTAAAAATGGCCATCTTACCAAAAGCAATCTACAGATTCAATGCAATCCCCAACAAAATTCCAACCCAATTTTTCATTGAGTTGGAAAAAGCAATGTTCAATTTCATATGGAATAACAAAAGACCTAGAATAGTGAAATCTACACTCAACAACAAGAAAAGATCTGGGGGAATCACCATCCCTGACCTCAAGCTATATTACAAGTCAAATGTGCTGAAAACTGCATGGTACTGGTACAGAAATAGGCATCTGGATCAATGGAATAGAATAGAAGATCCAGAAATGAGCCCTCACATATATGGTCACCTGACTTTTGACAAAGGAGCTGTAAACATTCAATGGAAAAAGGACAGCTTATTCAACACATGGTGTTGGTCCAACTGGCACTCAGCATGCAAAAGAATGAAAATAGACCCTTTCTTATCTCCTTGTACAAAGCTCAAGTGCAAGTGAATCAAAGATCTCCACATTAAACCAGGTACACTGAAACTATTAGATGAGAAAGTAGGGAAAACCTTAGAACACATAGACACAGGAGAAAATTTCCTGAATGGAACACCAATGGCTTGTGCTCTAAGGTCAAAGATTGACAAATGGGACTTAATGATTTTGCAAAGTTTCTGTAATGCTAAGGATACTATCAAGAAAACAAAACAGCAGCCAACAGTGTTGGCAAGTATCTTTACCAACCCCACATCATATCGAGGCCTAATATCGAAGGTATACAAAGAACTCAAAAAGCTAGACACCAGAGAATTTATAACTCTATTAAAAATGGGGTACAGAGCTAAACAAAACGTTCTCAATTGAGGAATATGGAATGGCTGTGAAACATCTAAGGAAGTGCTCAACATCCTTAGCCATCAGGAAAATGCAAATCAAAACAACCCTGAGATTTCACCTCATACCAGTCAGATTGGCCTAGATCCAAAACTCAGATGACAGCAGATGCTAGAGAGGTTGCTGGCAAGGATGTGGAGAAAGAGGAACACTTCCACTCTCAGTGGGGTTGTAAACAGATACAACCACTCTGGAAATCAGTCTGGCGATTCCTTAGAAATTAGGACATAGTGCTACCTGAAGATCCAGCTATTCCACTTCTGGGCATATACCCCAGAGACACTCCAATATACAACAAAGACGCATGCATCACAATATTCATAGCAGCTCTATTTATAATAGCCAGATGCTGAAAAGAACCCAGATGTCCTTTAGTAGATGAATGAATACAAAAATTGTGGTACATTTACACAATGCAGTAGTACTCAGCAATCAGAAACAATGACTTAATGAAATTCTTAAGAAAATGGTTGTATCTAGAGAATATTATTCTGAGTGAGATAAACCAGTCACAAAAGAACAGACATAATATGCAGTCACTGATAATGGGATACTAACCCCTGAAAGCTCCGAACACCCCAGAAACAACTCACAGACTGTGTGAAGTTCAAGAAAAAAAAAAAAAAAAAAAAAACACTATGCTCAATCCTTACATACCAAGAAAACTTTGACTACTCCGGGTTGCATTCTGCTTTACATGTACTTTTTGCTCATTGTAACTAGTAAGACCTTAATACACACTATCAATCCTTTGGGGGGAAACAAAACAAACAAACAAAAAAAACCAAACAAACAATTAAAAAAAAAAAACACCAAGCACTGACAAAAATGTATTCCTATACATTTATGCAAATGTACTTAAAATTTGCTCTTTTATCTCTGTTTTTTTAAAATAAAGTTGTTCAAAAAAATCTTTTAATCTTGTGTCAACACACTTTAATGGCATTTTCTTTTCTAGAATTCTATAGACTACCAAGAGAGAATGATGTAGCAATCTTCATGCATCATTTTAAGGTATTTGGAGCATTTTTACTTCTAGGTTTGAATTTTTTCATGAAACATTCTGGGTTATTCATATAAAAATTTGATGGACTTTTATAAATCTCAGATCATAATTTAAATGACTGCCTTTAGATTTTACTTTGTCACATAACTTATTACTAATAAAATATTGTGACAAACATATCTAATGTGGTAAATAAATAAATGCAAATGTGTGGTACATTAACATTGTGCATAGTTTTAACAATATAATACAGAAATTGTTTTTATTGTTTGAATATCATCAACAATAGAAAATTGTAAGCAGTCTGTGAGAACCACTTTTTGTCAATAAAGAAATAACGTATCGAAATACATTATATATATACTATATTATATAAATATATAAATTCTATCTATTTGTAAGTCTACACTTTTAAGAATTTTGAGAATTCTTACTCATTTTTTAATTTAGTATTTATATGGGTATATATATGTCTGCATGTATGATTGCAAACTATGGATTTTTCCTTTGCATGATGAGGCCTGGAGAAAGAATTGGGTGGGCTTACTTGTAACTAGAGTTATATAGAATTGTGAGCCACCATGTGAATGGGTGTAAGGCTGTGCATAAATATAAAAAGAAAAATATGTAGAATCCATATAGAATCCATGTAGAATATTGGACTGAAAAATGAAATAGATGTGGTTCCATATATAATCATTTTGTTTGTAGTATACTAATTGTTATGACATAGTCTAGCAATTTTCAAGAACTTTCTGGTTGAATGGCCATATTCTATGCCTAGAGGACCTGAGGCTTCTCTTTCCAATTAGAGATTCATCAATGCTGTCTAGCTGAATACTGCATTTTCACATCTCTAACATTATCTGAGATTTTAGCTAAATTGGTTGTGATAGAATCTGACAAGGATGATTTATTCATGTAGCTTTAGGGCATAAAACTCATTGGTTCTCTTTTAGAATGTGTATAAATTATTTCTTCAACACAAGATTCTTCCCTTCAGTACCTTATGATATACTTTCATTGCTTAATCTTATTTTATTTTTCCTGCTTTCTTATATTCCTATGTTCATCTTTCTTTCTAAAATGCATTATCCATGGTAAGTTCTCTCCAGCCTATATTTTCTCCTAACACTAAACAGTTATATAATCATTAGCATTGACTAAATGGCAGAATATTTAGAAATATACTATATGCTAGAAGAATATTAGACCTGGGGGCATGGAAAATATATATTCTTTGAAAAGGGCAACAGAGTTTATACCTTAGGCTGTACTCTGTTGCAATTAATTAACTGGGCCAATGGAGCAGAGATGCAGGCATAGATAAAATATCAATAAATAATTCTTGGTGTGTTTCAATTCTAAAGCTTCATTTACAAACCTGGCTGTAAGTGAAGTTCAGACCCAAGGCTTTCAACTGTGCTCTAGAATAGAAGTTACCCACTCCTTTTTTAGAATAGCTAAATTTTCAGCCAGAAATTATATAACATTCCATTTGACTGCTACTAAATTCTTGCATACAACACATTTATCCTACAATAACCTAGTATACTTAATCAACATTCTGGTCATTTCTGAGCATACTTTTGAAGAATCAGGTAATTAATTTACATGCTTAGTCTTAAAAATTAGGCTTACCTGATGTCTGAAATATCTATGGCATTCATTTAAAGTTTGACTGAAACAATTCTTTACTGTCCTATTTAATAATTCCTTATCAAACTCAATTTTAATTAGCTTTACTTGTGATCCATTTTCTCTACCTAACTTTGTGTGCTCATAACTTGGATATATTAAGTCAAAATGCATTGCTCTCTAGCTCCTAATAGAGCAGATGACAGTCTGTAAACAACATACCATTCTTTTTTTTTATTTAAATCAGTTTTATTTAAGACTTTCCAACATGGACAAGACTTATAAAAAAAGGCATCCAAGCACAGGGCACAGAACTGCGGAAAACAGCATTCTTATAAATAGCTAACAGACATGAGAACTTCCACCCTTCTTTGAGACACCTGAGTTCACTGGTGAACTCTGCTTCCAAGTTGTCCTACAAAGCACACCACAAGCTCAGTCCATGTCTGCAGGCCATCAGCTTCAGTTCATGTCCCCACCTTCCAGATCAGTAACAGAAGAGAACACACACCATACAGCATTCATAGCAGTTGATACGGTGTGTGTGGGTGGGTGGGGGGGAATCTCACTTAACACATTCAACTAATGTTGAAGAATTAATTTTGTTTCTAAGAACAAAACTCAAAGTCTTCCAACAGATGTGGATATCCTTTGATGTAAAAACATTCGTACTTTATTTGCTATCATTGCTCTCTGCACAGTATCTCACCAAAGCCACAGGATTGAGTGACACATCTCTCCGAACTAAAAAAATCCATTTTTTTCCACCACCAAGTCTCTGCACGTGCTCTCTCCTTTGCTCACTCATACTAGCCTTTCATGCCTCAGTACTACCATCAATCCCACACAAGGTTTCAAAAGTTCAAACAGCCTTCTGGTTCCATTATCACAGCCTTGCATTCATAGTGTGGATATGACTCTATGAAATAAAGAGTAGCATATAAAAATGGTACACCCACCGTCAAAATGCAGCCTGTGTAGCGTGGTAATGATTTTTTTTTTGATGGAAAAGCATGTGAACAGAAGTATTTCTATAGGAAAATATTTACAGCACTACTTTAAATGAAGTGATTCTTCCATAAACACTTGAAATGAAATGAGCTTTAGAGATATAATGAAGGCCTCACATTGTACTTTTGTACATGAATAAAGACAAGTGTTAAAAACAAAACCAAAAGAACCAAACACTATGACATCATGATCTCCCAAATGAAGATTTTCCTGAGAAAAATTCATAGGGTGGGAGTCAAATTAAAATGAGAAGAAGAGAATGTAGTTTTAACCAATGGTTTCTACTCTGAATGTGTAAAGAATTCATTAACAATTCCAATGATAGGATTTACAGAGAACCCTTTTGAGATCAATAGTAGTGTTGGTTTACCAATTAGACAAATAGCTGTTCAATTTCACCCAGTCAGTATTTTAACCCGTTATATAACAAAACTTATAAAATTCATTTAACTTTCCCCTCTTTTTCTCTACAGAAATATGTCAAAAAATACTGCTGAATGTACTCCAAAATGAGCAAACAAATCTGAAAATTTTAGTACATATGTATTTTACAATATACTTACCATGAGTTTAGAAAAATTTGAATCCCACCATTCTAAACATACCTAGCCTACCAACCATCCTACTAACCTCTCCTATATTCCCCAGCCAGAGGATCCATGCTTGAGCAAAAGCTTCCACTAAAACCATTGCCTGATCCTGCATTTAATACTGACCCCCAACCAAGAGGGGCACCAGAAATTAGAACCACTCTAAGAATTATTTCCAGAACAAAAACCCTGATGTAGTTCCCTTTGCATGCTGTCCTGGCTCTGGTTATTCCAAGCTGTGCCTGACTGGTTCTGCTGGCTGTCTAGCATGCCCGTCATACTCCAACTACTCTGAAAGCTGCTTGAGCTGTAGTCATCATTGCTGGGTTAATGATAAAAGTGCCAAATCTCATTCCTTCACCCATATTACCACCCTGGCTAATTCCCAAGCCAGCTCCCCTCTACTGTTACCAAAACCACCCTGATTCCCAAAGCCACCTGGATTCCCACCGAATTTTCTACTTCTTTATAACTGTCTACTGCTATTATGCTTAGGTTCAGCAATGGATATATGCACGCTGATTCCTTTATTGATCAAATCCTCTCCACAGAGACTGGGCAACCTTATCACCTGCAAAAGTAACAAACCCAAAAGGTCTGAATGGTTTTGGAGTGAAGACATCTACGACTTCTCCATATTGACAGAAGAACTGCTGAAGAGTTCATGTCCTCTGAAAAATGTCCAACAAACACGTTTCTGTTTCTCAAAGGCTCATCTGGAATTTTCTTAAATTTGGAAGTTTACAGTCAAACCACCGCCCATCTATCATATGTTGCTATGATATTACTTTCACTTGGGTTTTATATTCCGTAAATTGATCAAAGCCAAATCCTTTTGAGTGACCAGTTTTAAGATCTTTCTTGAGCTAAACCATAAGAACCTCTTCCAAAGTACTGGAATACTCTTTAAGATCCTGCTTTGTTGTTTTCCAGGGGAGACCCAACACTATGAGGTCAGATGTTTTCTGTATTGTTCTTTTCACCTTCACTGCCAAGCAGGCTTCTGTCTCATCCATTTTCCTTTTGTTTTCTTTGGGACAGTTGACAACATGTACCAGATTGCCCCAGCCAGCATCTGGGGTGTGCAGAACTCCTTCTACCAGTCGAAGGCCTCTCATACACTGAGACACTAAATTCCAGTAGCACAGGACACACACCCCTAAAAATTGGGCTGTAACTGTAGACAACACTTTCTCATCTTCTTCTGATGGTAGTTCAATGAGCTCATCCTTCTCATCTTCCATTATCCTAATATATTCAGACATCTTTGCTCCAGTCTCCACTCGGCCGCTTCTAGGAAGCACAATGAAAAACCATAGACTGGAAGGAATCTAACAATGAACATTCTACTCTTATTATAAGTTCCCTTTTCTTACAATTCTCAAATTCCTTTTGTTCCATCAAAATTTACAATAAACTAGCTGAGCTTTAATTTTGTTGGCCTCATTTTTCGCCAAACCACTAGATTTTACTGATCTTTATTTGCTTTATTATTCAATTTAATCTTTATAATAGGAATAGGTAGAATTTATTGGCTGTTTATTGTCAGGTATTACACTAATCCATATACACTATATAATGTCCATTCTGAAAACAAACTACAGGGTAAATGTTTTTATCTTCAGAAGAGAAGACATGCATGTGAGCAATAAAATTGGATCAATGTTGTCAGTATAAATACAGAGTTATGACAAACCAACACACAGCATGCAATAGAATACCACTGATTATTTAAGGATAGTTTTGATCGTGCTTATTTATGGTATCTTGATACAATTATGAGATATACAATGAAGAATGTATGAGCTAATATGATAGCAATAAACTGATAGTTACCAGCTATTAAAGAAGAAATACTTATTAAATTAATCAATACTGAATCTGGATCTTAAAAGAAATACTGAATCTGGATCTTAAAGATGAAAAAAATATATCAAGGGCATTACAGAAAAATAAACACGAAATAAAAACCATGAAGGTGCCATATAAATTACTCATTGAGCTTCTACTATATTCACTCAACAATGAAAAGACTGGGATTGTGAAAAGCTCTGGAATCATGGAGAAGACCTCAAAATTTCATATGAAGATCTAAGTAAAGGAAGATAATCAGGCCTCAGGGATGTTACCAAAATTAAGAAAGGAGAATAATTGTGTTAAAAAGGAGTGTAAAAAACATTTCAAATAGAGTATGGAAGAATAAAACTGTTGCATTGTTTGCTTAGGAGTAACATTACTGGTGTGAAGGCAGAGATAAATTATTGATTTTATTGAATAAATAAAACTAGATTCATGTTCTCAATTTTGCACATGAATATCTATTTGCATATCACTAATAATAATTTTCAACTCTTTTGAAGGTATTTAAAGAGTATTTTATTTTTTAAATATATATATATATATTTAAATTTGAAGACACCATAGAACAGATGACCACATTTCCAGTATGGTAATGATAGTATTTGATACTGAAATAAAACCACAGCAGGTTTGTTTTTTCTCAACACGATATAAAAACTGAGGTTTATTACACAACCTCTTTTCCAGAGAGTTTCTGATATTCTTCTATTTTGTTTCTACTCCTATATTAGGAATTTACATAGTAAATATTACTTTCTCAGTATTGTTACTAACTTTCCTTGGCTAAAAATAAAATTTCATGTTTGGAAAAACAATTCCATTTTTCTACAATAAGCTTAAATTCCCATTGCTTTATTTTTTTTTCAAATGAACTTATGATCATAGCAAAGAGAAAAATGTAATTTAAATAAGTGTCACTTTACTGTCGACATAGAGAAAAATAAACATTTTAGATTAAAAATAGATTGTTTAAATGCAGCTTTCAAAAATTATAATAAGCAAACAGCACCCTAAAATATAGACCAGAAATTATGCACCATAGACTAAAAGTGTTTCCTATTTTTAAAAGAAGTAAATACTGATGATTGTGCCCATTTTAATTCTGAATGGTCATAAGGCTCCTTTTTAGTCATGCAATGAATAACTAATTAATAGTGTGAACTTGCTTCTTCAGCAACTGCACTCCCCTGTGCCAGGTCAAAGTGAGATAGAACACTTTACCCTGTGTAGGATACAGATTTTAGCAGAAGGGGATTAAGTAATACATTCTCACTTGAAATTATTGCCCAATAATGGTTATGAAATAAACATGATCCTTGTTACTTGACATAATCAAGTCTTTTGATTCTCATGCCACATGAAAATTGGAGAAAGACTTCTTATTAGCACTTGGTAGGATATATGGCAGTAATTAGACTCAATGTCAGTCATGTGAAGGAATTGTTTGAATGTTAAAGCCCAAAGACTGCATGACTAGCTAACATCGGATACAATATAGCAAAAGAAGTATAAACCTGTTCCCAGTGAATCCAATATTATGAAAATGGAAGATAAATCAGTTATTTTAGGCTAATAAATGTCAGAATGTTGTACTATAAGGAAGTGCAGACTGAAATATGAATTATTAGCAGAAGGTATTATTTACTAAATTTTTATGAATGCTTTTTCATAGCAAGTAATTTTTGTTTATTTGTTTTACAAATTTCATTTGATGGGAAAACATGAACTTAACAATCAATGGTACTTATTTGAAAATAAATTTTGGTCTTTTAATGAGTATATGGCTTTGGGACAAGTACTTCTAATACTTGTAACTTGGAATAAAAATTAAGCTTAAAAATTTGTCAACTAACAAGTACTTCATCACCACATCTGACTCACCTCAGGTACTTTAAAAGTATCAATTTCTCCCTTTTTTTCAATAACCACCATTCTCTCTTCTTTATTTAGTACATTTCTAATTGTTACCTCTCCAAAATCTACAAAGAAAATTTTGAGTAAAAAATATCAATTCACAAAATAATACACAATATTATTAGTGTTTCTATGTTTCTAGGCCATTCTTTCATTTATTTATGCCTTATGCTGTGATTCCTGATACCATATACAATAACCAATGAAATCTGCTATAATGAACTCATGCCAAGAGGCTCATGAAAGGAAAAGATAGTTTGAAGACAAATTACACTTCCTAACATTCTTAATGCTAATAGTTATAAACTCATTCTTAGTTTCTATACTATTTTCCAACATTTGAATTCTCAGTAACCACTGAGAATTGCTTTGATAATTTGATCATTCACATTAATGTTTATAATAGTTCTCCTTCCAGGATTACATATTATCTCTGTCTTGTATAATTCCTCACTTCCAAAATTATTCTGGCATTGCAATTGCTTATTTATTTCAAAGCTTAGTATGGTCTATCATTTCTATTCTTTTGTATTGGATATTTTATTTATTTACATTTCAAATGTTATCCCCTTTCCTGGGTTCCCCTCCACAAACCTACTATCATATCCATCTCTCCCTACTTCTATGAGGGCCCTCCCTCACCCAACCACCCATTTCCAGCACACACCCCTATTATTGAGACATTGAGCCTTCAAAGGACCAAGGCTCTCTCCTCTCATTGATGCCATATAAGGCCATCCTGTGCTACATATACAAGTGAAGCCATGGTCTCTGCATGTGTATTATTTGGTTTTTGGTTTAGTCTCTAGGAGCTGTGGGGTCGGGGTTGATTTGTTGATATTTTTGTTCTTCCTATGGGGTTGCCAATCCTTTCAGCTCCTTCAGTACTTTCCAGAACTTCTCCATTGGGGTTCCCGTGCTCAGTCCAATAAATGATTGTAAACATCCGCACATGTATTGGTCAAGATGTGGCAGACCCCCGCCCCTGCCCATGGAGACAGCATTATCAGTCTCCTGTCGCAAGCACTTCTAGGCATCCACAATAGTGTCTGCTAGGTTTGGTGTCTTCCTTCTTTTCGAGCTTCACATGATCTGTGAGTTGTGTACTGAGCTTTTTGTCTAACAGCCACTTATCACAGAATGCATACCAGATATGCTTTTTTGTGACTGGATTACCTCACTAAGGGGGAGTTTTTTACAGTTTCACCAATTAGCCAAAGATATTTCCTGAAGTCATTGTTTTCAATAGCTGAATAGTACTACATTGTGTAAATATACCACAATTTCTGTATCCATTCCTCTGTTGAAGGGAATTTTGGGTTCTTTCCAGCTATTGTAAATGAGGCTGCGATGAATATAGTGGAACATGTGTCCTTGTTAGATGTTGGAGCGTCTTTTGGTTATATGACCAGGAGTGGTATAGCTGGGTCTTCAGGTAGTATTATGTCCAATTTTCTTAGAAACTGCCACACTGATTTCCAGGGTGGTTGTACCAATTTACAATCCCACTAACAATGGAGGAGTGTTCCTTTTTCTTCACATCCTTGCCAGGATTTGCTGTCACCTGAGTTTTAGATCTTAGCCATTCTGACTGGTATGAAGTGAAATCTCAGGGTTGTTTTGATTTGCATTTCCCTGATGACTAAGGATGTTGAACATTTCTTTATGATTTTCTCAGCCATTTGGTATTCCTCAGTTGAGAATAATTTTTTAGCTCTTTCTCCAATTTTTAATAGAGTTGTTTGATTCTCTGGAGTGTAACTTCTTGAATTCTTTGTTTATATTGGATATTAGCCCTCAGTCACATGTAGAATTAGTAAAAGTCTTTTCTCATTCTTTTAGTTGCAGTTTTGTCCTAATGACATTTTCTTTGCTTTACAGAAAATTTGCAATTTTATGATGTGAGCTGGAATCTTCTATTCCAATTATTTTTAGGTTAGGTCTTTTCCTGGTATTTCAGATATCCTAGATCATTTGTGTGAGGAGTTAGGATTTAACATTTTCTTTCACTGATGTATCAATTTCTTCTATACTATCTTCTTTGCCTGAGATTCTCTCTTCCATTTTCTACATCTGTTCTCTTGCTTAGGTTTTCCATCTCCAGTATTTCCTAAGTTTATGCTTTTTTCCACCACAGTTTTATGTATTTCCTTCACCTGTTTAATTGTACATTCCTCTATTTCTTTAAGAGATTTGTTTCCTTTTGAAAGATATCTGTTTGATTGCATTTCCCAGTATTTCTTTAAGAGATTTATTTATTTCCTATTTCTAGGCTTCTATTTTCTTTATAAGATTGAATTTAAGGTTATTTTCTTATTTTTCAGTTGTGTTACGATATTTACTTTGGAGGCATCATATTTCCCTGGTTTTTGTTGATTGTGTTCTTTTGAGGGCATTGAGCCATCTTGATGGTACTGGTCTCTTGATGTTCTTGTTTTAGTAGGTATTGGGAAAAGGTTGAACCTTCATGGTTCTGGTGTGGCAGTCCTTCAATAATATATTTGGGTTGTTTGTTTTCAGGCCCATTGGTCAGTATGGTTTAGGGGCTTTAGGTCTAATGGAAGTAGAAGGAGAGGTAGTAGGAGAATCAAGGTCCCTTTGAGACAGGAGGATGCTGATGGTAGCTTGATTTCATCCAAGGCCTCAGCAGGCAATAATGATTTATGGAGGAAAGGAAGCTAAACTGTATGGTTCAGGATTCTCAGGTCTACTGAAGGTAGGAGAAGAAAATAGGTAGCAGGAAAATAGACATTTCAACTTTTTACAACTATGACCATGGAGACGACAAAGTTTCTTTTGCAGTATGTGTTCAATGAATTTAGCAAGTTAAATACACAGTATGACTTCTAATGCTGAATTTTAGTTATCCAATTTCTTTGTTGTGTACCCAGCTGAAGCATAGCTACAACAAATGACTGCTACACATGGCTGGAAGGACAATTTCTGACTGGGGTCCTGAAGGTAGAAATGTATAAATTAAAAACTGCTATTTTTCAAGACCAACCTCCTATTATAGGAAAATAGATAATTTCTATATAGATGTACTAAAAAATACCAAATATGGTCCATGAATGAGTGAGAGATTCTTTCAGAGAGGTCCTGATGACATCAAACTATTCTTCAGTCTGGCGCTCTGAGCTATTAAAATGTTTCATTCTCACAACCAATAGGAAGAACAACAATATCAACTAATCAGACCCCTCCCCTGGGGTTCCCAGGAATTAAATCATTAACCAAACAGAGAGGGACCCATCATGGCTCTAGCTGCACATGTTTCCGAGAATGGCCTTGTCTGGCATCAATGGGAGGAGAGGTCCTCCGTCCTGGGAAGACTGGATGCCCCAGTGTAGGGAAATGTTTGGGCAGGGAGGCAGAAGTGGGTGGTTGGATGGGGAAGCACCCCCATTGAAGCAGGGTGAGGATGGAATAGGGGGTTTTCAGAGGCAAAACCAGGAGTAAGGATAACATTCAAAGTGTAAATAAAAATATTTAAACAGAAAACAAGGCTAGGTATGGTGATGTTTAACTTTAATCTTAGTGCTAGCAGGTAGAGGCAGGCAGATCGCTGAGAATAAGGCCAGACTGCTCTATACAGTGTGTTCTAGTACACACAGAACTACACAGAGAGCAAAACCAAAGCAAACCAAACCAAAGCATACCAAACCAAAAATACTAAAACAAACAAACACCTTGATACTCTTCAAGTTGTTACAAATGTAGTCATTTACCAACATGATGTACTTCATAAATACAGAATTATATAGGACCAGAAGATATTCAAAAGAAATATGGTTTTTCTAAAATATTAGAATTGTATATGAAACATTGATGTTTTATATTTTGGTATATGTTCTCATAATAAACTTTATCACAAGAGAAAGTATCCAAAAATTCATTTTTATTGTTTTAGTTTCAACACAGAAAACAAAGTCACATGTTTAAAAATGATGTTTGTCTTTTGGTTACAGGCATAAAATAACCATCCAGGAAAATGAGAACAACATAAATATATTAAAGACAAAAAATAATGAGGAGGAAAAAAGAAAACCAACTTAAGAGTGGGAAAACTTTACAAAAAACCTTTAAGGCCAATATTTTATTCACTTTGTAATTTTTATGTCATCAAATAGTCTCAGATTAAAGAAGTTTAGCATTCATATCGTCCAAACACTCACCTCGGTTGCTAAAGAAAGCCATCCACAGCAAAAACATGTTGATTTGGATCAACACCAGTTAGCCTCCTGGATCATTGTTCAGAGCTGTCTAAATCAGTGTCTTCATCACAATGGTTTGGGGTTAGCTTCTAATTTTGGTAGTGTAATTTTATATATCTTGAGATTATTGCTTGTTTATTGAGCACACATGCATACTATACTGTACAGTATTATGTAGGTCTATTTTATAGGTTCTGTAAATCCAGAATCGACAAAAGAGTAAAGTAAAATAGTTGGTTTGAATACCCCCTGGCTTTGGTATTTCCTAGGTAGATATAGGGTTGTTTGCCTAAGAATAATTGTGCCATCTTTGTCTTTTCCCAGATACTTTACCTAGTAGGAAGAGACAACTGTTGTTGCTAATTGTAAGTACTTCAGTTTACAAAGAAGAACAATTACAATTAATAATAATAATAATAATAATAATAATAATAATAATAATAATAACAACCATGAATTTTATGAATGGTTAGAAAGCAATAAAAAGAGACTTATTCATATTATACTAGATCTGCCTTCTACTCACACTTAGTTCATTGAACAGTTTGAAGAGACTGTACAACATTTATCAAAGTATCTTTAAATTTTGTCTGTTAATGTAACAAAAACAACTTAAGGAAGAAAGATTTATTATTGCTTAAAGCTAAAGGTGCAGGCCATGATGGTGGAATTTAAGGCTGCCTCTCTGCCTTGCCTACGGGTTGCCTGAAGTACTGCTGCCTGCATGTCCCCAGGGGACACAGAACACAGTATGTAATGAATTTCACCAGTGTTTTTCCATGTGTGGAACAGTTTAATCTGGAGACATTGCTGTGGTTCCTACTCTTCTGTGTATTGCTAAGAGTTAGGGACCAGGATTTCTGAGATAAATTTTCTGTCAGGGTGTTCATGCACTAGGCATTAAGAGGAAGGCAGAGCCTAAAAGGGGTGAGATCACGGTTTGGTTCCACATGAGTGGCAAGAATAAGAGAAAGCCTTCTCTGAGAGATTTGGGCTGTCTTTGCTTGTTCGGACTGCTTTATTTGATGGCAAATATGAGGGTATATACCTGACTCAGAGTGAGCCAAAGATTAAATATCTTTTTGCTAGAAAGAATGCCCAGTAAAGGAAGCTTACTGACCTGACAGTGAGACCTCTCTAGATACTTTATGAACATGGAGAATTTTAGGTTACTATGCTTCATGATTTTCCTCAGGTAGAGGTGAGTGTGGGGATTTAGAGTGGCCCAGACAATGTCAGAGAAGGAGAGAACACGCTAAAAAGGTAGTCTCTCATTTTGTGCCATGATCAGAGGTTATCTGGTCATGCTGGACCTCAACCATAATTAGCTATCTTTTCCCACAGGAGTGAGGGCAATAGGAACTTCGAGCACCTGTTCAAACTGCACCCAGCTATGGCTAGGATCAGAGAATAATAGTGTATGATTCTGTTCAGCTTGTTTTTTTTTTTTTTTTTTTTTTTCATTTGATATATTCTAGAAACCCATCCATAGAATTGTGAATTGTGCCATCTACAGTGAATGGATCTTTCTTTTTCACTTAATGTGATTAATACAATCGTCCAGGGAGACTGATTGATAAAAGCAATTGCCACACAAGCATGCTGTCATGAGTTTGATTCCTAGAACCCAGGAGAGAACTGAAACCCTGTGGCTTCTGTAAACTGCATAGAGATGCACTCCTTCATAAACCTACACACCTGAATACAAACACATAGCCAGACAGAACAGACAGGCAGACACACACACACAAACACACACACACACACACACACACACACACACACACTCACACACACGCGCTCGCGCACACACACACCTAACCCTTCATAGGCATGCTCAGTGGCTCTTCTGCTAGGTGATTCTAGACTCTGTAGAGTTAATAATGTTGACCGTTACTGTTTTCAAAGAGAAAACTCAGAGAAAGGTGCTTAGAAGGTTTTTCTTTACATTAGAATAGATAAATGAAATTTATGTTAAACCATTAAGTGTTGTTTATGCAGCATATATAACAGATAAGTAAGGCTCCACTGGACTAGTGACTAGTCTCCTTTCTAAGGCATGTAACTTCAGAATAGAATGAAACCAGTTTATTTGCAATCTTGTCTGAAAACACACCAGGCAGAGCTCACGTCAAACTATTTACACTGTATGGATTTTTTTGTGCCCTCTGATCACATCTATACTCATATACAATTTGTTTGTATACCATGACTTATTATAGTAGTTCATTATATAAATTATAGTAGGGATTGTATTGTAAATTGTCATTTTCAATTTACCTTACATTTTTGGAGTGACCTCCTTGCTGCTGTGGATCAAGCATTTCTGAAATTCTGAAAGAGAGTGCAAGAGGAAAATAACTTTCTATTTGAAGTAGATATTTCAAACGTTTGAGTGAAGATCAAGGTTGTTATCATTTTAGTAAATCCATCCAAAGAACTGCTGAGGTGACATCCCAGACAATAACACCAGATGCCTATAAGTAAACAATAGTTTCTATTTCTGCAAAATACCAGATGTATTTTTATATCAGAATTACTGCCATGCACACCTGGCATCCTGAGTAACTCACTCATAGTTTCTTAGGGTGTTTCACAGCACTGTTGTGAGAGAGACCATAAAACATGCTTTCCATTGAAACTAGAGAAGGTACCATAAGCAGACTTGAATAAGATGGAATCAATTATTAACAATTGAGGAAAACTAGGATTGTTTTTAAATTTAGCCTTTTTTAATTTATTTTAAAAAGCAAAGATAAAAGAAAAATATTTAAACATTCTTGCATAAATGTGTACAAATACATTTTTGTCTGTGCTTGGTTGATTTTTCTTATTTTTTTTTAAGTTTGATACTCTGCATTAAGGTCTTACTAGTTACAAAGAGCAAAAAGTACATGTAAAACAGGATGAAACCCGGAATTAGTCAATGTTTTCTTGGTGTGTAAGGATTGAGCATAATGTTTTTTTGTTTTGTTTTGTTTTGTTTTTTTCGTGAACTTTACACAGTCTGTGAGTTGTTTCTGGGCAGTCCAAGTCTCTGGGGTTAGCATCCCACTATCAGTGACTGCATATTATGTCTGTTATTTTGTGACTGGTTTATCTCACTCAGGATGATATTCTATAGATGCAACCATATTCTTAAGAATTTGGTTAAGTCATTTTTTCTGATAGCTGAGTAGTACTCCATTGTGTAAATGTACCACAATTTTTGTATCCATTCATCTACTGAAGGACATCTGAGTTTTTTTCCAGCTTCTGGCTATTATAAATAGAGCTGCTAAGAACATTGTGGTGCATGTATCTTTATTGTATATTGGAGTGTCAAGGGGATATATGCCCAGAAGTGGAATAGCTGGATATTCAGGTATTACTATGTCCTAATTTCTGAGGAATTGCCAGACTGATTTCCAGAGTGGTTGTATCAGTTTACAACCCCACCAACAGTGGAGAAGTGTTCCTCTTTCTTCACAACCTCTCCAGCATCTGCTGTCATCTGAGTTTTGGATCTTGGCCAATATGACTGGTGTGAGGTGAAATCTCAGGGTTGTTTTGATTTGCATTTCCCTGATGGCTAAGGATGTCGAGCATTTCCTTAGATGTTTCACAGCCATTCCATATTCCTCAATTGAGAACATTTTGTTTAGCTCTGTACCCCATTTTTAATAGGGTTGTTTGATTCTCTGGTGTCTAGCTTTTTGAGTTCTTTGTATAACTTGGATATTAGGCCTCAATCTGATGTAGAGTTGGTAAAGATCTTTTTTCCATTCTGTTGGCTGGCGTTTGTTTTCTTGACAATGTCCTTAGCCTTACAGAAACTTCTATTCCATTGATACACATGCCTATTTCTGTACCAGTACCATGCAGTTTTCAGCACAATTGCCTTGTAATATAGCTTGAGGTCTGGGATAGTTATTCCCACAGATGTTTTCATGTTGTTGAGGATGTATTTGGCTATTCTAGGTCTTTTGTTATTCCAGATGAAATTGCACATTGTTCTTTCCAACTCAATGAGGAAGTGGGTTGGAATTTATTTGGGGATTGCATTGAATCTGTAGAATGCTTTTGGTACGATGGTCATTTTTAATATGTTGATCCTTCCAATCCATGATCATGGGAGATCTTTCCATTTTCTGAGTTTTTCTCCGATTTCCTTCTTTTTTTTTTTTAAACGACTTTATTTTACAAAACAAAGATAAATGTACAGATTTTAAACATTTTTTGCTGAAAATTATACATATTTGTCAGTACTGTTTTTTCAGATATTAAAATAATTTTTATATAAAACTATGTGAATATATTTTTTAGTCAGTATTTGATTTTTTCATGGGCTTGACAGTATGCATTGAAAACCTCATAGTTACAATGAGCGTAAAGTACGTGCAAAACAAAACGCAACATGGAAATAGTCAAAGTCTTCTTGTTTTGTAAATAAATTTTTTTGTTTTTTTTTTATGTCTTGGACTTAATACAATCTGTGAGTTTTTTCTGGGGGAGTGCAAGCCTCTGGGGTTAGCATGCCAATATCAGTGACTGCATATTATGCCTGTTCTTTTGTAACTGGGTTATCTCACTCAGGATGATATTCTCTAGATGCAGCCATTTTCTTAAGAATTTGGTTAAGTCATTGTTTCTGGTGGCTGAGTAGTATTCCACTGTATAAATGTACCACCACTTTTGTATCCATTCATCTTCTGAAGGACATCTAAGTTCTTTCCACCTTCTGGCTATTATAAATAGAGCTGCTATGAACATTGTGGTGCATATATCTTTGTTGGGTATTAAAGTGTCTCTGGGTATATGCCCAGAAGTGGAATAGCTGGGTCTTAAGGTAGTACTATATCCAATTTTCTGAGGTATCGCCAGACTGATTTCCAGAGTGGTTGTATTAGTTTGCAACCCCACCAACAGTGGAGAAGTGTTCATCTTTCTCTGTAGCCTCGCCAGCATCTGCTGTCATCTGAGTTTTGGAACTTGGCCAATCTGACTGGTGTGAGGTGGAATCTCAGGGTTGTTTTGATTTGCATTTCTCTGATGGATAAGGATGTCGAGCACTTCCTCAGATATTTCTCGGCCGTTCGGTGTTCCTCAACTGAGAATGTTTTGTTTAGCTCTGTACACCATTTTTTAATAAGGTTATGTGATTCTCTGGTGTCTAGCTTTATGAGTTCCTTGTATACCTTGGATATTAGGCCTCAATCTGATGTAGAGTTGGCAAAGATCTTTTCCCATTCTGTTGGCTGCCATTTTGTTTTCTTGACAATGTCCTTTGACTTACAGAAACTTTGCAATCTCATTAAGTCCCATTTGTTAATCTTTGACCATAGAGCTTGAGCCACTGGTGTTTTGTTCAGGAAATTTTCTCCTTTGCCTATGTGTTCTAAGGTTTTCCCTACTTTCTCATCTAATAGTTTCAGTGTATCTGGTTTAATGTGGAGATCTTTGATCCACTTACACTTGAGCTTTGTACAAGGAGATAAGAAAGGGTCTATTTTCACTCTTTTGCATGTTGAGTGACAGTTGGACCAGCACCATTTGTTGAATAGGCTGTCATTTTTCCATTGAATGTTTACTACTCCTTTGTCAAAAATCATGTGACCATATACATGAGGGCTCATTTCTGGATCTTCTATTCTATTCCATTGATCCACTTGCCTATTTCTGTACCAGTACCATGCAGTTTTCAGCACAATTGCCTTGTAATATAGCTTGAGGTCAGGGATAGTGATTCCCGCAGATGTTTTTTTCTTGTTGAGGATGGATTTCGCTATTCTAGGTCTTTTGTTATTCCATATGAAATTGCACATTGATCTTTTTAATTCCATGAAGAACTGGGTTGGAATTTTGATGGGGATTGCATTGAATCTGTAGATTGCTTTTGGTAAGATGGCCATTTTTAAGATGTTGATCTTTCCAATCCATGAGCATGGGAGATCTTTTTATTTTCTGAGATTCTCCTCAATTTCTTTCTTTAGAGGTTTGAAGTTCATGTTGTACAGGTCCTTCACTAGCTTAGTTAGAGTCACACCAAGGTATTTCATAGTGTTTGTGACGATTGTGAAGGGTACCTTTTTTAGAGGTTTGAAGTTCTTGTCATACAGGTCCTTCACTTGTTCAGTTGGGGTCACACCAAGGTCTTTCATCATTTTTTTTTTTTTTTGACTTTTGTGAAGGGTATTTTTTCCCTAATTTGTTTTTCCACATGTTTGTCTTTTGGGTAGAGAAAAGCCTCTTATTTGTTTGAGTTAATTTTATATCCAGCCACTTTTCTGAGCTTGTTTTTAAACTTTAGGTTTTCTCCGGAGGAATTTTTTGGCGTCACTTTAGTATACTATCATGTCATCTGCAAAGAGTGATGTTTTTACTTTTTTCTTCCTTTCCAATTTATATCCCTTTGATTTCCTTTTGCTGTCTAATTGCTCCAGAAAGGATTTCCAGTACAATTTTAAATAGGTAGGGAGAGAGTGGGAAGCCTTGTTGAGTCCCTGATTTTAGTGTGATTGCTTCAAGTTTCCCAAAGTTAAGTTTGATGTTGGCTGTTTGTTTGCGTTATATTTCTTTTATTATGTTTAGGTATGGTCCTTGGATTCATTCTTTCCAGGACTTTTAACATGAATGGGTGTTGAATTTTGTCAAATTGTTTCTCAGCATCTAGTGAGATGACCATATGATTTTGTTCTTTGAGTTTGTTTATATGGTCCATTACATTGATGGATTTCCAATTGTTAAACCATCCATGCATCCCAGGGATGAAGCCTACTTGGTCATTGTGAATGATCATTTATGTGTTCTTGGATTCAGTTTGCAAGGATTTTGTTGAGTATTTTTGCTTCAATGTTCATAAGTGACATTGGTCTAAAGTTCTCTTTCCTTTTAGGGTATTTGTGTGGTTTAGGCATGAGGGTTATTGTAGCCTCAAAAAATGAGTAAAGTAGTATTCCATCTGATTCTATCTTGTGAAATAGTTTGGAGAGTATTGGTATTATGTCAGCAATAAATGTCTGAAAAATTTTTCACTGAACCCATCTGGACCTGTGTTTTTTTGGTTGGGAGACTTTTGATGACTTCTTCTATTTCTTTAGGTGTTATCGGATTATTTAGATGGTTTATTTGTTCCTGGTTTTACTATAGGATCTTGTATGTTTCTAGGAATTCATCCATTTCCTCCAGATTTTACAACTAGGTGGAGTATAGGTTTTTGTAGTAGGATCTGGTGATTTCTTGAATTTCTTCAGTTTCAGTTGTTATGTCTCCACTTTCCTTTCTGGTTTTGTTAATTTGTATACTCTCTCTTTGCCCTCTAGTTTGTCTGGCTAGGGGTTTATCAATCTTTTTGATTTTCTCAATGAACCAGCTCTTGGTTTTGTTGATTCTTTTGGTGGTTCTTTTTGTTTCTATTTGGTCTATTTCTGCCCTAAGTTTATTTCTTGCTGTCTTCTCCTCTTCGGTGTATCTGCTTCCTTTTGTTCTAGGGCTTTTAGCTGTGCTTTCAAGTTGCTGATGTATGCTCTCTCCAGTTTCTTTTTGGAAGCGCTCAGAGCTATGAGTTTTCCTCTCAGTACTGCTTTCATTGCATTCCATTGGTTTGGGTATGTTGTGTTTTCGTTTTCGTTGAATTCTAGAAAATCCTTAATTTCTTTTTTTTATTTCTTCTTTGACTCTGCTATCATTAAACAGAGTGTTGTTTAGTTTCCATGTATATGTGGGTTCTTTGTTGTCTTTGTTGTTGTTAAAGAACAGCCATAGACCATAGTGATCTGAGAGGATGCATGGGAGTATTTCAATCTTCTTATATCGATTGAGGCTCATTCTTTGTCCAATTATGTGGTCAATTTTTGATAAGGTGCCATGGGTTACTGAGAAGAAGGTGCATTCTTTTGCTTTAGGATGATATGTTCTGTAGATATCTATTAATTCCAGTTGGTTCATAGTCTCTGCTAGTTTTATAGTGTCCTTGTTTATGTTCTGTTTCCCTGATCTGTCCATTGGTGAGAGTGGGGTATTGAAGTCTCCCACTATTATTTTGATGGGTGAAATGTATTTTTTTGAGATTTAGTACGGTTTCTTTTATGAATGTGGGTGCTTTTGTATTTGGAGCATATATGTTAGAGTTTGAGAGTTCCTCCTGACAGATTTCCCCTGTAATTAGTAAAAAGTGTCCTTCCTTATCTTTTTTGATAACTTTTGGTTGGAAATTTACTTTATTTGATATTAGAATAGCCACTCTAGCTTGCTTCTTGTGGCTGTTTGCTTGGAAGTTTTTTTTTTCCAACCTTTTAATCTGAAATACTGTCTATCTTTGTCTCTGAGATAAGTTTCCTCTATGCAGAAAATGCTGGAATTTTTTATGCATCCAGTCTGATATACTATGTCTTTTTATTGGGGAGTTGAGTCCATTTATGTTAATAGATATTAAGGAATAATGCTTGCTGTTTTCTGCTATTATTGCTTTTGTAGGTTGAGGTGTTTCTGTGTCTCTTCTTTTGGTTTTCTTGCTTAGGAAATTTCATATTTTTACTAGGATGTAGTTTTCTTCTACAATTGTTTGAAGATATTTACTGTGCCTCTTAGTTGATATTCTTCTCCCTCTTCTATTCCTTTTATCCTTAGGTTTGGTCTTCTCATTTTGTCCTGGATCTCCTAAACATTTTGGGTTAGGAGCTTTTTCTTTTTTGCATCTTTTCTGGCTGTTTTGTCTATGTTGTCTTCAGCCCCCGAGATTCTCTCTTCCATATCTTGTAGTCTATTGGAAAAGCTTGCATCTGTGACTCCTGATTTCTCTTTTAGGTGTTCTACATCTAGGTTTATCTCTTTTAGTGTTTTCTTTATTGTGTCAATTTCCATTTTAAATTCCTTCTTCTATTCCTTCATCTCTTTGGTTATGTTTTCCTCTAGTTCTTTTAGTCCTTTGAGTGTTTTTCTTGTTTCCTCTTTAAAAACTTTTGATTTGTTTTGCTTTTCCTCCTGTTCTTGTTTAAGGATTTCTATCATTGTTTTGAGGTATGATTTTAGGTCTGTGTCTTCTTTTTCTGGAGTGTTTGTCATTCCGCTGTTTGCTGTGATGGGAGAGCTGGGTACTGGTGTTGCCAGGTTGTCTTGGTTTCCTTGGGATATGCTCTTTTGCTTTCCTCTTGCCATTTTGTTGTCAGTCATACATTCTTGCCTTTCTTTGTACCTGGTCTGTGTCGCTGGATCTCTGCTGGTCCAGGTGGTGGATGATCTGAGCCCTGTTCTGTGCCCCATAGCTTCCGGGTGAGAACTGAGGTTTTAATGCTGGGTTCTTGGTCCCTGGATCAGGCAGGGCAGGGGCATGCTTTCTGTGTCACTTGGCAGAGATCTCTATGACTCCTGGCTACTGGGATCTCCTTTTCACCAGGCCTTTCCTTTGGGAAGTGCTGGTCCATGTGGCAGGAAAACTAGTCTTTTTAAGTGCACTGTATTGAGAAACATAATTTAGATATTAATACTGCTCAAAAGATGTAAGAGAAAATAAGTACAGTTAGCACTCTTAATAATAAAGAATCCTCTCATTTCCTAGTGAATACAGGGAATCAGCTTAGTTTATAATCAGTCCCTTAAAACATCCCCAAGTAAGCCTATCAATGAAAAACATATCCTTAACATTATTTACAAAAACCAAAAAAAAGAAAAGTTTTTATAATTATTACATAGGTAATTTTTTCTCTTTCTTAGTAATAAAGTATATTTGGCTAAAATCAAATAATCAGACTTCATATTTGGTTTTTTTCTTCTAGCTCTCTGGGTTTCACTCATTCCCCAAATATCTGACTCTGTTCCTTTCTCCTGTTCCCTCCCCCACAAAGGACCCTCTCTTCCTCTGTCTCCCATGATTGTTTTCTTCCCCTTTCTAAGTGTGATAGAAAGATCCTCACTTGGCCTTTATACTTATTAAGCTTTAATTCTATGGGTTGTACCCTAGGTGTCTTGTACTTTTGGGCTAATATACACTTATTAGTGAATACATATGTATGTCCTTTGGGGTCTGTGTTTGCTCACCCAGAATAATATTTTCTATTTTATCCATTTACCTGCAATTCTCATGATGCCCTCATTCTTAATAGATGAGTAGTATTCCATTGTGTAAATGTAGCATATTATCTGTATCCATTCTTTCAATATGGGACATCTGAATTGTTTCTAGTTTCTGAGTATTACAAATAAGGTCACTATAAACATATTGGAAACTGTGTTTGTGTGGTATGGTGGGGTTCCTTTTGGATATATGCTCAAGAATTATATAGCTGAATCTTCAGGTATATCTATTTCCATTTTGCTGATGAACCTCCAAATTGATTCCCAGAGTGGTTTTACCAATTTGCAATCCTATCATCAGTGGAGGAGCATTCCTCTTTCTCTATATCCTCACCAGCATGTGCTGTCACTTGAGTATTTGATCTTAGTCATTTTGAATCATGTGAAGTGGAATGTCAAGGTTGTTTTAATTTCCATTTCTCTGATCACTAAGGACTTTTAACATTTCTTTAAGTGCTTCTCTGCCCTTCACTGTATGTAAGTTTAACTAAAAAAATCAACAGCTTTCCTTTATACAAGTGATAAACAGGCTGAGAAAGGAAGCAACAGCCTTCACAATAGCCACAAATGGCATAAAATATTTTAGTGTAACTCTTACCCATCAAATGAAAGATCTGTAAGACAAGAACTCCAAATCACTGAAAAGGGAAATAGATGAAGACCAAAGAAGATGGAAAGAGCTTCCATGCTAATGGATAGGTAGGATTGACATAGTAAAAAAAAACAGCTATATTACCAAAAGCAATCTACGTATTCAATGCAATGTCCACTAAAACTCTAATAAAAATTTTCTCAATCATGGAAAGAGAAATTCTCTACAGGAAAAAACAAACAAAAAATAAACAGGGGAGCTAAAATTATTCATAACAATGAAAGAACTTTGGGGAGAGGGTATATAAGCATCCTTGTCCTATGATTTCAAATTTTTTTACAACCATGTGCATATGAGAGCATGTCATTTGGGCCAACTTAAAACCATGTTGTCAATCATGTTAGCTTCATTTGTCATAAAATAAACCCCTTCAGGTGAGCAATATTTGTGAACTAGAAGTAAATACTCAAAAGATTCTTCAGCATGAATGTCATCTCCCTTAGGTCTTCAGCTCCTCAGGAGCAGATTGGTGTGTATATCACTCTCAGAAGTTTACAGTTTTCAGTTCTGAAGTTGTTCACTAGCTGTAGAAGTTTAATTCTCTGGTAGTATTTTGGGGGTTGCATATCTATCATATTATCTACACTTAGTGATACCTTGATTTTACTTTTCCAATTTGAATATCTCTGATATTACACTGTTCTAGCTAGAACTCTAAGTTCAAACATATCTTCATTTAAGTTGATATTGACTGATAGTTTGCTCTACATTGCTTTTATTACGTTTAGGAAAGGGCCTTGAATTCCTGATCTCTTCAATACCTTTAAAATTAAGGACTATTATATTTTGTTAAATGATTTTTCAGCATCTGATGTGATGATCATATAATTTTTTCTTTGAATTTGTTTATATAGTCAATTACATTACCCTTGAATTCGGGACATAGATATTCAGAATTGAAACTTTATTTTTTAGATATTATTTCAATTTTATTTTATCATGAAATATCTTATTTTCTCCATCTATACTGATTCAAAATTTTAGTAATCTGGGCTGGCATTTGTATTCTCTTTAAGAGTCTGCAGCACATGTGTTCAAGCCATTCTGGCTTTTATTTGTTTATTTTAAAATTTATTTATTTGTTTGTTTATATTCAAAATGCTGCCCCCTCCCAGTCTCACCTCACAGAGTCCCTCTCTGATCATTTCTCTTTTTCCTCTGAGAGGATGCTCCTCTGTGTATCCTCTACCCTGGCACACCAAATCTCTACAAGATTAGATGTATACTTTCCCACTGAGGCATCCCTATTGGGGACCAGATTCCACATCCAGACATCAGCTTTAGGGAAAGACAGCCCCTGCTTCAGTTGTTGGGGGACTCACGTGGAAAATGGGCTTCATGTCTGCTACATATGTGCTGGGGGCCTCAGTCCATCCTGTGTATGCTCAGTCTCTGAGAGGCCCCAGGGGTTCAAGTTAGTTAACTTTGTTGGTTTTCCTATGGTATTCTTGTTTTGTTTCATTTTTTTTTTTACTTTATTTTTAAAAACAAAGATGTATTTTTTTTACTTTATTTTTTTAAAAAAATCAGCATTTTTGCATAAAAGTATATGAATACATTTTTAAGGTTGTAATTAAGTATTTGTGGGTACATTATATACACATATGTATATATGTAAAAACAATATAGGAAAAGAGGCTATTAATTTGAGGGGATAGGAGAGATACAAGGAGGGGCTGTAGGGAGGAAAGGGGGATGTGATACAGTTCTATTTTAATTAAAATATATTCCTTTTTTTGTTGAATTTCACACAGTCTGTGAGTTGTTTCTTGGGGTGATCAGAGCTTTCTGGGGTTAGTATCCCATTATCAGTGACTGCATATTATGTCTGTTCTTTTTTCTTTTTTTTATGACTGGGTTAGCTTACTCAGGATTACATTCTCTAGATTCATCTATTTTTAAAAAAGAATTTTGTTAAGTCATTGTGAAACTTTATCTTGATAAATCTTTCCTTTGATGAATAAGAAGAGTTCTGTTCTATCACATTTGATAACTTTTTAAAAGAATATAATAACATTATTTTTCTTAAAACTTTATATAAAAAAGATTCATTTACAGATTTTTTAAAGCATTTGGCATAAAACTATATGAATATATGGAAGTTTGCCTTATTGGACATTACAGAGGCAACTCATGGCTGTTTCTTGGGACTACTAGCTTGGAAGACTTTTTTTCCAGCCTTTAACTCTGAGGTAGTCTCTGTCTTTGTCATTTAGGTGTGTTTCTGGTGTGCTGCAAAATGCTGAATACTGTTTGCATATCCAGTCTGTTAGCTTATGTCTTTTTATTAAATAATTAATACTGTTGATGGGGAAAGATTTTAAAGACAGATGATTCTTATTTTCTGCTATTTTGTTTTCTTCATCTATGACAGTTTTGCTGGTTATAGTATCCTGGACTGGTATTTGTGTTGGGTTAGAATCTGGATGATGTCTGTCCAGGATCTTCTGACATTTAGAGTCTGTTGAGAATTGTAGTTTAAATCTGATAGATTTTCTTTTATATGTTACTTGGCATTTTCCCCTTACAGTACTTAATAGTCTGTCTTTGTTTGGTGCATCTAGTGTTTGAATTAATATATGATGAGAGATTTTTATTCTTTTAAATTATTTTATTGGATATTTTTTGTATTTACATCTCAAATGCTAGCTCCAGTTCACACCCACAAAGATCCATCCCCCCCTTACCCTCCATATGTTTCCATGAAGGTACTTTCTTTCCCAATCACCCTTTCCACATTAGTGCCTTGGCATTCCCTTACAATGGAAAAATGCCCCCTCACTAAACCAAAGAACTCTTATTCCATTGATGCCAGAAAAAGCCATCCTCTGCTAAATATGCAACCAGAGCACTAAGTCTCTCCAAGTGTGCTCAACAGTTGGTATTGGAATCAATGGGATTTGTGGAAGATTTTGTTGGTTGATAATGGTGATCATCCCACTATGTTGCAAACTATTACAGCTCCAACAGTCTCTTCTCTAGCTCCCTCACTAGGGTTCCCATGCTCAGTTTGATATTTGACTGAAATCATCCTCAAATGCATCTTCATTAACCTGGCAGAGTCTCTGAGGAGGCATCAACATTTGTTTTCTGACAGGAAGTACTTTTTGGCATCAGCAACAGTGCTTAGGTTAGGGGGCTGCATATGGAATGAATCCACAGGTGAGGTATTCTCTGATCTTGTCTTTAATCCCTGATCCTCTATTTGACCTTGTATTTCCTCCCATGAGTGTTTTGTTCTCCCTTCCAAGAAGGACTGACACATCCACATTCTGTCATTGCTTTCTTTTGAGTTTCACAAGATTTGTGCATTGTTTCTTGGGTATTCAGAGTATTTGGAGGCTAGTATTCACTTACCAGTGAATGCATGCAATCTGTAATCTTTTGTTCCTGGGTAACCTCCCTCAGAATGATAGTTTCTAGTTACATGCATTTGCTTAGGAATTTCATAAAGTCATTGTTTCCAATAGCTAAGTTGTACTCCATTGTGTACTACAGTTTCTGTATCCATTCCTCTGTAGAAGGACATGTGCGTTTGTTCGAGCTTCTGACTATTATAAATAAGGCTGCTATGAGTATGGCAGTGACTTTGTTCTTATTATATGTTGGAGCAACTTTTGGGTATATGCCCAAGAGTGGAATAGCTGGATCTTCAGATAGCACTATGTCCCATTTTCTGAGAAACCACCAGACAGTTTTACAAAGTAGTTGTACCAACTTGCCATCCTACCAACAATGGAGATCTGGTCCTATTTCTCCACATTCTTACCAGCAACTGCTGTCACCTGAGTTTATGGACTTAGCCATCCTGACTGGTAAGAGGTGGAATCTCAGGGTTGTTTCCATTTGCATTTCTCTGATGACTAGGGATGTTGAGCATTGCTTTAGGTGCTTCTCAACCATTCAGTATTCTTCAGCTGAGAATTCTTTGTGTACTTTTGCATGTCATTTTAATAGAATTATTTGATTCTTTAGAGTTTAACTTCTTGAATTCTTTGTATATACTAGATATTAGTGCCCTTCAAATGTAGGATTGGTAAAGATCTTTTCCTAGGCTGTTGATTGATGTTTTGTATTCCTGACAGTATTCTTTGCCTTATAAAAGCTTTGAAATTTCATATGGTCCCACTTGTCAATTCTTGATCCTAGAGTATAAGACATTGGTGTTCAGGAAAATTTCCCCTGTGCCTACATGTTCTAAGCTTTTCTCCCATTTTTTGCTCTAATAGTTTCAGTGTACCTAGTTATATGTGGAGGTCTTTGATCCACCTCCACTTTAGCTTTGTGAAAGAATATAAGAATGGATTGATTTACATTCTTCTGCATACCGACTGCCAGTTGAAGCAGCACCATTTGTTGAAGAGGCTGTTCTTTTTCCATTGAATGTTTTTAGCTCCTTTTCAAAGATCATGTTATCATAGGTGTATGGGTTTATTTCTGGGCCTTCATTTCTGTTCTATTGATCTACTTCCCTATCTCTGTACCAATACCAAAAAGTTTTTATCATGATTGATCTGTAATATAGCTTGGGGTCACTGATGGTAATTTTTTCAAAAGTTCTTTTATTGTATGTGACACAGATCAGAGAGCAAGAAAATACAGGAACAAATACTAGGGCTTACTAGGATGTTGAAATATACTGTTGCTCATTTTTCAGTTTTATAGACCTAATAATAGCAGTTGTGGTCATTTCTTTCTGTGAGTTAGAAAAGTTTTCTTCTGTAATTTTGTTGAAGATATTTACTGGGCTTTTTAGTTGAGATTCTTCACCCTATTCTATACCTATTATCCTTAGGTTTGGTCTTCTCATTGTGTCTTGGATTTCCTGGATGTTTTGGGTCAGAAGCTTTTTGATTTTTGCATTTTCTCTGACTGTTGTGTCAATGATTTTTATGGCATCTTCTGCCCCTAGGATTCTCTCTTCCATCTCTTGTATTCTGTTAGTGATGCTTGCTTCTATGACTCTGTCTTTCCTAGGTTTTCTAACTTCAGGAATGTCTACTTTGTGATTACTTCATTGTTTCTATTTCTGTTTTCTGTTACTTAACCTTTTTAGTTGTGTTTTCCTTTAGCTCTTTAAGTGTTTTTTGTGTTACCTGTTTAATATCTTCAACTTGTTTTTGTGTATTCTCCTGGCTTTTCTGTACTTGTTTGAGTGTTTTATTTACATGCTTCTCAAGGATGTCCATCATCATCAATAGGTATTATTTTAAGTCTGAATCTTGTTTTTCTGATGTGTTGGTGTATTCACTATTTACTGTGGTGGGAGATCTTGGTTCTGACGTTGCCAGGTTGTGTTGGTTTCTGTTACTTAGATTCTTGTACTTGCCTCTTGCTATCTTTTTATTCATGATGTTAGATGATATTGGTGTCTCTTGCTGGAGCTTGTCTCTCTTGTGGATCTGTGGGCCTATATGGTCTCCAGAGGGAGACTGCTCCTGGGTGTTCAGCTCTCTGAGTAGACTGTGAATTCCAAGGGAAGTGCCCAGTCTTGATGCAATTGGGCCTGCTCTGACCTTGGTCTGGAAGTGTCTTTTCCTTGGCAGTACTGCCACTTGAGCCCTGAGAGTTCTGGGTGGCCTTTCCTCTACTATCAGATGGAGGAAGTGTAGATCCACTCCTGTGTTCAGGAATGGCAGATATCATGCTGCTCTTCTGGGTGTCCAGCTACCTCTGTTTCCCATTCTTTCTGCATTGCAAAGGAAATTGCATTATGACTAGAAATCTGAACAAACTGGTTCACTAAGTACTCTGCAAAGTAAAGATCTATAAATATATATGTTTTATATTCAGATGGAATCAAATTAGACTAAAATAGAGAAAAGGGAAGTATCTCCATATTGTCATGCAGATAAACAGCCCTTTTCCATATCAATGACCTTGAGGATAGTAGTCAATATCAATTTGGTATTTTTGGGACTCTGCCATATCACTATGTGTACTCAGGAGTAGCATGATACCATGCAAATGTAAATACAGAGATGTGTTTCAGAAAGACTTAGAGCATGAGGGACAGAATTTCATATATTGAGTGAAGATAATTGACCCAATTTATACATAACATTTGAAACTCATTCATGGAGTCTTTATTGATAAATGGGCTAACAGCAGGTGAGGATTGTGGTGAAGTACAGCTTGCATATAGCAAGTGGCAGACAGTTAATGAAAATAACTTAATGAGCCTTGAGGTTGTGTTCAAAGTGAAACAAATATTGAGCAAAACACAGCAAGCACTGAATCACAGTTACTTTAATGATGGGATAAGCAAAATTCAAAACATTATCTCTATATTTATTAGTGCTTGTCTGACTTATATGTATGGATATGAGCATGTCCACAAACACACACAAACACACACACACAGTAGACCTAATTTTAGTCATTAAAACAGGTAAAAGAAAACATTCATATTAAATGAATAAAATAAAATGTATTACTTAGCTGCAATATTCCAAGCAAAACCCTAACTATATAATAAAGTAAGTCTATCTGATGAAAACTCAAAGAGCATCTCTAAATCTTGAAAAATATTGTAGAGTACTTTGCCTCAGAAACCAGGAAAAGAAAAAAAAAGAGGATTACAAGTAAGAGATCAGGAGAAGCTGTTTTCTAACCTCACATGATACTGAAGACTGTTTTTCTCAGGGATGGCACATTTAGAGTGCATGTAAGGTCACTGGAAAGTACCAGGTGGCTGGCTACCAAGTAGCCAGTAAATTCCTGGAATGCATGAGGTACAGAGATCATAGGACAAGCACGAGAAGACCAGTAGAGTGAAGATCTGATAATGATGCGTATGGGCCAGAAAGACAGGTTCAATGATTTTAATGTGGGGAACCAAAAGACCTCTCATGGAGGTCAGAACACTTTGCACTCAGTTCATCAGTTGACTCATTAATAGAGCCAGCCAATGGCAGCAAAGTTGCAGAAATGCAGACTAAGAGCAATATTGACAAAGGGAATGGCACAATTTCCAATATATTTTTATTAATCATACAGTTTATTAATGTAGTTTATTTCTTATGCTCATCTTTTTGTGTCCCTGCAATTCTTGATACATTACTCTTCATAAAAATATGAGGATAGATATGTTTAAAATGATTTAAATATTACAGTTTACTTTCACTATATAAGAATGCTGCCACTTTATATTATATAATTTATATTATATACTATACTTCTAAATGGCTAACCAAATGCACTAATTATAAACTTTGTAGTACACACTTTCAAGTTTATAAAAAAGGATAGCAATCATAATTCAAATAATATGGCATATTTTGAAAGTATATGCTAAGGAACTATTTCTTTATTCAAATTACTAGATAAAATAAAGGTCTTGTATCATTTAGATATAGCAATCAAACTATTTGTGCATGACCATATGTTCTGCATTTTGGTAGAGTCTAGAGGTACTTTACGAGATGTTTATTAAGAACCATCCACCCTTATTCATGATAAGTAGTTTTGATTGTCTATATCGTAAACTTATTTAAGCATTACACAGTGTGCACATGTACCAAATCATTACATAAGATCTACTTTATTAATAGATAGTTTTGGGTTTATATATAATTACAAAAATAAATTTTAAAAATAGTTTTCTTCCAGAAAATTTTATTGGGTTCCTGACTTGATGTGAAGAAAGGTGCATCAGTATATAATGTTTGAAAGATTAATTTAGCAATGGCCTCATCTTATATGTGTGGGTTCAGTGCTTTCTTTATCAAGTACATTCTCTTGAATGGCACACACATAAAAACTCTTTGGGATGTCTGTGAGTCCATGACAGAATTTCTGGGGAATTTAGGTATTATTCTACCAAACACAAAACTTTACAGAATTGTTTTATGAGAGCAAGTTAAATGTCTCTCTAGTTTGCTGAATGAACCTCCAACAAGCAAAACTTTTGCCAAGGATAATAGAAACTAATTAATTATCATTGGCATCATCAACAAACACTTTATGAAGAAATGCTTAGTATGGAAGGAAGGGGATGATTGAATAAAGGAAGAGAGAAAAGAGCCTATTAATATAAAAAAGGTGTTCCTGATATATGCTAATTTATTATATTGAAAGATAAAAAATATATAGTATGGCCATTAGGAACAGCAGAGATCCAGGGACACAGGCCTGGTGAGACTACACTGCAGAGAGGTCTTGGCCGAGTGTCCTGAAAGCTTGTCCCCACATTGGTTCAGGGGAGCAGGAACTCTGCCATAGGGACTTGGTTTACACACAGAGGGCCTGTACATGCAGAATAGGCGCTAGGCCATCTAAAACTAGGAACAGCGGAGATCAAGGGACACAGGCCTTGTGGGACTACACTGCAACTAGCTGGGGAGCAGAGAGGTTAGAACCAAGAAAGCCGAAAGCGATCCCCCCTGACTGGTTCAGGGGAGCAAAACAGTGCCTTAGAGACTTGGTTTCTACCCAGAGGCCCGTGCATGCAGAACAAATGCTCAGGCCATTTGCCACAGGGAACAGCGGAGAACACAGACCACATACACAGGATAGACAGGATTCAATATCTGACAACAATACCATGTATAATCACAGACAACAAGATGCCAAGTGGAAAGGAAAAGAATGCACCAAAGGGAAACCAAGACAACCTAGCAACATCAGAACCCAGCTCTCCCATCACAGCAAACAGGAGAATGCCAAACACACCAGAATAAGAAGACTCAGACAATAAATCATACCTCAAGATGATGATAGAGATTCTTAAACAAGAACGGGAGGAAAGCATAAAGAAATAGAAGCTTTTATAGAGGAAAAAAAAAACATTCTAAGGAATCAAAGAACTAGAGGAAAACAGAACCAAAGAGATGAAGGAATGGAAGAAGGAATTTAAAATGGAAATGGAATCAATAAAAGAGACAACCATGGAGGTAGAAAACCTAAAAAAGAAATCAGTAGTCACAGATGCAAGCATCTCTAACAGACTACAAGAGATGGAAGAGAGAATCTCAGGGGCCAAAGACAACATGGAAAACATAGACAAAACAGTCAGAGAAGATGCAAAAGCCAAAGAGCTCTTAACCCAAAATATCCAGGAGATCCAGGACACAATTAGAAGACCAAACCTAAGAATAATAGAAATAGAAGAGGGAAAAGAATATCAACTAACAGGCACAGTTAATATCTTAAACAAAATCATAGAAGAAAACTTCCCTACCCTTAAGAATGAGATGACCATGACCATAAAAGAAGTCTACAGAACTCCAAATAGATTGGACCAGAAAAGAAATTTCTCCTGACACATAATAGTCAAAATACAAAGAGCCCAAAATAAAGTAAGAATAGTAAAAGCAGTAAGAGAAAAAAGTCACGTAACATATAAAGGCAGACCAATCAGAATCACACACAACTTCTCTACAGAGACTATGAAAGGTGGAAGGTCCTTGACAGACATAATGCAGAACATAAGTGAACATAGTGTCAGCCAAAGCTGCTATACCTAGCAAAACTCTCAATCACCATAGATAGAGAGACCAAGATATTTCAGGAAATAACTAAATTTACACAATATTTGACCACAAACCCAGAAACTATGGGTAGAAAACCAAATACAAAGAGGAAAACTATATCCTACTAAAACAAGAAAATACATAATCAAGAAAACAAAAAGAAAAAATACACACAGGTACAATTCTACCTCTAAAAGCAAAAATGGCAGGAAAAGCAACCACTGTTCCTTTATATCTGTTAACATAAATGGACTCAGTTCCCCAATAAAAAGAAATAGGCTATCAGACTAGATACATAAAAAGAATCCATCTTTTTGCTGCTTACAGGAAACTCATCTCAGAGACAAAGACACTATCTCAGAGTAAAGGTTGGAAAAAAAAAACTTTCAAGCAAAAGGCCCCAAGAAGCAAGCTGAAATGGCCATTCTAATATCAAAAAAGTACATTTTCAGTCAAAAGTTATCCAAAACTATAAGGAAGGAAGTTTTTTACTCAACACAAGGAAAATTTGTCAAGAAGAACTTTCAATCCTTAACATATATGCTCCAAATACAAGTGTACCCATATTCATAAAAGAAACCCTAATAAAGCTCAAAAAATACATTGCACATCACTAAATATAGTAGGAGACCTCAACACCCCACTCTCATCAATTGACAGATCATGGAAACAGAAACTGTACAAGATCAGAGTGAAACTAGCAGAGGTGATGAACCAATTGGAATTAGTAGACAACTACAGAACATATCATCCTAAAACAAAACACCTTCTTCTTAGCACCTCATGGCACCTTATCCAAAATTGACCATATAATTGGTCACAAAACAAACCTCAGTCGTTATAAGAAGATTGAAATACTCCCATGCATCCTATCAGATCATCAAGGTCTAAGGCTGGTCTTTAATAACAGCAAAGATAACAAAAAGCCCATATACACATGGACATTAAACAATGCTCCATTAAAGGATAGCATGGTCAATAAAGAAATAAAGGAAAAAATACAAATTTTCCAGAATTTAATGAAAACGAAAATACAATATACCCAAACCTATGGGATGTAATGAAAGCAGTACTGAGAGGAAAACTCAAAGCTTTGAATGCTTCCAAAAAAAAAAAAAAAAATTGGAGAGAGCATAAACAAGCAAGTTGACAACACAGTTGAAATCCCTATAACAAAAGGAAGCAGATACAACCAAGTAGGGTAGATGGGAAGAAATAAACAAACTCAAAGCAGAAATTGACCAAATAGAAGCAAAAAGAACCATTCAAAAAATCAACAAAACCAAGAGCTGGTTCTTTGAGAAAATTAACAAGATTGATAAACCCTTAGCCAGACTAACTAAAGGGCAAAGAGAGAGTATCCAAATTAACAAAATCAGAAATGAAAGTGGAGACATAACAACTGAACCTGAGAAAATTCAAGAAATCACCAGGTACTGCTACAAAAGGCAATACTCAACAAAGCTGGAAAATCTGGAGGAAATAGATGAATTCCTAGACTGATATCAGATCCTAAAGTTAAGCCAGGACCAAATAAACCATCTAAATAATCACATAACACCTAAAGAAATAGAAGCAGTCATCAAAAGCCTCCCAACCCCCCCCCCCCCACAAAAAAAAGCTCAGGTCCAGATGGGTTCAGTGCTGAATTTTATCAGATATTTATTGATGACCTAATATTAATACTCTCCAAACAATTCCACAAAATAGAGTCAGATGGAACACTAACACTAATAAGTTATTTTTTGATGCCAAAATTACGCTCATTCCTAAACCACACAAGGACCCTACAATGAAAGAGAACTTCAGACCAGTCTCTCTTATGAACTTTGAAGCAAAAATATTCAACAAATTCCTTGGAAACAGAATCCAAGAACATATCAAAATGATCATTGTCCATGATCAAATAGGCTCCATCCCTGGGATGCAAGAATGGTTTAATACGTGGAACTCCATCAATGCAATCCACCATATAAACAAACTCAAAAAAAAACTGCATGGTCATCTCACTAAATGCTGAGAGAACATTTGGCAAAATTCAACATCCTTTCATGTTAAAAGTTTTGGAAAGAATAGGAATCCAATTTCCGTACCTAAACATAATAAATGAAATATACAGCAAACCAAAAGCCAACATCAAACTTAATGATGAGGAACTTGAAGCAATCCCACTAAAATCAGGGACTAGACAAGACTGCCAAGTCTCCCCCTACTTATTCAACATAGTACTGGAAATCCAGGCAGGAGCAATTAGACAGCAAAAGGAAATCAAAAGGATACAATTTGGAAAGGAAGAAGTGAAAACATCATGGTTTGCAGAAGACAAGATAGTGTACATAAGTGACCCCAAAAATTCCACCAGAGAACTCCTACAGCTGATAAACAAGTTCAACATCGTGGCTGGATATAAAATTAACTCAAACATATATGTAGCCTTCCTTTACTCAAAGGACACACAAGCAGAGATAGAAATTAGGGAAAAGATACCCTTCACAATAGTCACAAACTATATAAAATACCTTGGTGTGACTCTAACTAAGCAAGTGAAGGACCTGTATGACAAAAACTTCAAATCTCTAAAGAAGGAAATTGAAGAAGATCTCAGAAAATGGAAAGATCTCCTATGCTCATGGATTGGAAGGTTCAACATTTTAAAAATGGCCATCTTACCAAAAGCAATCTACAGAATAAATGTAATTCCCATCAAAATTTCAACCCAATTCTGCATAGAGTTGAAAAGAGCAATGCCGTGATTTGTTTTGGAATAGCAAAAGAATTAGAATAGGGAAATCCATCCTCAACACCAAGAAAACATCTGTGGAAATCACCGACCATGACCTCATGCTATATTACAAGGCAATTGTGCTAAAAACTGCATCTTATTTGTACAGAGACCTGCAAGTGTATCAATGGAATAGATTAGAAGATCCAGAAATAAGCCCTCACATGTATATGGTCACTTGATTTTTGACAAAGGAGCTGTAAACATTCAGTGGGAAAAGGACAGCCTCTTCAACAAATGGTGTTGATCCAACTGGCACTCAGCATGCAGAAACATGACAATAGACTCTTTCTTATCTTCTTGTACAAAGCTCAAGTGCAAGTGCATCAAACCAGGTACATTAAAATTATTAGAAGAGAAAGTAGGGAAAACCTTAAAATACACTGGCACGGGACAAACTTTCCTGAACAGAACACCAATGACTCTTGCTCTAAGGTCAAATATCGACAATTGGAAAAAAGGAGATTGAAAAGTTTCTGTAAGGCTAAGAACACTGTTAAGAAAACAAAACAACAGCCAACAGATTGGGAAAAAAATCTTTACCAACACCATATCAGATAGAGGCCTAATATCCAAGGTATAAAAAGAACTCAAGAAGTTAGACCTCAGAGAATCAAACAACCCTATTAAACATGGGGTACAGAGTGAAACAAAGTTCTCAATTGTGGAATATTGAAAGGCTGAGAAGCATCTACGGAAGTGCTTAATATCTTTAGCCATCAGGGAAGCGCAAATCAAAACAACCCTGAGATTCCACCTCACACCAACCAGAATGACTAAGATAAAAAATTCAGATGACAGCAGATGCTGGCAAGGATGCAGAGAAAGAGGAACAATTCTCCACCCTTGGTGGGGTTTTAAACTTGTATAACCACTCTGAAAATCAGTCTGGCGATTCCTCAGAAAATTGGACATAGTACTACCTGAAGACCCAGTTATTCCACTTCTGGGCATATACTGAGAAAAGCTCCAACATACAACAAAGACACATGCACCACAATGTTCATTGCAGCTCTATTTATAATAGCCAGAAGCTGGAAAGAACCCATATGTCTTTCAGTAGATGAATGGATACAAAAATTGTGGTATATTTACACAATGGAATACTACTCAGCTATCAGAAACAATGACTTAATGAAATTCCTAAGAAAATTGATGCATCTAGAGAATATCATCCTGAGTGAGGTAACCTAGTCACAAAAGAACAGACATAATATGCAGTCACTGATACTTGGATACTAAGCCCAGAATGCTGTTAGCACCCCAGAAACAACTCACAAACTATATGAAGTTCAAGAAAAACAAAGGTTAAAAAAAAAAAAAGAAAATGAAAAATCATTATGCTTAATCTTTACACTCTACAAAAACTTTGACTTTTTCCAGGTTACATCTTGTTTTACATGTACTTTATGTGCATTGTATCTAGAAAGATTTTAATGCATACTATCAAACCTTTAAAAAAATCAGGTACTGACAAAAATATATTCATATACTTTTTTTGCAAAAATGATTAAAATCTGTACATTTATCTTTGTTTTTAAAATAAAGTTGTTCAATTTAAAAATATATAGTAGTAATTTAATTTTGTAAGTAATTATTCTTTTCATTATGTGCTCTGCATTTACATTTCAAACGTTATCCCTTTCACAGATACTCCATCTCACATCCCCCCTTTCCCCTTGTCTCCACTTAAGTGCACCCTCCTCCAATCAGTTTCTCTACTTTAACACCTTGGCATTCCCCTATACTGGGAAAAGATGTCATCACTGGACCAATCTTATCACATTGATGCCAAACACTGCCATCTTCTGTTACATATATAACTAGAACCGTGGGTCTCTCCTTGTCTGCTCAATGGTCAATGTTTTAGTCCATGGGAATTGTGGTGAGTTTGGTTGGTTGATGATGTTGTTCTTCCAATGAGGTTGCGAAACCTTTTCAGCTCATTCAGTTCTTTCTCTGGCACCTTCATTAGGGTCTACATGTTCAGTCTGATGTTTAGCTGCAAACATGCTTAACTGTATCTGTATGACTCTGGCCGAGCACCTGAGGAGACATCCATATCTTGTTCTTGCCAGTAAGTACTTCTTGGCAGCAGCAGTAGTGCTTGGGTTTGGTGGCTGCATATGGGGTGGATCGCAAGGTGAGGCCTTCTCTGAACTTTTCTTCAATCCCTTTTCCTCTATTTGACATTGTATTTCCTCCCATGAGAGTTTTTTTCTCCTTTCTAAGAAGGTCTTAGGCATCCTTCTTCTGGCCTTTCTTTATTTTGAGCTTCATGAGATCTGTTAATTATTTCTTGGATGTTCAGAGCTTTGGGGGACTAGTTTGTAATTATCAGTGGGTGCACACAATGTGTGTTTATTTGTGACAAGTTTCCCTCACTCAAGATGCTAGGTTCTAGTTGTTGGGATTCTATATGCCTCACTCCTTGGTTACCTGACACTATAAAACGGGCTGCTTGCCCCTCCTCTCTCTCTCTCTCTCTCTCTCTCTCTCTCTCTCTCTCTCTCTCTCTCTCTCTCTCTCTCTCTCTCTCTCTTCTCTCTCTCTCTCTATCCCCCCCATATGCTCTTGCTCTCTTGCTCTTTCCTGATTGCCTCTCCTCTTTTTCTTCCTTTCCCCTCTCTCTCCATGTGCTCATGGCCAACTTCTTCTCTATTTTTCTATTCCTCTTTTCTCTCTCTCTGCTTCTACTACCCTCTTATCTCCCCCCATGACCTGAATAAACTCTATTCTGGACCATACCGCCCTGTGATTGGTCCTTCTGGAGAAAGGGATTCCCAACTTGAATACCCCAGAGGCATTTCCCTTGCCCCCATGCCTCGCTGCACCTTCATAGGACATATCTCCACCCCACTCTCATACTCTCATTATCCTTTTCTTAGCATTGGTGGCCTGTGTGAGGAGATTAGACTTCCTCCTGACCAGATATTTCTTTTTCCTTTCCCTAGTGCCAAGACTTGGACTGAGAAACTGTGCAGGTTCCCATCTGGATGCTCAATAGCCTAAACTTCAGGGAACTGGTAAGTTCCCTTTCTGTACTGGTCAGAGTATCCATCCATGTGGTCCCAGAGAAAAGTTCCTGAGCTCAGACCTACCCCTGAGGACAGATGTTTTTACTGATCTTCATTCTGAGACTTTTGTCCTTGGGCCGGGCCTGGATAAGCCACTCTCATTCTGGAGCACTGCTTCCATGGAGCACCACCTCAATGCTGATAGGGGCAGCTATACCTACTGTCACCCACTGGGCTGTCTTTGCTGTTTGTTCATATTTCCTGAAATGCTTTAGTTTAATTTACAATAAACAGACAACAACAAAATGCAGTCCATTGCTAATGATCCAGAGTATAGGTTCCCTGTTCTGCTGCCTGTTGCCTAGTTTGCTGTGTAGAGAACGAGTCTGGCCCTGGCCCTGGGTTCCACTAGGGTTCTCTGTTTGTGAGGCTTGTCCTCCTACATCCGTAGCCCATCTGCAGCTTGTGCCACCTGCCACTTTGCCTGGAAGTTCTGGTATACAGGGAAGAGTAGGTCTTGCCCCATCCTGAGCTTCCTGCTAGGGACTCTGTTTGCTAAGCCTGACCCTTCCCATACTTCCCATACCACATGTGCTTTCTTTGTTCCGAACTCTGTCCCAGCCTTTTTCTGTCTGCATCTAGCTCCACATACTTCTTTTTATTAATTTATTTATTTTATAAAATAATATTATAGCTCCCAAAGTTTGTTACGTAATAATATATGATGAATGCACCATTTTTTGTTTTTCTCTTCTTCTTCTTCTTCTTCTTCTTCTTCTTCTTCTTCTTCTTCTTCTTCTTCTTCTTCTTCTTCTTCTTCTTCTTCTTCTTCTTCTTCTTTTTCTTTTTTTGATAGTAGTTTTGTTTGGACTCCCTGGTTCCCAGTGGTGTGGCCAGGCTAAGCCCTAGAACCAAGTGAACAGGGAGATGTTGGGTGGGCATTTGGTTCCACTGGAGGCACAGCTTTGGTTGTTTGGCCTCCACTACTTCCATCATCCACTGAGGGGCAAAGCAACTCCTGGCCCTCAGCAGGAATCTGGAGCTAGTGGCCAGGAGTCAACAGAGTCAGTCAATGGGTGGACATCTGGAAGACAGAAGCTTAGCCAAAATATGCACATGGCTCCCACCATAGCATACAGGGCTTCTGGCTGCCAAGAGGACCTGCCTGAGCCTTGCACCACAGAATATGCCCCTTCTCCAACACACAATCCAGTACATCAACTGCACTCTCCCATCTGTGTGGGTGAGCGCATGTCTCAAACACAACACTTTGTTTATATTCCTCTTCTCTATTTTCAACATTATTCTGCTTTTATGATTTTTAATATTGCTATACTTAAGTGATAAAGCCCTCAATGTTGTCAGAACTCTGTTGATCATTAATATTTAAGTTGTGACTGCCAGAGTCTCCCAAAGCAATTGACAGTTGATCCCCTACCCCACAATACCTCAAAAGATATGAACACTGTTTTCAGAGGCTTCCTCAATTGTGGTATGATAACCACTGAAAAACATAGTGGACAAAACTGGATACTTCCGAGTCAAATGATTCATCTAAAGCAAGGTGATTCATTTCTCATGTTATGAATCTATTCCACAGAAAAAAGGCCCTGTGTCTTCTGGGCTCAAAAGCCAGACCAGTGCATCTAAGTCACTGTGAAGACAAGAGAGACCCAGGGGAACTGTTGGCTGATAAACTCTGTCATTTTTTTCATTGATATGCCTGCTAGTTTTATTTTTGAGTCAGATTTCTGAATATATTGACAGCTAAGGTAACTGCAGCCTGACAACCTAAAAAAAAGACTTCTATTTTCTAACAACTAGTTCAGATATAAGCTCTCACACATATTACTTACTTGCCTAAACTTGAGTTCCATTAATGCTTCATGTTTCCTCTTGCTAAACTTCCTTTTCCACTATATGATCCAAATATAAAAATCTTGCTCCTTCTGCTCCACAAAAGCTCATCTTAAAAAAATATTTTTGTTAACTCATGTTATCTCTTTTATAAACTTATAAGCTACAAGAAACCTACTAAAATTTACTTCTTGTGGACCAAATAAGACTCCACCCAGATAAGTACATCTGCCTAAAGCTCACTACCTATTCTAAACAGTGGGATTCTTTTCGATTTTAAATGTGGGTTTCAAATGTATATCTAATTTTTTTTTCATGAAAATAGCTCCGGCCACCAGTTTGCAAACAGAACCTTGACTTCCTAGAAAAAGAAAAAGGAAAAGTAGAGATGATGGTGGAGCAGGAATAAGGTCATTGTGATGTCTGACTTCTTCACACTTGTTTTAGGGAGTTGGTTTTGGAAAATCTAGAAAAGTGTGAGTGGGTGTGTTTGTACAGTCTTAGAATTGGCTGTTTCCTTGTTGTCTAGGGTCTGTGGAACCATCTGAGGATAGGTCAGAAGGAACAGGTCTAATAGAAGCATCTGTGTGTGTGCGAGAGAAGGCTGAAGTTTCTGTAGGTGACTTTTCTGGAACTGTTCTAAATCTCTACTTTTTCGTTTTCTCTTCTTTTTTTTTTTCCTCTTTGACTGCCATTATTTTTAATTCAAAATAAGACATCATCTGGTCCAGATGACTGACACCTGTTGGCCAGCAGGCAAGAAAAGCTGTTGTGCTCTCAGCTCTCCTATCAGACACAGGATTGGCACTTAAGGATCTGCAGAATCCCCCTACTTTGAATAATATGGTGGAGCTGGATGCAGAATAGGCCTTGCTGACAAAATCATTGCTGATGTACAAAGGCAGAGACCAAGCTAGACAGAGTATCAGCCCAGTTCCTTAAAGAGAGTTTGAAAGACTGCTTTTGTTCTGGGGCTGTGAACTGAGGTGAACTTGGTAGGCAGAACACTGCTCTAGCACCAATGCTGGTAGAGCAAGGAAGTAGAGTCAAGGACTAGCATGGTAGACACTGAAGTGTCTGAGAGGTCACAGGGCAGCTCCAGGTTCAGGATGCTCTATAATTCCAGTGGCCTGAGAACAGGAACAGACTGCATTCTACCCAGGTCCCTCCCTGTGGGCTTTCCCAATCCATATATCCTGAGTGTGGCCACACATCTGAGTAGGGAGCAGGCTGGGCGAAAGGCAAATGTCCAGTTTCCCCTAGAATTATGCAATCTTTACCCTCCCTCTTCGTCCTTTCAAGAAGCCTCATTCTGGTGAGGGGTCAGCGATCCTGGACGAGCTGGTCATTGAGAAAAGCAGCTGCTCATGTGGCAGGAAGCAGGCAAGGATTCCCTCAAAATGGTCAGTCCGTAACAAGAACTTGGTACCTGGTGTCAGCCTCCAGAGGTGGTCAAGGAGGCGGGCCAAAGCCGGAGTGTGCTCAGCCAGCAGGTTCTCATGGGTATCCAACATCAGTGCAAAAGCTTAGGAGAGCATGCCAAGCTATAGCACTGTCTAGGGCTCCTGGAAAGCATCCCTAGCTGATAGGTAGAAGGCTCTGCGAGGGCCCTCCTGAAGGGACACACACTCAACTGACAACTGAGGCTGCAGGTCTGTGGGGAAGCGTCCAGATGCTTGCTGCTACAGTCTACACAGTGACTCTACCTGTCGAAATTCCAACCCTTGGGAGGCAGAGGCAAAAAAATCAGGAATTCAAGTCAGCCGCAGATAACACCAAAGGCCTGACTGCTCTGGACACCATGAAAGTGGAGGCCCTGGGCTCTCAAGGCAGAGGCCAGCCCTAAGGCTAAACAGACCAAGAATTCAAAGTTACTCGACAGAAAATTTGGCAAACCCACTTCAGGAAAATAACCTAGATTTGGAGACATTGACCTCTGGTCACCCTTTTGCCTATTTTTTTTAATTAAACCAAAACAGAGGAAGGTTTGGATTCTGTAAACCCCACCTCTCAGTTACCTGGCAACAGCCAGGTATGCTTCTCACTAGTTACCTGACACTATAAAAGGGGCTGCTTGCCTCCTATTGTCTCTCGAGCCCTCTTGTGCTTTTGCTCTCTTGCTCTCCCCCTTTGTCCCTCCTCTCCCCATTCCCTTCTTCCCTCTCTCACCACGTGTTCATGGCCGGCTTGTACTCTTCTACTTCTCTATTCCTCTTTTCTTTCTGTCGTTACCACCCTCTTAACTGCCCGCATGACCTGAATAAACTCTATGCTGTACTATTGCATCCTATGGCTGGTCCCTCACGGGGAAGGGATTCTTAACATGCCCCCCAAGAGGCATCTCCCTTATCCCAGGTTTTACCACACTGCCATGGGCCATTTTCCCCCAACACCTTCCCTTTATTCTTTTCCGAACACTAGTTCCATCCATTTGCTTAGGAATTTAATAAAGTAATTGTTTCTAATAGCTGAGGAGTACTACATTTTGTAAATGTAGCATAATTTCTGTATCCGTTCCTCTTTTGAAGGACATCTGGGTTCTTTCCAGCTTCTGGCTATTATAAACAGGGCTGCTATGAATATGGTGGAGCATGTGTCCTTATTAAATGTTGGAGCATCTTTTGGGTATATACCCAGGAGTGGAATAGCTGGGTCTTTAGGTAGTACTATTTCCAATTTTTTGAGGAACCACCAGACAGATTTCCAGAGTGTTTGTACTAGCTTGCAATCGCACCAACAATGGAGGAGTGTTCCTCTTTCTCTACATCCTCACCAGCATCTGCTGTCATCAGAGTTTTTGATCTTAGTCATTGTGACTGATGTGAGGTAGAATCTCAGGGTTGCTTTGATTTGCATTTCCCTGATGACTAGGGATGTTGAGCACTTCTTTAGGTGCTTCTCAGCCATTCTTTATTCCTAAGATGAGAATTATTTGCTTAGTTCTGTACCTCATTTTTAATAGGATTATTTGATTCTCTAGAGTCCACCTTCTTGTGTTCTTTGTATATATTAAATACTAGTCCTTTATCAGATGTAGGATTGGTTAAAATTTTTTCCCAGTCTGTTGCTTGCCATTTTATCTTTTGACAGTGTCCTTTGCCTTACAGAAGCTTTGCAATTTCATGAGGTTCCATTTCTCTATTCTTGAATTTAGAGCATAAGCCATTGGTGTTCTGTTCATGAAATTTTCACCTGTGCCTATGTGTTTTAAGTTCTTCCCCACTTTCTGTTCTATCAGTTTCAGTGTACCTAGTTTTATGTGGAGGTCTTTGATCCACTTAGACTTTACCTTTGTACAAGGAGATAAGAAGAGATAGATTTGCATTCTTCTGCATGCTGACTCCCAGTTGAAGCAGCACCATTTGTTGAAGAGGCTGTCCTTTTTCCATTGAATGTTTTTAGCTCCTTTGTCAAAGATCAAATGACTAAATATATAATTGAGACATAGACTTATTAATAAAAATTAAGATGTGGTGATAAAATTATATAAGCTATGAAAAAATAATCTCATATCCAATTGGAATTAATATGTAATAATATACAATATAAAACATGGTAATCAATTAATAAACTTAATATTCTAATACAGATGAAAAAATAAAACAAAGCTACTGATATATTTCCCAGTGATATATTTACACACACACACACACACACACACACACACACACACACACACAGAAACACACACACACACACATATATACAGCACAAATTAGACTGAGTAGATTATAATACCAACAAAAGTTATGGAATTAACTGGAGGCAATGTTGTAAGCAATTTCAGGAGATAAAATAAGGGAATGGGGAACTGATGTGATCATGTTTTATTTTTACATATATGAAATTTGTAAAATAAAGAAAAAACATATAACAATAATCAATTTTTAAAAGACAATAGATTTGAAATACCTCAAGGAGATATGTTTGAGAGAATGAAGAAGGAAGAAATGTATAAAGGATACAATATAATTATATTATAATTTCTATAAATAAATAAATTAATATCTTAAAAAAAAGAGTATTGGCTTGACAGTGGGGTTTAGGCATAGTACCATACATGTGCTGAAGAAGCATTGTAAAACTCTGCAACATTTCCAAGCCTATCCCTGTGTTTTCTGAATATCCTATGATTTCAGAAGGTCTATGTTAAAATCAAGATTTGACATTCATAAATGGAAATATTGGATACACATCTTATATAACAGCAAATATTAGAATAAAAAAATATTGCTCTTAATTACTTTTATATTCTAAACATAGCAAATGAACTGGTTGACCATTTTGAGCAACACAAAATATATGGTGTAATATTTGCCTAATAAGTTTTTTCTTAAATATTGTATATGAAAATTAAACTTAAAATATATATTTCATCTAAAATATAGTCACATTATAATCTTAGAAACTATAAGTGCCTAAACAGTTATCCAGGATCATGATTGCCTTGATCTTTCTGAAAAAAAGATTTGCATTTTAGTGGTCTGGAATTTTATGAAAACTACAAACACTCAATTCTTCTTTGAAAATATGACATGCAATCAGAAGCCACAAGAATGACTTCGATTCCATTTAGATTCTCAAGCCTATGTTCCTTAAAGACATAAAATATATTTTGTATGACATTTTATACTGTTTTCACACATCAGTCTTACTGTAAAGTAAAACAAGGCACACGAGTTCTAATTCAAGGGCCTGCAACTTGATATTTTCCTATTAAGCATGTGAGAAAATATTTTTCTTACATTCTGTGGGTGTGTGTGCAAGCACTCACACATATGTATGCACACAAAAACACATACACACGCCACCTGTCAAGTATAATATATGTAGTCAATATAATTGTCTTGTGTCAATAAAAAAATGTCTGTAACACAGATCAGAGAGCAGGAAAATACAGGGACAAATACTAGGGCTTACTCTGATGTTGAAATACACAGCCGTTCACTTTTTCAGTTCTCTAGACCTAACAAAGGCAGTTGTTTACTGAAGACTTTTTATGTGTCAAGCTCAGATCTCTTTAGATTTTATGTAATTTAGCCAAATTAATTCCTCTGTTTTTTAATTTGACACTGAGAACAGATTAGTCTCATCTTCATTAAGCTAACAAAGAACCAATAGCTTGGATACAGACACGCATATTTATTCAAAGTTGCCTCTGGCTCCACCAAGTGGCCAAACCTGAATCTACAGTCATATTCATCTATCCTCTCCTATGTTTGGCATTTATCATTTCTGAGTCTTACCCTCCAGAGAACTGGAACTAAATGCAAAAGCTGGATGGCAGAACGAGCAAGACAGTGAAGAAAGACCCTGTATAACTGCCAATGTATTTATACTTTCTAGGATTGTAATGTGACCATATTTTACATAAACTATACATTTTAAGATTAATTTTCACACTCAATATTCAGTTAGAAATTTATTAGGCAAGTTTTCTTTTTACCAATACACACATCACAAAAATATTTATATCATGCATAACATATTCTCTTTGTGTATATATACACATACATATATATTAAAGTAGAAAATACACTTCAGAAATACATGACATACATATATTTCATATATAAAGAAACAGATGGGTGCCACGTACACATGCTAAGGAATCTTATTTTATGTGATCATGAGATTATCTTTATTTGGGAAAATGGCAATTCTAAAATGTTCACCCAGTTTAGACTGCCAAGATGACCATGAGCATGGCATCCCAAAGATGTTGCCCTAACATACATTGGGTATGTTAAGGGATCATTACTTCCAGGTATAGAGAGTGATAAGATAGGTAAGCATCACAAGGTCCACCTTACACAAAAAGCTCACATTTTCTACTTGTTTCTTCTTCCTCTATGTTTCCCATCTGCTATTTGTGTCCTTCTGTTCCTCCATATGAAAATTTATTTGGCTGCTAAACGCAATCACGACCTTGGGGAACGGGATGATCTAGACATGACAGACATATACTAGATAGAATTGTTTCTTGTGCCTCTGCTTTTTCATCATTTGCCTCCTTTCATTCTTCCACATAAGAATTTAATTTGGCTGCTAATCACAAACATGACCTTGGGGACTAGGCATGGCCCAGGTAAGACAGTATTACATAATATAAAATCTGTCATATAAAAACCAATGATGTGTCATAGACTATAGATAATGAATATTTTATGTAAATTCGTATGGGTAATAAAATACCCTAAGAAATACTGGAACTAAATAACATATATAGCCAAATATATGAAAAAAAAGTATAGAATCAATTGAAATACTTGGTAAATTTTAGAGACATCAATAGATTAATATTATTTCTTCCTCACTTCCTAGAAAACAAACTCCCCCACACAATTATCAATCATAGGCCACATATTGTTATCCAGTACTTTTAAAAAATATTTTAAGGGCTTCTTTTCCTTTATCTCTGCTGACCACTTTGTCATATTTCCATTCAAAACATTTGGCCAAACTTTTTATATCAGCTCAAATATAAAGATCATACAAACTCTGTTCAGTCTAGCTTGCTTCTGGACTACTCTTTTACTGAACATTGTATACAACTCTACTGCACTGGCTCTTGTATAAGATTTACTGTAGAAAGAGTTTTGTAGTACCTTTATGCACATTCCATGATAATTTTGATTTCAGCATCTTAGTGACAAATTCACACAACGCTTGGGAAATGTTCAGTATATAATTCCTAAATGAAGTAGTTCTACATAAACATTTATAAAGTTAATCTATTTCATTTTTGTATTGGGATAGTAAAGATTTTGAATAACGAGTTTTTCAGAACAATAATTGCCCTGTAGCTTAACCTTGAGTATAATAATCACAAAGATAATGGCTGCGAGTGACAGCGTCCCTGGCTCAAAAGGAGCTATATGCCATATAAACAATGAACTGGAGCACAAATGTGGGCAGAAAGCTAAATGAAACATTCATATAAACATCTAAGTCTACTATGAGTGTGCTATGATTGCAGTCTGCTGGGAGAAGCATGAATAAAAATTAAGTTATGCATATTTTAGGTGTCTGGGTGGGAAGTGTAGAGAATTGATTTTTTAAGAAATAATATTCAGATTAGAGACTCATACATATCTGATATAAATAATTCATTTCCCATTGAGTCTGAAGCACCAAATAAGAAATGCTGAAACAATATTAATGATACTTTAAAGAAATTTTGCTTAACATTCAATGTCTTTTTAAAAAGTTTCTTTTTCTTTTTCTTTGTTTCTTTCTTTCTTTTTTTTTTTTTTTTTTTTTTTTTTTTTTTTGGAGTGTGACCATCAATTTATGGAGCCTGTTTATTGAACAACAATGAGAAAGCACATAAAGGTTTCTGGACCTATAAGAATGAAAATTTGAGTTAGTTTTCACAAAAAAGGCATAATGGGTTCTAAAAATGCTCCTAGAGCTGACTTAAGCTAATCACTCCTGAGGGGCTTCATCTGGCAATGATTTCTCAGTTATTGTGTGAATGGACCAGAGCCACCAGATATAAGAGCAGAAGATATTTAAGTTCTGTGGGAAGGTTATCACCATTTCTGCTCTTTATTGTTGTTGTAGCTTTGATTTATTTTATTTTGTTTTTAATGTCTATCTTTTCAATTTTATTGGATATTCTCTTTGTTTACATTTCAAATGTTATACCCTTTCCTCTCCCACTCCCTTCCCCACTTACCTTCAACTTGCTTCCATGAAGGTGCTCCCTCTCCCAATCACCTCTCCACCTCAGTGCCTTGGCCGGTTGATGATGTTGTTCTTCCCATGAGGTTGCAAACCTTTCAGCTCTTGCAGTCCTTTCTCTAGCTCTTTCATGGAGTCCTTGTGTTCAGTCTCATGTTTAGCTGCAAGCATCCCTCATTTGTATCTATATGACTCTGAAAAAGCCTCTGAGGAGACATCCATATCTGGTTCCTGCCAATAAACACTTCTTGGCATCAGCAATAGTGCTTGGGTTTGGTGGCTGCATATGGTGTGGGTCTCTAGGTGGGGAAGTCTCTGTAGATCTTTTCTCCAAACCCTGCTTCCCTATTTGTTTTTTTTTTAACAACTATATTTTAAAAAACAAAGATAAATGTACAGATTTTAAGCATTTTTTGCATAAAAGTATATAATACATTTTTGTCAGTACTTCATTTTTTTCTAAAAGGTTTGATAGTGTGATCAAGATTCCACCAGTTACAATGAGCATAAAGTACATGTAAAACAAGATGCAACATGGAAATAGTCAAAGTTTCCTTGGTGTGTAAAGATTTTTTTTTTTTTTTTGTACAATGAGCAAACAGTACATGTCATAGAGGGTGCAACCTGGAATTTGTCAATGTGTTCTTGGTGGGTACAGATTAGGCATGACATTTTTGTTTTGTTTTCTTTTTTTTTTTCTTGGACTTGATACAGTCTGTGAGTTGTTTCTGGGGCAGTGCGAGCCTCTGGGGTTAGCATCCCACTATCAGTGACTGCATATTATGTCTGGTTTTTGTGAATGGGTTATCTCACTCAGGATGATATTCTCTAGATGCAGCCATTTTCTTAAGAATTTGGTTAAGTCATTGTTTCTGGTGGCTGAGTAGTATTCCATTGTGTAAATATACCACAATCTTTATATCCAGTCATCTACTGAAAGACATCTGGGTTCTTTCCAGCTTCTGGCTATTATAAATAGAGCTGCTATGAACACTGTGGTGCATATATCTTTGTTGTGTATTAAAGTGTCTCTGGGGTATATGCCCAGAAGTGGAATAGCTGGGTAAACAGGTAGTACTATGTCCAATTTTCTGAGGTATTCCCAGATTGATTTCCAGAGTGGTTGTATTAGTTTGCAACCCCACCAACAGTGGAGAAGGGTTCCTCTTTCTCTGCAACCTCACCAGCATCTGATGTTATCTGAATTTTGGATCTAGGCCAATCTGACTCATGTGAGGTGGAATCTCAGGGTTGTTTTGATTTGCATTTCCCTGATGGGTAGGGATGTGGAGCACTTCCTCAGATGTTTCACAGCCATTCGATATTCCTCAACTGAGAACGTTTTTTGTTTAGCTCTGTACCGCATTTTTTAATAGGGTTATTTGATTCTCTGGTGTCTAGCTTTTTGAGTTCTTTGTATACCTTGGATATTAGGCCTTTATTTGATGTGGAGTTGATAAAGATCTTTTCCCATTCTGTTGGCTGCCATTTTATTTTCTTGACAATGTCCTTAGCCTTACAGAAACTTTGCAATCTCATTAAGTCCGATTTGTTAATCTTTGACCTTAGAGCTTGAGCCACTGGTGTTTTGTTTAGGAAATTTTCTCCTGTGCCTATGTGTTCTAAGGTTTTCCCTACTTTCTCATCTAATAGTTTCAGTGTATCTGGTTTAATGTGGAGATCTTTGATCCACTTACACTTGAGCTTTGCACAAGGTGATAAGAAAGGGTCTATTTTCATTCTTTTGTATGCTGAGTGCCAGTTGGACCAACACCATTTGTTAAATAGGTGTCCTTTTTCCATTGAATGTTTATGGATCCTATGTCAAAAATCACTTGACCGTATACCTGAGGGCTCATTTCTGGATCTTCTATTCTATTCCATTTATCCACATGCCTATTTTATATCAGTACCATGCAGTTTTCAGCACAATTGCCTTGTAATACAGCTTGAGGTCAGAGATAGTGATTCCCTCAGATGTTATCTTGTTTTTGAGGATGGATTTCGCTATTCTAGGTCTTTTGTTGTTCCATATGAAATTGCACATTATTCTTTCCAACTCAATCAAGAACTGGGTTGGTATTTTGATGGGAATTGCATTGAATCTGTAGATTGCTTTTGGTAGGATGGCTATTTCTAAAATGTTGATCCTTCCAATCCATGAGCATGGAAGATCTTTCCATTTTCTGAGATCCTCCTCAATTTCCTTCTTTAGAGGTTTGAAGTTCTTGTCATACAGGTCCTTCACGTGCTTAGTTAAAGTCACACCAAGGTATTTCATAGTTTTTGTGACGATTGTGAAGGTTACCTTTCCCCTAATTTTTTTCTCCACATGTTTGTCCTTTGAGTATAGGAAGGCTACTGATTTGTTCGAGTTAATTTTGTATCCAGCCACTTTGCTGAACTTGTTTATGGGATGTAGGAGTTCTCTGGTGGAATTTTTGGGGTCACTTATATACACTATCATGTCATCTGCAAAGAATGATGTTTTTATCTCTTCCTTTCCAATTCATATCCCCTTGATATCCTTTTGCTGTCTAATTGCTCCAGCCAGGACTTCCAGTACTATGTTGAATAGGTAGGGGGAGAGTGGGAAGCCTTTTCGAGTCCCTGATTTTAGTGGGATTGCTTCAAGTTTCTCGCCATTAAGTTTTGGGCTGGCACTTGTGCTCTCTTAGGGTGTGCATGATGTCTGTCTTGGCTCTTCTAGCTTTCATAGTCTCTGTTGAAAAATCGGGAGTGATTCTTATTGGTCTACCTTTATATGTTACCTGACCTTTTTCCATTACTGCTTTTAGTATTCTTTCTTTGCTTTGGGCAGTTGGTGTTTTGACTATTATGTATCGGGAGGTATTTCTTTTCTGGTCCACCTTATTTGCAGTTCTGAAGGCTTCTTTTATGCTTGTGTTCATCTCATTCTTAAGGGTAGGGAAATTTTCTTCTACAATTTTGTTGAAGATATTTATTGTGCCTCTTAGTTGATATTCTTCTCCCTCTTGTATTCCTATTATCCTTAGATTTGGTCTTCTCATTGTGTCCTGGATTTCCTGGACATTTTGGGTTATGAGCTTTTTGTTTTTTGCATCTTCTCTGGCTGTTTTATCTATGTTTACAATGTTGTCTTCAGCCCCCGAGATTCTTTCTTCCATCTCTTGTAGTCTATTGGAAATGCTTGCTTCTGTGACTCCTGATTTCTTTTTTAGGTTTTCTACCTCTAAGGTTATCTCTTTTAGTATTTTATTTATTGTGTCAATTTCCATTTTAAATTCCCTTTTTCATTCCTTCATCTCTTTGGTTTTGTTTTCCTCTAGTTGTTTGAGTTCTTTGAGTGTTTTTCTTTTTTCTTTTTTAAAAGCTTCTGATTCTTTTTGCTTTTCCTCCCGTTCTTGTTTAAGTATCTCTGTCAGCGTCGTGAGGTATGATTTCAGGTCTGTGTCTTCTTTTCCTGGAGTGTTTGGCATTCCAATGTTTTCTGTTATGGAAGAGCTGGGTTCTGATGTTTCCCGGTTGTCTCGGTTTCCTTGAGATATACTCTTTCACTTTCTTCTTGCCATCTTGTTGTCTTTTCCCTTGTATCTGGTCTGTGTCCCTGAATCTCCACTGGTTCAGGTGGCAGCTGGGCCGAGCCTTGTTCTGAGCTCCATCGTCGCAGGGTGGAAGCATAGGTTCCAATGCTGTGTCCTTGGTCCCTGGATCAGGCAGGGTGGGGGCGAGCTTTCTGTGTGCACTCCGTAGAGATCTCTCTGCTCCCTGGCTGCCCAGATCTCCTACCCACCAGTCTTTATAACTTTAGAAACTCCTGCTTCTCTATTTGACCTTATATTTCTTTCTCTGTTTTGTTCTCCTTTCTCAGAAGGACTGAGACACCACATTCTGGTCTTCCTTCTTTTTGAGCTTCATAAGTTCTGTGGCTAGTTTCTTAGGTATTCTGAGCTTTTTTTGGGGGGGGGGGTAGTATCTACTTTTAACTGCATACATTCGATGAGTGCTCTTCTGTTGACTGGGTTATATCATTCAGGATGATAACTTCAAATTTCATCCATTTGCTTAGGAATTTCATGAACTCATTGATTTTAATAGCTGAGTAGTACTCCATTGTGTATATGTACCATATTTTCTGTATCTATTCCTCTGCTGAAGGACATCTGGGTTCTTTTCAGCTTCTGGCTATTTTAAATAAAACTGATATCAACACTGTTGAGCACATGTCCTTCATAGATGTTAGAGCTACTTTTGGGTATATGTCCAGGAGTGGTATAGCTGGGTCCTCAGGCAGTACTATGTTCAATTTCCTGAGGAACCACCAGACTCATTACCAGAGTGATTATATCAGTTTACAATCCGACCAACAGTAGAGGAGTGTTCCTCTTTTTCCACATTTTTTCTAACATCTGCTGTCATCTGAGTTTTTGACCTTATTCATTCTGACTGGTGTGATGTTGTTTTGATCTGGATTTCCCTGATAACTAAGAATGTAAAATTTCTTTAGGTGCTTCTTAGCCATTTGACATTCCTCAAGTGAGAAGTCTCTGTGTAGCTCTGTACCTCATTTTAATAGGAGTATTTGATTCTTTAGAGTCTAACTTCTTGAATTCTTTGTGTATATTGGACACTAGCCCTCTTTCAGATGTAGGTTGGTAAAAATTTTTTCCCAATCTGTTGGTTGCTGTTTTGTCCTTTTGACAATGTACTTTTCCTTGCAGAAGCTTTGCAATTTTATGAGGTCCCATTTGTCAATTCTTGACCTTAAAGCATAAGTCATTGGTGTTCTGTTCAGGAAATTTTCACCTGTGCCTATGTGTTCTAACCTTTTCCCCACTTTCTGTTCTATTACTTTAAGTGTACCATTTCAGCTCTTATGAGGAGACTATTAGGAAGACAGAGGTAGAGTTCTGGCATTGTTTTCATGATACCATGAGTTCAGAAGGGTGAAGGAGTAGAACAGGATTAGAAAATTGCAGAACTAGAGCTAAAACTTAGAAGTTTCAATTCTCAGTCCAATGTTCTTTGTCATACACTATCCACATAAAGTCCTACAAAGTTTCCTACAAAATCCATCTTAAAATAAAGGAATATATTTACCCAGTTTTAGATTACAAGGTCTAGTTCCATGTTTTAATGTCAGGTCTTTGTTTCTTTCTTGTTCAATTGAAGAAGCACCAATCTCCACAGTCTTCCAGTGCCATCTAGTGTTTACATTAGGTAATATAAAATATAACAATTAGTATATTCTTATACACTTGTATAAGTGAAAATTGCTGTACCATAATTAACGTCAAAGCAGGAGGGGAATTTAATAGAAGCCAAATATATGTTACATACAAGATATAAAATGTTACTTGATGGTTATTTTCTTTATTTTAATAACCTTTGATTATTGTCACTCTGAACTTTATCTCATTATAAAGTCAACAAAGATTTATGAGAGTCTACCATGTAAAAGAAAAAGTTATAGCCACAGGAGACACTATGGTACCTTTATTCAGATTTTGACACTATGTCTGGGAAAATACACTTATTAGAAGAAACCTCCACAGGACCAAGGGCCTTTCCTTCCATTGGTGCCACATAGGCATTCACTGCTATGTATGTAGCTGAAACTATGGCTCCCTCTTTGATTTATGGTTTAGTCCCTGGGAGCTTAGGCTGTTTCCATTAGTTGATATTGTTGTGACACAAGAAATTTCTTTTCTGTGTCCAATCTGTTTGGTGTTCTATAGGTTTCCTGTGAGTTTATGTGCTTCTCTTTCTTGAGGTTAGAAAAGTTTTCTTTCATAATATTGTTACAGATGCTTACTAGCCCTTTGAGTTGAGAATCTTCACTCTTTTCTATGCCTATTATTCTTAGGTTTGGTCTTTTCATTGTGTCCTGGATTTCTGGAACATTTTGAGGTGGGAGCTTTGTGCTTTTTGTATTTTCTGTGACCATTTTGTCAATGTTTCTAATGTATCTTACACTCCTGAGATTACCTTTTCTATCTCCTGTATTCTGTTGGTGATACTTGCATCTGTGCCTTCTGCCCTCATTTCTAGTTTTTCATCTTCAGAGTTGTCTCCCTTTGGGATCACTTTAATGTTTAAATTTACACTTTTACATTCTGGATGGTTTTGTTCAATTTCTTCACCTGTTTTATTGTGTTAGCCTGTGTTTCTTCAAGAGATTTATGTCTTTCCATTTTTAGGGCTCCTATATGTTTATCTGTGTTCTCCTGTATTTCTTTAAGAGAATTATTTACATCCTTCTCAAAGTTCTCTATTATTTTTACGAGATGGGATTTTAGGTAAGAATTTTGATTTTTGGGTGTTTTGAAGGATCCAGTGCTTGCCGTGGTGGGATTCTGATTTCCAAGTAGCTTTGGTTTCTGTTGCTTATATTCTTGTGCTTAATTCTTGTCATCTGGTTATCTCTGGTACTAATTTTCCTTGTTATCTATGACTGGAGCCAGTTCCTCCTGTGAGCCTGTTTTTCTGTGATTGTGGTTCCAACAGAACTACTGGGGGGTCTAGTTATCTCTGTGATTTTGTGATCCTTAGATCCTGGGTATCTCAGAGCTCCTGGGGTTCAAATTGCCTCTTGGTGTGGACTGAATTGGTGGAGACCCAGTACCCAGGGTCCACTTCATGGCATAGATGCAAACCAACAATACTAATTATATGTTTCTGTTTGTGTCTAGATACCTGGACTTGGGGTGATTATGGTAATAGGTATTTATTTTGAGGTTTATCTTTATTGGATGGTTGTGTGTTTTGTTTCTTTGTTTTTGTTTCATTTCTAAATTTTCAGAGTGCAGTGGCTGTGTGTTGCCTTCTTTTCATTCCAGCTTAGGTGATACATTCATAGCAAAAGCATGTCATATTAGAGGCTGAGGTTCTGAGATGAGTTGTAGTAAAGTAGGTTGAAAAATGTAGGTTGGAAATGTGGTCAGAAAACAACAAGTGGCCACAACAGGTTTCCTTCTGGAATTATGGGGATGAGATTTAGATTTTATGTTGTATTAAATGACAAAAAGTGGAGAGAACTGGGTCACTTCTATCAGGAAGAGAGAGCCAGGTCAATGCCATCAGGGCTCAGGACCTGCTGGAAACTCTGATGGCACATGCAACATGGTGCTCTCTGGAAATAGGTCCATTTTGGCCCAGAGAGGAAGCCAAGTCACTGACATCAGGACTCAGGAACTATCCAGAGCCAGGTTAGCAAAAAAAAAAAAAAAAAAAAAAAAAAAAAAAAAAAAAAAAAAAGAAGCCTCACAAGAACTATCTTAACGGAGTCAACAGTGAGCCTGACACGCATCCCTAACAGCTATCCTGGGAGGGAACTTCAGGAATTCTTGAGGCACAGGTAGCATGGTGCTCCCTGGGAATGGACCATTCCAGCCCAGGGAGAGAGCCAGTTCATCACCATCAGGACTCAGGCCTGCCCACAGACTGCTGAACACCCAGAAGAGACTCACAAACATTCTCACAGCTGAGCCCACTGAAACAGAACTGAATCACCACAATCAGAACTAACTGCCTGCCTCCAAAGAGCTGTAAATCCAGGAGAAATCTCCCTCTTGAGCATACTGGCCCTCAGATCCAGAGAAGAGACAAGCTCCAGTTGAAGACAAGATCACCTAACATCACAGATAACATGATGGAAAAAGAAAGCACAAGAACCTAAGAAATGAAAACAAAGACAATCTGGCAACATCAAAACCCAGCTCTCCCACCACACCAAGTAGTGGATTTCCCAATACACCAGAAAAAAACAAAATATGAACTTAAAAATCACAATTCATGATGATGTTGGAGGTTCTTGACAATACATGAATAAATCCCATGAACAATTACAGGAGAACCAGAAGAACACACATTAAAAAAAGTAGAAGCCCTTAAAGAGGAAACACAAAAATCATTCAAAGACCTGCAGGAAAACACAACCAAAAAGGTAATGAAATTAAAATTTAAAATAGAAACAATAAAGAAATCACAAAAAGAGACAATCTTGGAGATAGAAAACCTAGGAAAAAAAGCAGGCATCAACAATAGACTACAAGAGATGGGAGAGGAAATCTCAGGGGCCAAAGACAACCTATAAAACATTGAGACAACAGACAAAGAAAATGCAAAAATAAAAAAAAAAAAGCTCCTAACACAAAACATCCAGGCAATCCATCACTCAAAGAGAAGACCAAACTTAAGGATAATACATGTAGAAGAGAAAGAAGACCCCCCCCAACTAAAAGGCCCAGTAAATATGTTCAACAAAATAATAGAAGAAAACTTTCCTCTCCTTAAGAAGGAGATGACCATGAACATACAGGAAGCCTACAAAACTCCAAACAGATTGGACCAGAAAAGAAACTCCTCTTAACACATAATAGTCATAACACCAAATGTTCAAAACAAAGAATACTAAAACCATTAAGGGAAAAATGACAAGTAACATATAAAAGCAGACAAATCCGAATGACACCAGATTTCTAAACAGAGACTATGAGAGCTAGAAGATTCTAGACAGACCTCATACAGGCACTTAGGGAACACAAATGCCAGCAAATCTCTCAATTACCATAGATGGAGAAATCAAGATATTCCAGGATGAATGCAAATTTACATAATATCTGTCCAAAAATCTAGTACTACAAAGAGTAATAGATGAAAAACTCCAACATAAGGAGGAAAATTACACCCTAAAAAGCAAGAAAATAATTATACAAGACAACAAAAGGATGAAAAACACACAAACATAATTCTATCTCTAAAAACAAAAATAAAAGGAAACAACAATCACTGTTTCTTAATATCTCTTTACTTCAATGAAATCAATTCCCCAATAAGAAGACATAGACTAGCCAACTGGATATGTAAACAAAATCCAGTATTTTGCTACACACAGGAAACTCATCCCAGAGACAAAGACAGATACTACAACACAGTAAAAGGCTGGTAAAAAAAAAAAAAAAAAAAAAAAAAAACCTTCCAAGCAATTGGTCCCAAGAAACAAGCTTGAGTAGCATTTCTAATTTTTCAACCAAAAGTTATCAAAAGAGATAATGAAGGACACTTTTTACTGAGCACATGAAAAAACTTATCAAGATGAACTCTCAATCTTGAACATCTATGCTCTAAATATAAGAGCATCCACATTCATAAAAGAAATTCTACTAAAGCACAAAGCATATATTGCACTATACATAATAATAGTGGGAGACTTCACCACTCCACTATGATCAGTAGACAGATCATGAAAGCAGAAACTGAACAGAGACAGAGAAACTAGCAGAGGTTACAAACCAATTGGACTTAATATACACCTACAGAACATTTCATCCTAAAACAAAAGAATTCACCTTCCTCTCAGAACGTCATCATACCTTCTCCAAAACTGACCATATAGTCAGTCACAAAGCAGTCCTCAACAGATATAAGAAGACCGAAATACTCCCATGCATCCAGTCATATCACCATAAACTAAGGCTGATCTTCAAAAACAACAAAAAGCTCACAAGCACATGGAAGCTGAATAAGCTCGAATCAACGATAACAAAATGAAGGAGAAAATAAAGAAAATTAAGAATGTTTTTGGATTTAATAAAAATGAAAGCACAGCATACCCAATGATACAATGGGTATGCAATGAAAGCAGAACTAAGAGAAAAACTGATTCATATCTCTGAGTGCCTCAAACAAACAAACAAAACAAACAAAAACTGGAGAGAGCATACACTAGCAGCTTGATAGCACAGCTGAAAGCTCTAGAACATAAGGAAGAAGAAACACAAAGAGGAGTAGACAGCAGAAAATAATCAAACTCAGAGCAGAAATCAACCAAGTAGAAACAAAAAGAACTATATAAAGAATCAGCAAAACTAGGAGCTAGCTCTTAGAGAAAATCAACAAGCTCAATAAACCTTTAGCCAGACTAACTAGAGGGCATAAAGAGAGTATCCAAATTAACAAAATCAGAAATGAAAGGAGAGGCATAACAACAGAAACTGAGGAAATTCAAATCATCAGATCCAATTACAAAAGTCTATACTCAACAAAACGAGAAAATCTAGAGCAAATGAAAAAAATTTTGGACAAATTCCAGGTATGAAAGTTAAATCAGGATCAAAGAAACCATCTAAATAGTCCTATAACACTTAAAGAAATAGAAGTCGTCATCAAAAGCCTCCCAAGCATAAAAAGCCCAGGACCAGATGGGTTCAGTGTAGAATTCCTATTAGACTTTATTAGAACAACTAATACCAATACTCTCAAACTATTTCCCAAACTAGAAACAGAAGGAATACTATCCAACTTATTTTTCAAAGACAAAATTATACAGTCATATGAGAAACACACAGAGACCCTACAAAGAAAGAATACTTCAGACCAATTTTTCTCATGAACATTGATGCAAAAATACTCAATAAAATTCTTGCAAACCAAATTCAAGAATACATCAAAACAACCATTCACCATGATCACTTTATCACTGGTATGCAGGGATGGTTTAATATACAGAAATCTGTCAATGTATTCCATCATATAAACAAACTTAAAACAAACAAACAAACAAACTACCCCACATGATCATCTCACTAGATGTCAAGAAAGCATTTGACAAAATTCAACCTCTTCATATTAATAGTTCTTGAAAGATCAAGATTTCAAGGCCCATACCTAAACACAGTAAAAACAGTATACAGCAAACCAGTAGCCAATATCAAAGTAAGTGGTGAGAAACTTGAAGCAATCCCACTAAAATCAGGGAGTAGGCAAGGCTGCTCACTCTCCACCTACCTATTCAATATAGTATTGGAAGTCCTGGACAGAGCAATTAGACAGCAAAAGGAAGTCAACACAGAACAAGTCGGAAAGGAAGAAGTCAAAATATCAATATATGCTGATGACATGATAGTATACATAAATGACTCCAAAAATTCTTTCAGAGAATTCCTACAGCTGATAAACAACTTCAGCAAAGTGGCTGGTTCTAAAATTAAACAAATCAGTAGCCTTCCTCTACTCATAGGATACACATGCTGAGAAAGAAATTAGTTAAAAGACACACTTAACAATAGTCACAAACAATATAAAATATCTTGGTGTGACACTGTGGAGAGCAAGTTTGTTGCCACTGACAGCTGGAGGCAGGAATCTTTTACTTCACCAGGACAATCAGAAGCTGGTCAAGGCAGGAATCTGACTCCGGTCATATACTCAGGAAATTGCCCCCCCCCCCATTAAGAACATTTGCATTTGAAGCTCTGGGCAGAACAGTTAGAGTTGTAGCTCTGGACTGGACAGGACATTTACACGTGTTGTCAGGGCAGGCTCATTGGATGTAGGTGTGGCAGTCTCTTTGTCTGTTGGGATCCCTTCTTGTCTGTGATCTTTACACCTGGCCTCCAGAAAGATGTTTATAGGATTTTTGATTGTTAACTTGCTTGCTCCCTGACTCAGAACTGATGTTATCTTTTTTAATGTAATTAAAGTAGTTTAAAAAAAGACCAAATAGAGAAAACTTCATTTCAGCATCAAGACTGGCCTAAATCATGTTACAATTTTGACTGTCTTTTTTTTCTTTCAGTCCTCACTCCTGCCCTGCGGAACCTGTTGTTTGACTTTGCTGGTATCAGAAATGACCCTAACTAAGCAAGTGAAAGATTTGTATGACAAGAAATTCAAATCTCTGAAGAAGATAATTGAAGATCTCAAAAGTTGAAAAGATTTCCCACGATCATGGATTGGAAGGATCAATATTGCAAAACTGGCTATCTTACCAAAATCAATCTACAGATTCACTCAAATCTCCATCAAAATTTCAACTCAATTCTTCATAAAGTTGGAAAGAGCCATTTGCAAATTCACCCGGAATTACAAAAAAAAAAATAAATAAATAAGGATAGCTAAAATTATTCTCAACAATAAAAAAAATTCTAGGGGAATCACCATCCACAACTTCAAGCTGTACTACACAGTAATAGTGATTAAAGGAGATCATATTGCAGACATATTGATTCACTAGTTAGTGAAAATTGAAAGCAAATTATAAACATGCTCTGTTACGAGAAGGAAGAAGAGAGTGGGGGGCATATGGCCCATGGAGGTGCAGCTAGGCCTGGGGGCAAGGGAGATACCTCTGGGGGGTCCGTGTTGGGAATCCCTTCCCTGAGGGACCAACCACACAATGGTATAGTACAGAATAAAGTTTATTCAGGTCATTGGAGACTTAAGAGGGTGGTAGAGGCAGAGAGAGAGAGAGAGAGAAGTAGAGGAGTAGACACCGGTCATGAGCACGTGGGAGAGGGGGGAAGGAAAAGGGAAGTGGAGGGGTAGGAGTGGGAGAGCAAGGCTGCAAGAGCACAAGAGCAAGAGAGACCAAGAGAGAGAGAGAGAGAGGAGGGGGCAAGCAGCTCCTTTTATAGTGTCAGGTCACTGGGGCAGAGCATACCTGGCCACTGCAGGGTAATTGAGGGTGGGGTATACCTGGCCGTTGCTAGGTAACTGAGGGGTGGTGTTTACAGAATCCCAACATTGCCCCATTTTTGTTTAATTAAAAAGGAAAAATTAGAGGTGATGGTGAACCAGGAATAGGGTTGTTGTGATCTTGTGACTGTTTCATGCTTGTTTGGGGAGATGTTTTTTAGAGAGTCTAGAAAAGTGGGGGCAGGGATGTTTGTCTAGTCTTAAGAGTTGACTGTTTCCTTGTTGTCCAGGGTCTGTGGAACCATCTGAGGATAGGTCAGAAGTAACAGGCCAGTGGAAGCCTCTGTGTCTGCCAGAGAAGGCTGAAGCATCTGTAGGTTGCTTCTCTGGAGCTGTTCTAGATGTAATGAGTGCCTGGACTTGACAAAATGCTGGAACATGCATATGTATACATTATAGGTAGAGATTAAGTACATTTGGATTGGAAGAAAGAAAGATTTTTTATGAGCAGTCCTAATGCTGCCATTCCACCCCTATTCTTATTATAAAAAGGAGAAAAAAAGTAGGGGGAGGCTGATGGTGAAAGGGGAATAGGTGCGCTGAGTCTCATTGGATACTTCCTGCTATCTTGGGATATAGTAAGGGGGTGTAGTTGGCTTTCACCATCGGGATCCACCTGGCAGATGTACACATCAGGCTCCTGTAGGGAGCCGTTTGTGCCACACACAAACATGGCGCCGGCTTCCCGCCGAGAACTCAGCAAACAGAGCTGTTGCCCAGCCAAGAGACTTAATGCCCATGCGCAACATAAGTCATAGCCCGCTCTCGGGGCATACTATTGAGTTACTGGAGGGCGCACCAATCAGGTAGCAACACGAGTCTTCTGGGCATATGTAAGCAATGCTTTTCTCTCCCATATGGAGAAGTCCCCTGCTCAAAGGAGAAGTCCCCTGCTCAGGGAGATCCCCTGCTCAGAGTATTGTACAATAAAGGTTGTTCGCAGAAGAATCCTGTGGTTGCACGCCTTTTCCTATCGGCGGGAAGTGGGGCGCATGACAAGTGGTGCCGAAAATCCCGGGAGCGCCGAGGGGACCCTTCAGTTCGCTGAAGTGGATTCAGAACTGCGAAAAGGTAAATGGTAAGCTCCGAGAGACATGTCTCTCTTTGGATTTTACGGGGTGCCAAAAGAGCGTGCCAAAAACTTAGGCATGTTTCTTCTTGGATTTTCTCCGGAATTAGAAGGGTTATTGCTTGCATTTGTGGTAACTGTCGTAACATTACTGTTGTGAAAGTTATCACGCAGCACCAAGAGGGTGGGTCAGAAAGGGAGCGCGCAAGAAAAAAGCTTAAGAGGTAGTCACTGAGAGACATGTTCAAAACGAGTCAGAAACGGAGAGGTGGCGGCAGAAAAACAGCCGGGAAGAGAGGATCTCGTCCGGGGAAACAGAGTACAAGTTTCCCAGAGAGAATGCTTTGTATCCGCTAAAGGAACAAAAGGCCTTAGAGCTGGCAGAAGAAAAATTAGAGGATGAATTATTTGAATCTGTGGAGGAAGATTTAGAGGAGGAGGCAGCAGAATGTGAGGTGGAGCGGTTTCAGCCCGGACAGAGGACTCCTGTAACACAACCGGAAGCTCTTAAAGCAGCCGCCGTCTCTGCTCTTCCGCTTTACCCAGAGAGAAAGTAAAAGTTCTTTTGTACTCCGGAGACATGCCATACCATCAGGCAAATGTTTCCCTTGTTTGAGGATGATCACTGCCTTGAATATAAGCAAGTTAAAGAGTTGGCAAAGTCAGTCCAAACTTATAGAGTCACTGCTAATTATACAAAAAACCTGGATAGGCTAATGCCACCTGGATTGCCGGTCACTGGCCTATTTCCCAGCCAAAGGGTAATTTGTTTATACCAGCCCAACCTAAGTGGTCACCTTTCTGTACAGGAAGAAGAGATTCAGCCCTGTATCCTTGGATTGGCTGTCAATCTCAAGGTGTACATTGGGCAGTTAAGGGCCCTCAATATATGGTGCAACCAGCTCCCCAGTAGTCTGGGAGCAGGAGAACCCCCGCGAAGAGCCACTCCAGGTTCCGTGGGATTGGACCTCCGTGCCACCACCAAAATTGTCCTGACCCCACAAATGGGAGTTCAGCCTATCCCTTGTGACTTTAATGGGCCATTATCGGCTAATACAATATGGCTGCTTTTGGGATGGTTATCTGCCACCCTTAAAGATTTGGTTGTACACCCTGGGGTGATTGATCAAAATTATAAAGGCCAACTAAAGATCATGTGCTCCTCCCCTAGGGGTTTGTTTCCCATCTCAATTGCTCATTCTCCCCAATAGTCCTGCCCAATTTGCATCAAACTGGGTGAGAAGGGAGAACAAAGGGAGAAGAGGGAACAAGGCTTCAGTTCTTCAGGAACTGACTTAGCATATCTATTAGTAGATTTAAATACTTGGCTAACCTTAATTTGGAGATTAAAAGAAAACTTTTTAAAGGACTTTTGGACTCTGGGGCAAACAAAAGCATCATATCTACTAGGTGGTGGCCTGCTAAGTGGCCAGTTAATCAATCTTTCCATTCTTTACTAGGCCTTGGCTATGAAGCCAGTCCTGCTATTAGTTCTAAATTATTAAAATGGAAAGCCCCTGAGGGACAAAAAAGAACTTTTACACCGTATGTCCTTACACTACCTGTTAATCTATGGGGAAGAGACATTTTAACAGAACTAGGTCTTAAACTTATGAACAATTATTCCCTGCCTGCACAAGAGATAATGATTAATATGGGGTATATCTCCAAAAGAGGCATTGGCAAATGGATGTCACCCATGTTCCCTCCTTCGGAAAATTAAAATATGTACATGTGTCCATTGATACTTGCTCAGGAGTTATCTTTGCTTCTCCTTTATCAGGAGAAAAGGCTTTTCATGTTATTACTCATTGTCTTAAAGCGTGGAGTGCATGGGGCATTCCTAAAGTGTTAAAAACTGACATTGGTCCTGAATATACCACAGCAAAATTGCTTGAATTTTGCCATCACATGGGAGTTTCACTCCTGACAGCATTGCCTTATAATCCTCAGGGTCAAGGCATCATTGAACGTGCTCATTGCACCCTAAAGGTTTATTTAAACAAACAAAGGGGGAATTGAATAGATGCCCCCCCCCACACCCAAAATTTCTACTATACTTCTTATCTTAAATTTTTTAAATTAGGATGCTCATGGCCATTCAGCTGCCGAGTGCCATGGACAATGGCCTGTGCCACCTAAAGAGTTAGTAAAATGGAAAGATGTCCTCACTGATAATTGGAAAGGCCCGGATCCTATCTTAATACAATCCAGGGGAGCTATTTGTGTTTTTCCACAGGAAGAAAAAAGCGTGATTTGGATCCCAGAATGTCTAACACGTCGAGTGCTACCAGGTGTTTCCAAAACGAATTCCAGTGGAACATGATGCTAAAGTCTTCCCTAAGTTTTTCACCACCAATATCAACTTGGGTGGGGGTGGGACTCTTTGGAGCAATCCTTTGCTGTGGACTTGCGTTGCTTCTCTTGCTGGTTTGTAAGCTCAAGGCCCAAACAAAAAGAGACAAGGTGGTTATTGCCCAAGCGCTTGTCGCTCTAGAACATAGAGCATCAGCCAATATCTGATTGTCTATGCTTAAGTAGTAGGTCACCGGCCAGACAGTTCTTACACTCCTAGAACTTCGGTTCCTTGCACAGGATTAGAGTGTCTGGTTTGAGCAGCCCATGAGGGATGCCGAGCAAAGCATCGCACTGAGAGCCCCTTGTTGCGGGGTATCTCTGGGAGATATGTCATAAAAATTAGGGGGAGATGTGGGGCGCTGCCTGCACATTCTCCATTACAAGATGGCGCTGACATCCGGCTGGACTTAGCAGTAAACAAATCATGTGTGCACGTGCTGGGTAACTTTCCACTCCTTGAGCTCTGCCTCTCCCGTTGCATCATAGGACCTAATGAGTTTCAATCAATCAGGGGGCTCCACATCCAAGGTGAGGACAGATCCCTATATAAGGGGATGGGCTAGATAGTTTGGGGTGATGACAGCCCTGCTCCTGATGCTTTGGAACCAGAGAGTCAGAGGAGAGGCGAGATGGGCGATTCTGTCGGTGTTTCCAAAACCGATGCCCTTTTGCCTTAATGCAAAACTATTTTCTTGTTTGTTTGACACCATTAAAACCTTTGATGTACCGTACTTGCCCTTAAACACAGAGATAGCAGGGTTTGGGGATTATAGAACTCTTGCTTTATCAAGTAATTTTTGACATGCTTTTGTGCAGAGAGACTGTGTTTCTGCTCTGGATAGTGTGCAAACTCCGTACTCAACAATAACGTGACAAAGTGGTCATAGCACAAGCTCTTGCTGCACTAGAAATGGGCACCTCTCCCTCTGTTTGTCTTAAAGGTCCAACAAGAGCCTGATGGTTGATCGACCATGATTATTTAAGAAAGTAGGGGGAGATGTAGGGAGCTGTTTGTGCCACACACAAAAATGGCGCCGGCTTCCCGCCAAGAACTCAGCAAACAGAGCTGTTGCCCAGCCAAGAGACTTAATGTGCATGCGCCACATATGTCATAGCATACTATTGAGTTACTGGAGGGCGCACCAATCAGGTAGCAACACGAGTCTCCTGGGCATATATAAGCAATGCTTTTCTCTCCCACGTGGAGAAGTCCCCTGCTCAAAGGAGAAGTCCCCTGCTCAGGGAGATCCCCTGCTCAGAGTATTGTACAATAAAGGTTGTTCACAGAAGAATCCTGTGGTTGCACGCCTTTTCCTACCGGCGGGAAGTGGGGCACGTGACAGGCTCCTCTATGGACAGTGGCTGTTAGTCCTGTAACAGGAACTAATTAATAGTTTGATTAGAATTTTTTTGTCTGTCATTGAAGTAGACAGAAGATTGATAAGGTTTGGAGCAAATTACTATAATGTGTCCCAGATATTTTAAAATGTCTTGCCATGCCATGAAGAGGGATAGGGGAAAGGTGTGGAGTCATGGCAACATTAGAGTCAGAGCAGCTGATTGTTGATAGTACTTACAGGGGGGACTCTGGCTGTTTTTTTACAGTAGAGCTTACCAACAACTCCTGTCTCCCACCTGGAATCTCATGGACCTTGTATGTGGTAAAAGAGCTGCAGGCATCTCGAGAATCACCTTAAAAGGGTCCTGGTAGGGTCTAGTAATTGGATGACAACAGAAGAGTGTTTAGCAACAGACTCGGAGGTCTACCTGAGAAGCTGGTAAAGAAAACATGTTTGTGTTAGTAGGTTGACTAGATAGAAGAAGCAGAGGGGTTGCTAGCAAGCTTGGATTCAGGCAAATGGGGGGGAGCAAAGGAAATAGAGGCTCCCAACTTAGCTAGATCTCTTTTCCATTAAAGGGACAGGACATGTTGGCACTACCAAAAGGAATGACCGAGAGGTACACCCCTAAAAATGTAAGTAAGTGCTGGAATCTGGTGAGGAAGGTAAGGTGTCCTCTTACCTGACAATAGAAAAATGGGAGGGAGAAGTAGGTCCCCAAAACTCCATCAGGACCGAGTAAGTGGCCCCATTGTCCAAGAGGAAGGAGATAGGCTGCTTACATACCATGATAGCTACCCGTGGCTGCCTGTTCGTGATGGCAGTGGTTAGGTCAAGGGAGCCTGGGCCTCTTCAGTTGTCCATAGCCAAGCCTAGAAGGCTGGAGGGTTATTTGGGTGTGATGTCCCTCTGTTTTGTGTGACACAGGGCAATCGACAGCCCAATGTTCCTCTGGATCATACTTAGGACTTGGCCTTTTGGCTTGTGAGGGCTGGAGCAAGCTTATGTCCAATGACCTATTGACCACATCTGTAGCAGGGGCCCGGTGGTACAGCAGTGGCTGGGGCTGGTCGGGAAGCCTTTGCCAGCATATGGTATTTGTGAGCCTTTTTACCTTTCCCATGGTACACTTTAATAAAGGCCAGCACCAAGACTTCTGCCTGTGGAGTTAGGGGTCCCCTCTCAAGCTTTAAGGTTAGTCTCTTATGTCGGGGTAGCTCTGGGAAAAGAAATAGGTCATTAGAAGTTGTTTACCTTCCAGATTTTTAGGGTCTAAGTTAGTGTCTATCTGTTTGATGGATCTCGTCTGCATGCATTTTTTCTGCTCTCAAACTCGCTGGCTTTCTTCAGGAAGTAAATTATTAGTGATACTCATAGTAAAGCATGGAACATCAGACTATAAGATTGCAGTGCAGAAGAGGACAGAAAGGGAGGAAAGGGGCACCGGCAGTAGTGCTTGAGGCCGGGTGGCCTAGCTGTGGAGGGGAGTTTTCAAAGCTTAGAATAACATGAGTAGAAGTTGAGGTAGAGGTTTGGATTTTGCGACAATGGCTCATTGGCTGGATCGAGAGCTGTGGTGTCATCTGCCTTATTGTCTCATTGCTAAAAGGAGGTGGGTGGGGTTACAAGAAGAACACAGAGAGGGATTAGAGCAAAGATAAATGCTTGTACACAGGGAACCTCTTTCCATTTACCAGATCTTTGGCAGTATGAGTGAAGGTCTCATAAAATTAATGAGTCTAGGGTGCCATTTTGAGTCATTATCTAGTGGATACTGAGTCCAAACATTGTTGTAGAGGTGAATAAATTTAGATACTTTAGCTGAGGTGTCAGTGTTAGAGATTTGGAATTTTCTAGGAGACATCCCAGAGGGGAGCCTGGTGACCCATTTTGAGACATTGAGTTGTCCATTTGGAAGGTACAGGGAGGGTCTACAAAGCTATGCAATCCATAGTCTCTGGATAAAACTCGGTAGAAAAGTAAGTTTCGCCTATTCGCAGGGGTCTCGAGTTGTCGGACTCCTGGTGGCTTCAACAGATCCCAGATCTGGCAGAGATTGCCTTCGCCAGGCCTGGTCTTCGGCTGAGTGAACCGGCTACTAGAGCCCTGGGGGAAGGGATAAAGAGTGAAGGGCACTCCCGGCGGGACCTTCTCAATGGTCAATGTCTGTCTCAAAACTGTGGCTTTAGAGAAGTAACCCTCTTTGCCCGCAAAGGCTGGCCAGGCCTTTTTTGGGAAATCGGGGATTCTCTCTGCCAACTGGAGTGACAATCTCTACCAATTTGCCAATGTTTGTGCAGGAGCCTTAGCCATGATCTGGTATCAGTAAAAGTGAAACGGCATGGTGTGTGGCTGATCTATCTCAGTGGTCCATGTGGCAGGAGCTATTGGCACACGTGGCGGAGCAGTGGCCAGCAAGTGTTTAGAGCTTCAGTAATGGTGACAACTCATGTGCTGGAAGTCTGTGAGTCGTACAGCTGTTGGCAGATCTGCCATGGCAGCAGACGGGAGACAGCTGTGGCATGTGGTGGTGGCAGCGGCGGGAGACAGTGGCGGGAGATGGTCACTGCAGCAGTCAGCCGAACAAGAGACAGTACAGGAACTCAAAGCAGTGGCATCGGTTAAGAGGAATAGGCAATTGCAGCACCAGCCATGAAGCTGCCGCTATGCCTAGCCCAATGTGGTGGGCCAGGGTGGCCAGCAAGGACTGGTCGCGAGAAAATCTAGGTCCCCGTGTGGGTTTGGCTTAACTATCTCAGTAAAGAAAGAAAAAATTTTAGATGTACATTTGAAACTCACATTTGAAATCTAGAGGAATCCCACCTTTTAGAATAGGTAGTAAGCTATAGGCAGATGTACTTATCTGGATGGAGTCTTATTTGGTCTGTTGGAGGTAGATCTGATTGGGTTTCCTGTAGCTTATAATTTTATGAGAAATAACAACATGAGTTAACAACATAAATATTTTTAAGATGAGCCTTTATGGAGCAGAAGGAGCAAGAATTATATGTAGTGGAAAAGGAAGTATAGCAAGAGGAAACATGAAGCATTAATGGAACCAGAGCTTACATAAGAAAGTAACCATATGTCTGAGCTACTTGTTAGAAAATAGAAACCAGTTTCTTTTAGTTGTTAAGCTGCAGTTACCTTAGCTGTCAATGCAGTCAGAAATCTGTCTTAGAATAAATAAAACTTTAATCTAGCAGGCAGAATAAGATTGAAAGTAATAAAGGGAAACAAAACATGCATGAGACAGGCACTAGTGCACAAAGGTGAGAAAGTGCAGTTGGGGCACTGGAGGCACTCACATACAGGGAGGGGGTTTGGAACTGTGGTAGCAGGGCAAGGCTAGCAGTTCAGGCCAGGGGGCGCACCACCCAGCCTCTAGGTGGGCGGGGGAGTACCTGTGCTGCTGCCATGGCAGGGGACCACATGTGTGATCTTCTAGGCAGGTAGCTGCTTACTTGGAGGCCTGCTTTGATGGTTTCTCTTCGGACTGCCAGCAGGGCCAGGGTCCCTGCAGAAACCCAATCGCCACCATGCCCACCTGCCCTGAGAGTAGTTAGAGCCTGGGGCACTTGGCCTGCCCTTGGCTCCTGCAGGCGTGGTGTCCCAGACCAGATGCCTGCCCCATTGGCTCCCAGTGGACAGAAAGAGTCTAGGACAGAGATGGGGATGGAGAAACCTAGGTCTAGCAAACAGTCCTAAGCAGAGTCTAGGGGCAGGGCCAGACCCGCTCTTCACACAGAACAGCTAGCTAGGGAGGGAGTGTAGTTTATTGGTTTCTGATCACTGTAAATTAAATTAAAGCATCTCAGGAAATAGGGACAAAGGCGGTGAAAACAATCCCATGGGTGAGAGTAGGTATAGCTGCCATGGGGGCGGAGGAGGCAGCCCATGGGTGAGTCTGCAATGGGGTTAAAGCAGAGGCAGTGCTCCTCGGAGGCGGTGCTCCAGAATGAGATCCAGGCCTGGCCTGGGTCTACTAAAAAGAGGAGGGGGGTCCCAATGGCAAAAGTCCTAGAATGAGGGTCAGTAAAATCATCTGTCCTCAGGGGTAGCTCAGGAACACTTCCCTAGGACTTAGTGAATGCTTACTCTGACCAATGTGGGGAGGGAGCTTACTGGGTCTTGAGCTAGTGAGTCAGGATTCAAACCTGCATTTTCTTGAGTCACAAGGCATCAATCCAAGGTTGTGAAAAGTCACAGAATGAAAGGAAAAAGATATCTGGTTATGAGGAAATCTAACTTCCTCACACGGGGCACCAATGTAAGGAAAAGATGACCAGCACCAATGAAAGAAAAAGTCACTGAAAGGAAAAGTCACAGGGCACCAATGTTGTGAAAGGATGACGATCCGAGTCACGGCACCAATGTTAGGGGAAGGATGAAGAGAGTGGGGGGCATATGGCCCATGGAGGTTCGGCGAGGCCTGGGGGCAAGGGAAATGCCTCTGGGGGGGTCCGTGTTGGGAATCCATTCCCTGAGTGACCAGCCACACAATGGTATAGTACAGAATAGAGTTTATTCAGGTCATGGAAGGATGAGTTAAGAGGGTGGTAGAGAGAGAGAGAGAGAGAGAGAGAGAGAGAGAGAGAAAGAGAGAGAGAGAGAGAGAGAGAGAGAGAGATAAAGAGAGAGAGTGAGAGAGAGAGAAAAAGAGAGAGACAGACAGACAGACAGAGAGAAAGAGAGACAGAGAGAGAGAAATCGAGGAGTACAGGCCGGCCATGAGCATGTGGAAGAGAGGGGGAAGGAAAAGGGAAGTGGAGGGGTAGGGGTGGGAGAGCAAGGCTGCAAGAGCACAAAAGCAAGAGAGAGAGGAGGGGGCAAGCAGCCCCTTTTATAGTGTCAGGTCACTGGGGTGGAACATACCTGGCCACTGCTGGGTAATTGAGTGTGGGGTATACCTGGCTGTTGCTAGGTAACTGAGCGGTGGGGTTTACAGAATCCCAACATGCTCTCCCTGACTTTTAGGACAAAGCTGACCTGTTAAGGATAGCATAGAATTATGTTAGACATTGCAAACATTTCTTGTTCAATTTACTAAACTTACTCTACATGTATTCTCATCTATATTTGATCATTTAGACTTCAGAGTCATTTTCTCTATGCAAAATTTTACTATTAATATTGATTTTGTAATAATTAAGTGACCATCTTTCCTATCATATCAACACATAACTCTTGGTCCTGGAGCGGCCTTATAGAATCAATTATCTTTTTTAATCCAAAACTCCACACCAGTTCCTTAATCTCAAGTTTAGAAAGTAAATTGCAAAGTATAAATTACAACACATGACCAAGAGCTTACTTCCCAGATATGAGCATTGTGTGGTCAACCATTTCTATGTCTGAAGAATTGAATGCTAACATTTTAAAATTTACATTTGAGTAATATGCTACCAGGAAACTGACTCTACAATATAAATAATCGTTGTGTATTCTAATTTTCTAGTAAGAAATTTTTTGTAATTTTTCATTAGAGAATAGGTGTTGTCAAGAATATAGTGTAGTCTTAAATGAAGTTATTTTTTTTCATTAATATGGGATGTGAGAATATGATGGTAAATCAAAGCAACTGCTTTTGTTTTAAGATGCTGTACGACAGAACTCCTGGTGCTGTGGTGAGTGGGTTTTAATCCATAAGGAGTAACCTCAAAGTTACCAATAATATGAATGTGTAGCATTAAGTAAAAAACAAATACATTTTCACTATATGTAATTTAACCAAGATTAAACTTTTTGTCCTTTTTCACAATGTCTTCTGTGCTTTCTGTCTTCCTGTTGTTAATCTTTATCTGATTCCTTGAGTTCAGTTTGTGAATTTGTCTATATGCCTATCTGTCTCTGTCATTACTTTTATATATCCCTCACAACAGGCTCTTCTCATTCATTTATTGAACAGTTCTAAAAGTACTATAAGCTAAAAGGAATGCAAAATATTTGGGGAAATTTTAATACTTTTACAAGGAATTATGTCAATGACTCCAAATGACCCTAAATTTACCTCTGTATTAATCAAATTAATGATATAAATTTAGTATTTGTAGATATCAATTTTATAAAATTGGTTTCAATCTGATTCCTGTTTCTTGTATTGACAAGAATAATTAAAATACTTTTGTGTCAGGATCATGGAAGAGTGCATTATTTGAAATTAAAGTCACCTATTAACTTAAAATAAAAATCTGAATATATAGAAAATTTAATACAAGTAAGATTTTTCTTTAATTATTTGTTCGAAACCAGCTCGGTCAAACAACAGGTTCCCCAGGGCTGGAGTGAGGATTGAAAGAAAGGAGAGACAAGTTAGTCAAAATTGTAACATGACTTTGGTCAGTCTTCAGGCTGAAGCAAAGTCTGGTTTATTTAGTCCTCTTTTAAACCACTTTAATTACATGCAGAAAGATAACATCAGTTCTGAGTCCAGGAGCAAGCAAGTTAACAATCAAAGATTCTGTTAACCTCCTTCTGGAGGCCAGTGTAAAGGTCAGGGACAAAAAGCAGTCCCAAGAGACAGGGAGACTGTTGCGCCAAAATTCACAGACTCTGCCCTGAGCTACATTCCTAAGGGTTCTGCCTTGAACTACAGATGCAAATGTAGTTCTTTCTAGGCTTCATTCCAAAGGGTTCTGCCATGAATTTTAGATGCAAATGTACTTAATTCTAGCCCTTTCAGGTAGCACTAAGGCCAGGTTCCTACCTTTGGCCAGCCTCAGAATGTTCTGATAAAATAAGATTACCTGCCACCAACTGTCCAGAGGTGCCAAAAATGCTCTCCACAATTATTCTTTAAAAAGAAAGTGAAGGGGTCTGTTCTGGCCCAGGAAGAAAGTCATGTCAAGGCCATCAGGACTCAGGGCCTGCAAGCAAGCAGCAGTGCACCCAGAAGTGCCCCAGAAGCACTTTCCCACCTGAGCCCATGGGTGAGACACCATTAACCCTCCCACTGACTATCCAGAGAGAGACAGCCAGGAACTCTCAGGGCACAAGTAGTGGGATGCTCTCTGGGAGTGGGTAACCACCAACAAGGCTAAGGGCCAACCATCAAAGAGCAGAGCAACTGTCCCTCAAACCCACAGGAGAGACAAGTTCTAGTTGGAGACAAAAAGATCACTTAACATCACAGATACCTAGATGGCAAGGGTTCAATCGAAAGAATCTAAGCAATGTAAACCAAGACAACCTGAAAACATCAAAACCCAGTTCTCTAACAAGAGCAAGTAGTGGATTTCACAACACACCAGAAAAAAATGGATAAGAACTTAAAATAATACTTCATGATGATGATGGAGGTCCTCAAGAAGTACATGGCTAACTGCCTTATAAATTATAGAAGAACACAAAAACAAGTAGAAGCCCTTAAAGAGGAAACAAAAAACTACTTAAAGAGGTACATGAAAACACAACCAAACAATTGAAGTAATTAAAAATGAAAATAGAAACAATAAAGATATTACAAAAGGAGACAGCACTGAAGATAAAAAAAAATCTAGGAAAGAAATCAGGAGCTATAGATGCAAGCATCACCAACAGACTACAAGAGATAGAAGAGAGGATCTCAGGGAAGAAGATTACACAGATAATATTGATAGAACAGTCATAGAAAATGCAAAAATAAAAATGATCCTAATCTAAACATCTAGGATATCCAGGACACACTGAGAATGCCAAACCTAAAGACAATAGGCATAGAAGAGAGCATAGACTCCCAACAAAAAAGACCAGTAAATTCTTCAACAAAATCATAGAAAAATTTCCTAACCTTAAAAAGAGGTGACCATGAACATACAAGAAGCCTGCAGAACTCCAAATAAATTGGACAAGAAAAGAAACTCCTCCCAACACATAATATTCAAAACACTAAATGTATAAAACAAAAAAAGAATACTAAAACCAGTAAGGGAAAAAGAACAAGTAACATATAAAAGCAGATCTATCAGAATTGTACCAGACTTCTCAACAGAAACTATAAAAGCTAGAAGGTCCTGGACAGACTTTATACAGACCCTAAGAGAACACAAATGCCAGCATAGGTTACTATACCCAACAAAACTCTCAATTACTATAGATGGAGACCGAATTTTAGGACAAAACCAAATTTATAAATATATGTCCTCAAATCCATCCCTACAAAGAATAATAGATGGAAAACTCCAACAAAAAGAGATAAACTACACCCTAGGACAAGCAAGAAAACTATCTTACCAAAAAACAAAACAAAACAAAACCAAAAACCAAAAAAACAAAAGAAGAAAAGCACACATTTATAATTCTACTAATAACAATAAAAACAACAGGAAACAAAAATCACTATTCCTAAATAATGTCCAACATTAATGGACTCAATTCCTCAATAAAAATACTCAGACTATCAGAATGGATACATAAACAAGATCCAGCATTTTGCTGCATACAGAAAACTCATCTAAGAGACAAAAATATATACTACCTCAGAGTAGAAGCCTGAGGAAAAAATTTCCAAGAAAATGACCCCCCAAAAGAGCTAGAGTAGCCATTCTTACATCAAATCAAAGATATTTTTATCCAAAAGTTATAAAAATAAGGAAGAACAGTTTTTAGTCAGCAAATAAATTACGTAGCAAGATAAACTCTCAATGCCGACTATCTATGCTCCAAATACAAGGCTACCCACATTCATAAAACAAACTATACTAAAGCTAAAAGCATATATTAAAACACACACACACACACACACACAATAATAGTGGAAGACTTTAACACCTAGTCTCATCAACAGATAGATCTTGGAAGCGGAAACTGAACAGAGACACAGTGAAATTAGCAGAGGTTATAAACCAAATGGATTTAACAGACATTTATAGATTATTTCATCTTAAATATACATTCTTTTTAGCACCTTAGAGCACCTTCTTTAAGATTGATCATATGGTCAAAAAACAGGCCTCAACAGATATAAGAAAGTTAAAATTATCCCATGCATTATGAGATCATCATGGACTATGACTGGCCTTCAATAAAAACAAAAAAAATTCCACATATATGTATGTATATGTATGTGTGTGTGTGTGTGTGTATGGAAGTTAAACAATGCTCTAATCAATAATAACTTGGTCAAGAAAGAAATAAAGAAAAAAATCAAAACCTTTTTAGAATTTAACAAAAATGGTGGCACAACATACCCAAACTTATGGGATGCAAAGCAGTACTAAGAGAAGAACTCATAGCTCTGAGTGCCAAAAAAAAAAAAAAAAAAAAAAAAAAAAAAAAAAAAAAAAAACTGAAGAGAGCTTTCAGTAGCAGCTTGAGAGCACACCTGATAGCTTTGGAACAAAAATGCAGATACACACAGAGGAGTAGAAGACAAGAATAATCAAACTCAGAGCAGAAATTAATCAAGTAGAAAGAAAAATACCTATACAAAAAATGAACAAAAACAGGTGCTGTTTCTTTAAGAAGATGAACAAGATCAATAAACCTTTAGACAGACTAACTAGAGGGCACAGACAGAGTATCCAAATCCAAAATGAAAGGGCAGGATTAACAACAGAAACCGAGGAATTTCAAGAAATCATCAGATCCTACTACAAAAGCCTATACTCAAAATAACCTCGAAAATCTAGAGGAAATGTACAATTTTCTAGAGAGATACCAAGTGCCAAATATAAATCAGGATCTCAAAAACCATCTAGACAGTCCCATAACACTTCAACAAATTGAAGCAGTCATCAAAACCCTCCCAAACAACAACAACAACAAAAAATCAGGACCAAATAAGTTCAATCAGAATTCTATTAAACTTCCATAGAAAACATAATACCAATATTCTCCAAACTATTCCACAAAATAGAAACAGAAGGAACACAACCCAACTTGTTCTCCAAAGCCACAATTAGAAGGATCAACATTGTAAACATGGCCATCTTGCCTAAAGCAATCCACAGATTCAGTGCAATCCTCATCAAAATTCCAACTCAATTCTTCATAGAGTTAGAAAGAGCAATTTGCAAATACAATTGGATTAACAAAAAAATCTATAATAGTGAAAACTATTCTAATGAGAGATATAGAAGAAGATAAATGGAACAGAACTAATGATCCAGAAATGAAATCACACACCTAAGGTCATTTGATATTTGACAAAGGAGCTAAAAACATTCAATGGAAAAAAGGACAGCTTCTTCAACAAATGGTGTTGGTTAAACTGCAATGTATCCAATCTTATATTCTTGTACAAAGCTCAAGTGCAAGTGGATCAAAGACCTCCACACAAAACAACATTCACTGAAACTATTAGACGGGAAAGTGGGGAAGAGCTTAGAAAACATAAGTACAGGGGAAATTTTTCTGAGCAGAACATCAATGGCTTATACTCTAAGATCAAGAATTGACAAATGAAAATTTATAAAATTGCAAAGTTTCTGTGAGGCTAAGGACTCTGTGAAGAAGACATAAGGCAGTGAACAGATGTGGAAAGGATCTTTGCCAATCGTACATCTGATAGAGTGCTTATATCTAATATATTCAAAGGACTCAAGAAGTTAGACTCCAGAGAATCAAATAGTCCTATTTAAAAATTGAGTACAAAGTTAAAAAAAGAATTCTCAACTGAGGTATACCAAATGGCTGAGAAGCACCTAATGCAATTCTCAGCATCCCTAGTCATCAAGGAAATGCAAATCAAAACAACCCTGTGATTCAACCTCTTACTAGTCAGAATAGCTGAGATCAAAAACTCAAATGACAGCAGATGCTAGTGAGGATGAGAAGAAAGAAGAAAACTATTCCATTGTAGGTGAGATTGAACAGTGGGACTGTCACTCTCGAAATTAGTCTGGCAGTTCCTCAGAAAATTGGACATAGTACTAACTGAAGACCCTGTTATTTCACTCCTGAGCATATACCAAAAAGTTGTTGCAACATGTAACAAGACACATGCTCCACCATGGTAATAGCACCCTTATTTATAAAAGCCAGAAGCTGGAAAAACATCCAGATGTCCTTCAACAGAGAAATGGATACAGAAATTTTGGTACATATATACAATGGAGTACTCCTTAGGTATTAGAAACAATGACTTTTTCAAAATTTTAGGCAAATTGATAGAACTAGAAACTATCATTCTTAGTGAGGTAACCCAGTCACAAAAGAACACACATGGTATGCATTCACTGATAGGTGGATACTAGCCCTGAAAATCTCGGAATACCCAGGAAACAATTTACAGACCTTATGAAGCGAAAAAAGAAAAAGGCTAGAATATGAATGCCTCATTTCCTTGAAGGGAGAACAAAACAGTCATGGGTGGAAATACAAAGTCAAATAGTGGAGCAGGGATTGAAGAAAAGATCAATCAGACATTGCCTCACATATGAATCTACCTTATAGGCAGCCACCAAATCCAAGCACTATAACAGATGCAAAGAAGTGCTTACTGGTAGGAGCCTGATATGGATGCCTCCTTAGAGGCTCTGCCAGAGTCATCCAGATAGAGCTGACAATGCTTGCACCTAACAATTGATCTGAACACGGGGACCCCAATGGTAGTACTAGAGAAAGGATTGAAGAAGCTGAAATGGTTTGTAGCCTTATGGGAATGTACATTATCAACTAACCAAACCCTCCACAGCTTCCATGGATAAAAACACTAACTATTGAGCACACATTGAGAAACCCATAGCTCCACTTGCATATGTAGTAGAAGATAGCATTGTCTGGCACCTTTTCCTAGTTAGGGGGAATGCCAAGGCACTGAGGTGGAGAGGGTGATTTGGAGAGGGTGCACCTTCATGGAAACAAGTGCACTGGGAGGGGGGATGGGAACAAGTGTGGGAAGGGGATAACATTTGAAATATGAATACAGAGAATATCTATTAAAATAATTTTTGAAAAAGACCTGTGCAATGGCACCCTTGTAATTAAAACATCACTTGTGCATGTTGTCTGCTTCATACCTGTGGCTCAATTCTAGTATGTCTTTAGATGTTAGTTTTGAATGTTTATATATTCTCCAAACAAGATCACTTATGTAGTTACCCATAACTTTGTCAAGACCATGGCAAGACTCTCTAGTGATGACGCTAGTAGGGAATATTTCTTAAGGAATATTAAGAGAATTTTGATGGATAATGGAATTGATAATCACAGTGGCCCTGGTAATCTGCACAGTAAACGATGCTCCTAAAACTTCTAGAATTATTCTTGTTATTGAAGTTAAAACTGCTGAAATTCTTGAAGACTAGCATATGGATTTTCATGAACTTTGGACTCAATAAAGTAACACATAGATAAGGAAATAGTTGTTGATAATGTCAAAGGGACACGAGCTGTAACACTCATTGGAGATAGATTCAATGACAACACATATGATTATGATATGTTAAAATGCAGTTGTTGAGTTATACTAATTCTTTCCAGATGATTTATGATTTTGAACAACTAATTACATAAATATTTTCAAAGAAACTGTCTAATATTACTTTTAGAAATATCATTCAGCATTTTGCAGATGCTGTAGCTTTATTTAATCCAATAAGTGATTTTGATACATTCCTTGCTCAAAACCTGGAGTCTTTAGTTTTGATTATGGCTAACTATGCTCAAAGGGAGTAAGATTTATGTGTTGGCAAGAATTAAATCAAGCAGAGCTATTTCATTAAAAAGAGAATTATTTACACATAGATATTTTTCTCTACTATGTTACTACATTCTCAAGAATGCTTTGGAAAATAAAGGCTTAGAACCTTGATAAGCTTATCTCTCTCTACTTCAGCACTTACAACTGAAATTAATCAACAAGTACTATGTGATACAGTTTTGTATTTCATATTCTATGACAATCTTCACTGAAAGTTAAAATTATTATAATTTCTGTTTTTGTTCTTAATAATGTTCATTATGTACATGCTTTTGTCATAGTGTCCCTCTCTCCTAACTATTCCAATCTCCTCAGACACCTGCACTCTATACATTTGTTTTTGTTAAAACCTTCAATTCTAATTTGTGTTGGCACAATAACCTTGAATATAAGGCCCTTTAATGCTTGCATTATTGTCAACTCTTCAACATAGGACTCCTAATAAAAATTATTTCTTGTAGAGAGAATTTTAAAAAAAGCAAAAAGAAACATAGAATAAGGATATGCTTTTACTTTAATCTCAAGTTGGATATAGGGCTGCAACTTACTATGACTTGCCACGTCTGTACCAGGGGAGTTATTTTTACAGGCTGCAGATATTTTCTGCAAATAGTCACTGTTTGGAATTCTGGTGATTATTGAAAGGGTGTATAAATGCTACAGTCCTAAGTGGGGTTGTAGCTTTTTCTACTCTTGATTCTGCTCTTCTTCTTCTTCTTCTTCTTTTTTTTTTTTTTTTTTTTTTTTTTTTTTTTTGGTTATTGCTGGATGTAGTTCTGTTTTTTCAAGTGATTGTGTGAAAACAATATCAAGAAATTGTATATCTTGATGAAGAAGAGCAAACTTGCCCCTGGAACTGAATGTCCACAACCAGAAGGTAGTAGTCTAACTACTGGGGTAAATTTTGTATATTATCTGAAGGTTGTCTCTATATAATCAAGTCTTGATTGATAAACTGGCAGACAGCTGAGTGCCAGCAAGCTGATAGTATTGTTATTTCCACAGCCCATCACTGGCCTCATCATTTTTGTAAATATTCATCCTTCTTTACCTGTCTATTGGCTTTAATAAAGATCTGAGTGCAAATTGTTAGGCAGGAATGGGACTTCCAGGCAGAGATAGGAACTTTGTGAGATGAAAGTGGAGGTGAGAGATTTTACCAGCATACTCAGAGATGGCTTGAATTATCAGAGTGATACAGAGAGGTAGACCTGGCCTTTTGGCAGGGTGTAGGCTAGAATTAGGTTAGTGGAGTAGGGAAGTAGTATATGCTGAAGGTCTAATCTTTAAATATTAAATTAATATTATAATTAATCTGCATTTAATATATTGAAGTATGTTCCCTGTATAAAGGAAGACTCTTAGAAAACCAATACAAAAACATGACTTGAAAGGGTGCTGGATAAATGTGTCGATGTGATTAATTTGATTATTTTGGAGGCAGAAAATGTGTAATAACTTTTCATCTTTCATCTAGGCAATAGGCACATAATTTGCAAAAGTATCAGGCAAAACATAATATCTGATATATTGGCTTATCAGTGTTATAGGAGATATCTGTTTATCTACACCAGAACTACACATACCAATAACAGTGGGACCATATAAGAGGCACAGATGCTACTGAGAAAATTAGAAATCATGAATTCAATAATTGACCAGTTTCCTGGTGTTGGTTAAGCATTGCCTCAGTATAAAAATAGTACATTCCCCTTCAACAAAATTTATTCTAGGTACGGAACTAATTCACCCAGCAAACTGGGTGGTAGATGGGGAGACAATAACTGTACCCACATTGTTCTCTCAGAGCCACTAAAATCTAGTGTTGAGCAGCTGCTTTAAAATACAGCATGGCTACAATTATCATTGGTGCTCAGTGGATGTGCACTGATATAGTTGGCCTCACTAAGGTTATCAGTGGTGGAGAAATGTATAAAGGCTCTATTGGAAAAATCAAAGATATGCAAATGCAGTGCCTCAGAGAGAAAGACTCAAGAGCACAGAGAACTATTTAAGTTATTATTATCAATGCTTTAAAACAAAACTGAACTTTGTAGGAAGCAATTTAACACACATGAGCAGAATCCTTCCCTGCTCTTCAATTTTTATAACTTCTTAGTTGTAAATTTCTGGGATCACCTGATCTTTGCTAAAAACAGACTGCAACAGACTTTCACAGGAACATGAGAAGGTTGTTTTGTTATTCAAGTAAGTATTATGCAATGAGAGTTTGGGATATTGCCTTGTTCAGCCTATCATTTTGGGAAAAAGACTTTATCATATAAATGGCATAGTGTTAATGATAGAGCAATTTATGGATTTAGAAAACCATTGGAAAGACAGACAAGTGCAATTATACTTCCAAATGTCTTGCAACACTATAGGTGCTTAGTTAGTAAAATAATAATAAAATCATAAAATTTTAAAAATCCAAAAGTTATGCTATATGGGTGAAAATGGAAAGTTCCTAATGCCATAAGATTATAGAGTAAAAATCATAGTGCTATGAGTTGCTGCCTTTCTGTAAGTTGTTAACCAAGGGAGTTCCTGAAACAACACAAATGATAAAGGCTATTATTATTACTGTGCTTTTTATGGCAGTACTAGTTGGTAAAACATATGGCTAAAGACACTGCAAATGCATACTTTAACTGTAGAACATTAAAACATTGAGCTGGAACTAGACTGAAAACTCCTAACATGCTGACTTGAATTGACATTTTCAGGGAGGGGAAGGGCTTGGAGGCTGCTGGTGAATTCTCTAATGTTCTTGCTTGAATTTAAGCCAACAGGATAAACTGCAAGCATAATATGCAGGTTATGCTTGTCTGTGCAATAGTGGCTCAGCTGTCATGGATAAGACCAACACTTGTCCAATAGCATTCAAGGCCCATCCACCAAAACAAAGTTTAAGCCTGTTGCTCTAAGCCAGAGCAAAATATTGTGGCTCCAGAAGCTGCTTCAGTGGTTTTTCTAGGTTGATGTGGTGTGTCTGAGCAAGTGCTTACACCTATACTTCAGAGCTAGTTCTTTCCAGCCTCAGTTCATAACTACTGGTAAAGATCGTAAAATCAAATGTTTCCTACTGTGATATGGTAGTCCATTTCTCAACCATTCATATACATCTAAAATCACCCCCTCATAGCTCAGATACAAAGTATAACAGTTTAATTTCAGACTAGAACTTTCTCTTCAAGTACAAAGGTAAATGAACAAAACAAAAATAACTTTTTTCCTATTTTAATTAGATATTTTCTGTATTTACACTTAAAATGTTATTCTTTTCCCCACCACTCCAAGCCCCCACCCACTTCCTAGTCTCAATGAAGGTGCTGCTTCTCTGAACCAATACCCTCCCACCTCAGCTCCTTGGCACTCCTCTACACTGGGAAAATGAACCTTTGCTGGACCAAAGGCTCTGCCTCATATTCTGCTGCCACCTACTCTAAATCTTCCTCCACAGATTCAAATTCATCCTCTAACTCCTCTTCTGTCAGCTCTAAAGCTTTTTGCTCTTTTAGTGGATACAAAGTATCCTCTCTGGGAAACTTGTACTTCATTTCCCGGGCACAATCATCTCTTCTCCTGGCGGTCTTTCCACCTGTAAATTCGCTCCATTTCTGACTTGTTTTGAACATGACTCTCGGAGCCTACCTCTTTTACTTTTTCCTTGTGCGCTCCCTATTTTATTCTGCTCTGTTTCTGACCCACCCTCTTGGTGCTGCGTGATAACTTTCTGTCTAGATAACTTCCACAACAGTAATGTTACAATAGTTACCACAAATACAAGCCATAACCCTTCTACTTCCGGAGAAAATCCAAGAAGAGACATGCCTAAGTTTTGGGCACACTCTTTTGGCACCCCGTAAAATCCAAAGAGAGACAAGTCTCTCAGGGCTTACCTATTTACCTTTTCGCAGTTCTGAATCCACTGAATTTCTTTCCGCAATTTTCGGCACCACATGTTGTGTGCCCCACTTCCCGCCGGCAGGAATAGGCGTGCAACAACAGGATTCTTCTGCGAACAACCTTTATTGTACAACACTATGAGCAGGGGATCCCACCTGGAAGAAAAATACACTGCTGATATATGCCCAGGAGACTCTTGTCAATACCTGATTGGTGCACCCTCCAGTAACTCATTAGCATGCCCCGAGAGTGGGCTGTGACCTATGTGCGCACTAAGTCTCTTGGCTGGGCAACAGCTCTGTTTGCTGAGTCCTCGGCGGGAAGCCGGCGCCATGTTTGGGTGCAGCCGAAACGGCTCTCTACAGTACATAAGGCAGAGTGAATACAGACATATATAATGAAAGTTACTAATAAATGAAGATCTGATGCTTCAAATTGAGAGCTGAACAAATCAATATATTTTAGACTAAAGTTCTGGTTTTACAAGTTGCTTACTTATTAATATTGAAATTAGTAAAAGGTGTTAGTTTATTTTATGAATTGCCCTGCTAAGGCCATGTGGTTTGTCAGATGCCAGCTAGCAAGTGTTTGTGGTTATTTTATAATTACCACAACAGGATGCTCCTAATCTCTTAATGTGAGTTCCATTGGATTATAGTTAATTTTTTTTTCTTTCTTTTTTTGTCAATACAATTTCATTTAAGATATTTGATTACTTTGCTGTCCATCCAGGTCAATAGTCCTGTCTCAAAGGTCATCCAGTTGTGCTTTTCAGCCACCCTGTTTGTTAATCTGTTCTCAGTTGAAAGACACGGTCATTGACTTAACAATAAGATTTTAGGATTCCATCAGTTTTCTTTTTTTTTTTCTTTTTTTTTTTTTTTGCTAGATGAAGCTGATTTTTTAACATTATTGACCAATAATATAAAACTCTAGTTATCAAGAGATAAGAGACACAACTATGAATTTAAATACTGTAGTAGGTAAACACAAAAGTCAACTTCTCACCAAGAGACATACTAGCAAAATACTCTATGGGTTTAATATCCAGATAAACCAAATGTGTTAATATAAACTGTGATCTATATCAAACATCAAAGATAAAAGAATGTTATTCATTCTAAATAAATATGTACAAAATATAATGATTTCATAACTTTTTATACATGTGGTTTTGTCAATAATAAGAAAACAGTGATTTGGATTGAACCTTGGAACTTTCTTTTTTTTTTTTTTTTAAACGACTTTATTTTACAAAACAAAGATAAATGTACAGATTATAAACATTTTTTGCTTAAAATTATACATTTTTGTCAGTACTGTTTTTTCAGACATTAAAATAATTTTTACATAAAACCATGTGAATATATTTTTTTAGTCAGTACTTGATTTTTTTCAAGGGCTTGACAGTATGCATTGAAAACCTAATAATTACAATAAGCGTAGAGTACATGCAAAACAAAACGCAACATGGAAATAGTCAAAGTCTTCTTGTTTTGTAAATATATGTATATTTTTTTTGTTTTCTTTATTTCTTGGACTTCATACAGTCTGTGAGTTGTTCTGGGGGAGTGCAAGCCTCTGGGATTAGCATCCCACTATCAGTGACTGCATATTATGTTTGTTCTTTTGTGACTGGGTTATTTCACACAGAATGATATTCTCTAGATGCAGTCAATTTCTTAAGAATTTGGTCAAGTCATTGTTTCTGGTGGCTGAGTAGTATTCCATTGTGTAAATGTACCACAATTTTTGTATCCATTCATCTTCTGAAGGACATCTGGGTTCTTTCCAGCTTCTGGCTATTATAAATAGAGCTGCTATGAATATTGTGGTACATATATCTTTGTTGTGTACTAAGGTGTCTCTGGGGTATATGCCCAGAAGTGGAATAGCTGGGTCTTCAGGTAGTACTATATCCAATTTTCTGAGGTATCGCCAGACTGATTTCCAGAGAGGTTGTATTAGTTTGCAACCCCACCAAGAGTGTAGAAGTGTTCTTCTTTCTCTGAAACCTCGCCTGCATCTGTTGTCATCTGAATTTTGGATCTTAGCCAACCTGACTGGTGTGAGGTGGAATCTCAGGGTTGTTTTGATTTGCATTTCCCTGATAGCTAAGAATGTCTAGCACTTCCTCAGATATTTCTCAGCCATTCGATATTCCTCAACTGAGAACGTTTTGTTTAGCTCTGTACCCACTTTTTATTAGGGTTATTTTATTCTCTTGTGTCTAGCTTTTTGAGTTTTTGTATACCTTGGATATTAGGCCTCTATCTGATGTGGAGTTGGTAAAGATCTTTTCCCATTCTGTTGGCTGCCATTTGTTTTCTTGACAATGTCCTTAGCCTTACAGAAACTTTGCAATCTCATTAAATCCCATTTGATAATCTTTGACCTTAGAGCTTGGGCCATTGGTGTTTTGTTAAGAAAATTTTCTCCTGTGCCTATGAGTTCTAAGGTTTTCCCTACTTTCTCATCTAATAGTTTCAGTGTATCTGATTTAATGTGGAGATCTTTGATCCACTTACACTTGAGCTTTGTACAAGGAAATAAGAAAGGGTCTATTTTCATTCATTTGCATGCTGAGTGCCAGTTGGACCAGCACCATTTGTTGAATAGGCTGTCCTTTCTCCATTGAATGTTTATGGCTCCTTTGTCGAAAATCAGGTGACCATATACATGAGGGCTCATTTCTGGATCTTCTATTCTATTCCATTGATCCACATGCCTATTTCTGTACCAGTACCATGCAGTTTTCAGCACAATTGCCTTGTAATATAGCTTGAGGTCAGAGATAGTGAATTCTGCAGATGTTTTCTTGTTGTTGAGGATGGATTTTGCTATTCTAGGTCTTTTGTTATTCCATATGAAATTGCACGTTGATCTTTCCAGTTCCATGAAGAACTTGGTTGGAATTTTGCTGGGGATTGCATTAAATCTGTAGATTGCTTTTGGTAGGATGCCCATTTTTAAAATGTTGATCTTTCCAAACCATGAGCATGGAAGATCTTTCCATTTTCTGAGATCCTCCTCAATTTCCTTCTTTAGAGGTTTGAAGTTCTTGTCTTACAGGTCCTTCACTTGCTTAGTTAGAGTCACACCAGGGTATTTCATAGTTTTTGTGACAATTGTGAAGGGTACCTTTTCCCTAATTTCTTTCTCCACATGTTTGTTCTTTGAATATAGGAAGGCTACTGATTTGTTTGAGTTAATTTTGTATCCGGCCACTTTGCTGAACTTGTTTATCAGCTGTAGGAGTTCTCTAGTGGAATTTTTGGGGTCACTCAAGTACACTATCATTTCAAAAAACAAAACAAAACAAAACAAAACAAAAATAAATAGTCATTCTCAATCCTTACCCACCAAGAACACATTGACAAATTCCTGGTTGTACCCTGTATTTCATGTACTGTCTGCTCATTGTAATAAAAAACAAACAAAAACAAAAAAAAAAATTTACACACCAAGAAAATTTTGACTATTTCCAGGTTTCATCTTGTTTTACATGTACTTTATGCTCATTGTTACTGGTGGGATCTTTATCACACCATCAAACCTTTAAAAAAAAAAAAAAAACAAGTACTGACAAAAATTTATTGTATAATTTTATCCAAAAAATACTTAAAATCTGTACATTTATCCTTGTTTTTTAAAATAAAGTTGTTTAAAAAAAAGATACAAGCTTTTCTGGTTGCTGACTAAAGGACATCCTATTTTGGGGGAAGGGTTTTTTCTTTGTGTTTTTAGAAAGGGTGCTTATGCTCTGGATGCTTTTCAGAGTTCCATGGAGCAGATTTATTGGAGGGAGACCACGTGAAAAACTAGATTCAAGAGGATCAAGAAAAAAGATTATTTTGATACTAAAGTGTTTTCTTTGAGATTTATAAATTGCAGAATGTGCAGCTTTGGTGAAGCCCATCATCAGAATGCTGAACTGGCCTGCTTGGATTCCTGATATTGGGAACTTTCAGCCAGATTCAGCCAGGATAGACATCAGAGACTACAGCAATTTTTGGTGCAGCCTTTCTTCTTGAGGCCTGTTCTCTTTCCTTATCCCTTTCTTCCTTTTAGATATCTCAACACTCGGGCTGGAGAGATGGCTCAGCGGTTAAGAGCGCTGACTTCTCTTTCAGACGTCCTGAGTTCAATTCCCATCAACCACATGGTGGCTCACAACTATCTGTAATGGAATTTGATGCCCCCTCCTGGCATGCATGAAGAGATCAACAGTATGTATGTAACATAAATAAATAAATCATAAAAAATAAGATAAAAATAAAATAGCTTTTAAAAAAAGATATCTCAACACTCATACACAGCTTGTAGAAGCCAATGAAGAGATGTCACCCCAATTCCCAGGTTTTTGGAGGTTTGAAGGTGGTTATACCAACGTTATTTTTATAAGGAATTTAGAAATGGTGATAATCTACCAGGGAGGAATTAGCCAGATTGATTTGTACATCCATAATCTCATTTGGTAGCTAAGCTAAAGGCATGACTTTACATTGGTATAGAATCTATTTGCTACAATTTTTTTTAAAGTACAATGCTTAAACCCAATGCTTCCATTGATGCCTTTGCAAACTTCTGAGTAGATTAAACATAGAAATTAGGGGCACAATAAAAAATTCACGGCTCCTGGTTCACAGTTAGGGTGTTTTATAAATATTTTCATTAAAAATAGCTGAGAATAGTTAACAGACAATAATCCAGATTACTTTATATAGTTAGATGGTTTTCAAAAACATCAGAAATGCATAAATTATGAGATTTACTATTATTTATCTTTTGTTGAGACATATGCTTATAGAAGTTCCGCTTTGGTGGATTTAATAAAGATAGTGAACATCTCTACTTCCTGGTGAGGTATACATTATGGCTAGACAGACACTGGGCAGAAATTTCCTATTTTATCTACAGACTACTACTATTCAAAAAGGGGCACATTATGCAGAATAGTTGACTGATAATCTTTTCTGAGCCTAAATTAGCAGTCCTTCAAGATTTCTGCATTAAAGAGTTCTGTAAGATATATCCTGGGATAGAAGGCCAAAGACTTGCTCTCACATGTTGCTAACATGGGACTGTACTAATGAAGAGTTGTTTTTACAACCTGTCTCAATTCTGAAAGCCATGTTATGCTACCATTGTTTGTAGATATTTAGCCATTATCAGATTTCTGATAGAGTTGAAGACTAATTACGTTTTCTAGCCTGCCCAAGTTAATTAACTTTGAGGAAAATTAGTCATTTACAAGATTTTAAATGGTAATAGTTGAAACATTGTATATTTGAGATAAAATGTTTTTTAAGTAAACAGAAAGGATGATGTGTAGGTTGATTTTATCTTGTTTAGGTGGGTAGTTTACATCTTTATTAATTGGCAGTGAATTTATTATTTTGAGGTATTATGGATTGAGAATTGAACATATAAATCTGTTTGATAAGATACTTATTGTTGAGACCTGTTTTTACCAGGTTGTAGAGGACAATGTGTGAAAGCATTGGCTGGGAGGCAGCTGTAGCGTGCAGTTCCAGCTCTGTTGCCTGTGAAAAGTGAGAACACATGGAACCTGTGAAACAAGATGTGTGGGTGCCAGGTTTGGTAACTTACCACCTAGAGGACTCTGTAGGACCTTGTGCCAGGCTCTATACTAGAGAGGCTCCTGTGGAGTCAGAGCTTCCACAGTGTATTAGTTTCTGCTGAGTGATCTCAAAAGACCAGTAGCAACAAAACTTTTTTTTTTTTTTTTTTTCTTTACTGCAACAAAACTCACAATTTGTGAGTTGAGATTTTGGTACTGATAATCATAATGGAAAATTGCCTGAAAAATCTTTTTTTTTTTTTTTGCTTTTATGTTTAGTTTAGTTATTCAGGTTACTATAGCTTCACAGAAATAATTTGATGCTGTTTCTTGTGTGTCTATTTCGTGGAATACATTGAGGAGCATTGGTATTTGTCTTACTTTGTAAGTCTGAAAGAATTCTGTGCTTAAACAATCTGAGCTTAGTCTTTACTTTGTTAGTAAATGTTTAATGACCCCATGTTTTATTTAGGGGTTTTAAGATTGTTTAAATAGTTTACTGACCTTAATTTAATTTTAGTATGTGGTAGTGTACTGGCAAGCTTTGTGTTTCAACTTGACACAAGCTGGGGTTGTCGCAGAGAAAGAACTGAGGGCAGTTAAGGATATGCCTTCATGACATCCAGCTCTAAGGCATTTATTCAACTAGTGATCAAGGGAGGAAGGCCCAGTCCTGTAGCAAGCCATTTGTGCCGCACCCAAACATGGTGCCGGCTTCCCACCCAGGACTCAGCAAACAGAGCCCAAGATACATAGTGCACATGTGCCACAGATGTCACAGCCTGCTCTTGGGGCATGCTAATGAGTTACTGGAGGGCGCACCAATCAGGTAGTGACAAGAGTCTCCTGGGCATATATAAGCAGTGCATTTTTCTTCCACGTGGGGTCCCCTGCTCAGAGTGTTGTACAATAAAGGTTGTTCCCAGATGAATCCTGTTGTTGCACGCCTTTTCGTGCCGATGAGAAGTGGGGTGCGCAACAAGTGGTGCCAGAACCCGGGACCGCGGGAGGGGCCGAAGAGGATCCAGAACTCAACACTCGGGAGAGGCGACGTAGGTAAATCAAGTTTTCCCAGGTATGTTGCTTGCGGGTCTCGACCCCCTGGTTCTCTGTGCTGTGTTTCTGATTTGGGTCATTGTTGTCCTTGCCTGCTGCTTTTGGTTGCAGTGTAGGGAAGGACACAGAACGTTAACCAGGTACCAGGATACTTTGTCAGAGACCTCAGAAGCTAAATTAAAAGGGGAAAACTTGGGTAGGCCTAAGAAAAAAGGAAAAAAGGAAAACAAAGACAAAAGCTTAAAAGGAGTGCCTGCAGGTGAAAAAGAAAACCGAAAAGCGGAAAGACTGCCAAAGGAAGAGACAATTGTGCCCCGGGAAATAAAGTACAAGTTTCCCAGAGAGGATAATTTGTATTGACTAAAAGAGCAAAAAGCATTAGAGCTGGCAGAAGAGGAGTTAGAGGATAAATTGTTTGAGAAGATAGATTTAGAAAGGAGGCAGAAAAATTTGAAGCGGAGCGGTTTCAGCCCGGGCGAAAGAATTCTATAGTGAAACTGGAAGCTCTTAAAGCAGCCCCCGTCTCTGCTCTTCCACTCTATTCAGAGAGGAAGTGCGAGTTCTTTTGTTCACTGGAGACACACCATGTCTTCAGGCAAATGTTTCCAGTGTTCGAGGATGATCACCACCTCGAACATAAGCAAGTTAAAGAGTTGGCAGAGTCAGTTCGAGCTTATAGAGTTACTGCTAATTATACAAAAAACCTGGATAGGCTAATGCCACCTGGATTGCTGGTCTCTGGCCTATTTCCCAGGCAAAGGGTAATTTGTTTATTCCAGCCCAACCTAAGTGGTCACCTTTCTGTACAGGAAGAAGAGATTCAGCCCTGCATCCTTAGACTGGCTGTCAATCTCGGGGAGTACATTGGGCAGTTAAGGGCCTCTTTACCTTTTCTTCTAATATAAGAACTGTTTATAATAATACCTTAGAGAATTGATCTGGTTCAAAAACAGATAGATATATTGTGTCAGGTTGCCAAGCTGGGCTGACAATAAAAGTTCTCAGGATTATGTGTGACCAATATTCAATATGAAAATTTTACTAAAGCTGCAAATTATTCTAAACAATTATCTCAGTATCTTTTGCATGTGTCAATTGATACCTGTTCAAGAGTCATTTTGCTTCTCCTTTATCCAGAGAAAAGGCTTCTCATGTTATTACTCATTGTCTTGAAGCGTGGAGTGCATGGGGCATACCTAAAGTGTTTAAAACAAATAATGATCCTGCCTATACCTCAGCAAAATTCAAGCAATTTTGCCATCACATGGGAGTTTCACTCCTGATAGGATTGCCTTATAATCCTCAGGGTCAAGGCATCATTGAACGTGCTCATCGCACCCTAAAGGTTTATTTAAACAAACAAAAAGGGGGAATTGAAGAGGTGCCCCCCACACCCAAAATGGCCATTTCTACTATACTTCTTACCTTAAATTTTAAATTTGGATGCTCATGGCCATTCAGCTGCCGAGTGCCATGGACAATGGCCTGTGCCACCTAAAGAGTTAGTAAAATGGAAGGATGTTCTCACTGGTAATTGGAAAGGCCCGGATCCTATTTTAATACAATCCAGGGGAGCTATTTGTGTTTTTCCACATGGAGAAGAAAGCCTGATTTGGATCCCAGAATGTCTAACACGTCGAGTGCTACCAGAACAAGATGCTGTTCCACCTGCTTCTGATTAGCCTGTCCTGCATGATGATTCAAGTGGAACCAAGATGGGAGTTTCTGTCGGTGTTTCCAAAACCGATGCCCATATGCCTTAATGCAAAACTATTTCCTTCATTGTTTGACACCATTAAGACCTTTGATGTACTGTACTTGCCCTTAGACACAGAGATAGTAGGTTTAGGGGATTCTAAAACTCTTGCCTTATCAAGTAATTTTTGGCATGCTTTTGTGCAGAGATTGTGTTTCTGCTCTAGATGGTGTGCAAACTCCATACTCAACAATAACATGACAAAGTGGTCATAGCACAAGCTCTTGCTGCACTTGAAATGGGCACCTCTCCCTCTGTTTGGCTTAGTATGCTTAAGGAAAAGTGTTGGGTCTGTGTATGGATAGCCCCTGCACCCTGAGCCTTCGAGGCATTGCACCAGGAATGGGTGTCCTACACATAGGCAGCCTTTGCACCCTGCAGGGCTTGTTCCCATTGCATGCAGGAAGGTGCCTTACCCAAAATTATTGCTGATCATGGTCTTGAACCATAAAGGTCCAACAAGAGCCTGATGGTTGATCGGCCCTGTTTTTATTTAAGAAAGAAGGGGGAAATGTAGAGAGACGTTTGTGCAGCACCCAAACATGGCGCCGGCTTCCTGCCGAGGACTCAGCAAATAGAGTTGTTGCCCAGCCAAGAGACTTAGTGCGCATGTGCCACATACGTCACAGCCTGCTCTCGGGGCATGCTAATGAGTTACTGGAGGGTGCACCAATCAGGTATTGACAAGAGTCTCCTGGGCATATATAAGCAGTGTATTTTTCTTCCAGGTGGGATCCCCTGCTCATAGTGTTGTACAATAAATGTTGTTCGCAGAAGAATCCTGTTGCTGAACGCCTTTTCCTGCCAGCACGAAGTGGGGCGCGCAACAATGTACAGGTTTCTATTTTTAATAACCTTATTAACTTGCAAATACCACCACTCTGTACTTGGATTTGGTGACTTATTTTCACTATTTTAATTTCAAATTGTGGGGAAAAATCCCCATGTGATTCAAGTGAACTAAATACTTTCTTCTTATTATTATTCAAAGAAATTTAATCACATTTTTATAATCTTTATACCATCTTTAAAACAAATAATCCAGATATAAGTTAAATAATTTTCTAGACAACTTTTGCTGAAAAGCAAGCAGCTTCTAATCTCTAACTCTCTGAGCTGCCACTACTCATTACTGCAGGCGACCACCTGCCTGTAACCTAGGCTGCCTTTGTATTTCTTTTGTTTAAAGTTCCTGAGCTTAAGGCACCACATGACTCAACATGGAGCTGACACCTTCTTAGAAAATAAAACTCTCTCAAGCTAATAATCTTAACTTTCTAGTGGATTATTGCCTGACATGTTGTTTCACCACCTGCTGCAGCACAAACAAAAAATGGTTTTGTTGCTCCCAGTCCTGCAGTGTGAAGCCAGGCACATGGTCCTACACAGTCTTCTAGGCAGTTAGTTCCCAAGCTTAGCACCCATACATCTTATTTCATAGGCCCTTTGTGTTCTCACTTTGCACAGGCAGGCAAAAGAGCTAGAACTGCTCCAGGTGCCTCTCAACCATTGCTCTCACACACTGTCCTCTATAGCCTGGTAAAATCATGACTCAACAATCAATAACTTATCAAAAAGATTTACATGTTCAATTCTCAACCTATAATACATTCAAGCAATAAATTTGCTGCCAATTAATAAAGATATAAACTGTCCATTTAGGCAAGATGAAGTTAATCTAGATTACCTTGATCTGAACTATCCTTCTCTGCGGTTTTCATCTTGGATCTCCTGCCTGCTCCCTCTCTTCTGCCTTATCAAAAACTGTGAGCCTGCCTCACTCTCTATTAACCAATCAGCCAATCATGTATTTCCTTGACATCAACCTACAGGTCTTGTTTTCTTGAGAATCCAAATAACACATTAAAAAACATTATCCACCATGATCAAGTTTGTTCATTTCAGAGATGCAGGGATATTTCATATTAAAAAAATTATCAACATAATACACCATACAAACAAATTGAAAAAAGATTTACAAGATGAACTCATTAGATACTGAGATAAAATTAGGAAGAATCCAACATATTTTCATGTTAAAAGTCTTGGAAAGATAAGGAAGAAGGTATATTCACAAACATCATAAAATGAATATACATTAAGACAAAGACAACAACAAATTAAGTGGATAGATATTTAAAAGTCATTCGACTAAAATCCATGATGGAACAAAGCTTTTGTTATTTCCTTATCACTTCAAATCAGTACTTAAATTTCTAGCTGGAGCAATGTGACAACTAGAGCAGATAATAAGGATACTAATTGGAATGGAGATCTGCCACCAAGAAGAGTGGAGACTCAGAGGAACAGGCCTGGTCAGAATGGGGTGAGAATGGGTTCTGACTAGCCAGAGGGCAGAGAGATCTCAGCAGAGCACTCAGAAAGTGCTCGCCTGCCCGGCTTGATCCAGGGACACAGGAACCCAGCATGGGGAACTCTGTTCTCAGTCGGTGGCTTTTGTACAACAGGCTCTTGGACCATCCTCCACCAGAAACAGTTGAGATCCAGGTACAAGGGAAAGGTTAGAATCAATCACTGACAACAAGATGGCAAGAGGAAAACCAAAGAACATATTCCAGGGAAACCAAGACAAGCTGGCAACACTAGAACCCAGCTCTCCCATCACAACAAACAATGGAATGCCAAATATTTCAGAAAAAGAAGACTTAGACCCGAAATCCTACCTCAAGATGATGATAGACATCCTTAAACAAGAATGGAAAAAAAAGCATAAAGAATTAGAAGCTTTTAGAAAAGAAACAAGAAAAATACTCAAAGACCTCAAATAACTAGAAGAAAACAGAACCAAAGAGATGAAGGAATGGAAAAAAAAACTTAAAACGGAAATGAAAACAATAAAGAAAACACTAAAAGAGACAATCATAGACGTAGAAATCCTAAAAAAGAAATCAGGAGTAACAGATGCAAGCATTTCCAACAGACTACAAGAGATGTAAGAGAGAATCTCGGGGGCCGAAGACAACATTGAAAACAGAGAAAAAACAGTCAGAGAAGATGCAAAAACCAAAAAGCTCCTATACAAAAATATCCAGGAGATCCAGGACACAATGAGAAAACTAAACCTAAGGATAATAGGAATAGAAGGGGGCGAAGCATATCAACTAAGAGGTACAGTAAATATCTTCAACAAAATCCTGGAAGAAAACTTCCCTCCCCTTAAGAATAAGATGACGATGAGCATAAAAGAAGCCTATAGAACTGCAAATAGGGTTGGACCAGGAAAGAAATTCCAACTGACACGTAATAGTTAAAACACCAAGTGTCCAAAGCAAAGAAAGAATACTAAAAGCAGTAAGGGAACAAGGTCATGTAACATAAAAGGCAGACCAATCAGAATCACACCCGTTTTCTCAACAGAGACTATGAAAGCTAGAAGAGCCTGGACAGATATCATGCAGACCATAAGAGAGCACAAGTTCCAGCCCAAGCTGCTATACCCAGAAAAACAATCAATTATCATAAATGGAGAGAATATGATATTCCAAGTCAAACCTAAATTCACACAATATATGACCACAAACCCAGCACTACAACAAATTATAGGTGGAAAACCCAATACAATGAGGGGAATGACCTCATAATAAAAACAAGAAAACTCTCAGCAAGAAAACCAAAAGAAGAAAGACATACAGGTACAATTCAACCTAAAAAAGCAAGAATAGCAGGAAACAGCTACCACTATTCCTTGATATCTGTTAACATAAATGGACTTAACTTTCCAATAAAAAGATATACGCTGTCAGACTGGATATATAAACAGAACCCAGCATTTTGCTGCAAAGAGGAAACTCATTTCAGAGACAAAGACAGACACTATCTCAGAGTAAAAGGCTGGAAAAAAAACCTTCCAAGCAAATGGCCCCAAGAAGCAAACTGGAGTGGCCATTCGAATATCAAATAAAGTAGATTGTCAACCAAAATTTATCAAAAAAGATAAGGAAGGACACTTCTTAGTCATTACAGGGGAAATCTGTCAGGAGGAACTCTCAATATATATGGTTAACATATATGCTCCAAATACAAAAGCAACGATATTCATAAAAGAAACCCTACTAAATCTCAAAAAATACATTTTACCCCACACAATAATAGTGGGAGACTTTTATATCCCACTCTCACCAATGGACAGATGATGAAAAAAGAAACTGAACACGGAAACTGTAAAACTAGCAGAGACTATGAACCAACTGTAATTAATAAATATCTACAAAACATATCATCCTAAAACAAAAAAATACAACTTCTTCTAAGCACCTCACAGCACCTTTTTGAAATTGACAACATAATTGGACACAGAATGAGGCTCAATCAATATAAGAAGATTGAAATATTCTCATTTATCCTTTAAGATCACCATGGTCTAAGGCTGGTCTTTAATAACAACAAAGACAAGAAAAAGCTTATATAAACATGGAAACTAAACAATGCTCTATTAAACAATAGCAGGGTCAAAGAAGAAATAAAGAAAGAAATTAAGGATTTTCCAGAAATTAATGAAAATGAAAACAGGACATGACAAAACCTATGGGATGTAGTGACAGCAGTACTGAGCAGATAACCCATAATTCTGAGTGCTTCCAAAAAGAAACTGGAGAGAACATACACAAGCAATCTGACAGCACAGTTGAAAGCTCTAGAACAAAAGGAAGCAGATACACCCAAGAGGAGTACAAGCAAGAAATAATCAAGCTTAGGGCAGAAATAGACCAAATAGAAACAAAAAGAACCATTGAAAGAATCAACAAAATCAAGAGCTGGTTCTTTGAGAAAATTAACAAGATTGATAAACCCTTACCCAGACAAATTAGACGGCAAAGAGAGAGTATACAAATTAACAAAATCAGAAAGGATAGTGGAGAAATAACGACTGAAACTGAGGAAATTCAAGAAATCATCTGATCCTACTACAAAAGCCTATACTCAACAAAGCTGGAAAATCTAGAGGAAATGGATGAATTCCTAGATAGATACAAGATACCAAAATTAAACCAGGGCCAAGTAAACTATCTAAATAATCCCATAACACCTAAAGAAATAGAAGCAGTCATCAAAAGCCTCCCTACCAAAAAAAGCCCATGTCCAGATGGGTTCAGTGCAAAGTTTTACCAGACATTTATTGAGGACATAACACCAATACTCTCTAAATTATTCCACAAAATAGAATCAGATGAAACACTACCTAACTCATTTTTTCAGGCTACAATAACGCTGGTTTCTAAACTATGCAAAGAACCTACAAGGAATTAAAACTTCAGACCAATCTCACTCACGAATATTGATGCAAAAATTCTCAACAAAATAATCGGAATCCAAATCCAAGAACACATCAAAAAGATCATTCACCATGATCAAGTAGACTTCATTCCTGGGATTCAGGGATGGTTTACTATAAGGATATCCATCCATGTTTTCCACCTTAAAAATAAACTCAAAGAAAAAAAAAAACACATGGTCATCTCACTAGATGCCGAGAAAGCATTTGACAAAATTCAACACCCCTTCATGTTAAAAGTCTTGGAAAGAAGAGGAATCCAAGGCCCATAACTAAACATAATAAAAGTAATATACAGCAAACCAGTAGCCAACTTTACACTTAACAGTGGGAAACTTGAGGCAATCCCTTAAAATTAGGGATTAGACAAGGCTGCCTACCTTCCCCCTACCTTTTCAACATAGTATTGGAAGTCCTGGCAGGAGCAATTAGACAGCAGAAGAAAATCAGAGGGATACAAATTGAAAAGGAAAAAGTAAAAACATCACCATTTGCAGATGACATGATAGTGTACTTAAGCGACCCCACAAGTTCCAATAGAGAACTCCTACAGCTGATAAACAAGTTCAGCAAAGAGGGTGGATATAAAATTAAGTCACACAAATCAGTAGCATTCCTATATTCAAAGGACAAACATGTGGAGAAAGAAATTAGTGAAAAGATACCCTTCACAATAGTCACAAAAATTATGAAATACCTTGGTGTGACTGTAACTAAGCAAGTTAAGGACCTGTATGACAAGAATTTCAAACCTTTAAAGAAGAAAATCGAGGGAGATCTCAGAAAATGGAAAGATCTCCCATGCTCATGGATTGAAAGGATCAACATTTTAAAAATGGCCATCTTATCAAAAGCAATCTACACATTCAATGCAATCCTCATCAAAATTCCAACCCAGTTCTTCATTGAGTTGGAAAGAGCAATGTGCAATTTTACCTGGAATTGCAAAAGACCTAGAATAGTAAAATCCATCCTCAACAACAACAAAAAAAAAAACATCTGCGGGAATCACTATCCCTGACCTCAAGCTATATTACAAGGCAATTGTGCTGAAAACTGCATGGTACTGGTACAGAAATAGGCATGTGGATCAATGGAATAGAAGATCTAGAAATGAGCCCTCACGTATATGGTCACCTGATTTTTGACAAAGGAGCTATTTAATGAAAAAAGGACAGCCTATTCAACAAGTGTTCTTGGTCCAACTGGCACACAGCATTCAGAAGAATGAAAATAGACCCTTTCTTATCTCCTTGTACAAAGCTCAAGTGTAAGTGGATCAAAGATCTCCACATTAAATCAGGTACACTGAAACTATTAAATGAGATAGTAGAGAAAACCTTAGAACTCATAAGCACAGGAGAAATTTTCTTGAACAGAACACCAATGGCTCGAGATCTAAAGTCAAAGATTAATAAATGGGACTTAATGAGATTGCAAAGTTTCTGTAAGGCTAAAGACACTGTCAAGAAATCAAAACAGCAGCCAACAGAATGGGAAAATTTCTTTTCCAACCCCACATCAGATAGAGGCCTAATACTAATATCCAAGGTATACAAAGGACTCAAAATCTAGATACCAGAGAATCAAACAACCCTATTAAAAATGGGGTACAGAGATCAACATAAAGTTTACAATTGAGGAATATTGAATGACCGAGAAGCATCTAAGGAAGTGCTCAACATCCTTAACCTTCAGGGAAATGCAAATCAAAAGAACCCTGAGATTCCACCTCACACCAGTCAGATTGACCAAGATCCAAAACTCAGATGACAACAGATGCTGGCGAAGTTGTGGAGAATGAGGAACACTTCTACACTCTTGGTGGGGTTGTAAACTGATACAAACACTCTGGAAATCAGTCTGGAAGTTCCTCAGAAAAATGGTTAGAGTACTACCTGAAGACCCAGCTATTTCACTTCTGGACATTTACCCCAGAGACTCTCCAAAATACAACAAAGATACATGCACCACAATGTTAATTACAGCTCTATTTATAATAGCCAGAAGCTGGAAAGAACCCAGATTTCCTTCAGTAGATGAATGGATACAAAAATTATGGTACATTTACACAATGGAGTACTACTCAACTATCAGGAACAACAACTTCACGAAATTTTTAAGAAAATGGTTGCATCTAGAGCATATCATCCTGAGTGAGATAACCCAGTCACAAAAGAACAGACATAATATGCAGTCACTGATAATGGGATACTAACCCCAGAATGCTCTGAACAACTCAGAAACAAATCACAGATTGTGTGAAGCTCACGAAAAAAGAAAGAAAGAAAGAAATACAAAAAAGAATATATTTTAATTAAAATAGAACTGTTTCGCATCCCCCTTTCCTCCCTCCAGCCCTTCCCAGTTTCTCTCCTATCCCCTCAAAACAATAGTTCTTCCTATATTATTGTTACACATATACATATATGTATGTATATGTATGCACAAATACTTAATTCCAACCTTAAAAAAATAAAGTATGAGTCTCTACAACCATGAAAATATAACAAATTGAAATGTATTAAGTCAGTATATGGCTATTCACATATAATATGATATTATGCAAAAATGACCTCAAACATTTTTCCAGAGAAGTGTTCCAGCTAAGGAAAACTATGAGAAAAGTGGCTGAATACAAAATTACCTAAAAAAACACAAACAGACAAACAAACCAAAACCTCTCCTCCCCCAAAATCCAAAAAAAAAAAAAAAAAAAAAAAAAAAATCAAACCAGTCAAACAAACAAACAAACAAAATATACAACAGTATTTTCATTTTAAATCAATCATAAATAGGATTAGAAATAAATTAGAGCAATAATAACATTTATTAATACCACAAATAATAAAGAAGATAAAACAATAAACAAGCAAGGGAAAGGCTCATATGACAATAATTTCAAATCTCTGAAGAATAATATTGAGGAAAATATTAGAGGATAGGAAGAACTCCCATGTGCATGTATTTGTAGGGATAAGATTAAGAATACAATAGGCCCTGTTGACAAAAAAAATTATACATGCAATGCAATTCCCATCAAAATACACAATTCTTTATAGAGACCTTAAAAAAGCATTTATTAACTTTACATGGAAAGGCAAGTAAATAAGTAAGTAAATAAATAAATAAATAAATAAATAAATAAAACCAAAAAAAAAAAAAAAAAAAAAACCAATCAGGATAGACAAAAAACATTTGAATAAAAAAACACTTATGGATGACTCAGCATCCCTCAAGCTATATTACAGAACAATAGTGATAAAAATAATGCTTTGTGTTGGTATAGAAAGAAACAGATTAATCAACAAGTTGCTAAAGCCTCATTGAACATTTAATTTTTGACATAGAATCCAAATTCATACAGTGAAAACTAGAAAATATCTTTAACAAATGATGATGGTCTAATTGGATCCATTTTTGTCACCCTGAAGAAAATTAATGCCCAAATGAAGAACCTCAACATAAAGCTTCATACACAAAATCTAATGGAAGAGAAAGTGGGAAATTGACTTGAATCCACTGGAACAGGAAACCTTTTTTTTTCTTTCTGAACAGAACATCAATGGCCCAGGTTTAAAGATCATCAACTGCTAAATAGGACCTCATGAAACTGAAAAGCTTCTGTAAGTCAGATGACACTATCATTAGGACAATCTACAAAATGTGTCATCCCCACCTCTATATAGGACAGAGGTTTAATATCTAAAATACACAAAGAACTCAAGTAATTAGACAGCAACAAACTGAATAACCAATTAGAAAATGGGTTACAGAGCTAAACAGACAATTTTCAACAGAAGAATCTCTAATATTGGAGAAGCACTGAAGAAATAATGTTCTACATTGTTAGTCATCAGATAAATCAAAATGAAAATGATCCTGAGATTTCACTACACAAAACAAAATGACTAAGATCACAAATTTCACATAACAGCACATTCTGGTTAGGATAGAGACAAAGGGACTACAACTCCTTGGTTCCCCCTGAGAGCATTTAAAAATCGAGCTATCAACAAAAGAGCATACATGAGCTGGGCCAAGAACTACATCATAGATATAGCAGGCATGTAGGTCAATCTCCATCACTGCCTTGTCTAGCCTCAGTGAAAGAGGATGATCATACCCTTGCAGAAACTTTTTGTGCCATGGTAGAGGGATAACCAGGGCTATTTCACCTTTCAAAAGAGACATGGTTGAGATAGATGTAGGGATTTTTTGACATGGGAACTAGGAAAGGTACAGCATTGTGATGTAAATAAATAAACACATTAATTAACTAAAATCTTTACAAAACCAGATCAACTATCTATTCAGTACAGTACTTGGTGTTTTATCTAGAGAAATAGGAAACTGATAGACAACAAGCTATACAGTTTAGAGACAAAGCATCATTATTAACAGATGATATGACTGTAAACACAGTTGACCCTAAATATTCTAGTAGGGAACTCCAGCAGCTGATGAAAATTATCAGCAAATTGGCTGGATACTAGATTATTACATACATAAACACACATACACACACACTCACACACACAATTAGTAGGTTCTCTATACAAATGACAAATTGAATGAAGAAGAAATTAGAGTAAAAATGCCCTTCATAATAAACTGACACAATGTAAAATATCTTATGGAAATTATGACAAGTCAAATAAATATCTTGTAGGAAAAACTTAAACCTCAAATCATTAAAATTATGTATGTATGTATTTATGTATGTATGTATGCATGTATTATCTGTCTAACTATCTATCATCTATCTATCTATCTATCTATCTATCTATCTATCAAGAATCAGATCCCAATATTTATATTTAACCAATGGTCAGAAGCTGCTCACCCCTGTGGGTGAATTAGGGAAAAGCTGGAAAAAATTGAGGGTAAGGATGACCCTATAAGAAGACAACAGTCTCAATTAAGCTGGATCTCTTAGCTGTTGCAGACACTGAGCCACCAACCAGGTTACATACACCAGCTAATATTCATCAGAGGACTTCTGGATCTAGACTCAGTCAGAGAAGATGCACCTAAACCTCAAAAGACTAGGGCTCCAGAGAGGAGGAAGGTCTGGTTGGGTGGAGTTGGGGATTGGGGACATTATCATGGATACAGTAGGAGGAGATGTGGGATGTGGAACAGTCAGAGAGTGGATTGGGTAGGGGATAAAATCTGGACTGTAGTAAAAATTTAAATAAAAAAATTCCAAAGAACATCTCAAAGTGTACTTTTCTATATATATATAAAAAAAATGCTTCAGAGACCTTGATCAAAGATACTATTGATGTTCTCAATCAGATCAGTGAAAAGCAGGGGAGAATGCTACTTGTGTGACATCTTGCAAATAAATCGAACACTGAGTGCTAAAAAAAAAAAAAAATGCTTCAATCTTTCATAGAAGGGAGAACAAAATACTGAAAGGAGGAGATCCATGGACAAAGAGTGGAGCAGAAACTGAAGGAAAGGGTGTCCACAGACTGCTCCACTTGAGGATCCATCTCATATGCAGCCACCAAATACAGTCACTATTGTTGATGCCAAGAAGTGCTTGCTGACAGGAGCTTGATATGGATGTGTCCTGAGAGGCTCTCTTGGGGCATTACAGATATTGATTAAGATGCTTGCAGCTAACTAAGACTGAGCACAGGGATCTCAATGGAGGAGTTAGAGAAAGGACTGAAGGAACTGAAGGGGTTTGCAACCTCAAGAAGAACAACTATATTGAACAACCAGACTCCCCAGAGCTCCCAGGGACTAAACAACCAACTAAAGAGTACACATGGCATGACCCATGGCTCCAGCCACATATGTGGCAGAGAATGGAATCAATAGAAGGAGAAACCCTTGCTCCTATAAAGGTTAGTTTTTCCAGTTAAAGGGAATTCCAGGGTTTTGAGATGGGAGTGTGTGGGTGGGAGTGTAATCATCTTCATAGAAGCTTGGGGAGGGGAACTGGAAAATGGGATAACATTTGAAACTTAAATACATAAAATATACAATAAAAAATTTAAAAATTGGTAAAATAAGGAATCTTTCCTAATTTATATTCTGATATTGGTTATATATACCATTTGATGTTAGAAAAGTGGTATATCCAGGCATCATTAGAAAAGCTTTCTTAAGCAGCAGGTAGGAGGTAGTTGTATAGACCCAGATCCATGCATACAGAAATAGACTAAATTAGGAAACTTCACCATGTTTCTCCCTTCAGAAAAGTAGGATAGGAAAAAGTAATAAATACAAAGGAAATGCAGGACACTGGAAAAAAAACCATATTCTACCATTTTAACTAAGAAGGACTCTCACATGAGATTCACAGAAAAATAAAGCATCTATCAAGAAGTATGAGTAACTGCAACAGGTACTCTGCATATATTTTATGGTTCCTAGCTTGCGTTTCTGTGGAACTCCTAAGAGTGGGAACAAGTATATCTCTGACTGTTGGTTGGCTTTTGAAATTTATTTCCACTTATAGGATTGCCTTGCTTATCCTAGATATATTGATATTTGGATTGTCTTAGTGTATATTCTTTTGTCCTGTGAGTGTCTTCTTTTGTAGGCCCCCACTTTTCTGAATATAAAACAGAAGTGAATGGTTTTGGGAGAGAGGAATGTGGGAGGAAGCCAAGAAGAGTAGAGGGATTGAAAACATGGCTGGATGCCCTGTATGAGAGAAGAATCTGTCTACAATAAAAAAGGAAATTCATATAGGAGCATGGCAAAATGAATAAAATTTATTTTAGTGTCCTGCATTCAACAAACAAAAGACTCAATAAATTTGACCAACCAACGATTTGATTTTGATACCTGTGGTATCAAACATGATCATGTATGGGAAAAAGACAGGAGAAAAGCCATGAAGGGAAGAAGAATGAATGGACATATGCCACCTTGGGGTGGTGGGAGGTTGGGGGACCCTCTAGAAAGTACCAGAGATCTGGGAGATGAAAAACTCTCAGGACTCAAAGGGAAGGGCCTTAAATGAAATAGCCAGCAGTGGGGAGAGTGAAGTCTACCTATAGTAGGAAGACAGGGCATACATGTAGGGTTGAGATTGCCATACAACAGTCACAAATTCTGGCCCAGAATTGTTCCTACCTAGAACTGCAGGAACAATAATGGAGAAGAGACTTAGTTGGTCCACTGACAGGCTTAACTTGGGATATATCTCAAGGGAAAGTTCCAAGGACTGACACTACTTCTAATGCTATAGTGTGCTTACAGACAGGAGGCTAGCATGGCTATTCTCTAAGAATCCCAACTGGAAGCTAAGTGAAACAAAGGCTTATACTTATATCCAATTATTAGACTGAAATTAGGGACCCCTATGGTTGACTTGGAGAATGGTTGGAAGAAGCTGAGGAGAGTGACTGTAGATTGTCCTGAAGTTGTTCCTATTTTAATGTTAGTTCCACTTCCCCAAGATGGCTGCCTAATTAAGTACTCATGAGGTGACGTCATCTGAACTTTCTCATTTTAATTAGTAAAATAAAGAAGAACCAGTGACTGGGCAGGGGAAGGGAAATGGAAATAGAGGTTCAGAGGTGAGATGAAGGAAGAGGACAATGAGATAACTCCAAGATGGAGATCCAGAAGAATGAATTAGATCCAGGTGGGCTTAATTGGCGTTAAGTAGCTATGAACGTTTAAGAATTTTATAAGTCTAATATCTGATATAGAAGGGCAGTTTGTATCTTAGTGTATTTGATGAAATCTTGTTATTGTAGAGGGTTTGTGGATTGAGAGTTTGATAAATAAACTTGTATGAAGAGCCATCAGGCATTAGAGTGGTATTTGTGTTGGAATTTGGGGTAAAGAAACACCCCGGGATGGAGGTAGTAAACAGGCAGTGTAAACCGCCAAGGGAAGGGCGTTGTACAGACAATGTGAGATTGTAGGGGCTGTTTGTACCGAGCGACAGAGGTGCGTGTGGCTACATACTAGACTCGCGCCTATGGAGTGAGACCATGGGGCCGATAAAGAGATAAAAATATATTTATTTTAATATTTCCTATAACAGTTGACTCCATAGGAAGACCAGCAGTCTCAATTAACCAGGATCCCTGTGATTGTTCAGGGATTGAGCCACCAACCAGGCGGCATACACTAGCAGGCCCAAGGTACCCAACACATATGTATAGCAGAGGGCAACTTGGTCTGGCCTTAGTGGGAGAAGATGCACCTAACCCTTAAAGAGACTTGAGGTGCCAACAATTGGGTTGGCCTGAGGCAGGGAGTAGGGAAAGATCCTGAAATTTCAAGACAGGGTGGAAGATAAATGAGGTGAATAACTGTGGGTGGGTGGGTGGACACAGGAACGGGTAACAACTGGACTGTAGAAAAATAACTGTTATACATACATAAATACATAATAAAACCCACTGTGGATACCACCCCAAAAATATAGTATGTGCAAAATAGTACATGAGCTTTTTACTTCCTGTTTCTTCATGTATTTTTAAAAGAAATATAGCAATAAAAAGAATAGGAAATATATATATTTTACTTATGTTTTTAGGCTTAAATATATATTCCTAAAAATTTGTTCCCTAAAAATCCATTCTTTAATATTTTTAATGAGAAAATACTGTTATTTTCTATTTCTCAAACTTCAAAAGCATAGAAACCAGCCCACAAAGTTTCCTTTGTAAAGATACCCTGAATTTATATAACCTTCCACAAATAAAATGAGAAATAATTATTTTAAAAGTGGAATTTAGGTAACTTTAAAAATATAGCATAATATATCTATACCCTTACATTTTGTTTAAATCAGTTTTCTTCAGTTATTAAAGTTTGCACTTTATAGAATTATTCAGCAGTTTAGAGGGTGAGACTACTATGTTTACAAATGAAGACAAATCCAGTGATTATTACAGTAATTTTCCTGGTGTGTCAAAGCTTAGTGCCGGGAAATATACAACTGAGGACAAGGCAGCAGATTCCATGATGAGCTTAGGAGCAGGATAGAGCGGAGGCCAACATTACCTTGGACTCTGGCCCCAGAAGTAGGAGCTTAAAACTAACATGCACCTGTACTTTACAAGGTATAGCCAGAGAAAGTAAATAAACAAGGTGAACCATTACAAAAGGAGAGCATGGCTGAGGGCAGGCTGTATAGCATACTGCTCAAGGTCAGTGAGTCTTAGCTAATCACTGAACTGCAGCAGGTCCCTGACTTCTGTTTTTGTGTCTGCTTTGGTGCTCAGCTCCATCTTCCTGGTGCTTCAGATAGAAGAGGTTATGCTCCTCATCTTTATCCCAAACTGTGACCATAACAACCAAGTTAAGCATAATAGCTAAGCTGGCCATAAAACCTTGGCTATTGCTCAGGTTGATCTCCTTGGTAATCAACACCCTCCTCATAGTCCTTAAAGCTGAAAAGTTGGTATAGACAATTCTAGTCTGGCTCCTGCTAAAAAACCCAGTTACCAGATCCCATGAGCTCCTGTGACCTCAAAGAGTTCTACTAACTGTTAGCAGCCCTCTTTGAAATCATTAACAAGCTGGTCTATGTTGAAGAGTAATTTGGATCAGACTTCCATCCAATAAAACTGTTTTGAAGCAGGCCACTTCTGTAATGTGGGCACTGGGTTAAAACTAGAAATAGATAAGACCAAAGAGCAATACCCAGAGAAAAATTACCATCCAAGAAAATTTAGAAGGGAGTTGGCTGGGCTAGATGAGGAATGAGTACTGGCCTCTTTATCAGAATATTCTAGAAGGACAAGGACATGGCCCTTCTCTTTGCCAGTGAACCAGACTCCTTACTTCCCATGTTGCCCTACAGGTTATCCTGATGATCATGCTAAATCAAAAATACTAGAGGCCATCAGGACCAGCTGGGAACACTGTTGGCCAGTGGCTTCAGGCTCAGTGCCTGTGCTCTGCAACCATCTAGAAAAGACTTTGTCCATATCATCTGGGGATTCTGCTTGCATCTTCTTCCACCAGCAATAAGTAGGTACCTCTGTGGTCCTGTACTTGGGGCTTCATTTCCCAGTTTTCAAATCTGAAATGAAAATAATACCCACACATTTCTGGAAAATAAGCATTTTTTATTATGTTAAAGTGTTTACAGAAGAAAGTTTTTGATATTGAAGATAAGGCATACTTTATCCCTTTGCCTAAGAAATGAACCATATAGATAAGGAGAATACTTTGGCCTAATTAATGTGTATAAATAATTATGTAGCCTATATTTCATTTCAACTGATGTGATCCCTTTGAATTTGTGAAAGAACACTCTTTTGTGTATAGTGACTCTAACTCATTGTGTTATTTGGAATATATTTCTTTATTGTTCTCCAGACAATCGTTTCATTCAATCTTAGTGAACATAATGTAGCTTGTTGGTTTTAAACAAAGACAACACTCAGTATTTATGAAAAGTTGAATTTCAAAAGTTGAAAAAAATAGATGATAAATATTTTTCAATACTCTTGTGTTAAAAGAGGGGGGTGAAGTATGATGTCTATCCAAAGATTCAGCTACAGGGGTCAGAATTTTATGCTAACCCTTATAACTTTTATACCATGATGTTACAGAACCTATTATTATTTCTGTTCTATGGTTGAGTCAAAATTAAAGAATTAGCATGCAAATATGTGGCAGCAAGGGGAAGAACTCCTGGAGAGGGCACTAAGTGAGAGCCTTTGTGCAGTTTCAGAGTTCAGACGTACTCTATAGTTAACTCAGAAGCACTGAAGCTTTCTGAGTGAAGAGATTAAAAAGACTGTAGAAGTTTTGGAGAATTAATCTGACAGTAGTGTGAAAATATTACTAAGTTTTCTGAACCCTTTTATCAGTCTTATTCTGATGTTTATTGATGAAGAAATCCTTTTACAGGCAGATTCACAGAACAGGCAGGTGGGTATTAGGCCAATAAGACCCATGTAATTAGAGTGTGATTCTGATTCAAAAAGAATTTTAGATCATTTCATTTGGAAAATAAGAGTAGACTTAACCATCACTCCTATGCTGACTAGCTAATATAATTGCTCTCCTTTTATTTCCATTGATTAAAATGAAAACAGGCACATGTGGGGTTAACCAGTGTTTCCTGTATAACATTAAAGTCTCAGCAGTCAGAAAACCTAAGTCAGTAAGATTTTGACAGGTGTGTAGTCCATACCATCCTTTGGTCCTTGATGATAAAACTAAATTTCAGACTAGATAAAGTAAGGAGCTGAACACATTCAACTAAAGGACTTGGTACTCTATCTGTTCATGAGGCAGAACACTCAACAAGCATTATGGGCACATTAAAAGTGGAAAGAACACCTCATTCTTCAATCTGATCATGCCTCTTACCATCTGAGAAGCAAGGATTTCTATATAATTAATGTTTGCTGTGAAGGTTTCTGTCAATAATGATGATATATCTTTCATATTGAGGTTTGTAACTATTTGCTTTAAACATGAGACTAAGGTTAAAACAATTATCATCTGGGAATCAAAGAAACAAAACAATTGAATTTATTTACAGAAAAAGTATTCTAACTTTCTGTATTCTGCTGATTTATACTTTAACTTTACCATTAATCATAATCCTCTCGTCATATAGGTTGTCTAGCAACACTGAAGATTACAGCTTCAAAAATCCACCTAAAATGGCATATATAGCATTAAATAAGAAATTACAACTTTCTTAGAGAAGCCACACCCATGATGAGGAATGTGTTATCTTGTTTTAGAATTTCCCTATTCTCTTAAACCCGATGCTTGAAATGCTAAATTCAAAAATTCCTTTAATAATTCTGAATTCTGCATTTTACTAACCTATTTTGACAGTCTTTTCTGTATATAGGCCACTGATCCAGGTATACCAGGATCTAGCTTCATAATGATGAAGAAACTCTTCAGGCTGCTATGTGCTGTGGATGGCTGTATTGAGCTGTCTTTTGTATCTGCTACAGATGTATATCACTTCATTAATTCTATGGTTTTTGTTATTGATGTTCAGGGCCTAAGCCAGTCATTTGCATAACCTGTCGTTTAACCAAAACAGTAAAAAAAAAAAAAAAATCTCAAAAAGGTATGTGACTAAGATGACATATTTTTTTTATTTAGTAATTCTATCTGGATCTATAACTCCTACACTAAGAAAAGAAAGAGGATATTCAGTTCACAGTTTAATTTATCTACTTAAATAACTTGTGGAGGGGGCATGTATTTCAGATGGCATAAAAAAATTAGGAGAGTTGGAGTTCATCAAGAAGTTATTTTAACAGAGACCTAAGCACAGGAGTAACAGAAAGTGAAACTGTCAGGAAAAGGAGAGTGCTATGTGTATAAAACTATTGGCTCTTCAAGACTACATCCTTAACAGTCCTCAAACAAATTTATTGCAGTTAATACGGATAACGACTCTGCAATAGTTTTCTATTTGGCGAATTATCTTTGCTTTTTGATGTTCTTGTTTATCTTTCTATTTCGACCCTGCCAGTTAAGTTTCAAAGAGGAATTGTGAAATGCTACTTCGAATCTAGATTATCTTTTTAGCAGGCAGTTATCCTTAGCCCAAAAACAATTGGCTCAGTGTACACCAGAATTTGGGGGCGGAGAAAGTCTTAGCAGAGACTTCTATTTCCCAGCCAGAGTAGTATTGGAAGGAAATTTTAGCCCACAAAACCTCTGCAGTAGAGGTACAGGAGAACTGCTGAGAAAAATCAAACGTGCCAGAGATGTGGAACACACTGCGGGATGGCTACTCTGCAGAGACATTGGGACGCTGCCAGCGCTGGCTCTGTGTTGGGACCCTGGTGCTGGTTTTCTCTGGAACCTTTCTCACAGGCTTTCTCTTTGGTATGTTGCATTTGCATGGGAAACTGTAAAACCTCCCCTTTTCTCCCCTTCTGCACTCTGAAGCAGCTTTGTAGCATGGGGGAGGGGCCTGCAGTTAGCAGAGGTTTCTTGGGGCCTGAGCAGAATTGAGTTAGGAATAAACTGCCTGTGAGTTTAGGTTGCACAGATTAGAGTAAGATTACAGTAAATGAAACAAAACAAAACCTCGGAAGAACAGGAATTGGAGTGGGTCTGACCCACTGAAATCCTGCACTACACAGCACTTCGCAGCGCAGATTCCTAGTGGCTGCTGATAGAGATCAACTAATATGCTTAACTTTAATGGCTCTTCCCTGCATGTGGGGCTGGGGAGGAAGGGGAGGGGAGAGTCATCCAACTTATATTTGGGAGAGTTTGAGAGATACCCTCGAAATAACACCGCATTCAGGGTGAAAGGAGCAGCTCTTTCTGTACAGTTTTCCTTAGACATAGCAGAGTCTCATTTTGGGAAATGTGAATTACTGTCAGCACTTCCTGAACACATCTTTAACAGGAGTTTCTTAAGCTAACTTCAGATTTATTTTAACTCTAAGAAATCCGCAGCACCAGAAGTCAGCGGCACAGGCTATCTAACTTACAAATTCAGAATTTGTATCACTAATTTTCATTTACTGTGAAAGTTACTGATTCTGTTTCAACCTTAATTTCCCCATCTTATGATGGAACTAGTATGAGAACTTACAGATAATAGAGCATGATATGGTATGAGAGCCTTTCCTAGAAAACTACTTGGGTCTTTCATACAAAGGACATGCTTCACACTGGATTTTAGTACACAAGACAGTCATCAAAATTGTCATCAAGTTGTCCATATTTGCTATGAATTCTGAATAATTTCTGTCATTTGTAAAGACAGGCTATGGGCCAGTTGTGGAGCCTAGGGCCATAGACTCCAGTCAAACTAACTCTATGATTGCTGTGAGCCTCAAGGAGACATGTGCTCAGAAAGTTAAAGAGTTTTTTTTTGTTTCAGTTTGAAAATGAAACAAGCCTTAGAAAGGCTAGCATTGAATTCAAAAGGATGCATATCGTAAAAGCAACTCATTTCTACTTTTTTTTACTCTCACTGTTCTTCGGTTTCACTTTTCCATGACTCGTTTTGCTAGGTTCTTTGTGTTCTGTCTTGTCAACAGGTCTCTATTTTTACCATTTGTGAATTATTTCAGACCTAGAGTGTTCTTCTCTAATCTCACCGTCAACACCAAAACCTTTAGTTTTATACACAGGAATGTTTTTCTTTTGCCAAGTCACATGTCTCAGTGTGCATATTTATGTGCTTATATGTCAGTTTTTATATTATCAATAACAGTAAAGCTGCATGAGGGTTGCGTGAGTAGCTCTCTTTCCTCTCAGGTCAGATACTCTGTACACATTATAATGATGTACGTTTCTTCTCAGATTAGAATCAACTCATGAGGCCAATGGCTAAGGAGCTGGTTGTAATTTGTCTGTGGATTGCTGTGCATTGGATGTCTTATGGAGCTAAGAAATACATTGTAATTTACTGTAGTTTTTCACAACTTCAGTTTCTCAAGCCAATTTTCAAGCAGAAACAAAAATATCAGTGTATTTTATTTTAGTGTTCAGTTCAAAGCAAAATCAAAATCTGAGTCCTTTAAGAGTTTTAAGATAATTTATATACTTGAATTATATTCACAATTAAGATACTCTTTATTACTTAATAACTTTACATGTTATATATGTGGGAATGTGTATATGTAGATGTAAGAGCAAAGGACCTGACTGAGTTTGAGTCCTAGCACTCACATCACACAGTTCCCATAGAAACTCTGTGAACACCTGCTCTTACATCTATCTACATAATGGGCTGAGCAAACCCTTTAGTCACTGTGATCACAATTTATTGTTATGACCTGTTGTTAAATGTTTCTTCTAGCTCTACAGAGAAGAAAGTGACTATTGACAACAGAAGCTAATGTAGAAAAAGTACATTTTCAAAGCATCTATGTCTAATAATTGAAACAAGAATACAAAATTGATTTTCATATTAATTTTTTCTGAGAAGTAACAACAATATATATAATTTAGATGGGGTTAAAATATTTTGTACTTGTTTAGCAATTAAAAGCAATACAGGTATGCCTTTTTCTCTATTGAAGAAAGCAAAGAAAATACTATGAATATCACAGCTATTATGAGAGATAATTTACTAAGTCTGTCATAAAAATAAGACACTACATTGAGCTCTTACCTTATTCACACTTTTGCTTTTGCTTTTCAGGGTGGTTTATGAAACCCCCCAGTGATTCTCCTAGCAATGTTTTTTATCCTGGCATGAAGAAGGCATTTTTGCAGGAGTTGAAGTCTGAAAACATCAAACAATTTTTATAGTAAGACTGTACTTTTATTACATTCCATATGCTGATGATTAGAACTATGGCTTTAACTTATATGACATTAGAGAGGTTTCAGAGTAGAAATCAGAAAATGTTTTCTGTACAAGGACCAGTTGTTGCAAGCCAAATATTATCTACCATAACTACTTAACGTTAGCTCCACAGTACAAAAGAAGCTGTAGAAAGTATGTGAAAAATACAGGTGCAGGTTCTGATAAAATTGGACTCAGAACACTGAAATTTGATTCTCATTTGTGGATGGATTACAAAATCACATCTTATTTATTTACTCACCTGCACAAAGACAGCTTGTAGGCTGGATTTGGATGGAGGAGCACACTGTTGACTTGTCCTTTAAGGAAAGATAGTAGGTTGTAGTTTTTAAAAAGCTGATTTAAAATAACACAGAATTTAGATTTAACTTCATTTCTGCTCATTATGAAGGATTTAACTTTGAGTAAATAAAGAAACTGACCAAGCTTTTATTCTCATCTGTGACACAGGATAATGGTACTGATGTAATGATGAACCTGGAAAGCAGCTGTCTTGAAAATTCTAAAGTCCAATTGTATTCTTACTGAAACAGTGTCAAGCAAATGATTTAAATGAATAAATTTTAAAAGCACTGGCTCTTGCACATGCAAGGCCTGAACTATACTCCTGAGCATGTGCAAGGCCCTGGGTTGATCCTAATTAGTGCAAGAAAATAAAACTTACATGTAGTCACAAAGTCAAATTTATATTTTGTTGAAAATAAAGTATGTGAATGCATATTGAATTAGTATATCTAATCATCTAGAACACATTATAAGTTTTATTTATTTATTTATTTATTATTCATTTAGAAATGGTGTGATGTCACATTATAGGTTTTCAACCAATCAGATTAATATATGTGTCAAAAATATTTGAAATCCCTCACCTAACAGAATTTTCTAATGAACACAATGTAATTTGATATAATAGTGTATTAAAAATTCACATATGGATGAAGTTACATATCTGTTTGAGTATATAAACATGCCTACATTAATTACAATAGAGATGAAAGTCTGGAAGAACCATTGCTTTTAGGAGTGCCTTTTAAAGAACAGGCATCAGGCTAAAACTTCTTCGTGGAAAAATCTCCACATCTCGTGTTTACTTCACTAAATTGTGTATTATATGTATGACACAAGTAGGGTTTGGTGGTGCTTCCTGAAAATTCAGACAGACTAAACACTAACATTTCAACATTTTCAATTTCCTTTCACCAGCAATTTCACACGGTCACCACACTTGGCAGGAACACAGCATAATTTTGAGCTTGCAAAACAAATTCAGGCCCAGTGGAAAGAATTTGGCCTGGATTCGGTTGAGTTATCCCATTATGATGTCCTGTTGTCCTACCCAAATAAGATTCATCCTAACTACATCTCAATAATTGATGAAGATGGAAATGAGGTAAGCAAAAGCAAAATAAGATTTCACTTCAGTTGTATCATCTCCATGTATTTATTGAATTCAGTATTATAAACATTTGTGATTTACCTTTAAAAGTTCTTTATCAATGTTAGCTTATTTCATTTTTAAATTTTTATTGTATTTAATTAAATATTCTCTGTATTTACATTTCAAATGTTATCTCCTTCTCTGCCCTGCCCCTCAAATCCCATGCCCCCTTCCCCTGTACTTGCTTCCATAAAGGTGCTCCCTCTCCCAATCACTCTCTCCACCTCAGCCTTGGCATTTCCCTACACTGAGAAAACACACCTTCACTGAACCAAAGGCCTCTTCTCCCATTGATGCCAGATAATGCTATCCTCTGCTACATATGCAACTAGAGCCATGGGTCTCTCCATGTGTGTTCAATGGCTGGTGTTTTAGTCCATGTGAGTTGTGGAGCCTTTAGTTGGTTGATAATGTTGCTCTTTTCATGAGGTTGCAAACCCTTTCAGTACCTTCAGTCCTTTCTCTAGCACTTTCCACTGGGGTCCATGTGTTCAGTCTACTGCAATGCTGCAAGAATCCTCAGCTCTATCTGTATGGCTATGGCAAAGCCTCTGAGGAGGCATCTATATCTGTTCCTGCCAGTAAGCACTGCTTGGCATCAGCAATAGTGCTTGCGTACGGTTTCTGTATATGGGGTGGATCCCCAGGTGAGACAGTCTCTGATTGATCTTTTCTTCGATCTCTGCTCCTCTATTTGACCTTGAATTTTCTCCTGTGTTTTGTTCTCTCTTCTAAGAAGGACTGAGACATTCACATTCTGGCCTTCTGTCTCTTTGAGCTTTTTAAGGTCTGTGAATTGTTCTTGTGTATTCAGAGTTTTCTGGGGCTAGTATCTGCTTATCAGTGAGTGCATACCATGTGTGTTCTTTTGTGACTAGAATACCTCACTCAGGATGATAGTTCCAACCATTTGCCTAGAAATTTCATAAAGCTTATTTCTTAAGAGTGCTTGAACTTAGTGTGGTTTTGGGAATATTGTTAAAAGGACGCTCCTTTATAGTTAGTTTTTGTTTTGTTTTATTTTTTTCAAATTTTATCTGAATTTAAAAAGTAATATATGGTTAAGGATTTTCAGTATCTAAATGGACAAATGTCACAGATTTAAACTATAAAGACTAGATCTAGAGTTAATCTGGATGTGAGGAGACCTTGTATGGATTTTCACCTAGCAAGGATTTATTTGTTAAAAACATTGTATTTTCACTCAGTATTGGCCAAAAACCCAGACACACTCAATAATTATTTTTCAAAGGACCCTGTGCACAGGCTTTTACTAAAGCCTTATGCTACGCCACTGGAAACAAAATGCAATTTGGAGATAGATTATAGTTACAGCAAAAAATTTTACAATCCTTATTATACTTTCCTAAGAAATTATGATAGAATTATCTGATATTGGTTAGACCAAGATGAGTGTTCAGTATGAAACAATAAAGTGTACATAAAGCATTAATTTCTATCAGTACAGTTTTTGCAGCAGACTTATTATATTACATTTTAGTAGAGTCTCCAATGCTACCCATAGTTATTTTTCTTTTCTCTCTTACAACTTTATTTTAAAAAAAAGACGGATACATATACAGAGTTTTAAAGGTATTTTGTCATAACACTATATGAATATTTTTTGTCAGTGCTTAATTCATTTAGAAGTTTGATAGTATGCATTGAAATCCCACTTGTTACCATAAGCATAAGGTACATGTAGGACAGAATGTAACATGGAAACAGTTTTCTTGGTGAGTATAGATTAAGCATAATGATCTTTGAATACCAAAAATTGCCACAAGGCTATATTACTAGCTCTTAGATTATTAATGATTTAAGGTCCAGGTGTACCACACTCTGAGACGGTGCTATACACTTATTGTTTTTCCCAATAAGGACTGAGGCTTTCATTTTTTTGGCGTTTGTTGTTCTTGAGCTTCCTATGGCCTGTGAGTTGTTTCTGGGGTGTTCAGAGCTTTCTGGGGCTAGTATCCAATTATCAATGACTGCATATTATGTCTTTTGTGCCTGGGTTACCTCACTCAGGATGATCTTCTCTAGATGCATCCAATTTCTTAGGAATTTCATAAAGTCATTGTTTCTAATAACTGAGTAGTACTCCATTGTGTAAATATACCACAAGTTTTGTATCCATTCATCTACTGAAGGACATTTGGGTTCTTTCCAGGTTCTGGCTATTATAAATAGGGCTGCTACAAACATTGTGGTGCATGTGCCCCTATTGTATGTTGGAGCATCTCTGGGGGCATATGCCCAGAGGTGGAATAGCTAGTATAAGTTTTAGTTGACATAATAATGCTATATTTTAAAAATATATATTCTAAAAATATAAAAAAATATTTTAAATATATATATATACATCAACTTTAATTTTTAATCACTATTTCATTCAATTGTTATAGTGTCTGTTTCCAGAAGTATTAAACCCATGTCAGGATAATGATCATGAGGTTCAAGGCCAGCATAGAATACCTTATGAATTGTAGTCTATCTTGGATTACAAAAGAATTATTACAACATTGATGGTAGTGTAATGGAAAATTAATATCTTACTTCTGATGTATCTATAATTGGTGCACACATGTTTTGTTGATGCACCTTTTGAAGTATGGTCTTTTTTACTTTATTATAATGATAAATATTGACCTTCAAGGCCTGGTTGATCACAGGGATACAAAAATTAGAGAATCTGCAATACAATGTAACTTTACTACTTACTCTAATACTATTGGTTAAATAAAAATGCCAACAGCTAATATCTGGGCAGAAGAGACATAGAAAGGGTCTGGGATTTCTGAATTGGGGTCAGAGGAGAACCACTAGGAAAAAACGTAAAAGACAGAGTACTCAGAAGATGCCATTTTGTAAGAAACTGCAAAACTTGGCCATAAGTGCTGACCAGTTGGAGTTACTAGAAACCCAATTGGAAACTAGCAAGTTCAAATTTTCTGTTCTTGATAGGAAACTAAACATAATAGCATAGAGGGTAGAGATCTGCCCAGCTCTATTGCTGATTAAGGCTTATTATAAATATAACAATTGTATATCCTTTATCTGGGAACTGAGTAATCAAAGGCAGTGTTGAAGCACCTGATTGAGACTGAATACTTTCTACAACAGTTGTTACTACAATGAGATAGCGAAATATAAACTTAAGTTTAAAAAAATTATAAATCAAAATAAGATTCATTTTTTCACTTTGCCTAAATTTTTATTGCTTTGGCCAATATTAATCTTTACATATTCTCATATTTTATAATCAATGTAACAACTAAAGATATATGTAATATTGATTTTTCTATTTTAGTCTTATTTATTTTGTCAGAAACATGCCATTTTACTAATGTGAACCATGAATTTTATTTATTTAGTCTTTAGAATTTTATATTTTAAACTTATCTTTTACTAATGATGTACCTATTTTAGAATTTATTTATTTCATCTTTGCAATGACTTTACAAGTCCTTGTAGCATTTTATGAAAAATGTTTAGCTTATTAATATCCAAATTTTAATAAAATGTGAGGTTCAAGTTTTCAATCAGCACTAGCAACTGGATACTACTGTGAAATAAATTTCCCACCTAGAGACATCGTATACTATATGATTAGAGAATGGAAAAATGTTGTAAATTTTTGAGGCTTCATCTTGAATCACCATATTATGTATAATCAGTTATGAGTAATTTAGCTTTAACCCAAGCAATATGTAGTACTCTCCTGTAACACTCCCTTACTTGAAGCATAGTCAGACCATATTAATGTCTGCAGCTTTTTTTATAGAAATTTCTATTTTGACAGTTTTAACTGAGAAAAAATGGGCTCATATTCTAATAATCTTCATCAACTGTGTTAATTAACTTATGGAACTTTATTTTAGCTAAAGGTTTTGGTGGTCTCTGTCTGTAATTAAAGGGTTCCATTATTTTGGACCTCTAATAACACAGTGCATAATAGAGAAGGGAATGGTAGCATGAAATACTGATGTCACAACAAGAAAGTAAAGATTGAGGATGATGATGAAACCAGAGTCCTTTAAGCTCATACTTTCTACTTGAGGATCACCTACAAGGTCCTATTTCATAGAGATTGTGCTTTGTCTAGATACTGCTGTACTGAAACCACCAATCAGTTAACACATGGGCATTGAAGAATATTCTGTATCCAAACCTTTAATGCAGATGTAAATGGTACTTTTCAAAATTCGTGTTGTGTATCTATTTTTATTTATTTGCTACTTTGAGAGACTCTTAATGTTTTTTTTTTCTTTTTGCTTTCTAATTCAAGGACAATGTACTTAAGTAGATATACAAATGCATATTTTGGTTAGTATTTTTCATTGTTTTAAATGTAAAAGATGTTTGGTGTGTCTATATGGTTTTAAGGATGGATCCCTCAAATATAAAAATTTTATTAAGACAAATTTGATATTTATATGTTCTCTAAATAGTTATTGTAGCAGTATTACACGTGACAACAACCTTTACTATGCAAGATTACTTTTAAAAAATGTCTGGTG